>NC_140592.1:449630219-450290636 GCF_964204655.1 Triturus cristatus
GCCTCAATGGAGATCAAGCAAGAAGAAATATTTTACTCAGAATTCGAAGATTCTCTCATGGTAGTAATATATTGGGTTTTTAGTTATTCTCACAGTTTACTCAAGCAATTCAAAGATACATTGCATAGCAACAGCCTGGGGCAGTTGAAATATTTTTGGTTAGGTAAAATGATAGAAAGTCTCTGCGAACAATCTCTGTTTATTAGTGTGGACCCTAGCAATGCCTTATTTAGAACAGGAAGAACAGCAATAGTCACCATGTGATATATTGTGACATCACTGCAAGATGGAGGACAGTGTAAACACAATCTAAGCATAAACTCAGATTGCAATGTGTTTAACCCCTTTGAGGAAATATGAATTTTATGATCAGTTATGTCCCCTATCTTAGACCCCAACGGCTCCATGTACATGCTACAAGTACATGTATGTTCCCTCCAGTTCCAGTTATGAAGACGCAAATACATGTGCGTCCACCGTCAACATATCCTCTTTCAGATCCGCCATGAATGGGTCAGATATTCCATTCCTAAGTATGAAAGGCCACCGACTTTATGTGGTTCACTTTCCACGTTTTACAGTTCAGGCGAGTAGGCCCTGAATTCTGCTATCAAGCCTTTTCCTGCCTTCTGCCTCTGAAAAGCTCCAGTCTGAGCCCGCATCTGTATCCATGAACTTTGTCCTACTCCCTGCGCGGCTAACGGTGCCTGATCCGGCCTGTTGCCTGCCAAAAACTGTATTTCACCTTCAAGATTATCTGCTCCGCTCCTCATCCGATGCATTCCTGTCTAATAGTTTAGGTAAACATTCTTCCAGCTACCGAGCAAAGGGCCAGGCCTCACTGTCCTCCTGCAAGTAATTCATAGCCCCTGTTACCATGGAAGATTCCTGCCCCCTCGCATCTCATGTAGACACTTAGACGCTTGTGCACGCACTAACAGTCAGTATAGAATAGATTCCGTCCGAGAGACCTTTCCTTTTGGATAATACAGTTCTTTAAACATAAGATATTAGATATGATTTGGGATTAGGTTGACATGACCCCCCAGACTTCTGTCTCCACATGTAGAGCTAAATGTCAAGTTCCCTTCACCCTCTAGTTGCACGTCAATCACACGTCATGCGGCTGCGCACGCATCTCTGCCAAGTATTTCTGCTGACATTGCAGGATTCTCTTATGGATCCACCCACCTGTGACATCATGTTTAAATGACGTTTTTAGTCTACGCCTATGTTTACGCCTTTTTTCATTACGTATGTGTATTATTATCTGTATTATCAGCTGTTACGCCTCCTGCATCTGTCTTAATGTAATGCTTTTCATATAAATATCTTTACTTGTCAATAATGTATTGCCTTCCCTTCCTGAACCCTCGTGGTGATGGAATTTGATGCCTATGGTTCGAACCATAATTCCTTTGTAGAGGAATAAAGCCTTTCAGAACCTCTAATACCACGGATTCTGCCTCTTATTTTTACTGAGTTATTCTTACTAGACTTTACCGCATAAAAAATAGTACAGGTAATGAAATATTTACCACATAAATTGGCGCCCGAACAGGGACACTTTCTCATCTCACGCGCCGGAGGTGCGTTGCAGGCCCGGTCCCCTGCCACAGCTGAACGGACAAAAACGCGTACCCGCAGGATTTCCTGTATCTCCCTCCGGCCAAGCGGGGGTGAGTGAGGCTGCGATCAACACCCAGACGAGGCGGTGAGAAGTGCGAAGTATCCCGACCAGAGCCTAGCTGAGAGAGCAAGATCCGAGGTATACAGAGGCCCACCAGGTTCCGAAGTTTCCGAGTCAAGTCGAGTCCAGTCCGGTCCAGTTCAGTTCAGTTCCGAGGCCTTCCGTTCCGTGCTACCCGGTGAGTACCATTGCTGGGGAGGCAGTTAGACGTGCACATTAGGTTGTGCCGGTCAAGACGGGTTTGGGTACACAAATCCGGTCTGCACTGTTTCAGCAGTGTATCTGTACTGTTTAGCAGTATATCTAGTATGTCTTGCATATAATTCAGTATTATCTAGTGTTAGTATTATGTCAGTAACTAGTTTTCTATTAGTTATCATCGTCCGTTAAATGTTAAATGTTAAATGTTTTAATACGTTCTACATATTGTGGTGTGAATGATTGTTCATTATTGTGTTTATTGTATTAAGTGTGTTCAAGATTAAGTAATAAGGTCTAAAAATGCCGCTCTTTTCAAAATTAAGACAGATCAAAACAAGAAAAGGGGTACTCGAAGAAGCTGTTCCCATTCCACCTAGGGACACTCCAGGGTACTTTATGTATCATAAGCATGGCCTAGATGCCGTATTATTTCTTGATTTATGGGTGGACTATACCAAAGATTTACCAGAAAGTCAGAGGTGGCCCGCAGCTGGGACCTGGGATGCAGATTGCATCATGAGAGTAGAAGAAGAATTGTGGAAAAATAAAGCCAGACAGTCACAGAAAGATGCCATTGAATTATGGCGTAAAGAATCATATAGACGTACAGAAAAAGCGCTCAGACAGGAAGAGAAAAGTAGGGAGAATTCGAATAAAGCCCGAGAAAATATATTAATTGAGGAAGGTACCCGAGTAAAAGCAGAACAAGTAGACAGACAACGAAACACTCTTATGAATGGTATGCATCCTCTTCTGGCCGAAGGGTTACCTCAGGCCACCCCGGAAATACCGAAAGACTTGACACCTCCATTACTCCCGATAAAAGCACATCCCAAAACAGCAAAAGATGTTTTCCTTTCTTCCTATTTAGATGATGTAGCTCCTGAATATGCTAATGTTCCGCCACACACACCGCCCACCGATGGTGCTCAACGCCAAGATCATCCGTCTGTATCCCCGCAACAACAAACTCCTACGCACATTCCCACAGGTCCATCTGTTTCTACCGCTTTTCCTACATCTACAGTTTCTATCTTACATCCAACAAATCCTTTCGTGCCTAGCACCTCAGACGGTGCGACAGGAGGTACGACAGAAATTTTTGCCACGCCACCCCGAGGAAATAAATTATCCCTTAGAGATTTAGCATACGAACGTACACCCCAACTAGCAACTTCCGACATGTTTAAAGAGCATCTAGTGGATTGTAGATATGATCCTGTGCCCGGTAGACGGGACGGTATGCTGCTGTCATCACTACGTATACGACGAGCTTCAAGGTATTTAGCGACGCTACCAGGAATGGTGGCACATTTAGACAATATATATCACTTTGTCCAATCAGGACGAGGCCCTGAAAGTATTGACGAAGCCATGGAATACCAGAAAGTGGATGTACAGAGACAACTGTTACGATTCTTCATAAACTGTGTGATCAGAAACCAAGACAGGCCTGAGGTAGAGCAGAAGGAAATGCAAGTACTTACCAAATGGGGTCAGAATATATCAGAAGGGAAACATGATAGACAGACATGTATAGTAGTTATGTGCCGAAAGATCCGCAAAGAAGTAGAACGAATACATAAAGAAAGATTAGAGACAGACCAACATGAATCAGAGGGAGAGGAGGACGAAGAATCAGAAATGCCCACAGGACACTTAGAGACAATGGCTTATGTAGGTAAAGGAAGATCTTTTAATAATACCAGATGCTTTAATGATCCAATACGTCCGATACGTCCAGAATGTAACAGAAATTTTCAAGCCCCTATGTTAAATATAAGGTCTCCTGAACACCTATTCCAAGCTGCTGATAAACTACTCCGAGACCGAAGGGGGTACCATATGCTCGATTCCATGGATGAACAAGAATTAGCCAGGTCAGCAGTACAATGGGCTGACAGTCCCGGCAAATACAGTGATGATGCACTAGCACACACGTTTTTGAACCTTGCCCCAGACGAACAACGATTAGCTGGTATATACATGATTAAACACCTCCTTATATTATATAAAAGCCAACACTCCGATCCTGGACCCCTACCTGACATATTGACAGAATTACTCACGAATAAATGGAGAGGGTCAGGTACTGATTTAATTAAAGAAATTCTAGAATTTCGAAACCAGTATATAGTTTTCGTATGCCCAGAACATGTTCCAGTTCCCACTATGGGAAGAAAAATGTATCACATAGATAGACAGAATCCCTTACGCGAAGTACACCCAATCAGAGGTGAAGATAATACCTTTAAACGCGTGTTTGTGTACACGCCTATAACTAAAATTGAATTATTAGAAATGAAGAAAGTAGTACCCAGCCATGACAAGGATCCAGCAGGTTTCCACCGTGAGATAAAAGACATGTTACTCATGGGAGAGTATACCTACCCCGACATTATGAAAATATTAAAAGTATTAATGCCTGCCGGTATTTACGAGAAACTCAAAGAAAAGGAATGGGAGGTGGGAGACCAAAAGATAGATTGGACAGCATTAGAAAACAAAGAAAAGGCTCGAGCTGCAGGATCAGGGCTTGGGGAAAAGACTACAGCACTACCAGGATTACTAGTGCAGGTACTGCCACGTTTATTAACTACGAAAAAGGAGGACTGGGGTGCAATCTCAGCCTGTAAACAAAAGCAAGATGAAGACACTAGTGATTTCTATTCCCGATTTGAAAAATGTTTTGGTATAAATAGTGGCATAAAAGCAAGTAGCGAGTCATATCCACATCTGTTTGTGACAAAATTAGTTGAAAATTCCCTACCGCAAGTTAAGAATAGAGTATTGAAATTCGAGAGTACCTGGCAAGGTAACACCCCGTCACAGATGTTACAGATGTTACAATATCACCACAATAGAATTAGAGAAGAACAAGAACATGAACAAAGACGTATGAAAGACACGAAAATGAAAATGCTTGTGGCTCAGTCAGTTCCAGCTGATGGTCATAAAAAGGGTGATTCCGCAGGTCCGGCGAAAGGGACATGCAACTATTGTAAACAACAAGGTCATTATATACACGATTGTGCAGTTCTGAAACATAATATCGCCACGGGTAAAACCCAGGAAAGACCACGTCCACCTAGACAGGATCAGAACCAACCACAAATCCCTCAGCATGCACAATCTAGGCCAGCTCCGCAACAGGCAGCTCCACAACAGACCGTAGCCACATCACAGCAGCAGCCTATTGCTGCCACACAAGCAACAACGCAACAGATGTACCAGTATGCACAAACTGATTATCCCGATTATCAGCGATACACATGAAATAGCCTAGAGAGGGAAGTTGGCTTACCCCTTATCGAGGTTCCTGTAGATCAAGAGGGACCTTATGTACATAGTGAACTATTAGGGGAAGACAGAAAGTTTTTACTTGATACAGGGGCAAGCAGAACAACTATACGACGCAGTGAAGTTCCAGGGGCACCCCTCTCAGGCTCACAGAATATTTCCCTTGGATTCTCAGGAAAGCCTATCATTAATGAAGTATCGCAACCCCTTCCACTTACGGTTGGTCCATTGACACGAACTACAGATTTATTGCTTACTAAATCATGTCCAGAAAACTTGTTAGGTATAAAAACATTGAAAGCTCTAGGAGCTATAATATGTTGTTCTCCGGAAGGAGTACGATTATTTTTACGTGACTTCAAAGGTCACTACGTGTCCAGAGACATGGATCACCGGCTGCAGAATTTACCTATACATTTATGGGCACAAGGCCCTACTGATGTTGGTTGCATGAACATTACACCATATCGAGTCACACTAAAAACAGGAGTGGTACTACCACGAATGCGACAATACAAGTTACCACCAGATGCTGTTGTGGCTTTACTGCAAATCATTGACGAGCTCATTGCACAAGGAGTGGTTGTGGAAACCGACTCCAATGTATGTAATTCCCCGATAATTCCGATTCTTAAAAGAACGGATCCAAAAGCACCACCAGTATATCGATTAGTTATTGATCTGCGCGAATTAAATAAATGCATTGTACCACAATACCCTGTGGTCCCAGATATCTCTTCATTACTAACAGCTATTGATTCAGAAGCAACGTTCTTTACTGTAATTGATCTCAAGAATGCCTTCTTTAGCGTCCCAATAGATCCGGAAAGTCAATATTTGTTCGGATTCAGTTTAAATGGACGAAGTTTTAAATTCACACGCGCTCCTCAAGGATTCACAGAAAGCCCCAGCATCTATAGCCAAGCACTGAAACGAGAACTTGACAGTATCCACATGCCAGTTAACACTGCCCTGCTTCAATATGTCGATGATCTGCTGATCACCGCCCGAAGCGAACGTAAATGTGAAGAAGCGTCACTGACGGTTTTACAATTTCTGGCCGACAAGGGGCACAAGGTGTCCCCTTCTAAGCTGCAATTCTGTGTCCAGCAAGTTGTTTACCTTGGGCACTTGCTGTCCAAGGAGGGAAGACAGCTTACACCTGATCGCATCCAGTTAATTGCTAACATGCCACCACCTAAGACACAAAAGGAGGTGCGGGCTTTTATAGGTCTCACTTCATACTGTAGGCAGTGGATCCCTCAATATGCATTTCTAGCAAAACCACTCATCCAGTTGACAACACAGGAGGCAGCCACATCGACTGTCCTCCCTTGGACTCAAGAACATACGCAAACCTTTGAAAGCTTAAAGAAAGCTTTATGCCAAGCACCTGTTTTAGCAACACCATGTTACAGTAAGCCTTTTACACTCTTTGTTACAGAACGCGAAGGTACTGCCTTGTCAGTACTCACTCAGGAACAAGCAGGATCACACAAACCATGTGCTTATTTTTCTAGTACATTAGATCCCGTAGCTCAGGCTCTTCCTGCGTGCCTGAAATCAGTGGCAGCAACAGCTTTAGCAATCAGACAAAGCGATGCCATAGTATTAGGACATCAATTGACAGTACAAGTACCACACGCAGTAGAGGTTCTCTTGAACCGCACACAAACACAACACTTGACTATAGCAAGACTCACCGGTTATGAATTAACATTGTTTCAGCCACACATAGAAATCAGACGTTGTAATACATTAAATCCTGCCACACTTTTGCCAGTAAACGGAACAGACCCATTGGCACATGATTGTATTGAAGTCATTACTATTACGACGAAACCCAGACAAGACTTGACCGATATTCCATTATCAGATCCAGACCTGACATTGTATGTAGATGGTTCATGCATGAGAGTTAGTGGCCGCTTATGCAGTCACAACAAACACTGAAGTCATTGAAACAAATTGTATTAACACTTTGTCAGCTCAAGCAGCAGAGCTCATCGCTCTGACACAAGCCTGTATTCAAGCCAAAAATAAGAAAGTCAACATATACACAGATTCACGTTATGCATTCGGAGTCGTCCATGACTTCGGCGTACTGTGGCGAGAGAGAGGTTATTTAACTTCTCACGGTGCCCACATCCAACACGGACCCCTCATTCAAGCTCTATTAGACGCGATTCATCTACCTACTGCAATATCG
Organism: Triturus cristatus; assembly: GCF_964204655.1. NCBI lineage: Eukaryota > Metazoa > Chordata > Amphibia > Caudata > Salamandridae > Triturus > Triturus cristatus. The sequence continues at coordinate 449,637,620 of NC_140592.1, forward strand.
AATATGAAATGCAAAGCCCATACAAAAGTTACCGATATCATTTCTCAGGGTAACGACCTAGCTGACAGAACAGCTAAACAGACTGCTCAGAATCAGACTCATACAACTGACACGACAAAAACAATAGTTCCGACACCAACACATTGCATGACAGTTAAGGATCCCGCCCTTGATGTAATTGACATACAGACACATGCTACACCAGAAGAAATAAAAAAATGGACTGAATTAGGAGGGATCCAAACGGATCAAGGATGGATGACGAAGGGAAAATCAATATGGTTTCTTCCCGATTCCATGGTTCAAGTCATCATTAACACAATACATAGTCCAGCGCACCTAGGAGAAAAAAGCTATGCTAGACAGCATTCAACACATTTGGTTCAACAAACACTTGCGAGCAGCAGCCAAACAGAAAGTACGTACCTGTATGATATGTTGTCAGTTCAACCCAGGTAAAAGCATTCCCGTAGAGCAGGGTGGATTTCAACCTCCCGATCACCCTTTTGAAGTCCTCCAGATGGATTATATCCAGATGGAACGATGTCGAGGATTCAAATATGTTCTCGTAGTTGTCTGTGCTCTTTCCCGTTGGACAGAAGCCTACCCGGTTTCAGATTACACTGCCCCGACTACTGCCAAACAGCTAGTTCGAGAATTCTTCCCACGGTACGGTTTGCCACGTGTCGTGTACTCAGATAACGGCCAGCCATTCTCATCCGAACTAATGAAACGCGTTTCACTTCTGTTAGGTTACCAATGGAAATTCCACTGTGTCCGACATCCCGAGGCAGCAGGTCTCGTGGAACGCCATAATCAAACTCTGAAAATTAGATTGTCCAAAGTATGTAGAGAAAAAGGTGTCGATTGGATAGTAGCCTTACCAGTTGCGCTCTTTTACATGAGAATGGTAGCACATTCTCGAACAGGGCTATCCCCGTATGAGGTGATCTTCGGTAGACCACCAAATATGTGGGGGACGCCTATACCTCGTAAAATCACTGATGTTGACTGTAATATGCTGACAGATTACCTGGCTTCCTTGATGTCTGCACTACAATCTTGTCGTTCACAGGTAGCTGCAGCTTTTCCCGATAACACTGAGGTGAAGCCCCATGACGTGGTTCCAGGTGACCTGGTTCTTGTGAGGAATTTCGACCGGAAGACCCAGCTGGAGCCCAGGTGGCAGTCGCCCAGGCTCGTCTTGCTGACCACAAGGACAGCCGTGAAGATTGAGGGACGTAAAGGGTGGTTGCACTCGAGCCATATCAAAAAATTTTATGGACTACCGTCCGATGTGAACACTCAGCCCTGCATTCCCTCACAGACAGACTCAAAGCTCCCCTTGGTTGAAAGGACGGAGAACGAACTCTATAAACTGAAACTAAGGTCTAGCAAGTCAGACAATTTGATTGTTTAAGTCCTCTCCAAGGTGAATCGGTTGAATTTGTCTCTGACATGTATCCTCTAGACCGAAATAGAGAGAGAAATAGACAGATACAGCTTAAAAAACATGCGTACTGTAAATCGCTTCGTAGTCACTGCATAGTGACATTATTAATTTTGTTTTTTCTAAGTCTTCTGATCATCATTTCTAGTGTATTGCTACATATGTATTACCCTATTTCTAAGCGTGCTTACAATGCTACTGCTGAACATTCTTTTAGCGAATTACCTCCGCATGAGTTGTCTTATAGATTTGCGCTGCGCAACAACACTTTCATAAGTATGTTACATCATTCCCATCAGACCAACAATGCTACCAATTGTTGGATATGTGGCCGACTCCCTCCCTATCAGAACTATAAGGGAGTTTTGCCTCTCTTTCCGTATCCGTTCACACACAATGGCTCCTGTGGAGCATGGTTTAGTTTGATTAATTCCCTAGATTCAAATTCAGTAGTGTATCAAGACAACTGGGTATGGGGAAACCTGAACCTAGTTTTGCTTAAAGTCTGCTACCCTAATAAGGAGGGACTTCCCAAAAGAACAGGAACTGATCTAGAAAATGAAGTATATGGATTAGGTAATTTTACACTTAACCTCATGATTCTGAATGTTGAATCCGAAGCTACCCCAATCTTGCCCGCTATGTCAGTATTTCCAGTTAAAGGTGAATTATGTGTAAGAAAGAATGGTTCCATACACATGGGCCATAGTAAATGTACCACTGTAATAAAATTCAGTGATCAAGGCAAGTCTACATTCAGAGCTTCTCGTCATTCCTACTTCATATGTGGCCAGACTGCATATATACGTTTACCTCTAGATTGGGATGGTACCTGTTACATAGCATTCCTTCTGCCACCTGTTTTCCTAGCCCCTCCTGATTATCACAGAAATACTCATTTAGTACACAATAGACAGCAGAGAGATCTCCCGATTGTCGATTACACTGAAACGACATGGGAGCAATACACAGACTTCAATAAAGGTTTCTTTCCCTATATAGGTACAGTCACTAATAGTAAGCTGATACGTAGATTAACTAGAACCCTTGAAGCAGTAGTGAATGAGACTACTTCCGCCCTAGGCAACTTAACAGAGGAGCAGTCTGCGATGCGGATTGTTGTGCTTCAAAATCGTCTTGTCCTTGACGTCATCCTGGCCGATAGGGGCGGAGCTTGTAGGGTCATCAGATCAAGTTGCTGTGTTTTCATACCAGAAAACTCGCCGTCAGTATATAAAGCCATAACTCGCCTTCATAAGATTATAAGCCAGATACACCAGAGTCCAGGCACCTGGACTTGGTCCGGTTGGTTCTGGAGCGTGTTGTCAGCCTGGGGATGGAGGATTCTATCCTTCCTAGGTATTGGCTTTCTCATATTATTCAGTTGCTGCTTATGTCTACAATGTGGGCCAGCGATTTGTGGTTTGTGTGCCACATCGTGTATTCCGCATCCAAGTTTTCGTTCAAGATCCCGGAAGAAGAAAGAAGAACAAATGATGCTATATGAACAGATTGATGGATTGATGAAGATCGATATCTCCTGAGGGTCCGTAGGGGACAAGGAGGGAATGAGGAAATATGAATTTTATGATCAGTTATGTCCCCTATCTTAGACCCCAACGGCTCCATGTACATGCTACAAGTACATGTATGTTCCCTCCAGTTCCAGTTATGAAGACGCAAATACATGTGCGTCCACCGTCAACATATCCTCTTTCAGATCCGCCATGAATGGGTCAGATATTCCATTCCTAAGTATGAAAGGCCACCGACTTTATGTGGTTCACTTTCCACGTTTTACAGTTCAGGCGAGTAGGCCCTGAATTCTGCTATCAAGCCTTTTCCTGCCTTCTGCCTCTGAAAAGCTCCAGTCTGAGCCCGCATCTGTATCCATGAACTTTGTCCTACTCCCTGCGCGGCTAACGGTGCCTGATCCGGCCTGTTGCCTGCAAAAAACTGTATTTCACCTTCAAGATTATCTGCTCCGCTCCTCATCCGATGCATTCCTGTCTAATAGTTTAGGTAAACATTCTTCCAGCTACCGAGCAAAGGGCCAGGCCTCACTGTCCTCCTGCAAGTAATTCATAGCCCCTGTTACCATGGAAGATTCCTGCCCCCTCGCATCTCATGTAGACACTTAGACGCTTGTGCACGCACTAACAGTCAGTATAGAATAGATTCCGTCCGAGAGACCTTTCCTTTTGGATAATACAGTTCTTTAAACATAAGATATTAGATATGATTTGGGATTAGGTTGACATGACCCCCCAGACTTCTGTCTCCACATGTAGAGCTAAATGTCCAGTTCCCTTCACCCTCTAGTTGCACGTCAATCACACGTCATGCGGCTGCGCACGCATCTCTGCGAAGTATTTCTGCTGACATTGCAGGATTCTCTTATGGATCCACCCACCTGTGACATCATGTTTAAATGACGTTTTTAGTCTACGCCTATGTTTACGCCTTTTTTCATTACGTATGTGTATTATTATCTGTATTATCAGCTGTTACGCCTCCTGCATCTGTCTTAATGTAATGCTTTTCATATAAATATCTTTACTTGTCAATAATGTATTGCCTTCCCTTCCTGAACCCTCTTGGTGATGGAATTTGATGCCTATGGTTCGAACCATAATTCCTTTGTAGAGGAATAAAGCCTTTCAGAACCTCTAATACCACGGATTCTGCCTCTTATTTTTACTGAGTTATTCTTACTAGACTTTACCGCATAAAAAATAGTACAGGTAATGAAATATTTACCACACCTTCCCCGCTCATGACGGAGCCCCTCCGTCATGAGCGGTTCCGTCATGCCGCGACCGTTGGCGGCCGCTCCGCCCACGCGGCGCTGTTTCCCCGCCTGTGCGGGGGGACAATGCAACTGGGCGGAGTCATGACGGAACCACTCCGTCATGAGCACAGCTCAACCGTGGCTCATGACGGAGTGGCTCCGTCATGAGCACAGCGCCACCGCGCTGCCCCCCTACACCCCCCAGCGCTGCCGCGGAATTCCCACCGCAGCGAAGGGGTTAATAAAAGAAGAAAACAACTACTACACCTCTTCCTTTGTTTTGTGGGAGGGTGTGCATATTTGTCTTTATTTAGTCTCTATTCAGTCTCAAGGCACATTTGTTTTAGTAGTAGGTGGTCTACATATTTATTTCTGTCTTTGTTAAATTACCTGTCAGTTTATATTTTGATGGTACAAGGACATGCACTGTATTGATTAGATCCAAGGGCGCTGTTGGCTTTTTACTTCGGTCCTGAATTGCCTGAGCTTACCGATAAGCGACTGGTTGGTGATTGTGGCAAATTCTTTTGCCAATCAGGGCAAAAGCAATTAAAGCACTGATTTTTTGTATTGAGGAACCTACTTGAGGGGCAGTTCATGCATTACATAATAATTTCTGTCTCTAGGTTTCTGAATTCTCTGATTTGTAAATGGTGTGGTACAGCAAAATAAATTCAGGTAAGAAATTGTCAGTTGTTTTCCTTTTTAAAAATATAAGCAAAATATTTAATATTGGCTATATTAATAAGTAGCCATACTACCACATATAAAAACTGAAAGTGAGAAGAAATTATAATTTGGAAATCATCCTTTTCTTTTGCTTGGTAAGTGATGCTATTAGTCTCCTATTGAATGGTATTACATACCTGGAGTATTAACCCCTTGCATGCCCGCCCCTTTCCCCGCCCAGTGCCGCGCCTTCCATTAGCGGGCGGAGTTCATGACGAGCTGGACTCGTCATGGGCACAGCGCCACCGCAGCCCATGACGAGTCCAGCTCGTCATGGGCACTGAAGGGGTTAAAGACCTGGACTCGAGGAAGCTATGTCATTTTCCTGATTGCTTGATGGCGAAGCACACCCGTAAGCAACACCATACTACTCCTTATTCGAGAAAGGAGCATAACCATTGAGAGTTTACTAGAGAGACATTATCTTGCTTTATCACAGAAGCTGATCAAAATTATTATTAAATCAATTTCTGATCCCTGGAAAACTCAGCAGGGGAAAAAGCTTCTCCTCCTGGTTTGCCAAGCTCTTCTGTGGATTCTGTTTTCAGCTTCTTCACTGTCTAATGTTGATTCCTTGTCATCATCGTCTGAATATAATGAAGAGTATGTGGGTTTGGGAATGGTTATGTGAATCACAGAGGTAAATGTATTAAAAAAAGAATTTGTTATAAAATATTTACTAAACAGTCTTTAGTTAGCTCCAGTTGAAGACAAGCCAGCGCCTAGTGAGGTGTGCTTCTTTCAGTTTCACAGACCAAACTCTTCAAACTTTCCAATAAATTACATGGTTCAATAAAAAATCTAGATAAATCATCAGCTCGTAGGGTGACTATATTCTATTTCAAAATGTGAAATGGATTTCCTGAAAGTTTAATGGGTGATCTATTATTGACAAATCTAACTAGCCAAAAAGCAATAACCATTGAAAATGCACTTGTTTCTGATCCAATAGATAAAAAGACGGAGTCTGCAGGCAAAACATCATATGCTGGTTTAAGTTTTTCTATGGGGGCAGAAATATAAGCACAGAGGGGTCGATTCCGATCCGGGTCGGACAGCTCTCCGAGAGCTGCCCGTAGCCTTACCGTGCGACCAACACGTACCCATAGCCGGTCCGTCCTGTAGATGAAGTACGATGCGCATAACTGCCAAAAATACGACCGACACGTAGGCTGTGATTCAAGCTTCATTCTCCGTCCGAGCCGCAACTCCGAACGCTGAAACCGAGTCGCCCGGAAGCAGTATCGATAGCAGTTTCCACCCTGACAAGTACGATGCGTACTTCCTACGCGCCGGACGGGTCGCCACGTACGGCACATCACAGCATCCGGAAAACAAGCATTTCATCTATGATTCGCGCCACAACTCAATCCACGGCTACGAGACGGACCAGCGTGCAACGGGTACAAGACGGAGAAACAAGCAGCTTGTACGACACAAACACATCATGAATCCCATCGCGCAGGTCATACCAGTACTCTGCATCTATGACCGGATCAGGAACCGACGCGGACGGCGCAGACGGTAAGTCAGACACCAACCACACAAACAAACGACACGTACCCGCAAAATGGCACACACACACACAGGGGATCCACATCCTGGCCACTAACAACAGGCCACCATAGGGGTTGTATGGCCAGCACCACTACCACCCCCACTCATAGGGCATATGTGGCACATCACCCCTGCCACCCCCACTCATAGGGGACCTGTTGCCCAGCACTACTGCCACCCCCACCCATAGGGCTCATGTTGCCCATCACCCCTGCCAACCTCATACATATGGGACCTGTTGCCCAGCACTACTGCCACCGCCACCCATTGGGCTTATGTTGCCCATCACTACTGCCACCCCCACCCATAGGGCTCATGTTGCCTATCACTACTGCCACCCCCACACATAGGGGACCTGTTGCCCATCACTACTGCCACCCCCACTCATAAGGGGACCTGTTGCCCATCACTACTGCCACCCCCACTCATAGGGGAGCTGTTTCCCAGCACTACTGCCACCCCCACCCCTAGAGGACCTGTTGCCCATCACCCCTGCCACCCCCACTCATGGGGCTTATGTTGCCCAGCACTACTGCCACCCCCACCCATAGGGCTTATGTTCCCCATCACTATTGCCAGCCCCACCCATAGGGCTCATGTTGCCCATCACTACTGCCACCCCTACACATAGGGGACCTGTTGCCCATCACTACTGCCACCCCCACTCATAGGGGACCTGTTGCCCATCACTACTGCCACCCCCACCCCTAGGGGACTTGTTGTCCATCACCCCTGCCACACCCACTCATAGGGCTTATGTTGCCCAGCACTACTGCCACCCCCACCCATAGGGCTTATATTCCCCATCACTACTGCCACCCCCACCCATAGGGCTCATGTTGCTCATCACTACTGCCACCACCACACATAGGGGACCGGTTGCCCATCACTACTGCCACCCCCACTCATAGGGGCCCTGTTGCCCATCACTACTGCCACCCCCACTCATAGGGGACCTGTTGCCCAGCACTTCTGCCACCCCCACCCATAGGGGACCTGTTGCCCATCACCCCTGCCACCCCCACTCATAAGGCTTATGTTGCCCATCACCACTGCCATCCCCACTCATAGGGGACCTGTTGCCCATCACTACTGCCACTCTCACTCATAGGGGACCTGTTGCCCATCACTACTGCCACTCCCACTCATAGGGGACCTGTTGCCCAGCACTTCTGCCACCCCTACCCATAGGGGACCTGTTGCCCATCACCCCTGCTACCCCCACTCCTAAGGCTTATGTTGCCCAGCATTACTGACACCCCAAGCCATAGCGCTTATGTTCCCCAGCACTACTGCCACCCCCACCCACAGGGCTCAGGTTGCCCATCACTACTGCCACCCCCACACATAGGGGACCTGTTGCCCATCACTACTGCCACCCCCACTCATAGGGGACCTGTTGCCCATCACTACTGCCATCCCCATTCATAGGGAACCTGTTGTCCAGCACTACTGCCACCCCCACCCATAGGGGACCTGTTGCCCATCACCCCTGCCACCCCCACTCATTGGGCTTATGTTGCCCATCACCCCCGTAACCCCCACTCATAGGGCTTATGTTGCCCAGCACTACTGCCACCCCCACCCATAGGGCTAATGATGCCTATCACTACTGCCACCCCCACACATAGGGGACCTGTTGCCTATCACCCCTGCCACCCCCACCCATAGGATGGGTGATGCGCCACACATCCATCATACTCCAACATTAGGTATGTCAGCAAAATACATCCCCCATAACATCATGACAACAGTGTGTAGTCTGTGACAAATGCCCACAACAGTGATTATGACTTCGAACATACAATGTAACTAACAGCACATGTGTGACCAACAAATGAGTGTGCCCTACACAAGGCAAGCATCACTATAGCACTGTGTCAATGTAAAACTAACACCCCCTCACTGTGTAGAACAAAAGTTAAGTGTGGGGTTCCAAACTGCAGCAAATGTCGGGTATTGTGGTGATGGGGTCTAAACCCCCCTCATCACAGTGACCAAAAGGTAAGTGTCATCATGGTCACAGCTGCAAATGCCAAACAGCATGTATGATCCCTGCTCCCAACACATTAAACACTTCTGGGGCAAACTAGTGGTTGTGTCCCATACCCACAGAGATGTGGTGAGGCTAACAGTGCTGTGAAAACAAAACATACTCTCGGCCATGTGCAGACAAGCACCACACATGGGGGCTGACAATTCATACAGTGTACAATGACACAAGAGCAGAAGTGACCATCACAAAGCATACACACATCTCGAAAATAGACACACTAATCAAAACAACCTGTGTAGACTGTAGGTGTCAGCTCACAAACTCCCATTCCATGCCAGCAATGGCACCTAACAACCAGGATGAATGTGCACAATGATGTGATATGTCTCACAGGTACAGCAGGGAAAATCACAGAAACAGCATCCAGACAATGGCCCACAACAGCAATACCAATGCACTGATGCAGATGCACAAACACAAACCTCACACTGCACATCTGACACAACATGTGTGTGTGTGTGTGTGTCTCAGTATCCCCAGGCAACTACACAACACATGAGGGGGCTGAACCACAGTGACGCAGATGGGGACACAGTGCCATACAAAAGTATGCCATCATTGGAACACCCTTAGTGGGCAATCAGGCATTGTGAGATGAGAGGGAGCACAACAGACACATGTGACACAAGCTGGAATGAACACCAACTAACACAGCAAGAGACTAACACACAACAGCACTACCTCCAGGGACCAGACATTGGGGTGACACAAGCATGCATGACACCTCCACTGTGATGACAAAGGTAGATCTCGTACAAACTGGGAAACCCAGACATGTGTCCTGTGCCACAAATGTACATCACACCTACACAAACACAAATCACTCATCATGGCCCGTCATCCATGGACAAACGGGAGCTAGGGGCCCATCCATGCAAACATTTACATCAGTCCACCCTCAACACCACACACCCTTAACTGCAACAAGGTGCATCTGTGAAGCCCACATGGACAGGTGACATTGCACATGGACCGATGACAAACACAGGAATGTTGGGAGGAACTAAGGTGCACAGACTCATCACACAAGGACAGTTTAAAACCCTGGTGAATGACAGACATACTGCACAGTATGCGGTACATGGCCATGACGTCAAAGCTCACGTAACCTTCCGAATACATGCCACAATCCAAGGGCAATGCAGAACCCAAGGAGAACCACAAGGCACACATGCTGACACCTGCAAACATTGCAGCCCTGAACCCGACAAGTGGGAGCAGTCACACACACATACACATGTCTCAATCACTGAAAGGTACCACCTAGGGACAACTACATGATATTGCGAACAAACAAGTGCCTTGGGGAACCCTGACTGTATTCCATCTGCGTCTGACCACATCATCACCACTCAGAACAGACAAATCCCAATGATGAACCACCAATTAATAGTAGTGCGTCATGCACCCACACATCTGGTAGCCCATGGCAAAGTTGTGGGATGAACACAGTACCACTCAGCAAGCAACAACAGGAACATATCAAGGAAACACTGCCTGTGTATGAAAAGGGATGTGGACACACACACACACATGCTCATACAACACACACCATGGGCCCAGGCTATGTCACGGGACAACACATCCGTGACATAGCCTGAGGGGACCCAACTCCTGTGTAAGTCCAGCTGTGCCAAACAGTCACAGCACGTCCCACTCATGTCAGCAGAACACTTGGTCAGTCAGCCATCAGTTACCACACAATGAAGGCTCTGGTCACAACAGCCTGGGTACGTGAGTCTCCCCTAAGTCATCTGCACATACTCAACACATATGTACAGCAAGTTGCACAGAGGACCCAGTTGCTCCTATACCAATGATGCCCACACCTGCAGGTCCAGTGGAGATGTGCCCAAAGTCAGGGAAATAGACAAATTGAACAATGGGAAGCACATCATATGTGCATGGGTGCAAGCCACAGATGTGACCATGCAAATAAAATGTTCACATAGATGTCCACAAATTGTTGATCATGACACACACAGTTAGCTGCAGAGGATGACTTGGATACCGACCAGAATAGGATACATATCTCATGGACCACATGGAGTACCTCACATCAACACCTCACTATTCAACATTGGAAACCAAGCATTACAGGTGCAAGGGCATGCTAAACATCATCAACCTAATGTTCAGCTAAATCAAGTTCACAAGGATAAAGAAAAAAGCTTAATTCAGCATATGAAAATTGAAACGTCCGTTCAAACAAAAGGCCAATGGCCAGTCCATCATCAAATTACAAGGAATGAACTTGAGTGACAACTGTCACACGTTGCTTGCCTGCACTGGTAGGACAGGGGACATCACCTCGGAGGGGCATACATGGGGGCAGGGCAGGAACCGCAGGGACAGGATCAGGGCGCAGCAGAAGGAGGCAGTGAAGGGGTGGTGGATGCAGGAGAGTCACTTGCAACTGCACTGGAGCTGACTGAAGTGGTGGGTGCAGTCACAATTGTGGGGACAAGTCAGATGGGGTGGGTGCCAGCACAACTTCAGTGGGCAGGTCAGATGGAGTGGACTCCACTGCAGTGCCTAAATCCATGTGAGCAGAATGGGGTGCAGGTGAGGTCGGCAGGAGAGAGGGGGGACACGGTCCCCACATCAGTGGCACTAACCGTCTGACCGGATGTGGAGGAGCAAGTGGATGGGGGGAGGGCCTCAGCATTTTGGGGATGGTGTATCTGTGGGTGGGGGAACCCAGGGCAGGGTGTGGCAGGGAAACCTCTGGAGTGGTGGCTTGGGGGATGGAGGACGGAGACTTTGCCTTGGAGCTGCGTGGCAGCGGTGGGGTCTTGCTCATTCGACTCCAGGGGGACTTGCGGGTGGGTGCCTCAGTCTGACTGTGCCTAGGGAAGGGTGTCTGGGTGTGAGAGGCACTCCCCTCTGTGGGTGGGGACTTCCTCTTCCCCTTGTAATCTGGATCTTCTGGGTCGGTGTGTAGAGGCCAAGGTCACAGAGGAAATGCTTCTGTGGAGATGGGGTTGCAGGTGAGGCAAGGGAAGGGGGCTGGGAGGGAGAGGTTTCGGAGGTCTGCGGAGTGGTTGTGGATGACTGTGTGTGTGTCTGCAAGCCATCCCCTGTGAGTGGGGAATCAGTCCCCTGCGCTTGCTTGTGTGCACGTCTAGCCCTTGGTTTGGGTGTTTGTGTGCTGCCCGTGTCTGTGGCTCTGTGAGAATGTGCAGGTGTGTGTGTGCTTGGGATAGGTAGGCTGCTAGGAATCATGGGTAGTGCAGGGGTAGGAGGGGCGTGGGACTGTTGGAGGAGGGACACTACTGCCATCAGGGAGAAGGCCACAGACTGATTGGTCCTCTGTAGGGCAGACATGCCCGATGAAATGCCCTCCATGAATGACACCAGTTGCGTCAACAGACTGGTGTGTGCATGGAGGACACTCAGCATCGATGTCTGCCCTACATGGATCTGTCTAAGTAAGTCCACAGACTCCTCACTCAGGGCAGCAGGGGACACAGGGGCAGGGGGTGCGGTGCCTGGCACAAAGGAGACATGCTCCCAAACACGGGAACCTCCACAGACCTCTAGGATGGGAGCCAATGGGAGGGTGGTGATGGTGGTGGTGGTGGGGGCGGTGGTGGGGACAGCCTCCCTAGCTGGGGTTTGGTGGCTGCTGACACCCGCCTCCACAAGGGAGTCATCCTCAGAGCTGCTGTGGCCCTCAGCTGGGGTGGATGGTGCTGACGACTCCTCGGTGTGGCTCCACTCACCCTCCGTGCCACTGGGTCCCCCTGACTCCTCTCCTTCTGTCCCTGTCAGGCTCTGTGGCTCCTCCTGGTCCATGGAGCTGTCCCCTCCTGTGGCTGTGGATGTATCTGGATAGGAATAGGAAGAAAGAGAACAACATCAGTTACCTGCACTGACTGCACACACCACAGTGAGTACATCACATCACAGGGCAAGCCCTGGCATCATCAGCTGAAAACTGCTTAAAGTGCCAACACTGTTTAGAATAAGCCAATTGTCATTCTCAACATCAACCATGGCACGCATATCCCTTCGTGACTTGCACCCATATGTCTGTTGCATGTTGGATGCTAATACCCCAATGTCCCGACATGCACCACCCACACATCAGTTGGACATGTAAGTGAACATGTAGGAGTATGTCACTATACACACAGCACATCTCTTGCCACTGACTCAGTACAGGTGTCCGGATGAAGGGATGGGCAGAGACTCATTTCACATGCTTGTGATGCATGCCAGCAACACACACTATGACGTTCTCATGTCCTGATAGTCAATGCCACAATGGGGTTCATGGTGCACACTTGAACACAATGCAGGATCACTCATAGCAAATTAAATGCCATGACACTGGCATGCCTGGAAAGTCAGCCAACACTGTCTCCTGTCACAGGGGCAGGGCATCCAGACAACAACAGTATGTCACAATCATAGGTCAGGGGTAAAGTAAACTCTGCAGCTGACAAGTGCACTTGCCCATCCCCTGCAAACAACATATCCAGGACCCAGGAGACCCCACATCATGCAAATCAGACATATGAGTCTCTGCAAACACAACTCCATGTACATTAGCACAGCACAGTCTGCCGTGCATGTAATCCAGCTGCCTGAAGTGCACAGTTTCATACACCATTGTGCGCTGTCAGATGATCACACACCTATATGTCACACAGGTCTTGTCTCTCACAGTCACATCTCAGATGTCCTGCTGACCCTCAAAATCATGGACACCCAGTTGTACGTAACAGGAAGCCACACCATAATGACACAGAGGCAGACACCTGAAGGCACATGTCACGAAGCACAACCTGTAAGTTGATACACAGGAGTGGGATTACAGAGTGTTTCTAAATGCCCTTGAGGAGGCATGACTGCCCAGGTCTACGTGAAACAGTGTTTGGCCCTGGACAGTAGTCAGGTGGCTAAGCAAGTGTGACATACTTGATATACATACTCCTGAGGTCCCCAAATTGGAGTCCCCTGCTGCATGGGTTTGTTTGAAATACCCCAGCCACATGTGGCGAGTCAGACCAGCAATTGGAACACATATCAAGGGCACACACAGATCACATGTCAGATAACAGGCATTGGGCAAACAATTGAACCACCCATGAATCATACAACAGAGTCAAGGGAACATATGCTGTCCGGTAGCTGAAGCATAGCTGACTGCAGGGACACAGTGCCCTAGTGACACAAGCAACAGACTGTAGGGGCCACACCTGTGGAACAGATGAGTAGGGTGCAGCACACAATTGAGGGACCTGAGTATTGGGCTACAAGACCTACGTAATGTGGAAGTGTGACCAGGCCAAAAGACTGCAATTAGCATGTCAGACATAGTACACAGATTAGGCATGGACTTACCCCCTTCTTGCTGCTGTCTGGCCTTCAGCTGCCTATCCAGGTTCGGGAAGACCACTGCCAGGATCGGTAGCATGTGGGGGGTCAGGGTCCGGTGTCCGCCCCTCCTGCGTGGAGGTGACAGCTTCAGCTGGACTCTAGCTATCCTCCGGGTCCAGTCCCGAAGGTCCTGCCACCTCTTCTGGCAGTTGCGTATCCGGCACTTGTAGACCCCCATCGAACGAACTGCCCGGGCGATGGTCAGCCATATCTCCTGCTTCTGGTGGGCATCAACCTGTGAGGATGACAAAAGTACATTAACACACATGCCCCATATTTGTGCTGCACACATTTGGATATACATGTCATCATCACAAAGGGAAATGAGTTACACAGGTAGTGCAACCATGGGGAAGGACAAATCACCTGCATGTCTGACATGTTAACAATGCCTGGGAAGTTTAAGCTTACACAAATGCACTTTAGCAGCAGAACACCTGTTCATTACATGTACCTACACACTTTGGGTGAAGAAAGTAGTCAGTGAGAATGCTTGCCACTGGTGTACACACTGCTAGTACTGCTCGTCAGGCAACATGCACAATTAGGAAGGCAGTGGACTGCACACTCACCTGCTCCCCTGGTTTCCCATACAGCTTGCGGTACTGTGGAAGGAGCCCGTCCAGCAGGGCCTGGTTCTCCTCCTCAGTGAAGGCTGGGGCCCTCTCCAGAGGATGCAGAGACAGCAGCAGTGGTAGAAGGGATGTGGTCCAGGAGCATGTAGTGCAGGCAAGTGAGCTCCCTGGGGGCCAGCCAGCCTTATATCTGTGCTGCAGAGGCATTATCTGTGCCATGTGTCCCAAGTGTTAGGTCCAACACGGTTGCATTGTATGAATCTGGCAAATCCATGGAAATGTACGACTCGTACACACCTTCCGCATCGTTCAAATCTTCACCTTCATGAAACACTAGTAATTGAAACATTGTTGTAGGCATCCAACTGAATTTCCAGCGCACAACTCGTACAAGTTTTGAATCCACATCCGTCTCCATGACAGTCCAGAGCCAATGGGTGTGTCCGGCTTGGTCAACTGACTGAACAACGTGTATTTTGAAAATACACATGCACCCGTCTCCATACGATTCAATGGCCAAGGCGTACGCCTGTCTCGGACCATGCTTGCCCGATGCGCATGCATGATAGTCACCCGCGTGGGACCTCAATGCAGTCAATGGCAAAGCGTACGCCCGGCTCAGTCATGAACCGTGCAATGCTTACGCTAGAGACGTACATGTACAGCCTGCAGGGACAACAGTGGCCACTACCTGTGGAACTCACGCTTGCCTTGTGGTGTGTACTTGATACTCCATACGATTCAATGGCCAAGGCGTATGCCTGTCTCGGACCATACCTGCCCGACGCGTATGCATGAAAGTCACCCGCTTCGGACCTCACTGCAGTCAATGGCAAAGCGTACGCATGGCTTGGTCATGAATTGTGCAATGGGTACGCATTGTCACCCGTGTCGGACCTCATTGCAGTCAATGGCAAAGCGTACGCACAGCTCGGTCATGAACCGTGCAATGCGAACGCATTGTCACCCGCATCGGACCTCATTGCAATTAATGGCAAACCGTACGCATGGCTCGGTCATGAACCGTGCAATGCATACGCATTGTCACCTCGTCGGACCTCATTGCAGTCAATGGCAAAGCGTACGCATGGCTTGGTCATGAACCGTGCAATGCGTATGCATTGTCACCCGTGTCGGACCTCATTGGTGTGACTATTCGACGGATTCAACACACAATTACTTGCCAGGGACAGCTGTGCACACCTACCACACTACAGCATTGGCCACACAGTGTCCCATGGCATGTAAGGCTGCATTCCCTGTGTGTTGGGGGGGCCACATTTGATTTGTTGGGTGGCACTTTTATTCAGCCACTCCCAGGCTGTGCACGTGTACATGAGGGCAGAATCCTTTGTGTGTCGTGCACATTACCACTGTGATGTGCAAATGTACAGTAATGGGCATGAGTCACGGACACAGTTTCATGTTGGATATGTTTAGCACATGTCACATACACCCTGAGTCCGGGGGCGATGACATGTACGTCACAGTGAGACCTATAGCCACAATTCTGATGTGCACCCACAGTCTGTGTGCATGTTGTGTCTCAGATGTGTCTGATCAAATGTGCCCAATGGGAGACAGTCTCCACATCCATGTGGTATATGCATCTACCTTGATGGTGTGTGTGTGTCTAAGAGACGTACATGTAGGGCCTGCAGGGACAACAGTGGCTACTACCTGTGGGACTCACGCTTGGCTTGTGGTGGGTACGTGATACACCATGTCCATGGCAGCGTCGACTTGGCAATACAGGGACCCTGTGTATCTGCATGGCAAAGATCTGTGATGTCTGGGAGACATTAGGCCTCACTTGTCACTGTGGTGTGTGTTTGTCACATCACAGCAGTACATAGGTCGCGTGACACAGCCAGATGATTGGCAATTGCACTACATGGGACTCATATGGACATGTGGAATTGAGATGTGAGGTTATGGTCATGTAGGTGACATGTGTCCATGCCCAACAGCACACACCTAAGTACATTGTGTAATGTCATGATCTATCATGTGATATTAAGCCTGGTCATGGCCACATGGGTGGATGAACCGACAATCTTCCTTTGTTCATCTCTGTTCTGCAGGGCACCAGCTGTCCATCAACCGTTCCCAGACCTTGCAACCATGCAGGAACGCAACTACATACGACGGTACCGCTTCACCAGGCCACTGATTGAGGAGTTGGCAGAGCAGTTGGCGCCACATCTGCTACCTGTCCAGACATACTCTACAGCATTGACCCCAGAGGTAAAGGTGATGGCAGCCCTGCACTTCTTTGCTACTGGTACCTTCCAGTACACTGTGGCTACATCAGGTGGTATGTCGCAAACTATGTTTAGTCGTGTGCTACGCGATGTCTTGGAGGGAATGTTGCATTTCCTTGACCTGTACTTCAAGTTCCCTAGCCCAGCTGAACTCCCTGAAATAAAGGATGCCTTTTATTCACTGGGGAGGATGCCGAACGTCATCGGATCTATTGATGGGACACTTGTGGCCCTGATACCACCACAGGCACATGAGCAGGCATACCGTAACAGGAAACATTTCCACTCGATCAATGCTCTGGTGGTATGTCTTGCAGACATGTGTATCACACATGTGTGTGCACAGTTCCCTGGTTCTGCGCACGATGCCTACATAATGAGGAGTAGTTGCATTGCAACGCTGATGTCACAGATGCCAGCTCAGCATGCCTGGCTTGTCGGTGTGTACTGACTGTTTATCATTGTGTGTGTTTGTCAATGTTGTATTCCACACTCCTACAAAACTCAGCTACTTGTTCATTTTTGTGTGTGTAGGTGACTCCGGATACCCCAACATGCCGTGGTTGCGGACACCCCTCAGGAACCCTGTGACACTAGCCGAGATGCACTACAATGAGGCACATGGTCGGAGCAGGAGGGTGATTGAGCGGACATTCGGCCTCCTGAAAATCCACTTTCTCTGCCTGGACAAGACCGGAGGGGCCCTCCCATATGAACCTGCAAAGGTGTGCAAAATAATCCTTGTATGCTGCATGCTACACAACATGGCAGTGCAGAAGAAGGTGCCTCTCATCCAGGATGACGATGACGATGACCAACCTCCGGCACCTGTGGAGGATCCCGGCCTGGGCCAAGATGCCAGTGATGATGAGGATGAGGGTGACGTCCGCTCACAGCTCATCAACAACTTCTTCACCTGAATGTGAGTTTCCAGGGTTGTTATGTCAATGTATGGAGTTAGCCTGGAATGTGTTGTGGCTGCTCTGTTGCTGTCTGAGTGTGTCTGTGTGCCACTTGACTGGATGCGTGCAGTGATGTGTCCATTCAGGTGGTGTGTACTCCACAATAGGGTAGTACTGCTATTTTTGTGTAGGTTTATTGTGACATGTTTTGTGCATGTGTATTGCATTTCTCTCCTGTTCTGCTGTGCTTTTGTCTGTCATTCACAGGGTAATTTGCTGTTGTTTGTTCAACACTGACCCCCAACACCCAGAATCCAACACCAGTGTGGGAGTAGTCAATTGACATCAAGTGATGTGCCACACTCCAGTGGACTACAATTCTCAGACACTCTTCAACTGTGTGTCCACCGTAACGTGCAATTGCCTTGCAACTATTTTTGAATAAACATGTTGCTGAAGTGTAATGAACCTGTGCTATGCTTTGTCAGGTGCGTTGTCTGTCTTCCCACATCTGAGTGACATTTGCTTACCTCACCTGTGGACTTGTTACCATTGACTGTGGATAGGTGTTGTGGTTGTGCATGCCTATGTGTTTCAGGTCAACATCATTCTGTGTGATGATTAACATGGCCATGGTGAGTATGAGTTGTGTTGTCATAGTGGTGTGTCTCCCTCACATGTGTCACATCACCATGACTCACCTAACGTTGGTCACATTGTTGCAGTATTTGGCATGTACTGTGTTGTGTAGCAGATCGACATCTCCATGACACATGACAATTTGGAATCACAACAGAAGCAAGTATGGTGTACTGGTGATTTTATTTTCTAACATGTGTGAGGAAAGTGCACAGGATGGGGGGTGCTGTACATTGGTTTTGGAATCCAAAGTTCACATTAGAGTTGGAAGTGCTGGTAGATGAAGTGTCCAGAGTAAAGTCCACAGCCATCTGCTACATTGGCCCAACATGAACCCTCCATGTCATGTGGGCGAGTTGTGTGCGATTGAAGAAGGTGAACGGGTTGCGCACAAAGAACATTGTCCAGAACAGGTTTAGAGGCCCTGGGGGATGTGCTGGGACATCTGCCTCTCACATGTCCTTCTTCGGACGACCCCTCTTCTTCCTGGGGGACAGATCCTCAGGTGCAGGCCTCTGCAGTGCACGGGACTCTCCGCCAAAGTCCTCCTCCCTCCCTGTAGCGCTGGCAGATGGTGTTGCAACAGATGTTGTGGCCACATAGGGAGGTGTGGACAGGATTGTGTTGATCTGGCGGAGACATTGGAGTATGTCCTGATGCACTGCAGTAAGGGCATCCCACTTGGCCTCCATGCGGGCATGGTGGGCAGCCTGCTCCTGTTGCATGTCCTCGAGGATCCCCACTACCTGGCCAAATCTACCGGTGCTATCCTGGTACGCATCTATGATGCGTGCCAGTTGGGGGTCATCATGCAGTCCAGACCCCTCTGCAAGGCACGCCCTCTGCCTCCCAACCCTCCCAGAACCCCTATCCACACGGGCAGGACCAGCGGCGGGACGCACAGGTGACACTGGGACCCCTTGGGGGGTGTTGCTGGTGGTGTTTGCTGTAGCTTCCGGGGGGTCCTGTGTCCCTGTGCTGTGGGTGTTCAGTGGCCTTGGTCTGTCGTGTTGCCGGGGGTGCCCTGTTGGTTTCCAGATGCTGGAGGCGTGGGTACAGGGGGTGCAGATGTTGATGCTGCTGGTTCTGCATGATGACTCACACCGGAGGGGCCAGGTTGGTCATCGTCATCCGAAGAGGAGAGAGACAGAGTCAAACCAGAGAGCTCAGTGTCCACCAGAGTCTGGGAATCCTCTTCATTTGGTGCTGGGTCCCCAGCACCACCTGTGTTTGGAAGAGACACACAATGTGAGTTATGTTTCTACAGGCATCAATGGTTCACAAACATGACATTTTCTACTGTACGGACAGATGCCTGCCTGTACACTGTTTTTTTCCAGCTTGTCACGGACACAGTTTGATATTGTTGTTGCCCATTTCCCAGCAGGGCCTTGTGCTCCCCACAACAGAGCCCAGTGTCAGACATCTTGTCAGTCCCTTCCCACTCCCTGTGAGGCGAGCATGGTTCAGTGTATGCTTGCTGGGCCATGTAGGGGGGTGTAGATTGTCTGTGACTGCGACTCCCATCATACTCTTGGCTACACCCCCCTTCCCAGCATGCCCATACTTCTTCCCTCTTGACTCTGCTTCCCTGTGAGGGGGTGTGAAGGCAATGGCAAGATGGCTGACTGTGAAATCCTGGTGTTTGTTTGGCTACAAGTCCAAAGAGAGCCCCTGTGCTTCACACAGCAGCACCCAGTATGGGGTATCTTTTGCTGATATTTCACAGAGGTGTGGGTCAATGCATTCTACCCGGTGAGTTGTGTGGAGTTTATGTTGAGGGGGGGTGTGTGTCTCCACATGCTGGTAAGTATGGTCAGAGCTGTCAGTCCTCCTTCCCACCCAGCGAGACATCCCACCATGAAACGTGCTTCCATTGAAGGGCGTGCAAGTTGTCTTTCAGGATGTCAGTCAGTGGTGTTCTGCTTCTGATTTGCACACAACCCCTACCAGGGCCTTGTGCTCCCCACAGAAGGACCCAGTGTCAGTCATCTTGTCAGTCATTTTCCACTCCCTGTGATGTGGGCATGTTTCAGAGAGGTCTTGATGGGCCAATCAGGAGGGGGAGCATTATCTGTGACTACAAACCCCATCGTGCTTTTGGATACACTCACTTCAGCAGCATCCCCACTATTCCTTTCTGTCAGTCAGCTGCACTGTGAGGTAGTATGTATGTGGTGGCAAACTGTCTGGCAGTGTCGATTTAGCTTTGTGCCACTGGCTTGCTCTATTTGTTTGTAGGTTGGTGCATGTCATGACACAGTTCCAAGTCACTATGAAATGGCAGGTATTGTGTTTGTCTGACTGGCATACACATCTTGGGATGATTATCTATTGGTTACTGCAGCTTTGCTTGCGGTGTATGGTTTCACTCTCCCCTTGCCACACAATCTTGGGTATGTTGTTTGTGTACTCACCAGGCTCTGGTATGTCTGTTAGCCCATGGACGTTCTCTGGTGGTAGGATGTCCCACACCTTCTCCTCCCAGGTCCTGAAGTAGACTGGTTTGGCAGGAGGGCCACCGCCGCTGCACTGACTCAGGGCGTGATCTTTTTCGATGAGTTTCTTGACCCTCCTGCGCACGGCATACCACCTGTTCTGGATATCATCCTTTGTGCACCTTGCTGGTGCTTGAGCGTTCACCTAGTCCACAATCCTCGCCCACATCTTGGTTTTCTGTGACATGGGGGTCATTTGGACCAATGTACCAAACAAATGTGACTCTACTCTGATGATCTCGTCTATCAGCACTTCTAACTCACTATCTGTGAACTTTGGATTCTTCTTTGGGGGCATGGTGATGGGTGGTGGTGGTGAGGGATGTGTGTGTGAGGGTGCAAGTGAGGGTGGGTTGGTGTTGGTTTTACTGGTTGTATGTGTGTGTGCTTTTGGATGAGGTGCAGATGGTGTGTGAGTTGTGTGATGGGTGAGTTGTGAGTGTGTCTGTGGTTGCTGTGTAATGGTGTTTGCTGCTGGCTGTGTCTCCTGTTTGCAAGAGATCATGGCAGTGATTGTAGTCCTTTATATATTTTGAGTTGTGGGTGTGTCTTTGTCCGAGGTTTTTTTATTTGATATTTATTGGCTTTGTCATTGCTTGTTTGGTCTTTTTTTTGTCTTTTTTCCTTTGGGTTTTGAAGGCATGAAGGAGACGTTCATCCGACGGAAACGGACGCTGATGTTGGCTTGTGTGGGCTTCTCCGCCTCGTTCACGCTGCCTATCTTCTGTGTTTCATACGTGTCAGTTGCGGAGATCTCTATTACTTGTGGGCCCGGTTTTCTGTGCGTGCCGGTCACGCGGCTTGGTCTCCATGCGAGTCGGTCTGGGTTTACACGTATTGCATCGTACTGCATGGATCGGACATCGCGGGTACTGGTCGGTCGGGTTCATTCCGGGTTTGTGTCGGTCAGTGAAAATCGCGTCGGTTTTCTGTCCGGTTCACTATTTTCTCTAGGGCCCGGTCGTACGGCTTGTATTCCGTACGTGTCAGTTGTAATTCACACGCGGTGCATCGTACTGCACGGGTCGTACAGCGCTGGTCCGTGTCGGTCAGTATCCGGTCCGGGTCCGTGTCGGTCGGTACGATTTGCGACCAGAATCGGAATCGGCCCCAGAATGTATTTCAGTCATGGTAGAGTTTGGTCTCTGGCTTCAGCAGTTCAAAAAGGTGAAGTTTGTTGACACACTGAGTAGTTATAGTTAGTTCAGCTGTTTCATAGGAAAAGTGTTTTCTGTGTTGCTAAAAACTTTGGCCATGTTTGACAAATCTCCACAAAACTTTCCATAAAGCTTCTACTTTTTGACTAGAACATGTCATGAGTGATGTAATATGTGAGGTCATTAGCAGTGCATGACAGGGGCACAAGTTATAGTTAGCGTTGCTAACTATTACTGGTGAATGACTGTGCTTTTTTTAGTTCAAAATGGTAATTTTGTCACTAACATGTTCACTTTAGTATAACCTTACTTTAACCTTTGATTTCTTGGAGAAAAAAAAGGTTAAATGGCTGTTATAGTTAGATATAAGTTCAAGCCCAATATAACATTTTAAGCTTTAAAAAAACACAGAAATTCACTAGTTATAGTTATTTCTAGTAACTGTAACTCTTGCCCTAGCCATGCACAGACCTGTCATCAAAGATGTCATTTCAGATGTTACAGTGATGTTATCAATGATGTCATAGCCTTAGGGCAAGAGTTATAGTTATTTTAAATTAGCAATGAAATGTTCGCCTTATAACGTAATTTTAACCTTTGCTTTTTTTCAGTGGATTTCTAGGTTTTTTTTTAACATAAAGTGATATTTTATTGTCATAAGTAAAGCCATCCTGCCTCCATGAATGGCCTTTGCCCCTGCGCAGGGGGATTGCCCTCGCCCCACCCCTGTAGGCAGTCAAACCCACATCATTCAAACCCCTTCCCAAGAACTTTGTCTTATACAGGTTCAGGGAGGGGGACTGTGCATCCCCCTCCCCCTATTTGTAAAGAATTGGCCCCGGGGATGGGGTCCCGGGGGCAATATAGTGGCCATATGCCCTCTTCCCTTTTGTTTAAATTGCCGCCTTGGGGGATCAAGTCCCTGGGGCATTGATGAGGCTCAGAAGGGGGTCATGCGCCTACCTCCCTTTTGGTTTTCATGGTGAACCCACGCCACCATTTCCTTTTCTTATAAATACTGCAATCCAGTGGGGTTCTCGCAGGACATAGGGGGAAGGGTATCTCTACTCTGCTTACTTACATCATTTTTTATAACTAAACTCAGGACAGGGGACTAAGCCTCCTAGTCCTGAAATGGCTGCTTTCAACATATTTCTTCATGTTGCAGTCAACCAATCAAAGTGCTTTGTCCCAAAGGAGCTGTCTCCAGTGGGAGCAAACTGGCCCAAGTAAAAAAAAAAGCTATCCCAAAGCTCCATTTTTCAAAATTTGGATCAAGGATCTCTTGTGAGAGTGTCTCAAACCCAACCGTCCAGATACAGAAATATTTTTGTGCCTTAATATTTCAAAAATCCTGAACATATTTACACCAAATCACAAAAGGCACTCTTTCTGGCTCAAGATCCAGCTTCTTGTCCAATTTGGTTTAATTTCAGTCAGTAGTTTTTGCTTCTTAAAAAAGTCCATGGAAAATAAGTGGAGAAATTTGGTTTTGATTGTGCCCTTTTTTCTCAGCCCCCATTTGACGGATCCCACTGACACTTTCCAGGAACAAGCTGAGGTGGGCAAGCATTGCTTTTGAGGAGTTTCATGAAGATTCATTAAACAGAATTAAAGTTATAAGGAAACAGACAAACTGTTTTTCAATGGAAACGCAAACCTAACAATATCTGCCCATTGGCATCAACCACTGGCTAATATATGTAAAACCACTGAAATTAGCAGTTAAAGTTAACAGACGTAACTATAACTTGCACCCCGCCATGCAGTGATGTCATCAACAATATCATTTTAGATGTCATCAGTAAAGTTAATGATGCCATAAAACATGTCATGAGTCATAATATATGAGGTCATAAGCAGTGCATGTCAACGGTGCGAGTTATATTTACTTCAGTTAACTAAACATTTAGATTGCAGTGGTTTGTGGAGTTTAAAATGTAATTTTTTGACTGATATTATCACCCAACTATAACATCACTTTAACCTTATTTTTTTCTACTGCATTTCTGAGGATTGTTTTTTTGCATAAATCAACTATATGAAGGGGTGCCATTTTAAGTAAAGCAGACCTACCAGCTTTGTCAGAGGGATAGAACATCAATATGAAAGGCATGGCTATTGGCTTTATCAGGATGTCAGCACTCAACATATATAAAGAAGACATATTGGCTTTGTCAAAAATCACCATCATATTTACCAATAACCAAAATCCAATCTATTCCTTACAAATACACACATGACAATGTTAAATAGCAACGAGGGACACATAAATATTTAATTGAAAGAATGTTTATTCAAAATGCTCATAAATATGTTTTGGGTCTTTTTTAACACTCTTTAAGTTACAAAATGCAACCATAGAGCCAACCACAAGCGGTCTCCGCACTCTGACTGCAGTGCACTCAGCCCCAGCATGGACTGCTTTACTCAATGACCAAGGAGACTTAATGAAAGCTTGTTTTATATGTACTTAGTGGGCCTGCTGCATTCCCTGCAGCCCCCAGAAAATTTAAAAATAAATGGTTGTTGATGCCGGTGCCCCTTCTTGGGCAATCACAAGCAAGAAAAAGTAGGTTTTAAAAGCTGTCTCGTGGCATTATGGGGCCCTCCCGACAAGAGCTGCGAATATGAAATGAACAGCTACTCCACCCTGAGTGTCTCAAGTGGTGCCCTGTTTCCATTCGGGCCACCCAGCTAACATCTATAAAGTTGAGAGACTCAGGGCCCCCTCTATCCTGTCGGCTCCCAAAGCACCCTTGTTGGTGTGGCAGTCAGGAGCCAGCTGCACTTTTTTATTTACTTTTTTCAAAATGGTGGGTGCCCTGGTCTCAACCAGGGCACCTACAACTCTTACTTTTGTTGGCACTTCACAGGAAAGCCATGGACCCCGCAGCCCCGCCCCCTCTCCTGCCATCCAGGATTCTGGCAGAATCCATCAATTCTATTTTTATGGGTGGGGGCCCCAGTCCCACCTGTGGCCCTCACAACATTTACAATGGCTATGGCCTGCCAGGTGAGTCCCATGGCAGCTTTATGCTATATTACCCTGCCCGCAAAAGCACTGGCATGGAGATGCACTTTTGCTCCCACCCACCAGAAGCCTTTTTGCTCCCGCCGGTTGAGGTCAATGAAGGTTGCAGTGTCCTGGTGTGTTATGAAATACCTCTTTTGCATCATCACCCCTAAGGTTTTAGACTAATGCTGCTGGCTTTTCAACTCTGGAGGTGCACTGAGTCCTGCCAAACAGGACTCAGTGCCAGTGCTCCGACCCTTAAAAAGGTATACATCTGATTTGTTCACCCACCCAAAATTGTCATAAGTTAACATACTTATGAGTCCCTAGTATATGGTACCAGGAGTACCCAGGGCCTGTATGTTAAAGTATATCTCATGGACTAAAACACTTATTGTGCCACCGTGAGTGAGACAAAGCAAAGTACAATTACCAGTCCATCATTTCTGGCTAGCAGAGGAGTTTTCGTCTGCTATCCTGACTTTGTCAGTAAATGTTATGGAAAATCCCAAAACTTCCTTTTTTAATATTTAAAAGTCACCCCTAAGGCAGGACTACTGAGCCATGAAGGCAGGATTCATGATATTAAAAAGTTGGACATATGTTTCTTATCTTAACATGTTCTGACAGTAGAATCCATGCGTTGTTGTTTGAAAGGTTGTGGAAAGGTTAGTAGTCCCATTGCCAAGTACAAGGTAACATGCTGACCACTCAGGGCCTCATTTATGAGGTTTTAACATAGGGCAGCACCGCAGACAATCTTGCTGTGCTGCCAAAACAAAAGGGCATGAATGAGCTGTAACTATAAGATACAGTACGTTCTTGACCTTTTCCCATGCACTGTCGCACAATGGGCTGCCATGCAATAACGCAGGCCCCCTTGCACCACTAATGAGCCCATAACTAGGAAACTAGTCCTGGGTTGCTTTTGTTCTGGTTCAGGGAGGACCTGGCATGGCAGTTTGGACTGGATTCGTCCCAGAGTCAAGATTAGTTTTCATATGGCTGGGTCCAAACTGAGGCAACATGGTGAGCAAAAGAGCGACAGGGTGGGATGCTACCCTTAGCGACTGCCAGTGGTGAGACAAATTACAAGCATTCTGTAGTGTAGTTCCTATATCCCCGATAGGCTCTGTGCATTGGAATAACATACACTATAGATTTGACATAGGACTAAGGTCAGTATGTCTCTATCAAATATATTACACTTAATTACTTGTGTGTGCCAGCTAACTCAGAGGTCACTAGAAACTTTTCAAATATACAAGAAGGGATTAGTCTCTGACAACCGCAGAAACATGACAACTTTGTTTCCTTTTAGAATTGGAACAGTCTCAGAAGGGGAACAACCTTTACAACGCAACTTTTACAACGCACTACCATTACAACGCATTTTTTACAACGCATAATCCATTACAACGCATGATATTACAACGCATGACACTACAACGCATTTTTAAAAACTACCATTACAACGCATTCCATTACAACGCATACTACCATTACAACGCATACCATTACAACGCATAATATTACACTATACTATCCAACACTTACCCTACTGATGCACCCCCTGGAGTTAGAATAGTAATTTTTACCCCTATACTATCCAACACTTACCCTACTGATGCACCCCCTGGAGTTAGAATAGTAATTTTTACCCCTATACTATCCAACACTTACCCTACTGATGCACCCCCTGGAGTTAGAATAGTAATTTTTACCCCTATACTATCCAACACTTACCCTACTGATGCACCCCCTGGAGTTAGAATAGTAATTTTTACCCCTATACTATCCAACACTTACCCTACTGATGCACCCCCTGGAGTTAGAATAGTAATTTTTACCCCTATACTATCCAACACTTACCCTACTGATGCACCCCCTGGAGTTAGAATAGTAATTTTTACCCCTATACTATCTAATACTTACCTTAAATGTAATTTAATATTATGCGTTGTAATGGTATGCGTTGTAAAGGTAGTATGCGTTGTAATGGTAGTGCGTTGTAAAGGTATTTTTTTAAAATGCGTTGTAGTGTCATGCGTTGTAATGTCATGCGTTGTAATGGATTATGCGTTGTAAAAAATGCGTTGTAAGTGCATGCGTTGTAATAGTGTGCGTTGTAACGTCATACATCCGTCTCAGAATCGTGGAAACAATAGATAACAGTTTCACTCAGTCAATCATGCATGCTTTGTTTCTAGAGTTGCACAGCAATAGAGAGACGGGCGTTTCAATACAAGGGTTTATCGAACAGTCTTATTTCTCATGCAAGAGATATGAATTGCTACAATCATAAGACAGACTGCAAAGTACAGTATGTATGAGGTTAGCAGTAAGATAAAATAATACTGCAATAGCATGGTTTGTAGCTATGACATACATTAATCAAAATACATACATAAATAACATAAGCTAAAATGTGATACTCATCTGATGCTTCTAAATTGTTCTACCCCAGTGTACCTAACCTAAGTGCAGTACGAGGTTTGAAGTAGGTGCAGTTTCTAACGTATAGCTAGCTATATTTTAGTTTAGCCAACTGTTGCCAAAAGTTTCTCTAAGTTCTAGTCAGCTCCATACCTTAGAATGAGAGAGGTTGGAATCTCTTTTCTGGACTCAATAGTCTAACCCCCCGCAAGGGAAGTCAGAGAGCACTGGAGCTGGATTCTCTGCGAGGAGGATGGCAGCCTCAGGTCAGTGCATCAGGCTGGAACTCAATCTCCTTCCGAACTTGCCGTGGCAAACTGTGTAGTCTGAGTTGGATCGAATTCTCCGGGAACCGCAATTTGTCAGGGCAAGTGCTGGCATATTTATACCTTGAAGGTGTCTACGAATGCCAGTATTGACGTAAAAGTCGGGCAGAGGAACGTCATGAATGAACCCCTAAGGAATAGATGTTCATGCATACTTAATGAGTTCTTGTAGAAATCAATATTCAAGCTGAGGGAAATTCCTAAAGGCTTAATGGTCTAGTTTTCCAAGAATTCGTTGTGACGTGGATGGACGGATGTAGTTGGCCATGCCTGTATTTGGTTTGTATGGACAATGTCTAAATAAGGGACGGATTTCTATGTCCAAATAAGGGCAATGTGCATTGTACCTATATAAGGGCATAAATCGGGAAACCTATATCCGGAATCTACATCTGCACACAACAATTCCTCTATTCACCTTTTGCATGTTCCATGTACCGCCCCAAGTGGAATGGCTATGCCCAGACGTCGGTCCCATGTTAACTGTGTCTCTGGAACCAGGCTGTACCTGTCTCATGAGCCCATAACTTAGGGCTAAACTGATCCCGGGTTGCTTGTGTTCAGGCTCACGGAGGACTTGGCCTGGCAGTTCAGGCTGAGCTATTCCCAGTAGGAGCAGGGTCAAGGCTGATTTGCATATGGCTGGGTCCAAACTGAGGTGGCATGGTAAGTAAAAGAATGATGGGTTGAGAGGCTGCCCCCAGCCACTGCCAGTGATTAGACAAATTGCAAGCATTCCTCCCATCACCTTTAGTGTGTTTCATGTACCAACCTAAGTGGCATGGGTCTGTCCAGGCATGGGTCCCAAACGCACTGTCACTAGATCCCAGCTGTACCCGGCTGATGAGCTCATAACTTGGGAAAAACCGGTTCTGGGTTGCTTGTGTTTAGGTTCAGGGAGGACCTGGCCTGGTAGATTGGGCTGGACTGTTTCCAAGAGGTGCAGGGTCAAGACTGATTTGCAAAAGGCTGGGTCCAAACTGAGGTGGCATGGTCAACAAAAGAACAGTGAGTTGGGATGCTACCCTGAGCGATTTTCAGTGGTTATACAAATTGCAAGCATTCTCCCATCACTTTTTGTGTGTTTCGTCATCATTTCAAATGTCATCAGTGATGTTATCTATGATGTCATAGAACATGCCATGAACCATACAGCATGTGAGGTCATAAGTAGTGCATGGCAAGGGTACAAGTTATAGTTAATTGAGTTAATATCCATTTTTACATTTTGCACCAGAAGCGGTCCCTCTGGGACTCACCCACTAGGCCTAGTGGGTCAGAATACTCCTACCCTGCCTGCTGATATGTTTTTGTTTTATTTGCTCAGGACACAGTCCGAGTCTCGAGTACTAAAATGGCTGCCCAACATCTCTGTTGATGTTGTCGGCAGCCTATCAGATCTTATCTTTTGATCTGCTAGTCCAGCGGGAATCTCTTGGCAGCAGATATTTTTACATTTTGAAAGTTAATTTCTCAAAAATTACTGAACTAATTTATACAAAATCACAGAAAGCATGCTTTCTGTTTGAAGATCTAGCTTTCTGTCAAATTTGGTGCAATTCAGTTAAGCCATTTGACTGTAGTGTTGTCTAAAGTTCGTATGGGCAATCACTACATGAGAAATCACTTTTGAGGGACACAACCGTCATTTTCTCAGCCCCCACTTGATAGATCGACCCGAAACTTCC
Organism: Triturus cristatus; assembly: GCF_964204655.1. Lineage (NCBI taxonomy): Eukaryota > Metazoa > Chordata > Amphibia > Caudata > Salamandridae > Triturus > Triturus cristatus. Next base: position 449,667,092 of record NC_140592.1, read on the forward strand.
CATGTAGGTGCTGAGGTAAATTAACTCTTTTTGGGGAAATCTTCCTAAAGATTAAATGCAAACAAAAATGTAACTCCATGGAAACGGTGATCCTTATAACTAAAAGAGGCTGTTTTCTTTCACCGAAAAAAACAAAGGTTATAGGGACATTATAGTGAGGCTCATATTTCACTCATATATAAACAGTGAAATTCAGCAGTTTATCGTTACTTGAGCTAACTATAACTTACACCCAGCAAAGCACTACTTATGACCTCACATGTTACATAACTCATGACATGGTCAGCAACATCACTCATGACATCTCAAATGATAAGAAATCTTACAATATCAAACCCAAGTGGGCCAGGAATTATAGTAATTCATTATCCCAACTTCTTCACTGATTCCTTTGTTCAGTCAGTCCCACACAAATTACACTGCTGCATCAATATCAGGTCAGTGAGTATGTTTAGTACCACAACCTATTTACTTATACAATGTGTTAATAACACCCAAATCTGATATCCTAATATGTATCCCATTGTCTTATAAAACACACATGTAATAAAGAACGAGCATACTTGTGAAAATAAGGCCCAAGCTCAATAAAGTCTTATCTTAGTAGATTCACGCTCATCAAACTCGCCGCACTCCCAATCACCCTGTGCGATGAATGTGCAAAGGGCAATGTAGTACTCCACAAAAACTGGCACCCAATGTCTGGGTAGTAATAAATTGCACTTTGCACATTCTTCATCACTGTCAGTGTGCAGGAGCCTTCTAGAATTATGAGAGAGGCTTTGGGGAAAATATATAAATAAATAAATGAAAGAATATGTGCCCGCGACATGCCCAGTGTTGTCATCAATGATGACATTTGGGAATTTATCAGTGATATCATCAATGATGTAACTGAACATGTCATGAGTGATTGAATCTGTGAACTCATAAGCAGAGCATATAGGGGCATAAATTCTAGTTAGCTCAGTAAAGTATAACTGGTGAACTTTAGTGTGTTTTCTGACCATAAATTGTTAGGTAATTATAACAGCAATTTAAACTTTTACTTTAAAACCACACAAGTTGTCAACAGTACACAAATGTTAAACTTTTTAATTGTGAATACCCTCTTCATAAAACTACAATTACTCCTATTGAGATGAAACACTTCTATTAAACGTAATCTCTAAATTAACAATGAACCTCTGAATCATGTTGAGCGAAGCAGGAGGTGGAGTTTATAAGGTCGGGGGAGATTTGAAAATCCACTGAACTCTGGAGTGAGGTCAATTATATCAGGATTTCCAGATGCTTTTAGGGTGAAATTCTGCAGTATGGTGGTGAAGAAAAGAAATAGCTCCATGCGGGCAAGTCCCTCTCCAAGGCAGATGCGTTTTCCTGAAAGTAAAGACATAAATGAGTTATGGCTCTCATAATTGTATGCAACAGTAGACTGCAAGATACAGAATTGATTAATAATATGAGTAAATAGTATATTTTGCAATAAAATACAATTCTGAGCTTATTGCCCACATGCTTTTGGCATGCACCTTGTACACATTTTCAGTTATTTACTTGTTGTGTTTTTTATTGATACACGTGAGAAATGGTTGCAGGGGGACAATATAGCATCTAGAGGATAATGGGCCCCAAATGTGTAAATTGTGTTTGTTTAACGTTTGTGTTCTGTGGCACCTGTATTAATATAACCTCAAATCAAAAACTGTCAATAACACATATAATATATTCCATAAATCATTACCCGGTCAGTGCTTTTACTGTGAAGAAGGTGAAGTACATTAATGCACACTGCTAAATACTGAGTTCATGGTGGAAATAACAATTTAAAATAAATAATAAAAGGGGCCTCACAGATAAGCGTGGTGCTAATCACCTATACCGAGGATTCACCAATGAGGGCAACTAATTCCCTAACCCTACTCTGTTTCTGATGTCTGCAAGCACCTAGTGAAAAACTGCTTGCCTGTCGATCATAGGTAGCAAAACCAGCAGTACCCCCTGAATAAGCGAATTACATTAGCGTTTGACTTTCTGCACATACAACGCAGGCCTACTGACTGTTTCCTGTGTTCATTAATCAAAAGGAAGCACTACAATCTTCAATCTACCCTGTCACATCAAATATAATCAGGGTTACTGACTTCGGAAATAATAACACATTATTATGGCTAGGTATTTCACTGGACAGGTAAATCAACTTTACACAGATTTAATATTCCAAAAACCGGTAACAAAAGATCAGTTACTGGAGGGGCAAACATTCTTCTGCCCAGACCTAAAAATACATGTCCACATTTACAGTCTACCATCCCCCCCCCCCCAGTGGCGAGGCATATTTACATTCAAATTCTTCTACTTCCAAGGCAAACATTTCATAACTCCTGCTTAATTCTGAGTAAGGCAACAATTGAGGATTCTGGATCTGGGAATCAGGTATTTCTCACACACTCTAGTGGGGGGGTCCTAATTCTGGTTGGTGAGATTCATGGTGTTCTGAGATCACTTTACACTGGACCACAGTGCTAAAGTGCCCAGAGGCCAAAAACCACCAACACCAGGTCACAGAAAAGGCAAAACGTTTAGGGGTGAACCTGCCAAAAAGGGCCAAGTCCAACAGGCAACAATTGAGGATTCTGGCTCTGAGAGTCAGGTATTTCTCACACGCTCTAGTAGGAGGGTCCAAATTCTGGTTGGTGAGATTCATGGTGTTCTGAGATGAGTGTCTACTCAGTAATTATGTTCTCTATAGCTGGTTTTACAGATGTTCCTTACATTTGTTTATTAACCGCAGACTGGTCAGGCTAAAGATGCTTTCAAATTAATCCAGCCCGCAGATTAGGTGGACTTGGCATTTCCCTGTCAATGGAATCTGAGGCAAAGGCATAAAAGAGAGAGGGGCTTCCCTAATCATCTACCGCATGAAACTGCTAGCAGTAACACCTCTGGTAAATAAACAGGAATGGGACAGGGACTGTACCTAGCCATCAAAGGGTCATCAGTTGCCCTCCTTTCACAGGACCCTGACCCACTTCAAGGATCTCAGGATTGTTGCGCAAAATACAGGCTCTTTCCATCTCGATCTTGGTAATTTGTAATACACTAGAAATCCCAATCAGACTCCTGTATCATACAGCAAAACACAACAGTCACATACTACACTCATTCCAAACCACATCACAATATGCACAGTGCATGTGCACTATCTGTTCTTGTGCACTGCAGGCTACTGCAAGCCCCCTAGCTCTCCTTGGACAAGTGGACTTAATTTGTTAGTTGGGCACTAGAGGTTAAAGCTCATATCCAAATAAACAGAGCTTGCAGTGGGTGGAACTCCATTAAGGAGGATCCCCACACAGCAAAAGCCCACAAAGCAGAGGTCAAAAGCAAAAGCATTGGTTAGAGTCCATTTCCTATACAATATGTAAGAAAGTAATAATGAAGTTACATACAAAAACATATCAGTTTACAAAGACTATGCCAAAGGTAATTCATAATATATTCAACCAATTTGGTCTAGACTATATCAATCATAAATCATTAAATATATGTATTATTTATTTGAAGGCTTCTATAGCAAGGACCTCATCAGCGTCAATGCCAGAGTGCTTTGCACACTTGCATAAGCTAATTTACAAATGAATACAAGTAGAACAAAACTTATAAATCAAAGTACCATTTGAGTATCAGGCTTTTCAGAGTGCTTCTTAAAATCAATAATATTACAGGTGCAAATGGTTTTCATGTCACCTTTTGCTACTGTCATTATATTTGACTTTAATCAGTGAGTTTGTACTAACGAGTTGATTCTCACTAAGTTGAATGGACCAAATAATAATATTTTTTCTTATCTTTATTGATGCCAATGCAAGAACTTGTTCTTTTGAGTGCTATTTAGTTGAGTTAACAGACACAACCATGTTAAAATCACCCTCTAAATTGTATGAAACATTTTAGTTGAACAATTTTAGTGTGCATAGATATCTACTATTTTAATAAGATATTTCATTAATTCTTACATTTTGCAGCCACAGAGGAATTCCAGTTATGGTCCCCGATTAACGATTTTCAATAAATGCTGCCTTGAAAGCCAACATTTTTATTTATGTTACACATTGAGTATTATCAGTGCAGCTCTGACAGTGCTGTTCTACACTATGTGAAGAGTTATCTGCCAAAAAAGACATCAAAGTAAAAAAAAAAGGCCCAATACTTCTTCAAACAGGGACAAGCCCAAACTATATGGGCCAAATCTCCTCTGTAGTGAAATAGATTTTATGTGTATTACATATAATACAGCATACCATCATTCACATCATTAACAAATGAATACTATTGTTAACAGCAGTATCATTTGTAATGTCAACAGTGAGGTCAGCAATGATGTCATTTGAGATGCCATAAGAAAAGTCATCAATGACAATTTAACAAGAGTGATGTAATATGTGAGATCGTAATCAGTATGTGATGGGGGAAGGTATGGTTCATTTACCAAACCACAGCTGTTGAATTTCAGTGTTTTTTGTTTTTGAGCCATACCTACACTTCATCTTTGTCTTGATCACTAAATGTCAGTTTTGTTTAAACATGTGTTATGGCCTTATAAACAAAGCTGACCTTAACTTCACATGAAACTTTGGTTTTTTCCAGAGAATTTCTGATTTTTGCAATCATATTTCACAAGGAATATTGTTTCTTGGATGTCATCTTCTGTTATAGGCTAACCGTTGCTGTGCACCGAATTGACTGTACACAGTAAGGACTGGCTGTAGGTCCTGTGTCAACACTGTCATTGGCAGCCAACCCCTGCAGCACTTGATCTTCATCAGTGTAAAGCAGGGTTGGTTTGCAGAGCTTGCAATGATCTCAATGCAAGAAGTCATCCCTTGTTGCACACAAATGTCAACAATCTGCTGCAAAGTTTGGTTGCAAGGACATGTCTATTGAATATTTCTGCTTTCAATCTACCATGGGTGGGCAATCTCATCTGAGCACAGCCTTAAGCAATACATTAGACCTGTCATCCTTAGTGTGGTCTTTCTCCCAACTTTTTGCCTTTTGTCTCCCATTTTTGATGATTTGTTTTGTTAGCCTAAGGACTCTAAGCACTTTACCACTGTTAGCCAGTGCTAAAGTGCATGTGCTTCTCCCCTAAACATGATTACATTGGTGTATACCTTATTAGCATATTTTTATACTGATAAGTCTCTTGTAGAGTGGTATACCATATACCCAGGGTCTGAACTTCAAATGCTACTAGTGGGCCTCCAGCACTAATTGTGTCACTCACAGAAGTAGCCTGTCAAAGCTGTCTCAGACCGACCACCTTCAGTGCCTGTGTTGGCAGTTTACTGCCACTTTGACTCGGCATTTAAAACGACTTGCCAAGCCTTAAATGCTCCTTTTATTACATAGAGGTCACCCCAAGGTAGGCCCTAAGTAACCCTAAGGGCAGGGTGCTATGTAAGTAAAAGGTAGGACATGTACCTTTATTTTTTTGCCTGTCCAGGTAGTAAAAAACAGCCGATTTCGATTTTCACTAATGTGAGGCCTATCCCTCCCATAGGAATTCTTTAGCATACTTTTAAGCTGGTCAGAAAGGAGTAGATTTTTTCTTGTTTGATATGTTTGGAATGGTAATGATAAATCCTCCTTACTGGTAAAGTTAGATTTAAGATTATTGTTTTAGAAATGCCACTTTTAGAAAATGTTCAATCAACTCACAACTGCCAGTACTGATGTTACTCCTACACACTCTTAGTTTCATTCATGCCCATTGTATTCAATTACAGTGATCACCATGTATTATTTTGAGTCATTATTCATAATACTTTTTAAATAAAGATTGTCATACACAAACGAAAAATATGAATATATCATAGATATACATTACAATACATTACACCCACCCCACATCACGACAAGAAGATTTTATACAAAAATGACGTAGTACAGCAAACAAATGTGTCAGTTCTAAATGTAGTTGCCCAAAAGGAAATTCTACTTTTTAAACACTGTAAAAATAACTACAACCAATCAGTGCCACGCTAGTTAAGGCCAGGGCTATAACTTTTTGAAAGTTATACCCCTGCTCTTAACTAGCACAGCACCGATTGGTTGCTTTGGCCCATTAAGCAAGGAGCTCGGTGATCTCTACTACCGGATTGGCCTCTGGACTCGTTTTCTGATCCTTTCGTTTGCCGCCGTGCATGGAGCTTCTATCCTCTCACGCTTCCTTCATGGCGTTTCTGGACCCGCCTGACCGACCTACTGACACACCGCCCTCTCCCTCCCGCAACTCGGGATAAAACGCGGTGAGGTGGAGGTAGCGTGACAACGTTCCTTGGACCTTTTCCCTACATTACCGAGCCGGGACATCTCTCATATAGCGCGAGGACGCGCTGCGAACACGCTCAAGCTTGTCTTTTGTTTCACTGATGCGAGGCTTGGAATCGAGGTTACACATTTGCCTCTCATCTCTCTGACAGCATCTCTTTTGTTTTTCGTGCACTTCTTAATAAAACGTGGTGCATGTAGCAATACAATAACGCACTGTGAAACTCAAAATTGGATGGATGATTGTGCCATTTTTTGTCCTTTTGAATCACACAACTTTATTGAAGTGCATTTTTGCATGGAAACTCCTGCAATATACAACAACAATTAATCGCTGCTACTGCAACTTTGTATTTGCCCTGAAGGCAGACGTATGCCTCCAATTTTTTGCTTTGCTGACTCACACGCTTTACAAAGTGACGGGGGCCACTCGAAGTGGAAGGACTTTTCTACTGGATTTGCGCAAGGGACTGCGAGGACCAGCAGGACTAGCAGCCCGGATAATTGACTCACCTGGGTCCTCTTCCCTTTGCCTCCGCCCCTGCCTGCAGCTACAAAACTACTCGCGGCCCCCGCTTCGCAGAACGCGCGCGGGCGCGTGCCGGGCGAAGCCCGGGCCAAGGGCGGGCCCGTCTGAGCCCGTCCGAGTACGGTTGAGAACGGAACGGAAAGCCCCCTTTAACATCTGGTACAAAAGGTTAGTCATTGGAAGATTAAATTACAGTTTTGGGGTTAAAGTATTAGCATTGAGTATACCTCATTTAAGAAAATAAGAAGGCTGATCGAGTCTGGGGATACAAGTACAAGTATGCAAATGGACAAGCCCACAAACAGGGATGGGAGCGGTAGGCAATCTTCAGGAGGTGCTTTAATGGGGACTTTAGATAATTTTCTCGTGCGAGTACAAACAGCACTAGCTAAAGACATCGAATTAACGGAAAAAAGATTATCACTAGATGTACTCTGTGATAAGAGATTGTCCCTGGGAAGTGTGGCTAAGGCTAGGTCACCACCGTGCCAGCAGTCTGTTACGCAGGATTGCCTGGTTTCAACATCTCTTTTGGTGGAGGCTGAGAGTGACCAAACAACACTGATATCACCATTGGTTGTAACTTTGGGCGAAACCCTTGAACCCTCAATCCCTTGTAACCCGGCTCCGAAGAATATACCCTATCAAAAATTAAGACACGATCTGCTAGCAATATTAAAGCGGGTTCTGCACAACATTATCAAGGCTTAACATCGAAAAAAAAGCGTCAGGGGACCCAATCGCACACTGCAGGGAAAAAAGTGATGGCCGGACCTGCACTTGCTTTGAGTAAGGATCCAGTCCCTAGTCTTACTCAATCGATAGTAACTGAGGATAGGGCAAACTTACCATCATTTCCGGGGAATGGAGCCATGGAAGATATGGGCCCGACGTTTTGGGGAAAATTGGAGTGTACTTTAAAGAAACTGTGCGACCCTATTTATGAAAGACTGGGCTCTATAGAAAGTAGACTTGTGTGTTTGGAACTTTCACTTGCTTCGGCCCAGTCACGGGGGGAAGTCGGGGAATTGGTTTACCCAGTGAACGACCTAATGTGGTAGGACAATGTATTGATGTTGAAGCTGCTATCAATGGTTCAGCAATTGGTATAGAGAGTTCTAAACAGACTGACTCCCTAGAGCCATGTGTTATATCCTCCCCTGCTAATCAGCCAAGACAATCCCCAAAAAGGGACGGATCCCATAAGGCTGTTGCTAATAAACATAGAATGGACAAACAACTTATGCCCATACAGCCTCCAGTGCAGGCCGTATCCGGATTAATAGATATACATCTTCCCCCAGAGGCAGCCCCCTATGTGGTGGTTTTAACTGGGGTCCCGCCCCTGGCGATGGGGACAAGGGAATCGTATAGGGAACTTAAGAATAAATGTACTTTCTGGCTCAACGTAAAGCGCCCATTGCCGGTCCATATATGTGCCGAAATTTTGTTTGCTAGGAGAGTAAACTGGGTGGGCAGGTTGCCTAAGTCGACAAAGGGGGATTGTATTATTATTAACTTTGGGGGAAGGACGTTGTGTGGAACATATTTGTAACTGGCCTCAAGATGATCCATCACCTTTAATCTGAACTATGCCTTTGTCCTATTTCTATGCTCCCGTGCCATCGTCTCAGGGAGGGACAATATCAAGGGGAATTTCGACAAACGGTTGTCCTTCTGGGGATATAAGGTCTTTTAACCGATTCGATGTGTTATCCAGGCTAGTGGACTGCGATTGACAGAAAGATAGAAATGGCCATCCTAGACCTAGAAAGGCATATGTAGCCACTGATGTAGAGGAAGATAAAAAACAAGGAGGGTTGTCTGGAACGGAAAGCACCATGGTTGGAGCTGTAACCCTTGATCTAACAAATACTAACAGAGTTGCTGAACAGGAATCTAGAGGGGTGCTACAGCTGGAATCACTTAATAACAACAGAAATCCAGCTTCCCATCATGGCTTGGATATACCTCCCAGGCAAATCCCCCTAACTTTAGATATAGGGAGCGTTGATGGGTCGGTAAAGGCTGTTGGCTATACAACGATATTATCCTGGAATGTGGCGGGTGTGGGACCCAAACTATCTTCACCTCTCTGGACGGACTTTATTGACGAGCACGATATTTGTCTTTTTCAAGAGACTTTGGGGCATATGCATCAACATTGGCATTTGCGATTCCTTATTAGCGAAAAATAAGGAATCGCTAATAAGGAATAGCAAAAGGCTATGCATGTAGGAATCGCTATTCAAATAGCGATTCCTTAACTTTCCTTAATTGCTTTTAGCAAATTGCGAGTAGCAATTAAGGAATGCCATCCCAATCATTCCTATGGGCCTCCAGGCCCATAGGAATGAATAGGAGATTGCATGAGCAAATAGCGAGTACCAGTAGGTTCTCGCAAATTGCTCATGCAATTTCAAGGGTGCAAGGGTGTCAAAATGAGACCCTATTGCACCCCTGAAATTGATATGTGCACATATGTTGCACACACACATGCTCTAAGGGCATGTGTGTGCGCAACATGAAACTTTGAAAAATGCACAAAAGTGCATTTTTCAAACTTTTAGCATATTACCATGCAGTTCATCTTCATGGTAATTTGCTCCCCCTATTAGCGAATTCGCTAATTTTTTTACTTTCATGGATTGCATTGAAGGAATCCCAAATAGAGATTCCTTAAATTAAGGAATCTCAATTTGGGATTCCTTAAATGCTATCGCTATTTAAGGAATCGCTATTTAAGGATTCCTTAAATAGCGATTTTTGCTTTTGGGTTGATGCATTGGGATTGGGTATTTTTAACTCAATACCGGGAGCTATTAGCGAATCGGTATTTTACCGACTGGATTTTGGCTTGATGCATGAGGCTGATGGTCAATAGAGCCCGTGTTCAGATTGGGTTATTAGAATTTTTTTGTCCCTGCAGAGAAAAGGCCAAAGGGTAGGTTGATTTTCCTGTCAAACATAAAAATCGACATTTTTAATGTTTATGTAAGGGGCTTACCAGGTGGGAAAAAAATCAGAGGTTATAACAGTATTAGATACTCTTGTTGAATCCAGACCAGCTGATGTGCTCCCATTGATAGCGGGAGACTTCAACACGACTTTTGAGCCACTAGGACTTCATGATTCAAATTTAATGGAGGAGGAGGACCTTAGATGGGGAGTTCCGCAGCTTGAGACAAAGCCCATCAGCAAATGGATGGAGGCGGCCCTGTATTTGAAAGGGTTATGTTTGGGAAACCAACTGAGGGCTGCTAATGGTAGAACTTTGTCAGATAGGATGGGAAGTAAAACATATGACAATGGCATCAGGGAAATTAATATAGATTATCTTCTAGTCCACCTAAGGATGTGGTACACCCTCGTTGATATGGTGGTAAAATCCCGAATAGAGAGTGACCACAACCCACTAGTTGCTTTTTTTAAAATTGGGCATAGGAGAAAGAGTGGACTTAGCAATTGATGCTATAGGCCCAGATGTTATTATATCAAATTATGAATGCCGCTTCAAGTGGTGTAAAGTAGTAGAGCATCCTGACATTATAAACAGTATTAATTCCAATGTTGAAGAGGCATTGGCATTAATGATGACAGGAGGCATTGAAAGTCAGTCCTATGCTTCATTTGAGAAAATACATGATAATCTCTTTACTAAACTTAAAACTTATTTTTGCAGGCCTTCTTTAGCAAAACGAGATCTTAGAAGAAAACAGGAGAGCTGGTTCAATGCCTCCTGTAAGCAAGCCCGGGAAGAGCTGGGACTTGCATTAAAATTAAAAGATCAGAGTAAGATTAAGAAAGCCCGTAACAACTATAGGATGGCACAATGGAACGCTAAAAAGGAATGGGAAGAGTGTGAGTGGCAAGATCTTACGGTAGCACGTGCAGCAAAAGATCATAAAAAAATTTGGGATATTTTCAAATGGAAAAGGGGTGAGATTATTGACAGCCCGCATAATCATGTTGCCCAGAGTTCTTGGGTTGAGTATTTCAAGCCACAATATGCAAAAGGAGCCGAGGATGATAGTGAGCTCTACCAGGATCAGATGTTTTACAATAAATCTGTTTTTAGCGTTGATGAGGTTGATAGGGCGCTTGATTTGGTAACCCAGGGTCGCGCCCCAGGCATGGACTGCATCCCAGTTGATTTATTTACGAATGATAGACAAAGATGGTGGGCATACATTGTCTATTTAGCTAATGCTATAGCCCAAGGGATGGCTGTCCCTCAATCCTGGAAAGGTGCTGAAATTGTGCCCGTATATAAAAAGGGGGACAAAACATTAGCATGTAATTATAGGCCCATTAGCCTGATCGACTCCATACAGAAAATTATGGGCCGTCTGGTCTTGGGAAAAATCCAGGCCTGGATGGAAGACAGTAATATTTTGAGCCCACTCCAAGCCGGCTTTCGTCCAAAAACTAGTACTGTAGACCAGGTTTTCAGGTTTATGGTCCTCTATTGGAGGATAGTGGCTTTGGAAAAAGAGATTTTGTACGCAGTATTCATCGACCTGCGGGCGGCTTTTGATTTGGTCCCGCGTGGCAAGTTGTGGCGGGTGCTGGAGGGGCTGGGGATAGCCCGAGAGTTGTTAACATTGGTCGTCCGCTTACATGAGGACAACTTTGCCCGGGTGCGGTGGGGACGACAGGGGGAGGTTACGGATGCCTTCCCCGTTGAGCGGGGAGTGCGGCAGGGTTGTGTCCTGGCACCGACCCTGTTCTCGCTCTTCATGAATGGGGTGGCTGATTTCCTCTCCCGGGTCCCGACGGATGCCCCGGCCATGGCTGGTAATCGTGTTCCGGTCCTCATGTTCGCGGACGATACTCTGTTGATCTCAAAACCACCTAGTGGCCTCCAGCTCACCCTCCGGCGTTTTGAAGAATTCTGCTTGCTGCGTGGACTAGAAATTAATGTTGCCAAGACAAAGTTTATGGTCCTTAATGGACCCAAACCTTACAAGTTTTATAAATCTTTTAAAGGAACCATCCTTATGAATGGCTCCCCATTAGAGCAGGTCGATGCATTTACTTATTTAGGGGTCACGCTACAGAAGAATATGTGCTAGAAAAGCCAAATAGATATGGCAATATTGAAGTACCAGCAACAGGCAGGCTTCCTTCTAAAAAGATTTAAAACTTCTCTGACTCAACCAATTAGACCACTCCTCGAGATTTATGGGATGAAGATCCTTAGCTCGGCCCTTTATGGGTCCGAGCTATGGGGGTTTGAAAAAAATTTAAAACACCTGACAGTTGTGGAAAATGAATTTATCCGGAAAGCCACTGGTGTCCCGCAAAGTACCCCCTTGATACCATTATTTTGGGACCTTGGTTTGAAATCGCTCCAAGACATAGCTTATTGACGCCCATTGCTGTATTGGCGTAGGGTATGGACTACCGAGGAGCTCAAGCATTATGCCTTGGGTTTGAAGGAAATCATGGAAAAGGATTCCTTTCATAAGATATATTGGTTGAGGTCAATAAGATCGCTCTTAGATAGATTGGGAATGGGGGACCTATGGGAAGATCCTCAAAATGCGGTTTTCCCTTAAAAAAAACCATGAGGCCAAATATTGGGAAATGATCTGTTCTGATTTAATTTCCAAAGGATGTTCACCCCATCTTACAGGCAGATTTTGGGAATTTAAGGCCTATCCAAAATTGGAACTGTATTGGGGTCTGATTGAGATACCATATGATCGTAAGCTCTACTTCCAATTTAGGACAGGCACGCTCCCGATCCGATCATTTACAACCAAATGGGTTGAAGCGTCTCAAGATAAATGCCCAAAGTGTAGGGACAAGAACGAATCTTTGAGCCATTTCGTGTTTTTTTGTCCCCTTTACACTTTACCACGGAAGAAATGGGTAATACATATTTGTCGCCTGATCGGAAGTCGATGGCATGAAGAGGCTATGCGAATTTTGTGTTCGGACCCAAGCCCGGCAATTGCAATGGCCATGGCAAAATTTATAAAGTGGGCTTGGGTAATCCGGACAAAATTGATATGCCCCCAAAGTGTCCATTGAATAGACATTCAAACACAATTAACAGGTTAGGATGCATTGCTGTGTTGCTATTTAAACTAAGGGAGGGTGGTATATTGCTGTACAAATCGGAAAATTGCTTGTTTTCTATTTGATTATAAAGATATTGGCCTACTCAATATGAATAGAGTTAATCTTGTCTTAGGTATTTATATACATCTGTAATGATTTTTGTATTTTAATCTGTATTTATGAAAATGGTTTTTATATAAAACTTTTATGACTTAATTGTCGATTAAAGGTTTTGAGTACCCGCAAGGAGCTCATAGTTATTTGTGCAGTGAGTAAAAAGTATAATTTACTTTTCCGCAACTAAATTCAGAACTGACATATTTGTTTGCTGTACTACATGTGCTCATGGAGGATTTGCAGACCCCCACCTACATTAGAAGGCAGGAATTTCTTTCTAAATACCACAAATCCTCAAATGAGTTCTGGGAACCTGAACGTTTTTTAAAAAAAAAAGTTGTGTTTGGAATTACAGCAAATTATATGATGTTGTTTCAAAGTAGGGGTTATCTAAGTTAAAATAAAAGGTCACCACAGATGTGGTGTTACTTTTCAACTTTTCAAAGGTTTAATCTTTCTGGATTTCTCAGTGCCCAAAATCAGAACCAGAGATCCAGGGCATGCCCAATCCACCGTTGTGTATTTTATAGGAACCACAAAGCAAGACAAGTGTCACTTTCTGATACTATAAACACAGGGTAAGACTCATATATCCATGGTGGATCCACAGTTCTGGAATCAGAACTGTGAACTAAATAACAGATTGGCAGTGGTAAATAAAGCTTTCACCCGGTTTGCAGTCCTCAGCCTGGTTTCATAGATCAGACGGCTTCACTGGAAACTGAGAATGTAGCGACTGGTTCCATGATCCTTGTGGCAAAATAGGCCTTTTTAAAATAATTTAAGCTTGGGGGTTTGCTTTGGCTTGGGAGCCACATGTGCACCCTTATACGGCCATTCAACTTTTGTATAGCATGCAGGGACAGTGTCTTGTAATGGCAGTAGCAAAACTTTTTCCCCAATTTGATGGCCAGCCAATCCGATTGTTTCAGTTTTGCGATTCCACCTCCGGGTTTGCAAAATCAATATGACTGATGGGGAAAAAACTTTCTTGACCAATCAGATTTGAATAGATTTCTAGTTTTTGGATTTGTCAAGGTCCTCTGTTCCAGATATTTCACAAATCTTCATGCTCAACCAGAGACTCTCTTGCTAAGTTCTCGAACTATTGACCAAACCAAGAAAATGCACTTCTTTGAATAAAGTTTTATCTTTCTGGCAAAATTGGTGTAATCTTTGTAATTTCTTTCTGTACTGAGACAAAAGAGATTCTACAGCTGCAAAGTTATTAAGTTTAATAACAATGAAGTTTCAATTATAACTGTGGTCCAACGCAAACACTATAAAAAGTTATAAACTTACCCACAAAGTTATAGTATAAAGTTACTCCAGAGGTAGTGGCCAACATCTAATGCTTCCTGATGTACACATTACTGAGGCAATGACTGGCAACCATCAGGATGATTCCAGATTCCAGTCTCAAAATACAATCGTTTACACACTCATTCCAGAATGCAATGGTACACAGTGTTATGTGCAAACAGTGCTCCTTCTTTCTCGTTAAGACTGCAATTCTGCTGAGACAAAAATGTGTTTGTGCTCCGTCCTCAGAAGTTGTCACAACTTTTTGATTTCCAATAACATGACTAGGAAGAGCAGAATAGCTAAACAAGTCAGTTTAAACTTTTTGTCCTAATAGTTCTTTCTTACTTCAAAAAGTTGTGATTTTCACCAGGCCTAAAGATGTGTGTCAGAGTTAATGTTTTATAATTCTAACACAGAATACTTTCAAAGAATTCACATTTATATTTGGTCTGCTGTCCAAAATAATATAAATAAGAAATAACAACTTGTAAACCCTCGTAATATCATTACAGTTGTCTGACCATATGAAATCCAACATATCATGCCACAATTACTCCGAAGACTCTGGTTTTGGTTTTTAAACATGTAGGGCCTGATTTAGAGTTTGGTGGAGAGGGTATTCCATTGCAAAGGTGACAGAGGATTCTCTCCACCAAACTGAAGGTTCACTCATCTGATTTACAGATTTTCAGTATGCAGACGGGTGAGACCTCTCCAACAGCCTGAGAGAGTATTGGACATTGGAGGTTTATGTGTTTGCCTGCCCAATTCAGAGTGGATAGTTTGTACTTTTACAAACCGCCACCCAAAACGTGCCAGTATGTAAAAGTAGAAACTTTTCAATAGCCCCCAAGCAATTGGAGAAAACTCCCATGGTCAGGGGGTCATTGTTTTTTTCACATTGGGATTTTGTTTTTGAAAAGGAAAAAAAGAAAATGAAAGCGTGCAGTGCAGCGCTGTCATGCTGACTGAGTCGCACGGTACACTTTCAATGCATTTACAGGAAGTGCTGTGACGAATGTTCTTGTAAACGTAAGGCCGGCCGGCGGACATTTCTAAATTTGGTGAGCAGAGTACCCTCTCCATCATGGGAGTAAAGTACTTCACCATGGAGATGGTATTAACACCATCTGCCCAAGTCAAAATCATGCCCTTAGGATTTAATTCAACCTTGCTACCTTCAGCAAAGTCTTTGGAATCGACTATAAATTTAAGGATCACCATTTCCAAACACATCTATAAAGAATAAAATGTCAATTCCATCTCTGTCTTTGAAGGAAATTCAGCAAACCATTCAGCATAAATATTTCAGGACCATTATTCAAGAACTTGCTTTTTCACACCTAGATGGTGGGGAACCCTGTCTTGGAAATGTACCCAAACTTTATCTAGCACCACTCGGAACTACCTGCCAGAGAACACCAATCTTGTAATTCAGGGCCAAGAGGAGTGAAATACTCTGTCTTTCACCACCTACTAAATTGCCATATACACTGGTCAATAGTAAAAAGGAATGGGGAACTAGATAAGAAAGGAAACAGACACTTCACATTATAAGTCCATTTCATCATTCTGCTATAAGCTGATGCCTGTAGGTTGTATGGAATATCTAAAGGGTAGGGAGACATCTTTAATGAGTTGCCATAACCGTGATACATTTACTCTCAACAGTGATAAGATATACTATAACAGTATGTAATCAATTTTCTGTGTTCTGGTGATGGAGAAAGAAAACCAAACTTGCTCGGAGCAGTCCCTCATTAACAGTACTAATCGGTAAAAATAATAAAGAGAACTAAATTAATACACATGCACAACATTTACATAGGGAAATAAGAGCTTTACGCATGCTTAATTAATGAAAATAAAACACAAGGCAACAAAAATCCACTTTAAATGGGAAAACTTTTCTGCGAATGTGCGAATTAGAACTACATAGATAGTAACGTGACTAACCGGTTTTGAGAGGGAAAGCTCTCACTCATGCGCCGAAATTACTAACATTGGGTCTTGAGGTACCGCGTGCCTGGCATATGCTTGCCTGAATTTAAAGAGAGCTGTCTCTGCTAATGCTTTTGCTTAACAAGGAAGAAAGTAGCATGGGATAGAGTAGAAGTGGGTGGTGAACAGTGAAAATCATGTATTTGAGATATTAACATTTGTTTATGATTCCTTTATTAATAGAGTACGTTTGGGCCTATTGTTACGCATAATGAAAGAAAGATGGCGGCGAGATGGAGGCAAGCTACGCATGCGCAGTGAAGTCATGATGTGACATGATGACCGTGTGGCTGAACGGCGGCCAAGATTCAAGGACGAGAGTCGTGTGAAAGAAGCCCTCGACTGCGGAATTGAGAAAATGTTATTTAATTTGCAACAATAGATGTATGAGAATTAAATAAAATAAAATTTGTGAGTGAGCTAATAGGGGAAGGGTTTGCCAGACAAAGAAGGATTACTAAAAAGAATGTGTCAGCATGAGGTGACATCAGCTCCCTTGCCCCTGTCCAATCAAAGTCCATATTCTATCAAAATTTGCAACTTTTGAGGGTGGGACATGCAGAATTAAAGAATATAATTAGGGTGACTTAAGAAAGAGTTTTGTAGATATCGATGCAGAGTGAGAGAGGGAGAGATTCGAGAGAGGCGAGAGCTGCTGCTGAGGAGGAAAGGAAAGAACAGACTGGGAAGATTCACCGCTGAATGATAACCTGATTAGATTGAAGACTCTGGAAGAATATCGAGGAGAAAGAGAGTGTAGGAGAGGGGTGTCACCTGGTGCGTCAGGTTTGTAAAGAAGTTAGTAAGTATTGCCCTGTCCTGAGCCTGTCCTTTAGTCTTTGCCAACTGATTCTTAATCAGAGGACCTGCACCAGTCCTTTGGCCAGAGGGTTGGTTTTTCATTTTCATCATTTGGAAATGATTATTCTGTCTCATATTTGCATACCTTTTTGCAAAGGTATGATTAATTATGTCTTCTGCCTCTTCATCTATCCAGTTTTAAGTCTGTGAAATGAATGTACATTGTTTAATGAATTTTCTCTGCAAAACACACAAGATGATGGACGGAATGTCGCACACTGGCAAAACATTCACCCCCAGGCACAGATCTGGGTTTATTCCATCGTTATTTTGCTCACCACGTCACCCCAGTTCAGACATGGCCATATACAAATCAGTCTTGACCCTGTGCCTCATGGGAACAGTCCAGCCTGAACTGCCAAGCCATGTCTTCCCTGGACCAGAATTAAGCATCCTAGGACCGGTTTCAGGGTTTCACCCCTCTTCAGCCAGGATAGCTTGACTCCAGTGGCGTAGTGAGCACAGGACCCACGTCTGGGCATACCCTTCCCACATAGGGCGAACAGCAAAACACACAAGATGATGGACGGATTGTTGCACATTGGCAAAACATTCACCCCCAGTCACAGATCTGGGTTTAATCCATTGTTATTTTGCTCACCACGCCACCTCAGTTCAGACATGGCCATATGCAAATCAGTCTTGACCCTGTGCCTCATGGGAACAGTCCAGCCCGAACTGCCAAGCCATGTCTTCCCTGGACCGGAATCAAGCATCCTAGGACCGGTTTCGGGGTTTCTCCCCTCTTCAGCCAGGATAGCTTGACTCCAGTGGTGTAGTGAGCACGGGACCCACGTCTGGGCATACCCTTCCCACATAGGGCGAACAGCAAAACACACAAGATGATGGACGGAATGTTGCACATTGGCAAAACATTCACCCCCAGTCACAGATCTGGGTTTAATCCATCGTTATTTTGCTCACCACGCCACCCCAGTTCAGACATGGCCAAATGCAAATCAGTCTTGACCCTGTGCCTCATGGGAACAGTCCAGCCCGAACTGCCAAGCCATGTCTTCCCTGGACCGGAATCAAGCATCCTAGGACCGGTTTCGGGGTTTCACCCCTCTTCAGCCAGGATAGCTTGACTCCAGTGGCGTAGTGAGCACGGGACCCACGTCTGGGCATACCCTTCCGACATAGGGCAAACAGCAAAACACACAAGATGATGGACGGAATGTTGCACATTGGCAAAACATTCACCCCCAGTCACAGATCTGGGTTTAATCCATCGTTATTTTGCTCACCACGCCACCCCAGTTCAGACATGGCCATATGCAAATCAGTCTTGACCCTGTGCCTCATGGGAACAATCCAGCCTGAACTGCCAAGCCATGTCTTCCCTGGACCGGAATCAAGCATCCTAGGACCGGTTTCGGGGTTTCACTCCTCTTCAGCCTTGTTCTGCATTCTGTTCATCAACTGTTGTTTTTACATGTGTCACCCTGAGTGGGACGGGTATGCTCAGACGTGAGTCCCATGCTCTCCATGCCACTGGAATCAAGCTATCCTGGCTGGAGAGGGGTGAAACCCCGAAACCGGTCCTAGGATGCTTGGTTCCAGTCTAGGGAGGACCTGGCTTGGCAGTTCGGGCTGGACTGTTCCCATGAGGCACAGGGTCAAGACTGATTTGCATATGGCTGGGTTCTAACTGGAATGGCATGGTGAGCAAAAGAACAATGGATTTAGGCCCAGATCTCTGTACTGGGGTGAATGTATGACATTGTTCTGCATTTGTCCATCAACTGTTGTTTTTACATTTGTCACCCTGAGTGGGACGGGTATGCTCAGACGTGAGTCCCGTACTCTCCATGCCACTGGAATCAAGCTATCCTGGCTGAAGAGGAGTGAAACCCCGAAACCGGTCCTAGGATGCTTGGTTCCAGTCCAGGGAGGACCTGGCTTGGCAGTTCGGGCTGGACTGTTCCCATGAGGCACAGGGTCAAGACTGATTTGCATATGGCTGGGTTCTAACTGGAATGGCATGGTGAGCAAAACATTTATGGATTTAGGCCCAGATCTCTGTACTGGGGTGAATGTATGACATTGTTCTGCATTCTGTCCATGAAGTGTTGTTTTTACATAATGAATTTTCTCTCCCATGAAAGTCTGATGGTGTTTGCACTGTGAATTTGTATTAATGAGCGTTAATGACTGAGATTTAGATAAACTTTTTTAATCTTACCCTGAGTCTGTGGTTTATTTCACTAAGATCTGTAAGTTTAGTTAGTTAATTTGTTCATATCACCATCAACTACACAACTAATTGTCCATCGACCAAAGGAAGAGTGTTGATCTGTGAAGATTAGTTGGACATAGACTAAAGATATAACAGGAGTAAATTGAATTTCCAGTAAGTTAAATAATCTAGATCAAAGTGAATTACAAAACTTGACCCCCAGCGAAACAGCCAGGAAATCTGATTGTTCTATATGGGCCCATTGAAATTTTCAGTTGTTTGTGAGGTGTTTTGTCCCTGGCTTTCCGCTGGATCACTGGTACAAAGCTGATGTACTAGAAAATAAAGGGTTACAAGTGGTTAAGTAACTGGACATATGCTTAATGGCCATCTCTCTATTGGGGTAAGGTAATTAACAAAAAAAATCACAACTTTGCATTACCAGCTGATGATAGTTTTGTAATTTTGGTTTCTTCTTAACTCTTGTGCAACTGATAAACATTTGATTAAATATTAAAATTCTGTGATCCATCTCCTTAACACTAAAACATATCATTTGTTAGAACTCCTTGTTCTTTAATGCTAACTATAAATACAAATAATGTGTTTAGAAACAACACATGAACATATTTCCAGTTCCTTCACAGGAGAAACAACAAAAGTCAGTGCAAACAATTTGCAAAGTCCATGTAGTATACAAGACAAATGTTAATATAGTTCAAAGTTTATTTTCCAACAAAAGTCGATTTCCAAAACACTTCTCTGTATTCGCAACCTGTACTTTAGCAAACTGTCTCAAGAAAGCAACTGTCTTCCAAGAACAAAACCATGACTCAAAGTGGCAAGGTCCTGGCTGCAGCAACAATGTATCATGATTGTCTAGTAAGGAAGTCATGTAGCATGAGGCAAGTTATACTGGATGATACAAGATGGCCCCCTCCATTTCCAAACAACATGAGAGTTCAGGACTCTGGGAAATGTAGTTTCTCCCCACTGCATCTTCAGGGAAATAAAGCCTCAGCCAAAGCAACCCCAAACCCTTTCTAAATGCTGCCAGCATTGTCTTCTGTAAGATTAACTCAAGGTTTAAAGATTTGTTGTACCCCTGTGTCCTCCGAACCATAAGCCAAGCTTCCTGACCTGTCTCAGGACACTATCAGGCATGCTTAAATATTAACAAAAACAGTGCTTCTTTCAGAAAAAATTATAATTAAAACTTTATAATTCATGGAATGCATGAGAGGTCCACTCCTATGTGTATCTCAAATGCTTTGGCATCTAGCCTCGTCCAGCGTTCAAGTTCACACAAATGAACAACCATTTTGTATTTGAAATGAAGCCCTGGTCAAAGTAATTTCTCAGATAACATAGATGTTGTGTTGTATTGGTATGTATTGGGTAGTATCCACAGCAATCCAAAGAGCAATGTTTGTATGAAGGTGCTCCAAGTGAACACACGAAACAGTGTAAGTGACCAGTGGCAAATAATAAAATAGTGTACAACATATAAATCCTTTATAACAAAGTTGGTGCAAAATGAATGAGGGGACTCTTATGACCAAGTCCTCGGGCAATGCCCCTTTATCAACTGGGAAACAAATAGATAATTAGTCAGTGCACACTATAATGTTACGTCACAAGGTCCTTGTGATTTTGCTCTCTTGCCACTGCATTATGTTTTTCTTTTCCAGAACTTTATATTTTACCCATCCATTAACTACTTGTAGATTTAACCTACATTTCTACAACCCTTTTCGGCACCTATTTTAAATCTCTCCCTGCATTATGTCATTCTTCTGTAGAACAGGTTATTTCCTCTGCAGGTGTCTTTCTATAGGGCTGTTTTGCTAACCATGTTCAGGGTTCCAAAAATCAAGGCAAGCAGGCGTCTTATACCGCCTGAATCCTTCAGGCCGACAGCCTCTTACTGCCAATCCTTACGGGTTTTGGGGACGGTTTTATGTTCCTTTCCGAATCTGGAGTATTTAGATGGTCACAGCATTGTATTTCATAGACACCCTACTTTTTTTATTCATGAGGTGCAGTTATTTGGAGGGTATCCACCTCATAATGTTATTCATTTTTACATTACACCTCTTAGCTTGGTCAAGTTGATTTCTGTGATTTTCTCTGTATTGTTCTTAATTTCCATAATCATTTAAAGATGTCTTTTACTCACCACCTATTTCCTATATGAGTCGTGATTGTACCTGGACACACTGGCTTTACCGTCGTTAATCATATTCTGAATTGATGGCTTTCTGTTTTTGGGAAATACTCTCCTCTTACAGGCCAACAGTCTCGAGACAAACAAACACTCCCCTGTGCAAACTTTTCCATACGTCATTCCTCATGCTAAACGACATTTTGGAATTTAGAAGGGGCATAAAGTATTGAATCCACACCCACTTTGTCTCTGGGCTTAATTTCCAAATGCGGAAGAAACAGCTTTGCATGGGGAAATATTGCATGAAAAGCAAAGCATTGTGACTGGACCAATGACAATTCAAGATTCTCCCTCCACCAATGACGAAGCCTCATCTAGCTCCACTAGAAACAGCTGCCCATCTCTCATCTACCACAGGGCTGCTGGGTCAATGCATCTGAAGTCCCACCCTCGTTTGGATGAAGCCTCAGATGCATATTTTTTTTCTGCTGGGACGGGCTGAGATGGGCAGAAAACAATATAAATGACTCCTGTGTGCAGGGAGATAACTCCCTGCGAATGAGGGATACTGAAAAATGGGCCCATTGTAGAGGCACGTTTCCAAATGTAAAAAAAACACACAGAAAAGCCCAACACGGCAGCCGGACGCCATTACGGCTTTGAAGAAAGTGCTCTCACCCCTCATCTTAAGCACTCTTGCTTTAGATTTTGTGGGCAGTTTTCTGTAAATACTGATGGAGGCCAGGGCCTGCACAGACCCTGCAATCCGGTGGACTACCTGCTAAATGATACCCTAAGGTCCTTAGAGTGGGCCTGACTTACAATAGGCCATTAACATGCTATAAGAAAATTTTGCACATCCATCCGCTCGTCCCTTTTTGTAGCATTGCAACCATAACCAGTTTAGCAGAATCCTGACTCGGTAATTCTGAATGCCTCAAAATCTAGTACAACAAAGTGTGGACCTTGCTCTGATGAAAACTGTAGTGGTTCGAGTGGGTTAGCAGCCCGGTTTAAAGCGGCTGAATCTGGTTTATTTTACCTGTGGAAAAGACTGGCAAAGAATAAGTGGGGAACTTTTATGAAAACTTATAAATGGTTGAAATCCAGTGGTATATCCAAGTGGGGCCCACCGGCAATGATTTTTGGGAACTGGCACTTATTTTTCCTCAACAGCTTTTGATCATTCTAGAGCAAGAAAGAAAAGCACATCCGGGGAACAGAAAGGCAGAAAACCAGTGAGATAGCAGGGATGAAAAGGAATGTTCAAAAGTGAGATAAAGAGACAGAGAGTGTTTGGTGGTATATTACAAAGGCATGAGTTTGAATAACCCACTTCGCCTCATTGGTATTCGACATCCCAATCTTCGATAACGCAGGCCCTGGGCGCTGGAGGAAGAACATGGCGGCTGGCGAGTAGCGGATCGCAGAGGCTCCGCTAGGTCAGGAGCTAAAAAGATACATCAGGAGCATATCCATACCCCGGAAATCTACAGAGATGTACAAATATGCTCTAGGATATTGGCTTTGATGTAGAATTTAAATTTAGAATTCAAAATTAAGATCAAGTCGTACCCTCTGCGTGTGTGAATGCGCCGGACCGGCTCGGCGGGTTGTTGTGCTGCTCCGTGGGTTTGCGGCTCTAGCTACCAGCGTCCCCCAGCGTCTCCGAAGGCGGGAGTTATCGTGGCTCTCAGTGCGGCTTGGACGGGCTGGAGGCGGCGGCGGGGAGTGCCCCGGTTGTTCCGGGAGGGGGTTGGAAGCCGCTGTGGGCTCGTGCTGCCCAGGAATTAGATCGGGGGAGGAGGGCAGTTGCTGTGCTCCCCTTCCAGGGTGGAAGAGGCAGGGGCAGCACAGTTGCAGAGAAACCGAGGCAGCCTCAGCCTCGGCTCCCAAGCAACCGAGGAGAGATACGGAGGAGGAGTATGAGGCAGCGAACTTGCACAGAGTCTTCAGAGCGCACCAGTTTGGCCAAGAAGGTAAGACTGAGTGGCAAAGGGGGGCAGAAGGAGGCCGTATGTCAGCAAATTCAGGCTGTGGACGATCCAGGTACTCCCTAAGGAGCACTAAAATCAATTCATCCATGGTTGACTGTCAAGGGGGTGTCGATACAGAAAAACCGGGTAAACAGCAAACTAAACTTAATAAAAAATTGTCAATGCACAATAAATTGATAAAGGATTCAAGCATAGTAAAAGCCAGAGTTACGAACAAAAAAAACGCTTCTTTGCCGAAAGACCCCCCAAAGTTAACTCCCTCCCTGAGAAGTTACTTTAAAGTAACTCCCAGTATGTTAGTATTAAAACCTACACAACAGCCCCCTATACTGGACCGAATTGGTCTGGTGCCCAGTCTCCCTATCTCTAATAGATTTCTCCCTCTATTGGATGAGTCTGAAATAACAGCTTTAGAGATGGTTGATGAAACCGAAAACACTTTGGTGGCAATGGAAGGGGCATTGGAGGGGGATCAGAGGGATATAGATAAATCCACAGTGAGATCAGAAAAACAGCTCCGGGACAAAACGGAAGTGAATGAGAGAGGCCCCTCACAGGCAACTGGATTATTACTCAATGATGTTACTGGGGATGAATCTCTGACAGGTTCAATGTGCAATATGCTACAAGCCCTTGTTAAAGAAATGAAAGATAAATTCTCAACTTCAGAGAAGAATCAAGCAGATATCAAGAATTCTTGCGAAAAGTTAGAAACTAAGATTGACTCACTTACTACCAGAACAATGGCGTTAGAACTTACTGTAACCGAGCTAACAAATCAGATAGAAGAGAATAAAAATACCATTGCTGTATTAAAAGGAAAAGATCTGGAAACACAAGATAAATTAGAATCGTTAGAAAGTTCTCAAAGGAGAGACAACATTTGTTTGCTCAAAGTTCCAGAGGGAGTAGAAGGTAGTCAAATAAAAGAGTATGTAGCAAAACTAATAAAACAAGCAACACGTATTGAATGCTCGGAGGAGGCTCTAATGGCTGATATGCAGAGAGTATATAGAGACCCTTTTAGGCTTAACCCGAACAAAACAAGGCTAAGGAAAATCTTAGTACATTTCCTGACATATACCTTAAAAGAGGAAACACTTAACAAAGCACTAAAATTAAACTCTCTGACTGTAGATGACATAACCTTCCAGATAAGATCAGATGTCTCAGCTATCACAGCTTCAAAGCAATGGGAACTGGGAAACTGCTGGAACCGTTAAAAAAATTGGGTGCTTCCGCACAATTAAAATTTCCAGCCTCATTAAAAGTGATGCACAACAACAGCATGAGGATAATATTCAGAAGAGTGGAAGAGGCGGAGTCCTTTTTACTATCTATTTCAGGGGGGGGGCGAGAGTCAGAAAAATAGTAACGTCCGGGGTATGGTTGGTTACAAAAATCAAATATAAAGTTCCTGACCTAAGAAGAGGTGCCCCATAGGCCTAGGTAGTGGCCATGGAGGAGGTTAAGGGGGGTTCTTCAGCCAGCGATTCACTAAAGGGGTGGAGGGGGGGACCACTGGGTGGGGAGCAGTGGGAGAAAATTGAAAAAAAAAGTTTAGGTCCAAATCGCCAATATACAATAATAGAAGTTTTTGATATGAGTACAGATCAAGGGTATGTCCTGCCCTGTGACTAATCAGACTTTTGCGTTAAAGGTGCTCTCTTGGAATGTAAACGGATTAAGAACTAAATATAGGATGGAAAAAATATTTTAAAAAAGATGTACCTGAGGAGATTCTCATTCTGCAAGAGACACACCTGTTGGAAAGTGAGTTAAAGTCACTTTGTAAGTCTAGAAGATGGATTCAAAGTGTTATCTGTACCTCTCAAAAACATTCCACTAAGGGAGTTGCTATAATTTTTTTTAAAAATCCAGCTATATCTCTCGAGACAAGCACAGTGGATAAAATGGGGAGATGGGTCATTGCTAGGGTTAAATGCCATGCATGTAAGTTTACAGTGGCGGGTTATTATGGCCCGTATACGGATGATCCAGGACCATTTAGAGACCTGTTGTCTGAACTGTTAAACTATACAGACCCACTAATACTGGCGGGAGACTTTAATGTGGTCCTGGATCAGACTCTTGATAAATCACAGAGAAGCAGGGCTATACTTAATCACACAATGGCGACAATGATTAAAAGCACAATAAAACAAGTTGCATGGTATGACGTTTGGAGAAATAAGATGGGCAAGAAAAGAGGATTTACATTCCATAATAAGAAATATAATCACAAATCTAGAATAGATTATTTTCTTCTAAGTACAATGTTAAAGAAATGGGTTCAGGATGTCAATCATGTAGGGGAACATCTCTCTGATCATTCAGCTGTCTCCTTAACACTTAAGATACCAATTAGACCAATTGCCAGAAGATGGACGGTGGAGCGTGCCATCTTTCTGGCAGAAGAAATAATTGAGAAATTAACATCAGAAACAGAGGCCTTTTTTCAAATAAATCTGGGTAGTGCCCCGATACATATGGTTTGGGATGCATATAAGTGTTTCCTAAGGGGTTTGATAACATCTATACAGTTTGCTAGGCAGAAAAAATATAAAGCGGAAGTAGAGGGAATAGAAAAAGAAATACAAAATATCGAAAACCATGTAAAAACACATCAGTGTTCTCCCTCAGATATTAATTCACTAGCAAGGGTACAATCTCTTAGGTCAGATCTGGCTGCAGTCCTTGATTTAAGATTAAAAAGGAAATGGCAAGCCAGTAAATTAGCTCATTTTGAGTATGGAGAAAGTTGGGGGAAATTCCTGGCATGGAAGACTAAGCAAGACCTGGCCAGAGGCACCATCAATGAGCTAGATTCTGTTGTTCCAGGAGACACACTTAATACCCCAGATGATATTGAAAAGGCCTTTCAGTCTTATTTCGAGGAAGTATACTGTGAGGATCTGAATGTTCAAGATTGAGAAATAAAAGAGTGGATGGGTCACACTCCCATTAGTATGATCCCCGACAATAAGGCACAGAATATGGATTTACTGATTTCGAGAACCAAAATAGGTGGAGTCATTGATCTGGGTAAAAATGGGAAAGCCGCGGGCCCGGATGGGTTACCTGCGGAACTATATAAAGTTTTAAGGGATGTTCTTGCCCCAGTGTTGATGGCATTATTTGCCCATATTTTTGAAAAAGGAGGAGATATTCCTCCTTTCTTGGAATGAAGCTACGGTTTTGTTAATCCTTAAACCCTCTAAATCACCAAGATCTTGTGACTCATATAGACCCATCTCTCTGCTTAATATTGATTATAAGATCTATGCAAAAATATTGGCAGAGAGGTTAAATGGGGTAGCGGAGTGTCTTTTGCACAGAGACCAGAAGGGGTTTGTTAAAGGCAGAGGAATAACAGAGCTTACTTACAACCTGATAGGGGCAATTGATATAGCTACAGTATATAAACTTCCATTAGCTATAATAATGGTAGACGCAACAAAGGCTTTTGACAGAGTCAATTGGGTCTATTTAAAATACATACTAAAGGCGTATAACTTAGCAAATAATTTACGTAGATCAATTTCTTTGTTATATCAAGCACCCATAGCAAGAATTTTAGTTAACGGAAACCTATCTGCTCCCGTCAAAATCCAGAGAGGCATAAGCCAGGGATGTCCCTTATCCCATATGCTTTTTAATTTGTATATTGAACCCCTAGCGGAAAAAATAAGAAGACACTCAGATATACATTCTTTTAGATTCAATGATTGGGAAAAAAAAGTGGCGTTATACGCTGATGATTTAATGGTTTTTACATCAGACCCGAATGTCTCAATTCCATTAATATATGATGAAGCAAAAAAATTTGGAGACGTCTCAGGTTATGAAATTAACGCCACAAAAAAAGAATGTATGACATGGAATCTGAGTACCTGTGTCCATCAAACAAAGAATGTTATTAGGTATCTGGGTATACTGATCACCCAAAACATCGCGGAGATTCCAGAATTAAACCTCCGAAAGATTGCGAAGGAAATACAAAATTCTTTAACGGGTTGGGCCTACCTCCCCTTAACTTTGATAGGCAGAGTAAACTTAATAAAAATGATGCTTCTACCTAAGATAATTTTTATATTACAGAATATCCCTTTGGCATTTAATGAAAAAAGTTTAAGATCACTTCAGTCTAAATTTAACACTTTTATTTGGGCTTCAAAAGCGATTAGAATATCGTGGAAGAAGCTCCGTAGGAAAAAAAATAAGGAGGGTTATGTTTACCCGATTTAGTTTTATATGCCAGGGCATTTTCTTTGAGGGTAGGAAAACAATTTTTGAACATCCCAGATGGTTCGGATGTGGGATTAATGTTCAAAGCGATGCTCTCCGATGTGGAAGATGGAAGTCAAGGCTTTCTATATAATTATGGAGATTCGAGATTTTTCAAAAAAGTTCGATTAAAAATATTACGTGAACTTGCTGGTTTTTGGGCAAAGGTTAAAAAAGTTTTGAAGATTAGTTATTTCAGTGCTCTTGCCCCCATTTGGAATGCTCCAGGTTCACCAGGATGGACTAGAGACTCCATGTCAACTCCTTTGATAGATGCCCGTATCCGATGTTGGGGACAATTAGTAGTAGAAAAATCTTTACTATCATGGGAAGAGTTGACCTTACTCACTGATAACAGACTCTCAAAATTTAAGTACTGGCAATTAAGAAGCTGGCATCAGAATATTGGGTCAGAGGTGGGCATGCCCAATGAATTAGAAAATCTACTCTGGAAAAAAATTGGGAAAAAGAAGGAGATATCAACCTTTTATTGGCAAATGCTGGACCTGGAAGAAGGAGAATTTAATTTACCGAAGGAGCTGTGGGGAGAGAGCTTGCCTGGTGTTCAACTTGAAGATATATGACAAATATCTCATGACATCTTATATACCACAGTACAGCCTGCATATTTGAGAAGGAACCATGTTTTTGGTGTCCACAGGGTGTGCTGGTCTCCCCATAAACTCGCGAAGTTCTCGAAGGGTCCAGCCCCTAAGTGCCCTAAATGCCTTCTTCGTGAAGCCAATGATACTCATATGTTTTTTAACTGCCCTAAATTACATCATTATTGGGCGGAGATAAATAAAGGCATGGAAGATATGATGGGTCTAAACATTCAGGTAAGCCCACTTTTAGTATATTTTGGTCTGTTACCAGAGTATAAGTCCCTTTCCAGATGGGAAAATAAGCTATGTTTATATCTGATCTTGCTCGCAAGAAAAGAAATTTGCAAAAATGGATAAAGGATATACCCCCTAATTCTCTAGATTGGGCTATTTCTATTAAATATACGATGAAAATGGATAGAGTTAAATTGGATAAGAAAACTTTTAATAATAATAGGGAAAATAGAATAGATTTCTGGAGTCCATGTGAGGTTTGGTTGGGCACTCTTGATCAATACTGGTCCAATGATTAACCCTTACACTTGACATACTTTATCTCTCTGGTTCTACACGGTGCCTAGGTTTTTAGAACAATTATACAGAGAGGTTTTGTGTAAAGCAACTCCAATTAGTTCCAGAGCTCTCCAGTTGGTGCTGTTGAGAGGGAGCCCACAGGAGTGATCTTAATAGCTCTGTGGTATCTATTGGCGAATGAGGATTAAAAAAAAAAACAACGCAGGCCCTGGGCACCAGCACTTATTGTTTTACAACCTAAGCACTGTTCCAAATACATGCTGGTAAATACTTATCAACAGCTAGATATTTGGACACTGACAATATATTTTGAAATTACATTTCCAGTGCACTTACATTCTGGTGTGAAATCAACTGCTGCAAGGGACGCTGGGAGGCATTTCCATCAGTATTTTCTAATCAATTAGACTCTTAATAGAAGATTAACACTGTTTGGTGGAACTGCAGGTGCCCTGGAATGTATCAGATTTTTCTCTGACATCTTGATGGATGAGAACTAGGCCTGGGAGGAGCTTGAGTTCCCTAAGCAGCGGAGTGAGTTAGGTTGTGCAGTTCGCACTGATTTTTAGCGCCGTGTGTTTGACCCACACTGGAAAATCAGCAAGAACAGCACAATGTGCAGTGCTGCTTCTTTCTGCCGCTCAAGTAGATTTTCTGCCAACTACCTTCTAAATTAACAATATATACTCTTTTTCCTATAATATTGATGTTTGTATGCAGTATCCCGTTTTAAGAGGATGATCTTACTTGCACTGACTCCATGCCAGATCTCCAGTGATCTTTACTTTTAAAGATAAAGTCAGATACCTGTAGAAAACGGCACAAAAGCATCATTCTTTTTCAAGTCTCCGTTGTCATCCAGGAAATGTTTGGGGTCAAAACATTCTGGGCTTCCAAACTTCTTTTGGTCATATAGCACGGTGGACAGTACTGGGATAACATCCATGCCCTGTGTGAAGACATGAGCAGAATATTAAGCATGTGCGGTTTGTCACATATCATGCTAACATCATTGGAAACAAGAACATTTGCAGATAGCTGCACTGAGGAAGGGTGAATAAAGTTTGAAATTTGACATTTTTTATTGACAACATGACCAAGTGTAGAAAACAGTGCAGTACATTGCAAGAGTGAAGGTAAGAACAATCATAAAATGACCACAACACAATTTAGATCCAGCGTTTCCCAATCAAAGAAGGGCAACTAAGAATGCATGATATATTCTTCGTGCAAGGCTGTGTAGGCGCCATGCAGAACAAATTGTGGATGGTCAAAGTGAGGTTTTGTTATTGGTTTTTAACTGGTCTACTTAATTTCTCTTCTGCCAGTCTCTGAACCCCCAGAGGGCCAGCTCTAGGACAAGGTGGTCAGACCAAGCATCTCCCTAAAGTTCCATTGGCAGAGGTTGACAGCTTAATTATGCATTTAACAAAGTTTTCCCCCGCGCTCATGCAGATGTGTTTAATGGACCTTAGCCTAGGACAGCGTAACTATATGCACGGGCCCTGTCCTTACATTTCCTCTTTCTGATTGTAGAGCAGGTGCAAGCAGGGCAGCATAGAATTCAATTGAATAGGAAGAAACACCACTACCCAAGAGATTTCAGCGCAAGCTTCCGTAAGTATCATCCTTCTGAGGGAAGTAAGATGAATGTCTGTCACAAAAGCACTGTTGATGTGTAAACTCTCTTTAGTAATCTTACACATACTCAGCTCATATAAGTTTTAGTGTGAGTATTAACTCACTCCCCTTCACTTTATCCTGCAGGCCGCTGCTACCTCTAAACACCAGATCACTTCACCGACTTAAGACCGTTTTTACTGTGCAGCTTTCATGAATCACTTTTTGAAAGTGATCTTTAGGTTCCTCTACCATTGAACTCGATCAAAGTAGTTTCAAGGGACATAACAATGGGCGGACATTTCTTAAATGCACTTACACAGTGGTATCAAATGCCCATTTATATAAAAGTACCCCAAAATCAGAGGCTGTCCTATAGCACACTTTTCCAACTCACACAGTGCCACCCTGTGTCACATAATATTGGCTCCTATCACACAGTCTCCCGGTGAGGAGCTGATATCACACAGTGTACAAACAATTAGCTGGAAACCCCCTCCCAAAAAGAGCAGGTTTACAGCAAAATTGTTTAGAAGTTCAGCGCAGCCAATGTTCATTATGGTGTGTGGAATCTCACCAGGACACGACAGCAGCTTCAGAAGGATTGTTTTTTGGTGCTGGAGGGTGTAGCATATCAATATAATGCGTACTAGGACTCTTGTGGTGCAAGGCAGACTCTGAGACAGGAAATATGTAAGAAATGGAGGAGGCGGTTGGATGTGGTTTAGGAAGTAGGACATAATAGTCACTTTGTAAATGAATGTTGGAGAATAAAGTTATGCTCAACCAAAGCTACCGTGTATGGTGTAATCTGTGTTGATGGGCTGGGGAAGACGCTATATTTGACAATGAGGATGGGATGCACACCTGTGAAGAATAAGACTGCTCTCGCTGAGAGTTTGCAATGGTGCGGCAACCTGCTTGTGCGTGCCACATGTACCAGAATCAATATAAAACAGTCCGCAACCGGCACACGTGGAGTAAAAACCTTGTTCCAGCCCATCCATGGCAGAGGAGCAAGTCAGAGGCCCTGCAGGTGAGGTTGTCAGCAAAATGCGACACATTGCCCTGAATATACAGCAACTAAAGAGCGCTTGAGGCAGTGCATTGCTCCAAATGCACAGTAACTACAGAAGTGGCCTGAACTCTGCATGGAGACACGTGTATGTGTGTCCTGAGAGATTGAATCAATCAAAGAATGTGCAACGCACCCGTGAGAGGCATACCAGCCAATCCTTTGCTGAAGTATTAGCACAGGCCAAGTGAGCAATTATCCAGACAGCGTAAGAAAAGTAATAGTGGTGATAGTAAAGTATAAGAGAAAGAAAGTGAAAGGAGCATACTCATGTTCAAAAGACTGGGGTGAGCTGTACCATATGCACCCACATTTGGCTAGCAATTCCAGAACTTGAGAAGTCACACTGTGTGGTGCAACAAGTTGAGAGTCACGTGTTGATGCCAAGGCGCATGAAGGTAGTGCAAAACACAATGCAGCAGCATTCTTAAAACCGCCACCACCATTTGACACTGCCAAGAAACAAAACATTGGTGCTGGATGGGCTGCATGGATTGAAACATTTGATGACTTTGCAGATGCTCTTGAGGAGGAAGAGGATACAAGATCATCAAGTATCTAAAAAAACTTGCTAGGAGATGGCGTAAAAGAAGTGCTAAAGAAAGTTCCACATACTGATGCAACATCGTGCTAAAAAGTGAAAGAAGCACTAGAACCAAAATTAAACCTAATGCCGAATGTTGATTACAAAAGATACATTTTTAACAAAGCACGACAACAAACTGGTGAAATAATGGATGAGTTTATAAAGAGATTTGACTCATTCATCAAGCATTACAGATTTAAGGATTTCAACCATGAAGAAGCGGCTGCCTTTCCGATTCATTTAGAAGGCACATGTTGTGAGAGACACTCAGTTTAAAGAAAATACTGATGGCTGTGAGAGCAGAGGAATAAGCAGAATGACAAGCTGCCAACATTGGGACAGTACACAATGAGTCAGCATTGACTGTGAGAAGTAAGCATAAGCAACCAGTGGACATGTAAATTGACGTCAACGAAAAAGATAGGCTTCTGGGATGGTTTTTCAGTTCCCCATGATGGCAAATGTCCAGCCGTAGGACAAATCTGTAAAGGCTGTGGGAGCCAAGAGAAGTCAAGTGAGTCAGGACAAAAAAAAGAGGGACACCAGAGATAGCAGAAGACAATCTAGTCATGCTTACAAGAACAAAAAGCAACATCAACTGCGCCAGGTCGAGGCCAAACAAAGTCAATCATCATCAACTTCATCGCATAACAGCTCTTCAGTGTCACTATCGAGTACCAGTGGAGATGATGGATACCTGCTGATGATGTCCACCAAGGAACACTATGCTCATGTGGGTCTAGCTGCCAGTAAAGAAGAGCGAAACCTGGAAAGGGCTCAACAAGCAAAACGCAGAACCTCACTAGTACACTGTCACAGAATTACGCTAAAGGTAAACGGTCACCCCATAACATTTGTTATTGACAGTGGGGTATCAATTAATGTCATGGCAGTTACAAGTTCAACAGCCTCTCGCCTGTGCTACGCCTTACTCAATCCAACAAAAAAGTATAAGCCGGGGCAGATTCCAAACCGTTACAAAGTCAAGGGTCGTTCATGGCAAGAATGCAGCACAAACAACGTCAACACAAGCTACCATTCATGTCTTACAAGGAACATCGTCTAATGCATGTCTACTCATCTTTGCCACAGCAGCCGACATAGGGCTGAAATTCCTCAACTACAACCTATGTGCTCAACTTGACATCACAAAGCAAATCCCGTCACTGTTTCATTACCTAGGAAAACTGAACAAGCTGAGAGTGCTGCTTCACATCAATGAAGACATTGACCCTGTAGCCCAGCAGCACTGCAGAGTCACTTTTCATTTGCAAGAAGCCGTAGAGAAAGAGTTGGCAACACTTCTGAAGCACAACATCATCGAACATGCCACAGGCCCCAAGTTGTGGGCCTCACCCATAGTGGTATTACTAAAGAAAGACAGTAGTGGAGTGGTGCACATTTATGTCAACATGCACCAGCCAAACAAGGCAATAGAGAGGGAAAGACATTCCGGTCCTTACATAGTGGACATGATCATGCAACTTAACAGAGCCAAAGTCTTTTCCACTCATGTTGGTTTATTCAGGTACAAGAAACTGAGCTTTGGAGTATCTTTGGCAGCTGAGATATTCCAAGATGTTATCTTCAGAGTAATTCAACCTGTTTGACATGCTTTCAATTACAGTGACAAAATCCTTGTTTATGGAAGCACACAAAGAGAACACGAAGAAGCCCTCGCACAAGTGTGCAAGTTACTAGCCGACACCTGCATCACCTTGAATGCAGTGAAGTGCAAATTCCATAACACCATACCCAAATTCTATGAGCACATATTCTCCATGGGGGCATGCCCCAGAACCAGACATGGTGCAAGGCCGGTCATCCACATTCCCCCCTCAAGATGTTGCCATGCTACGGTCCCTGCTGGGCATGGGCAGCTATTTCTCACTCAACATTCGTAACGTCACCACTGTGAGTGCCCCATTGAGAGACTTAACATAGCAGAATGTTCCATTACAGTAATCACCCGAATGTGATTGAAGATTTAAAGAAATAAAATGTGTGATTGCAAATGCAATGGTAATGGGCTACTTTGATCCCAAGCTGCACACCAAAGTCACTGTAGATGCGAGCTAGGTGGTGCTAGGGGTCATTCTTGCTCAACAGGGTAACGCACCCAGTGCCATGATACATATAGTGGCATATGCCAGTTGAAGCCTATCCTAAGAAGAACGTGCCTACTCCCAGCTAGAAAAGGAGAGTATAGCTGTGGTATGGACCAGCAAACATTTCCAGGTGTTTCTCTATGGGAAACAATTTACTGTTATCACAGATCATCAGGCTTTGCTCACCATATTGAGACACCCTAAGGCTAAGATGCCTCCTTGCATTGAACTGTGGGGATTGAGGCTGCAGAAGTACGATTATGAGATTGTATACAAACCAGGAAAAGATCAAACCCCAGCGGATTACTTTTCACGAGCACTGCTACATCTTTAAAGATCAACGTCAGGAACTTCTGAAGAGTACCTCAATTTCATCGTAAGGTCTAGAACACCTGTGGCTCTGTCTGTAGATTAGATCATTGCTGCCACCAATGGAGACAAGGATGTGGCCATAGTTAAAGAGCCCATTGAGGCACAATCATGGAGACAAAGTACCTGACATCTGGCCGACAAAACCAAACTTCACAAGTTCAAATATTTTCAGGATGAGTTAGCAGTCACCCCCAGAAGGAATAATATTGAGAGGCTCAAGAATCGTTATGCCTGAAAGCCTGAGGCAAAAGGTCATAGAGTTGGCACACAAAGGACACTGTGGCCACAAAAAGAGCGCTAAGAGAAAGGGAGTGGTGTCCGAGATTGGATGAGAGAGTAGAAAGAGAACTGAAAGCATGCCACATCTGTAATTGTTTGTCCCCTAAGGTGACCCAGCATCTGGTGACAATGTCCGATCTTCCTGCACAGGCTGGGGGGAGAGTCGCCGTCAATTTCTTTGGACCACTGGGGAATGGACAGCATCTCATGTTAATCATAGATGAATATTCTTGCTTTCCCTTGGTGGAAATGCTTTCCTCAACGGCCCATGAAAAATTCAGAGATAGGCTTGGTGACATCTTTACAACCTGGAGCATCCCAGAGATTCTCAAGTCAGACAATGGTTCACCCTTCAACAGTAAAGAATTCAAGGAATTCTTCACATGACTCGACTTCAAACACCAAAAGAGCACACCCCTCTGGCCTCAAGCCAACGCTATAGTCAAAAGATTTATGGGCACCTTCAAGAGGGTAATACAATGAGCTGCATTGGTAGGGTTCAACTTGAACCAAGCACTGTACCATGTTCCCTGAGCCTATCGATCAACCCCTCACTCCACAGTGGGCGAGGGTTCAGTTACATTGTTATTTGGAAGAGTGATCAGAACAAAAATACCTCTGTGGTCCTCAGATCTGCCAGTGAACACTGACAAACTTTGTGACATGGATGCTGCTCAAAAGAGTAAAATGTAAGTGTTTGTTGATCAGTGCCAACATGCTCAGGAAACAGTCTTTGACAAAGGATACTGGGTACTGATAAAGCAGAGGCAAGGACAAAAGATGGACACCCCATGCGCTACAGATCGTTTACAGGTGTTGGGTAGCAAAGGACACATGGTGACAGCAAGTCACCCAGAGAAATCCATCACTCGAGACACATCACATTTTAAACACTTACCTAACCATTCACCATCTCATAGAACCACGCTGAAGCGAACACTACTTCTCATACCCGACTCTGTGCCCCCATTACCCAGTGAGGATGGACCGCAGCCACCCAGGACTACCTCGACTGGCAGACAAGTGCAAGGTCTTCGTAGACTGATTGAAGAAATGTAATTGAACTGATGACTGTCACTTTCTGTTTAACTGGGGGGAGGTATAGCCTATCAATACCATGAACACTAGGACCCTTTAGGTGTGAAGCTGACTCCGAGACAGTAATTGTGTACGATCTGGAGGAGGCGATTGGGTGGGGTTTTGAAAGTGTGATGTAATGGACACTTGGTGAATGAACATTGGAGAATTAAGTTATGCTCAACCGAAGCTCCTGTGTATGTTGTAATCTGTGTTGCATGCTCCCGGGCTGGGGAAGACGCTACAGAGGGGAGAGCCACTGAATTTAAAGTCCCTCGGTTGATGCTCTGCACTAAGCCCTGCCCCTTCAAGGCCCCGTCCCCTCCTCCCACGGTGAAAATGTCCCTATGTTTGCACATCTGCTGTAGAGTTGTTTCTGGGTTACTTTATTCTTGTTTATTTAAGGGCTGAATATAATGTGTTAGAGGAACCATGCATGCATAATGTATCACAAGCCTCTCTGCAGGTATTTAGTAGCTTTTCAGTAAACTTGTGCTTTCTTTTAATTGTTAAGTGAGGATGCCACATATATTTGACCTTGGCGAGAGTACTATTTTGGATGAACGTAAAAGCTTGTGAGTAATGAGACTAGACCTACGAACATCTACTGGTAAAGTGTAATGCTAAGTCTGGAACTCATAGCCAAGCAATTATAGCAAGCAAGATAGGTAGAAAACTAACAAACATGGACTTCTATTCAGAGGCATAACATTTGCCCCCGCAGCCCCCGTGCCACGGGGGGGGCGAGCTCCAGTGCCCCCACACCCCCTGACACTGTGCAGGGTGGGAGCCCCTGGCGTGAGTTCTCCTGACTGGACCCACTCCATATACTTTTCACAGGTGCCCCCTCAAATTTCGTTATGCCACTGCAACTATTATGAATTAGTCTCCATATTATCTGTTTTTACTGATTTTTACAGATAAATGTAGAAAACCACCCTTTCCTCTGCCTGTATTTATTTTTAAATAGAGAGAAAAGGAAAGGAGGGATTTTTGGAGTAATTTTCAATGCAGTCATACAATACATATGTAGATTGACATGCAGCGGAGTTAAGAACAGTAAAAGTAGCCTAAAAAGTTGAAATGGCTGCAGATAAGCAAATATCTGTACTATCATGTTTTCATAAGAGTGTATTAATTTATAATAAATGAATGCCTTTAGTGCTAAGATCCATCAGGTATGCCAGTATGAGTGTACATTTATCAATCTAATCAATGTATCAATTAAATTACTGCAGAAATACACTATTTGAAATGTAATTTTTCACGAAACACAAAATAAATATCGATTAACCGTAAAAACAAATATCCAAAAATCTATATGTGCAAATACGGACGAATATGCAAATAAGAACAGTAGGAACCCAAATTATGAACAATGTATATTATATTAACCATGTCACCACTGAGTAGTAAATTGACACTGCAGTTTTTACTCATCTGTTTCATGCTGTCTTTCATCACATAATCTAATTTGGCATAATGACAGTTTTCCGTCATATTAAGATATAATGTGTTTTCTTTTTATTACCTTTGGGAGGGTGTAGCCTCTAAATGTTGTATCCCGCGTCACTGCATGGGGTAGATTTATTGGGAAGACATCAATAAAGCGCTGAATCTCATGGATCACAGCTTCAGTGTATGGCATCTTGCTGCGGTCTTCCATACAAGGCGGGCGACTTTGGCCAATCACACGGTCGATCTCCTGGTGAACCTTTTCTGTGTGGTAAACATATCAGAATGTACATGTTAAACTTTAGGTTTATCTCAAATATTCGACAGATCAACAAACAGCAGGGACCGTTTAACCATCACCAGCTGGATAGGGTACAGTGTGTAAAGTTCAGACCTTTTTGTTGAATTTATTTTTATACCTTGATTCCTCTTTTTCCTTCTAGAACGTTTGTAGCTTAAATGGTGTGAGGAGATCATATTGTCGTGAAAGATTTCAACCTCTGTTAAAACAAGTTTGCCACATCCTGGCCACAGGAAACCTTTTGAAGAATGCCTCCGATTTATGACACAGAACTGACCAAACATTGGTGCTTGTTCTATCTTCCCACCTCAGTAATCCCCTACCTCATTTCGAATCTGAGGATAAAGTTTTGGCAGTTAGATAAATCCATGGGTTTACCCCATGTTATGAAACGCAAGTTTTTTGTTGTTGTCTTTTTTTACGGAGTTTTATATTGCGCTAACTTGACCCGAAGGTATCGGGTATCAGAGCGCTTTACATAGCACCAGTTGCGTTACATGAGGACACATTAATTTTTGTTAGGGACGGGGATATTAAGTGATTTGCCCGCAGTCACTGGATGAGCAGAGTCAATGCCGAGACTCGAACTCAGTTCCCCAGATTCGAGGTCGACCGCCCTAGCTGTTAGGCCAACTCCTCTCCCCAATATGTGCCCCAAGTGCTAAACAACCTTTTTAGACTTTTCCCATCTCTTCTTAAAAAATACATACTTTTTATTCTAATCTTCTACTGCATAGAACGTATCTCTAAGGAGGTTCTGATAATAAACCTTGTGTACACACTTTCATGTCTTTCCTTTACTTCTTGTTCAAACATATTTTCACTTTCGCTACCATGCCTAGCTCTTAAATGTTCTCCATAAGGTTTGATCTTCAAAGCGGCAGGGTGATATGAGTAAGCATGATATAAGGTCCTTGCTAATTTCGAGTGAAAATGGGAGCTGTATTATAAACTATCTATAGATTCATGTGTCTAATTTCCCTTCTATTATGTGGTGGGCTACAGAACATTGCAGACATTTTGACAAATAGGGCCTTACATATTGGTGGATGGGCTGTTCTGTCAAAATGTGTATATCCCGTTGTTGGGCATGGCTCTTTCGGCAGGGTTCTCCCCAAACTTTTTGCCTTCTTCCTCCTATTTTGTCTGACCTGTTTATGTTGGCTTTAGGACTCTTTACCACTGCTAACCAGTGCTAAGGTGCATATGCTGTCTCCCTAAATTGTACTGGTGATTGGTTTATCCATGATTGCCATATCTGATTTACTAATAAGTCCCTAGCAAAGTGCACCATGTGTGCTCAGGACTTGTAAATCAAATGCTACCAGTGGGCCTGCAGCACTGATTGTGCCACCCACATGAGTAGCCTGCAAATGTGCCTCAGACCTGCCACTGCAGTGCCTGAGTGGGCAATTTTACACTGCCATGTCGACCTGGCAATTGTACCCATTTGCCAGGCCCAAACCTTCCATTTTACACCATGTAAGTCACCCCTAAGGTAAGCCCAAGGCAGCCCCATGAGCTGGGTGTAGTTTATTGAAAAGCTAAGACATGTAGTGGTGTGTTTTATATGTCCTCATAGTGAAATTCAGCTAATTTCATTTTTCACTACAGCGAGGCCTATCTCTCCCATAGGATAACATAGGGATTTCATTGAAATATCTTTTTAGTTTAATTTCCCACTGGGAGCAAACAGAGATTTGGAGTTTGGTGTCATTGAACTCACAATTTTAAAATACATATTTTGGTGAACTTTCTTGCTTAACATTCTGTGCCTCTGCCTGCCTGGGGAATACACGTCTGGGTCGGATGACAGTTGGGCTGTTTGTGCATTCCCTCTAGACTGTCACACAAAGGGAGCAGATGTGTGCCCTGCAAATCCTGATGGCCCATCACCAGGCTCATGGGTCTTCCTGAGCTAGAGTTTTGGAAGGAGTTGTCACTGACCCTTGAATAGGGCTGTGCCTGTCCTCATACAAAGCAGTCTCCATCTCCCTGTAGTATGTCTGAGTCAGGACTGGGAAAAGCAGGGTCTTGTGCACTACAAAGATTTTCCTTTAAACTTTGCCTACTTCAAAGGCAAAAAGGGGTATACGTACTGAATCGCCGACACTTCTGAACTGAGGACACTCTGCTGAGTGGAAAAGCTGGAGAAGCTGTCAGCAGGGACTGCTACTTTGCTGTTTACTTTACTGTGTTGGACTGCTGCCTTGCTGCTTCTGTCCTTGGAGTGAAAGGACTAGACTTTGCTTAATGTATCCTGCTTCCAAGGTTCTCAAAGGGCTTGAGGTGAGCTTACCTCCTGTTAAGAAGTTTCACAGCCATCAAAGACTGCCAGTGCCTGGGCTCTTCTGCTGAGAGTCCTGACTTGCCAAGTGGTGCCAAATCCAATTCCTGGGCCTTGAAAGTGCAATCTGGTGATCGTAAGGAGAAAATCCACACATCAACTCCCAGCATCTGTTTTATCGATGCATCACAGCAAAATTCGAGGCATGGCAGATGCCAGCACGGGAGCATGGTCACCGCTTGTTGCAACGATGACAGTTTACAAAGCAGGCCCAAGAAATGTCATCACAGCCCATCAGAAGAACCGCTGCAGCATGCGTTTTGAGCACCGCAGCACCGAAGTCCATGACGCACTGCTCCAACTTTGACGCAGCACCTGCTTCATCACTGTGGAATCGAAGCAGCACGTCTGGATTTTCAACTCATTGTCCCTGGGCGCCGATTCTTTATCAGCACCGCACCACAGTAAGGAACCGAGGCCACATGTCTGGAAACCGACGCATCACCTCCCCTACCAGTAAGGAACCAACGCATCACCTCCCCTGCCCAGCAGTAAGGAACCACTGCATTACCTCTCCTGCCCAGCAGTAAAGAACCAATGCATCACCTCCCCTGCGTAGTAAGAAACCAATGCAATGTTTTGCTTTTCTGGTGCCTCAACTCCCCTGCACCTCACACCATCTTTGATTTTTTATGCATCTAAGGAACTTAGTGCTAAAACACACTCATCCATTGATTTCTATAGATTAAACTTGCCTAATCCTTCAAAAGCTATATTTTGATTTTTGCCGTTTTGGTCTTGTTTTATTCAGATAAATGTTGGCTATTTTTCTAAACTAGTGTGGACTCCTTTTGTAGTGTTTTCACTGTGTTACTATGTGTGTGTGTGTGTGTATGTACAAATACTTTACACACTGCCTCTGAGGTAAACCTGACTGCTTGTGCCAAGCTACCAAGGGGGTGAGCAGGTGATCTGTTAGCTGTGTGACTCCCTTACCCTGACTAGAGTGAGGGTCCCTACTTGTAGAGGGCGCAAACCACAGCAAACTAGAGACCCCATTTCTTACACCCATCCACTGTATTAAAAGTACCATAGGCTGTAATGCGTTTGTAATGCAGCAATTGGGACATCCACTTCGTTTGTGATTGAGTATCTTGTCTGCCAAACTTTAAGTAAAGCCAATAATCATTATATGTCTTTTAAAACATTGACGACAATCTGATTACCCCGCTTCCTAATGTTTTTTTTCTTAGAAACATTTTAAAATGTGCCAACATGGTAAGGAGCGAAGCTTGCCTGGCCTCAAGATGGCCACTGCTTAGGCAAACTCCTGTGGCTGTCACCACTATCCTGCAAAATTCTTCTACGTCGCAACAATTACAGAGTTGCATGGGACTGCCCTTTGCTTTATAGATTCTGAGGTGCTCGATGGCTCCATGACCTCCGTGAGAGAGCATCCCCTTAGGTCACCTTTCCTGCTAGCAGGCCCGGAGTCCAACGAGGACTGATAATACGGCAGTCCTGGCGGCATGGATCACGCTGCTGTGGACGGAGCGCCTGCGGAGAGCGCACCACCATCTGGCGGTCGGGAGGCAGAGACAAGGCGCTGCGGATGGTGCTCTGCGCTGCTGATCGATCCCAAGACAGCTGTAAGGAGGTGAGCAGGGGAAGGCATTTTCCTGGGATCTGGTGGCAATACCAACTTCAGCTGCGGGGCTGCCCTGGGCTCTCGTGAGGCCCACGCTGGCTGCAGTTTCTCGCTGAGCTCTGTGCCGGCTTGGCTGAGCTGCCGGGGGTTGTTGCTGGCTCCGTGCCATCCCTGCGGTGCTAGTTGCGAGTGGCGTCTTGGGAAGACACTCATCACGGTGTGGCTGAGAGTAATGGGCCGTGTGTCACTCTGTCCCGTGAGGCGGGGATCTCCCTGGTAACTGAGCCTACGCTGGACAGCTGGAGCTGCACCAACCTCCCTTGCATGTGGTAAACGACGACACAGGGGTCATGCTGAGACCCAAGGAACTTTGATGAGTTCTGCACTGCGGTTTGACAGAGGAGTCCTGGCATTAATTGGACATACTGAGGTGCTGATGCACTAGGAACTCTGATGCCCAGGAAGGGTTGGGTCTGTTCTAGCCATACAGGACACATCAGCAGTCTACTCTATTGCTCTCCCCTTATGTGCTCATGTTTGGTGGGGCAAGTGGCTAATACCCTGATGATGAGATGCCTACCTAATAGATTGCACGAGTAATAGGTGCCCATACACAGACAAGGAAGGAGTGTAGTCCCCAGCTGCAGGCATCCAGAAAAGGTATTGCCATGAGTTGAGCACTCTCTGTAATTGTTAGAAGAGGTGGGTTCTACCGTCGTACTGCAATGGGGAAGCCTGATAAAAATCAGCCAAAGTTACAGTTTGTACAACATAAATCGACGAGGGTGCCTGAGGACGGTGCGGTGATGCCCAAGCCGGACCCTGATGCCTCTGGTGCGGAGTTGGGAAGTGAGCTATGGCAAATCCTGACAACGATGCAGCAGAGTCCTACTACGATTGATGGTAAGATTGATTCCCTATTTTACAAAATGTACAGAATGTCAGAATGTATTGATAAACATGTAGAATGACTAGGCATGGTAGAAAGCAGTGTCGGAGGCTGAGGATGTTCAGGCCACATCTGCAGGGAGTCAGAAACAGATGGAGAAACCTAATCGACCCTGCAAAGTAGGTCTGAAGATTTAGAAGTTCGCTCTCAGTAGAATACCCTTTGCATTGTGGGCCTTGCAGAGACCATGGCTACAGGCAATATGGAAACCTTCATGGAGAAACTTATAACTTTGCTGGGACGTGAGACCTTCTCTGATACGTTCATAGTTGAAGGTGCTCACCACTCCTTGGCTGCGTGTCTGGTGCTAGAGACAAAGGCTCGTCCAATTATAGCACGTTTACTTAACTATAGGGACAGGGATGCTGTGCTATATCACACTAGAGAATTACAAACTCTTAGCTACATGGGAACAGAAC
This sequence comes from Triturus cristatus, assembly GCF_964204655.1. Taxonomy (NCBI): domain Eukaryota; kingdom Metazoa; phylum Chordata; class Amphibia; order Caudata; family Salamandridae; genus Triturus; species Triturus cristatus. The sequence continues at coordinate 449,710,255 of NC_140592.1, forward strand.
TATCCATCTTCCATGACTTCACCCCACATGTGCAGGAGGCAAGGAGGCAGTTTTTAACGGTGAGGGCTCGCCAGGGATTTAGTATACAGGATGTTTGTGTGGACTCGGGTGCGAGATATGTAGTTGTGGAATGTCATATGGAGGATTTATGGACCAAATTATGATGATCTGCAGTTTTATCATTCCCTCCATAGTAAAATAGCTTGCTATGGCAACATCCCGCAGATGTGGGGTGGTAACTTTATTTGTGTACAGCCCCCTGAGTTGGACCGCTCCAGAGGCCCTCCAAGACGGCTGTCAGTGGTAGCCAGCGTTATAGCTGCAATCGCCAAGAATAATGGCCCGATGGATGCATGACGCTATCGTTTCCCACATGGTAGGGAGTTCACTCATTACTCTTCTATTCACAACATTCACACGCTTATTGACTACTGGCTTGTTTCCCGCAGTTTGTTGTCTAATATATCAATCAATCAATCAATCATAGCATTTATAGAGCACACTACATACCCGTGAGGGTCTAAAGGCGCTGGGGGGGGAGCTGCTACTGTTCGAAGAGCCAGGTCTTGAGAAGTCTCCTGAAGGTTAGAAGGTCTTCGGTCTGCCACAGGCGGATGGGGAGGGTGTTCCATGTCTTTGCGGTGAGGTGGTCACTCTTCGGATGCGGGGGACGGTGGCAAGGGCGCGGTCTGCGGAGCGGAGCAGGCTGATGGGGGTGTAGAGGCTGAGTTGGTTGTTGAGGTACACTGGTCCGGTGTTGTGGAGTGCCTTGTGTGCGTGGGTGAGGAGTTTGAAGGTTATCCTCTTGTTGATAGGGAGCCAGTGCAGGTCTCTCAGGTGGGGTGTGATGTGGCTGCGGCGAAGGATGTCGAGGATCAGGCGTGCAGAAGCGTTCTGTATGCGTTGGAGCCGTTTCAGGAGTTTGTCCGGGGCTCCTGCGTAGAGTGCGTTTCCGTAGTCCAGTCTCCTGCTGACGAGGACCTGGGTGACCGTCCTTCTTGCTTCGGTGGGGATCCACTTGAAGATCCCACGAAGCATGCGGAGGGTGTTGAAGCAGGAGGAGGAGACGGCGTTGACCTGCTTCGTCATGGAAAGTGTTGAGTCGAGGATGACTCCTAGGTTGCTTGCGTGGTCGGTGGGTGTAGGAGGTGCCTCTAGTGCAGTTGGCTACCAGGAGTTGTCCCAGGCTGAGGGGGTGGATCCGAGGATGAGGACCTCCATCTTGTCCGAGTTCAGCTACAGCCGGCTGTTTCTCATCCAGTCAGCGACGGCCTTCATTCCTTCGTGGAGGTTGGTTTTGGCGGTGTCGGGGTCTTTGGTGAGGGAGAGGATCAGCTGGGTGTCGTCGGCGTAGGAGATGATGTTGAGGTCGTGCCGTCGTGTGACGTGGGCGAGCGGTGTCATGTAGACATTGAACTACGTTGGGCTGAGGGATGAGCCTTGGGGTACGCCACAGATGATCCCGGTGGCTTCGGAGCGGAAGGGGGGAGGCGGACGCTCTGTGTTCTGCCAGAGAGGAAGAAGGTGGTCCAGTCCAGGGCCTTCTCTTGGATTCCAGCATCGTAGAGGCGTGTTCATAGTGTGCGGTGGCAGACCGTGTCGAAGGTGGCTGACAGGTCCAGGAGGATGAGGGCCACGGTTCTCCGTTGTCAAGCAGGGTCCTGATGTCATCAATGGCGGCGATGAGGGCAGCTTTGGTGCTGTGGTTGCTGCGGAACCCGGACTGGGACGGGTCCAGGATGCTGTTCTCCTCGAGGAAGCTGGTCAGTTGTTTGTTGCTGGCCTTTTTTGATGATCTTCGCCAGGAACGGGAGCAGGGAGATGGGTCGGAAGTGCTTCAGGTCCTTGGGGTCCACCTTGGATTTCTTGAGTAAGGCGTTGATCTCTGCGTGCTTCCAGCTCTCCGGGAAAGTCGCTGTCTCAAAGGAGATGTTGATGGTTTTCCGGAGATGGGGTGCGATGGTGCTGCTGGCTTTGTTGAAGATGTGGTGTGGGCAGGGGTCTTCCGGGGATCCGGAGTGAACGGTGTTCATGATCTTGATGGTGTCGTCATAGTTGATGTTGGTCCAGGAGAGCAGGCGGCTGGTGCTGGTGGTGGTCGTGGGAGCGGGGGTCTCAGCGGTTGCCGGGGTGGTGACGGCGTCGAAGCTGTCGTGGATGTCTGCGATCTTGCGATGGAACAAGGTGGCCAGCAAGTCGCACAGGTCTTGTGAAGGTGGGATGTCGTTGGTGTTGGAGATGGGGTTGGAGAGTTCCTTCACGATGTTGAAGAGCTCTTTGCTGTTGTGTGCGTTGTTGTCTAGGCGGTGTTTGAAGGAGGTCCTTTTGGCGGATCTGATGAGGTGGTGGTGTCTGCGGGTGGCGTTCTTGTGGGCTGTGTAGCTTTCTGGTGTTCATTCACGGATCCAGTTTTTTTCAAGTTTTCGGCAGGTTCGCTTGGCGGCCTGGAGGTCTTCGGTGAACCAGCTGGCTTTCTTGCTGGGGTGGGTGTTGGAGGGCTTCTTGAGCGGGCCGAGGGTGTTGGTTCAGTTGTTGATCCACTGTCTGAGGTTACGGACTGCGGCGTCGGGGTCGGTCGGGTCTGCGGGTGTGCTCTGGGCGAGAGTGGGGGTTAGCTGGTCTTCGATGACTTTGCTCCAGCGGCGGCGAGGCATCTGCTGGGTGTGGTGGTGGGTTTCCAGAAGGTGAAGTGGATGCAGCGGTGGTCGGTCCAGTGGAGTTCGGTGGTGTGATTGAAGAAGACGTGGGAGCTTGCTGAGAAGATGGGATCAAGCGTGTGGCCGGCGGAGTGGGTGAGTGCTGTGACGAGTTGTCTGAGTCCAAGGGTGGCGATCAGGGTGTAAGAGTTGGGGTCATTGTTGTTCTTGAGGTGTAAGTTCAGGTCCCCGAGTAGGATGTAGTCCATGGAGGCGAGGGCGTGTGTGCTGATGAAGTCAGCAATGGAGTCGCTGAACTGCGGTCGGGGTCTGGGGGTCTGTAGACGAGGGTACCTCTGAGGGTGGTGTTGGGGTCGGTGTGGATCTGGAAGTGCAGGTATTCGGTGGTGCTGAGGGTGTCGTTGGTGTATGTCGAGATTTTGAGAGTGTTCCTGTGGACGATGGCAATTCCTCCTCCTACTCTGTTGGTGCGGTCCTTGCAGGTGATCTTGTAGCCTTCCGGGATGGCTATGGCGATGTCGGGTACCGAGGAGGGGTTCAGCCAGGTCTCCGTCAGTGCAATCATTTACCTTGTACATACTCTGATCGCTTGCAGGTACAATTGGTCCTGAACGTCGAGAATCTGCGACCGGAGGCATTCACCTGGCTCTTTCCGCAGTATTCCCTGCTTAACGCAGTATTCTGCGAAGAGCTGGCACAATCGATCAATTAATATTTTGATACTAACTTAGGCTCAGTTACACAAATGGCTACTATTTGGGAGGCCTTTAAAGCTTACATTCACAGGGTTACTATTAAAAAACACGCAGGGGTACTTTGTTCCATTAGAAGTCATTTGCGGAGGTTGGAGACTGAATTAGCCAAGCTGGAACTCTCTTCTCAGGAGACAGCAGAACCCCATATATTGGAGCAGATTATTGCCAAATTGGATGAGTATAATGAGTTAGACGGGAAGGAGGTAACAACTTGGGAAGGTATGCTATTGCTAGGGTATACGGGAAGGGCGAAAGGCCTACTCTGCAGCCTTGGTCATACCTAGCCGTGAAGAAAATGAAGTGCTGATAGTGCTGGATTAGAGGGGAGAGCCTGTGTGTGGTGTTGCACAAGCTGCAGAGAGGTTTCGGAGGTATTATTCCAAATTATGCACTTCGCGACTCAGTTATGATGATCAGGCCGTGGCGGACTACCTGACCCATATTGCTATGACTCATAGGAAGTGGCTAATGGCTCCCCTCTCCCCAACCCAAACAGCATTTGAAAGATATGCCTAGTAGTAATGCACCCGGTGCTTATGACCTCACAGTGGCCTTCAACAAGGCCTATCAGGATAAACTTATTCCAGACCTAGATAATCTTTTTGGGGAGATCGTCCAAAGGGGGACTGATGCCTCTGACCATGTGGGATGCATTGTTGATTTCCCTAACTAAACCAGGCAAACCAGCCGACCACTGCTCTTCTTATAGGTCATTATCATTACTTAATACTGATACAAAACGTTTTGGCCAATAGGTTGGCACCCTTTCTTCCTGGCCTTGTTGGTCCAGAGCAGTCTGGGTTCATCCCAAGTCCTTACAATTTTCACACCCTGTTAGGCACAATCTCTCGAATTGATCCAGCTGTAGCCATTTTCTTAGACGTGGAGAAAGCGTTTTCTTCATTTGAATGGAACTTTATGCTGGTGGTGCTGCAACGCGTAAGGGTTGTTGACACCTTTTTAATGCTGGTCTGAGCCTTGTATAGGGAGATAGTGATGCATGTGAGAGTAAATGGCCTGATCTCAGCTCCAATTACTATCACAAGAGGCACACACCAGGGGTGTCTGCTCTCTCCGCTTTTATATGCCTGGTGGCGGAACATTTCACTTGTGCACTTTACAATCTTATAATTTCTGCATATGCATATGATACGCTATTGTATGTTTGCAAGCCCGAGCGTAACTTGTCTCCAGTTCTGCGTGAAGTGGTATGATTTGGAGGACACTCTGGCGTGCATATCAACTGGAATAGATTGCTGATATTTCCGCTTGCTGAGGCAACGGTGCCCACCTAGATAGAGTTCCCGCTCCAGTAGACCACTGAGCCTGTACGCTTTTTAGGGGTCTAGGTCCGTATTGATCCAGAAATAGTTATATGCAAAAACTATGGTAGGGCTGTGCAGAGGCTTTCCGAAGCGGTTGACAGGTGGGTGTGTCTCCGGCTCTCTCTTATTTGTCGGATAGCAATCATGAAAACGGTTGTGCTTCCATGCTTTCTGTTTTTCTTAACTAATATAGTGTTTTTGTTGCTAAAGGCATTGTTCAGTACTATATGCGCTTTACTGGTGTGTCTCGCTTGGGCCGGTAAACGACCATGCATGCAGTGGGCCACACTTATATTACCTTATTCAGCAGGAGGACTTAATGCACCGGATTTTGAGGCATACTATAGAGCAGCGCATACTATGTTTGCATTTCTTTTGCTACATGGCCCATCGGATTTACCACATTTGCACATTGTATTGTATTGTAATTGCATTTATATAGCACTTCCTACCCCTGACAAGGCTTAGAAGCGCTTTTTCAGTGAGTAGCACGCTACACCGTAACCCAAGAAGGATTAGTGTTGAATTAGTAAAGTGAAATATGAAAGTAATGTGAGTGGTGGATAGGTTAGTCAGTGTTTTGGATTCAAAAGGATAGCGGAGGGATAGAGGATGGAAAAAGGTTTGCATTTATATAGCGCTTGTTACCCCTGATGAGGTGTTGAAGCGCTTTTTAAGCGAGTAGCACGCTACTCCGAAAGCCATAAAGGATTAGTGGTGAATTAGTATACTGAAATATGAAAGTAATTTGAGTGGTGGATGATATGTTTGTTGGTTATTTGGATTGTGAAGGGTAGCAGAGGGATAGAAGAGGGACAGAGGTATGCTTACATATATATATAGCACTTGTTACCCCTGATGGGGTGTTGAAGCACTTTTTCGGCGAGTAACACGCTACTCCGGAACCCATAAAGGATTAGTGGTGAATTAGTATAGTGAAATATGAAAGTAATTTGAGTGGTGGATATTAGTCAGTTATTTGGATTGAGAAGAATAGCGGAGGGATAGAAGAGGAAGAAAGGGTTGCATTTATATAGTGCTTGCTACCCCTAATGAGGTGTTTAAGCACTTTTTTCAGTGAGTAGCATGCTACTCGGAACCCATAGTGGATTAATGGTGAATTAGTATAGTGACATATGAAAATTGATAAGTGCCTATATGACCACTTACTGTGGGGAGTGGGCATAAACCTGACACAGAATTCCTAGTTGCACCAAAAACAAGATGGTGAAACCCTTCCTCGACTGTCCACTTCAGGCTGCCCACCTTAGGGGTGTGCCCAGCCTACAAGTGTGACATGCCTTCTGACTAACTAATGTTCCCGCCTCCTCTGCTGCTGAATGGGCCTCAGGGCAGGGGGTGGTGTTCACCAGGACTGGGGGAAGCCAGGTTGGCACATCAATGACAGCAGTGGCTTTGAAACCTCTGGCCCGGATATGCTAAATCACTAGCCATCCGGCTGGAGGAGATGTGAACACCTTCTTCCGGAGTGGACATTGTTTCTGGCCTCAAAGCACGGGCACTCACCTCCAGCAGGTCAGAAACTCATCTGTGGTGGCAGGCTGGTCGATACCAGTCAGCCAGTACACTAGGGGATTTGTAGGTTTCAGTGGGCACCTATAAGGTGCCCTCTGGGTGCAGGTCTTCATACATCCGATACTGGCATCAGTATTGTCAGTGAAGCCATTATGTAGCTGGGTAACTAGTAATGAGTAGTGCCCAGTACATTTCTCTAAGATAGCTTCCCTGCTCACTTGTAACGTCTGGACATCACAGGGTCGTATCTGCTCATGCAGTTGTGCCCTCACATGTAATATAATGCACCCTGTCTTAGCTCTAAAGCCTGCTATAGGGGTGTCTTACATAGAAGACATGCAGTGTACTTGGGAATTACACACAGGGTGTGCAGAATGTCAGGTTTTCAGAATGGCTTACGCCTTTTCACACATCCTGCAGTGGCAGTCTGCATGTAGCTTTGGTGGGGTCCCTTTAGGTGGAGCGTGATGGAGCGACCCCTTTGTCTCTTCGCCAGTTCCTGCTTAACAAGCCGCAGCACTGATTCCACACTATTGACACTATAGGTGTCAGGAGATATATTTTGAAGAAATTAGCAGATGTGCTGCAGATTAAACTGCCAAATTCCCCATGATTACCCTTGGAATGGTGCATGTGGTTCACATTGGGAAGGGAAAGGGCAGTGACTGAACCACTGTGTGAATTGGGGATAAAATGCATGGGTGATTTTTTTCACAGACACAGTGCTTCGCAATTGGGAACAGATTCAGCTACAAGTAAATGATTCAACCTTGCTTAACCAATGAGGAACCTTGCTTCCTCATTGGAAGATGAGGTATCTGAGCCTCCCGAAATTGCACCTCTCACGTATCTACTGCAGACCCAGTCCCCCTGAAGAACGATAGCGCTATTATATGCTTTTGTGCATGAGGGTAGGCACCCATATTTAACTAAAGCTTGTCAGGAATGGCAAAATTATTTGGGCACAGAAATGCCAGAGAGACAGTGGGCTTACTGCTGCTCGGTAATTCGTACCATCTCGTTGATTGGGCGGCATCCACTTGTGCATTTTAAATACCTTTACCGGGTATATTATACTCCAGCGCGATATATTTCAAATATGGATTGCTGGACGGTTCCTGTTGCCCTTGGTGTGGGGACAGGGAGCTGGTTTCACACATCTGGCATGGCACTGCCCTGGAGTTCATTGTTTCTGGCTTGCAATATTCAAAATTTTGTGTGGTATTACAGGGGATGCACTGCCTGGCAGGACTTTGGTGGTGCTCCTGGGTAATGACTGTGATGTGCCTAAGTCTTTTCAACGACTGGTGGCGTTGGGCCTACTATTAGCGAGACATCGAATCGCTATGCAATGGATGAAAGGGCCTCCACCAACGATATCGGAATGGCATGCAGACATGGCATATTGCAATACACAATCTTTCATGTTCCCCGTGCCCCAGGAAACACACAGACAGGGAGAGCGGTAGGGGAACCCATCTTTATTTTTTTATATCTTTAGCGCGAACTGCCGCTTCCTCCCACGGCTCCTCCCCTACCAGCCATGCCTGACTCGGGCACAAAATCGAGACAGGCAAATTGCGACATGACATCTCCCCCCATTTGTATTTTGAAATGTCAATGCCTGTCTCACAGTTCTTCAATAAGTCGAATGGGCTTTCGAAGATCTCTTCTTGGCCGACTGGATTGTGATTGACCGGCAGGACGTTCTCTTCTCCCTTCACAGGTCGCCGATATTCGTACATGTTCTTCATGGTTGCTCTCCTCTTGACTTGACACGTCAGTGTCCCAGTCAGGTCCTCGAGCCCACGTGTAGGCTGTTGGGTTGCACCTTTTGAAGTGTGACACATTCCTGGTCATTCTTTTGCCTTCAGCCTCGGCTGTAATCATGGTCCCTTTTCTTCTCATTACTCGAAGTGGAAAATCATAGTAACGACTGTCTGCTTTGGATTTGTCTTACCAACACCCAGTCTCCTTCTCTGATGTCTGACGTCTTGGCATGTCTGCAGTGGTCTGCATATTCTTTCATCCTTGCCTTCTTAGTCCGATCCAGGTTTACCAGGGTCTCGTGGTCTGAAGTCGTGAGTCTGGACTGTGTGATGACGTCTGCATTTGGTATCCGTGTGCGAGGAACCCACCCGAGCATCAGGGTGGCTGGACATTGATTTGTGGTGCTGTGTGGTGTGGTCCTGTATGCTTGTAGTACTTCATTTAGTGCTGTCTGAATATCCCGGTGAGTTAGTTCAGCTTGCTGCATTCGCTTTTTGATGGTGGCCATGAATCGTTCCACCATCCCGTTTGCTTGGGGCCACAGGGGGGTGATTTTCCGATGCTTGAAGTTGAGGTGTCTCACAAATTCTACAAATTCTTGTCCATTAAACGGTGGGCCATTGTCAATCTTCACCACTGTGTGGATGCCCCATGCAGCAAATGCTTCATCAATTGCAGGTATGACGGTGGTCGCTTTAGTGGATGAAATCTGATGAGCGATGGGGAAGCAAGGGTATTCCGCCATTGTTAGAAATGGGATTTCTGGTTGGCTAAGGCTTGCGCCAAAGTCAGGCAGAAACCAACACTCTAGTCAGGGCAAGGAAGTTACACGCCAAAGATAACCCCTGCTCACCCCCTTGGTAGCTTGGCACGAGCAGACAGGCTTATCCCTGAGGCGATGTGTAAAGCGTTTGCGCACGCACCCAGCAACAACACCCAAGGCCCACCACAAAGGAAACTCCACACAGGGTATTATATAAAAATAACCTTTGTATTATACACAACACATTAGATAAAAACACACACTTTACAATGTGCCAACAGGCACGGGCCGAATTTACAAGGGATTATATATACAGGGGACAGGGCCACATGGACCACTGTCAGGAATTAGCACTTTTTAGAAATAGCACTTAGAACATAGGAATAAAACTTTAGAACATAGCACATACCCAGTAACTACTGGTAACAGGAAGTACCACCTACGCAACCCTAACCACCTTAGGAAAATACTGCGCAGGGAATCAGGACCTCACTAGCACCACCTGTACTAGGAGAAAAACAACCACCTAAGTATCACAATACCTGTAGGGGTAAACGCACATTACACATGACGCATAAAAACATTCAGAGGTGTAAACACAATTTAGGAAAGAAAATATCATGAAGGCATTGCGCAGGCGCAAAAAAGGTACATGTAAGCAAATCACCAAGCACCCTAGGGGAGGGCACAACACAGCAAAACTGTCCCCAGGCCAACTGGCCTCTCAGGGGTGCAGAAATGACCAATAGCTAATAATGTCAGGGCGCGACTGCGCAGGCTGCGCAAGCCAGGCGCACAATGCACAACCTAAACGTTGCAGCTGCCCACTAAGTGCTGGGCAGCTGTAGGGACTGGGGCCTGGGCACCTCTGGGCCCTGAGAACAATTATGGCAGTCGTTGGAGCCTCTCCTGGACTCTCAATACGCAACACGTGTGGCCCCCTGAGCCCCTCTGGGCTCTACAGCACAAAATGCCCCCTAGAGCCTGTCCGGGCTCTATGCAAATATTGCCCCCGTCGTTGGAGCGACCTCTGCGCTCAATGATCTGCCCCCGCATAGGTTGGAGCCTCGCGGGCTCTCAAATAATCATGCCCCCAGGAACGTTGGAGCCTCGCAGGCTCTACCGGCAATGTGGGACCATTGAAGCGCACCAGCGCTCAAGGAAACTAATGCGGGCCCCGTGGGAGCTTGTGAGGCTCTGTGACGAATCCTTGCCCCCAGAAACTAGAGTCCCTACGGACTCTGAAGCAATTTAGGCCGTCTTTGTAGGAGCGCCACTCGCGCTCGGGGACCAACGCTGTGGTCCCGTTGGAACGGCCTCTGGAAGCGGGGCCGCTCTGCACCCGCCTCTCCCCACCCGGACTCCCTGTATTTACTCACCGGCTGGGGGAGAGGTGGCGCAGGCCGAACTCGGTCTGTGGGGCTCGCTCCCTGCAGTCTTCACCGGGGCACCTCTTCTGGTGGCACTGGAGCGCGGGGTGGCCTCCCGTCTGCTTCCGGCTGAATCTCCTGGAAGGAGCGCGGGGTAGGCTCCCGTCCGCTTCCGAGTTAAGTCCCGCCCACGTCCGACAAAGGATGCCTGACTTCCTGGGTTTCGGCTCGGGCTGCAGCGGTGATTTCGGCAACAAAAATGCAGGGTGGGATCCCGCTAAGGTGGCAATAACGCGGGGTAGGCACCCGTAGTTTAAATACTGAAGGAAGCGGGGTGGGCACCCGCCAACGACCACGGCAATGTCCCTGGCAGGGTGGGCACCTGCCAGGGGACTTTAAGATTGGCGAAGACGGGGCAAACGCCGGGTGGGCACCGGCTTTCAAAAATAAAGCGCTCCTAGCGCTATGAAGCCAATGAAAGCGCTCCCAGGCGCTTAGGGATACACATAAAGCGCTCCCAGCGCTATGAGGGAAAGAAAAGCACTTCCCGGTGCTTTAGGGGCACAATAAAGCGCTCCTGGCGCTTAAAGTAGGATCCAAGCAAGGTCCAGCAAAGTTTTTAGGAAGGTAGGCAGGGGGACAAGGCTGGGCCAGGGGCCAGCTCACTGGGCCCTCCAGGGCAGGAAGGCAGTCCCAAGTGGCGGTTCCTCCTGGCCTCCAGCAGCAGCAGCAGCCCCCTCAGGCAGGATCCTGGCAGAGAACAGTTTCTGTGGGGACACAGCCCCATTTTTATACAGGCAAACCCTTTGTTCTTGATTCAGGGTGAGGGGGAAAACCAGTCGCAGCTGGTTGGGGAGCACCCTTGATGTGCTCAGCCCCTCAATCTATTCATTGGCAGGGCTAGGGTCGTCAGTCGCACCGCAGGGGGCGGAGCCAGCATTGTGTGTGGAAATCCCTGCCCTATTCAGGACCCAGGTGTACTCCTCCCACCCATCTAGCTGCTGATCTCCCCATTCACCACTGGGTGACTCATCCTGACTCGGGGGAATCCCTAGCCCGTCACATGACATGACCAGCCAATCACGCGACAGACACACTGCACACAGAAGTGCCCACTTCTAGAAGTGGCACTTCCACACTAGGTACATGCACGCCGCACACATCATCGCGCAGCATTCACTCCCACGAGTCCGCACATACCAAACTCGGGCCTGCACACCCCACGCATCAGGAACTACTAGGGACACATACATTCCCCATGCATTCCTATGGGAGGGCAGGCCTATCTCACCACATGCACTCAGAGTACGCACGCACTTTACCCTGGGACACAGGGAAAGTGCGCAGAAACCAAAAAATCACCACACCAAGTCACCAGTAAAAAGCAAAAAAGTTCAGGGGTGAACCTGCCAGAAGGGCCAAGTCCAACAGCCATGATGACGATGATGTATTTCCCTGACTTCAGCGGGCCAAATAAGTCTACCGCTATGTGTTGCCAGACACCGTCAGGTAGATCCGACATCTGCAGGGGGGCATGTGATTCTTCTCGCCTACTAGTTGACAGTGTGGGCAATCGCGGAGTGTGGTCTCCACCATCTGGTCAAGGGAAGGGAATGAGACGCACTCTCGCAGCGCTTTCTTCGTGGCTACCACCCCTCGGTGTACTTCATGTGCCAGATTTACAGTTCCTTGTCGCAGCTGGTTGGGGATGACAATTCTCCGGCCTCTTAATAGTAGGCCATTGTCACTGATGGAGAGTTCATCCTTAACATGTTTGAATGCCGCAAGTTCTTGCAAGTTGATGGTGTCACTCGTATTCCGTTCTTCTAGATGTCGCCATGAGTCGGTGCAAATGCGATGCATGATGTTTTGGATCATGGCATCATTTGCTGATGCATCCATGATGGCCTCAAGTGTAACAGCCGGTGGGAAAGCTCGGTCGATGACGAAGTGGAGGTATTCTTCAGCCACGGAGTGACGCACCCGCATCAGAGCTTGAAGATGTCGTGAAATGTAATCTGCCGGATTCTCTGCCTTCCCCGGTTTGTGGATGATGGTGTACATATAATCCTTTAGGCGGATGCCCCATCTTTCAATTTGCGGAGGCATCTTCGCTCTGGGGTTACCAAAGATGGTGATCAACACCTGGTCGTCGGTGATGAGTGTGAAGTGCTTGCCGTACACGAAAAGGTGGAAATGCTCACATGCCCATACAAACGACAGCTTTTTTTCCGGTTGGGAATATGCCTTCTCTGTGTCAGTAAGGCTGCGGCTGGCGTACGCGACGATGTGGCATTGGTCGGCTTCATCATCATATTGTGCCAGAATCGCTCCTAAACCAACGGGGCTGGCATCTACTGTGATTTCGGTTTTCCGTTTGGGGTTGAAATACACGAGATTGATGGCTAAACTCACTGCTGCCTTGATTGTGTTGAAAGCCCGGTCACACGTAGCTGACCACTGAAAACGTTGTCCTTGTCGAGTTAATTCTCGGAGAGGGTAGCTGATTGTGGCGTAATCTTTGATGTAACTGGCGCAGTAGCTAGCCATCCCTAGGAACGAACGAACATCACTGACGTCATGCGGCTGTGGAGTGTCTGAGAGTTCTGATATCTTCTCGGGGTCAGGTCTCATGCCCTCCTTTGAGAAGATGTGACCATAGAACTTGAGGGTCGACTTGTGAAATTCACATTTGTCCCGATTGAGTGTGAGGTTGGCATTGAGTAAGGCGTGACACACCCGATCCAGCACTTTGTCGTGATATTTCTGGGTCTCTCCGAACACCAAGATGTCATCGCTGTAGTTAAAGGCATTCGGAATGTCTTGTATCACTCGTGTGACAGCCTCCTGGAAGATCTCTGCGGCAGCGGAGATCCCGAAGTTGAGACGTTTGTATCGGAAAAGTCCTTGGTGTGTGGTGAAGGTAGTGATGTAACTTGATCGTTCGTGCAACTCAAGTTGATGATATCCCTTGTTGAGGTCTAGTTTTGAAAACACTGTCGCACCGTTCCAGCGTGTGATCATTTCACTGATGTGGGGTCCTGGGTGTCGCTCCCATTCGATGGCTGTATTGGGGGCTCGCATGTCTACGCACAGGTATACTTTGTTGTCTTGGCCTCTCTTGGGTATGACTACCACGGGAGACACCCATGGAGTGGGTCCAGTCGATCTTTCAATGATATCCGCTTTTAATAAATCTTGGAGTTCATCATCTACTGTTTGTTGTAGGTGAAAAGGCACTTTCCTGTGATGTTGTGCCACTGTGTAGCTTGACTTTGAAATGGGTAAGCTTCCCTAGACTGTGGAACAGTTTTGGAAACTTGTTGATAATGTCTGGTAAATCGGCCACTTTGTATAGGATCTCGACTAGCTTCAGGCGTTCCGCTGTGGGTAGACTGAGAAGGCAGTCGGCTGCTTCAGGGCCTCCGATGACGTGAATCTGTGCTTGGATTTTCCTGTCTTTGTAGGTTAGTGTGGTACGAAATTGTCCTAAGCATGGTAGTGGTTTTCTGGACATCCATGTGTAGACCCGTACTGCTGCTGGTTCTAACTTTGGCTTTGGATTCATGCTCTGGCATTCGGTGGCGCAGATGTAGTTGAGTGACGCACCTGTGTCTAAAACAAACTTCACAGAGTGGCCACCCAGTTAGATGTGTAGTCGCGGGTACTTCTTTAATCTATTTGGGTCTGCCACCATGCATACATACTCATCACTGTCCTGTGAAATGGGAGTAAGGGAAGACGATTCTCTGGATGTTGACCGCTGAGATTGCTATGAGCTGTGTGACTGTGTACTGGATCTAGATGAGCTTGTCAAATGGTCTCTTCGATCACGTACATCTCTTACGTGGTGAAGTGATCCTGTGCTCTGTTTAGTCTGTCTCGCTTCCATGCGACGGGTCTGACACGCGGCTTCAAAATGGTTGTCTTTCCCACAGTGGTGACATTGTTGTCCAATGGCTGGGCACTGACCCGTGTGAGGGTAGTCTTGGCCACATCTGTAGCATTGTGAAGGTTGTCTATGGGAGTGACGGTTCTGTGTCCCTCGGCGGGGTGATTTCATACGAGGCTGTCTCGTGACTCTTCCCGATGTGTGTCGATCTGGGCGACGTCTCGTTTCCATGTGGGAGTGCACACAGAGGGCTTTCTCCTTTCTTTCACGTTTACTGGCCTCCATCTTCTTCGCGTGTTCCTCGGCTTGATCGTTGATGCGCGTGAGTTCTTCTCTCTCATCTAGTGTGTAGTGTTTCTTCAGTAGTCGACGGCGTAATGACTCAGATTGGCATCCATCGATGATGCGCACGCAAAGAGCGACTTCTGTGTTAAAGTCATCGAATTCGCAGTGGCGGTCTAAGCGCTCAAGGCGGGATATGAAGTCGCCCATGGGTTCATCTCGCTCCTGAGACGCAAGGTTGAATGTGTAGCACTCGTAGTCTAAGTTCCGCTTGTGTAGAAATTTCTTGTTCAGGGCTTCTTTCACGCTCTCATATGATGCTGCATTTGCCGACGGTAGGTCTTTGATGATTTGTCCTATATCTTTACCTACAAGATTGCGTAGGGCAATGAGCTGTTGATTGGAGTCACGAACTTGTGATCCTTTCATGAAGTCTTCGAAATCTTCGAGCCAACTCTTCCACGCGGGGTCCATACTGTTTTCTGACGTCAGTGGCAGCGGTTCAGGAGGGCGTAGATATGATACCCCCATGAGTATCGGTCCAGATGGCAAAACATTGTGTGCTGGGCCGTGTGCGGCTTGCTGTGGGGAGTCAGGGTCTGACATTGTGGGGTACAGAGTAGTTCCAGTTACTTCGGGGCATCTGCGGGGCTCAAAGTTTGACTTTGGTAGGCCTTGGGGACTCCTTATGTGTGTTGCCTGACTTCAAAATGGCCACTGAGTTGGACCTAAGCCTGGCCAATGCAGCATGCCTGACCTTAAGATGGCCACCGAAAGGGACTCATGTATTCATGCTGCAGTCTTCACAGGGCACTCATTTCGCTTACCCCTGCCTTCGCGCGCTTTTCTTTTGTGCTTTGACTTCAATATAAGCCTTTCCACAATCACGAACTGGGTGGCTGTGCTGACTGTTGCTCAAAGTGCTTTCTACTGGTTGCTGGAGCGCTCTGCTTACACTTGCAGCAGCGCGCTTCTCCTCCCACTCGTCAGGGCTTCTTTTGGCAGTTCGGGCGCTCCGCTTTCACTGGCAGCAGCGCAGACTTTGCACACGCACGAGCTTCCTCGGTTGGTTCTGGCGCTCCGCTTTCACTTGAAGCAGCGCGCGCTCGTTGCGGCTTGCGAGAGGTGATGGTGGAGGGGGGTGACTTTGCATCCCACCCTCGTTGCCAGTTTCACGTTCCCCGTGCCCCAGGAAACACACGGACACGAAGAGCGGTAGGAGAACCCGTCTTTATTTTTTTTATATCTTTAGCGCGAACTGCCGCTTCCTCCCCTGGCTCCTCCCCTTCCGGCCATGCCTGACACGGGCACAAAATCGGTACAGGCAAATGGCGACATGACACTTATAATGCCCTTATGCCGTCAAGTAGCCGTCCACGTGATATATGGGGACCAGAGCAGGCATACTTCTGAGTCAAGACAATGGGAGTGATGACAATCAGGGAGATACCATGTGGGCGTTGGGTGCAAATGACAGTTAGTTATGGATGCTATGGTGTGATGGGATACTTCTGTGATGAAACTATTGTTGTGTCGATTTGGAGATAACAGAGTGCTTTTCTGAGGGTTAAGAGTGTGACATTCCACTGTTAATGATCAATTCTGGTGTTCCATGTCTTATTCTTTCTCGTGTTGGCGTGATTAACGGGGCATTCGCTTCTTCTGCAATGTAATACCCATTAGGCTATGTACAACCTTATAACAGTTGCTCATATAACTGCTCTGACTGTAACTGAATGCTTACAGCTGCTTTATTGTTCATTCATATGCAAAATGCTAAATAAAGATTTTAAAAAACAAAACGTGCCAACACCAACATGGTAATAACTTTTTCAAATGGTAGTGTTCCTTAAATTCATTGGGCCTGATTCACAAAGGGGAACCGAGACAAAAGTCTAACTTTATGACTTTTGGTATTCACAATGGGCATTTACGAGTAGTAAATGCCCATTGTGAATACCAAAAGTCATAAAGTTAGACTTTTGTCTCGGTTTACCTTTGGGAATCAGGCCCATTGTGTGTGACAAGCACCATCTGCTATATATAAGTAAAGAAATCTGAAAATATGTTCATTGAAAAGTATGACTTCAGATACCTTATGTCCCATCATTTTACAGTACATTATGCGAAGAAGACATATGTCTCAGATTCTTTGCATCTGATCATGCAAAGAAACATGTATGACGGGGGGATACAGAATGTTTTCTTAGAAAGAAAAGAGCAAATTGGATTTATATACTCTCTGTCATGGTCCTGAACGGGATTAACAAAGATTATTATTATTTGTTATTATTATTAAAGATTTATAAAGCGTGCAGCTACCAAACAGGGTTTCTTGGCGCTGAGCAGGACAACGCGCAAACCGAGGTTGCAGATAGTCGAACAGAGTATTATACTTGGTTATAAAGAAAGGTCTTTAGCTTCTAGAGGAAGGCTAAATGCGACAGACAGTTCCAGAGGAAAGATATTCCACAGTTTAGGTCCAAGGTAGGAAAATGAGTGGCCTCTCATACAAGTAAGCTGGACTCTGGGAACAGAAAAGAAATGACGAGATCCTGACTTAGCACCCAGTTTGTAAATTAAACTATGAAACTCATTCTGAATACAGTGTATCTTGCAGGGATGATTACAAGAGGAGTTTTCCTCTTTCTATGTGTGCTGCAGAATGCAAAAGGAAAAACAAAGAGAAATTAAGATATTTTTTCTCGTTGTGCTTTACACCTCAGACTGGGGAGGCGCACGTTTTGGGCACTGCCTCAGAGTTACAATTTTTTTTTTTTTTGTTTTTTATTTCTTTTTATTAATGTTCCACAGACATCCACAAAGAGATAGTAATACAATTGACTGTACGAAAACAAATGAAAAAGAAAGAGAGAAAAGAAAGAGAAAAAAACAAAAAACAAAAAGAGTTAATCAGTGAAATAATCAATTAACGGTTGCCAAATAGCAGTACCAAATTTCCTCTTACGTGGTTTTTTCAACATATACATGCTAATTTCCTAATTATAAATTTGGCCCGCCATAGATCAAAACTCGGAGCCTCAGGTTGTAACCAAGCAGTTGCAATAGTAAGTCGTGTTACAGCAGCAATAATAAACAGAAAATAACGATAATTACATAAAGATTGTCCCTCCGATAAATCTCCTTCAATCCCTAATAAGATCAAACTTGAAGAAACATAGACAGGTTTGCCTAAGATATGAGACAAAAAACTTTCAATTTGATTAAAAAAAAGACGCAAAGAGGGGCAGGAATAAAAAACATGTACAATATCAGCATTGTCAGCTTGGCAACGAAAGCATTCCCCAGATTTAGGGAATTGAAAAGAGTTGCCTCATTTCATGATGACCGCTGGAGTGCGGTATAAATTAAACATAGTTTTAAAGTGCTGAGCTTTTAACGAGGCAGAATGCAAAATCTTATGAGCAATCCTGATAGAGTCTTCGACATGGATAGAAGAAGATGCTAACCGAGTTCTCCACTTCACATTGGTTTTATCCAAATCATCTGCTCTGGAATCCAGTAATATATGGTAGATGGAACCTATTCGTAATTGAGAGCTTATAGCATCAATAATGCAAATGGAGACAAGATGAGAAGTGTGTTTATGGAGGAAGTCCCGGATCTGAAGAAATTTAAAAAATTGATTATTAGCTAAATCAAATTTCTTTTTAAGCTCATCAAAAGAAAGACAAACACCCCCTGCGGAAACGAAAGCCCCTAACCGTGAAATCCCTTTAGAATGCCATTGACAAACAACTGAATCACAGAAAATAGAAGGTAAAAGATGTGGTGCAACAAGAGGAGTATAAATTGTGTATTTAGAAATATGGAACATATTTTTAAGAGTTTTCCAAGAAGAGAAAGCGGAGGAAATTATTTTGAAGCGGGTGCGCTTGTAATAGCTACCATCAACCTCAATTTGCAAACAGTTCTTAGCATAACAACCAAGCGCCATTTGATAGATTGATGGAGCTTCTGCTAAATTACCAACTTCTTCCCCCGTAAGAAGGATGCGCATCTTCAGGAGTAAACAAGACATTTGGTATAGCGCAAAATCCGGGATTCCCCAGCCCCCACGATCAAATGGTAATGTCATCAAGCTGGAAGCTCTCCGAATCCTCCATGGAGCCCAGATATATTTTTCACATAGGGAGTGAAGCTGTCGAATCTGTGGCTTGGAAACTAATAAAGGGACAGCACGGAAAAAGTAAAGTACTCTTGGTAGGATAACCATCTTTAAGAGATTGGATCTGCCCACAAGAGTAAGGTGGAGACTTTGCCAAGAATCCAAGGTGGATTTGGTTTTATCCAAAATATCATTCCAATTGACTGAGATCATGTCATCCAAGTTGGATCTAATCTTGATTCCAAGGTACACCACTTCTTCCACTACCCTAGGATCAGATACTGTGGCTAAATTCATACAGAGACATTGAGTCTTAGCGGTGTTTAGCTTATAGCCAGAGTATCTGCCAAAAGAGGTCGCGAGATGTTCGATAACCGGCAAAGCGACCTCCAAATTGGAGGTAACAACAGTAATATCGTCCGCATAAGCGAGAACAGTGTAGGGCAAGTTCTGTTTTTGTTTGAGTGATTTTTGTGCAAACAGACCAAAGCTAAGAACCTCACCCCTGAAGCAGGCCTTAAAAGCGTCCCATACCCCCGCAGGGGAGGCAGAACCACGGTTACACAAAAAAAAATCCTGACTCCATTTTTTCATGTGAACCAAAAATAAGGGGTCATATAACAGTTTCCTGTCAAAAGAAAAGGCCTTGACACTTATAATGGTAGCAGCGTTAAGAAGAGAGATGACTACAGGGGCATGATCAGACAAAAGTCTCGGGAAGATTTGAATTTGAGTGCTAGAAGCCCAAGCAGCTGGCACAAAAAAATAGTCTAAACGGAACAATTTGTTATGAGGTGAAGAAAAACAGTATACCCAGGATCCTGTAGATAAATCGTGCTCCAAACATCTGCCAATGCATGGTCCTGAATTAAATTCTTAAGAGCTTGAAAAAGTTTGGGTTTGCGGCCTTTCTAAACATAGGAAGAACATGCCCAATTACCGGTTAGATTAACATTCAAATCTCCACAGAGTATTAGTGGTGAAGGCCAGAGAGCAAGTTCCCCGTTTAGAAAATTAAAAATATCTGGTTCATCTAAATTAGGGCCATATACAGTGCATAAAGTGAATCTTGTCCCCCCCACCAGACATTCAAAGATTGACCACCGGCCGAAGATATCAACCGAGGAGCGCCCCGGAGGGACTAGGGAAGGTCGTGCTAAGATAGCCACCCCACGCTTCGTATCAGACTGTTTGGAGGTAGCAAGTATGGAATATCCTAAATCAGCTAATTTCTGCCTATGAGACCAAGAAATATGTGTTTCCTGCATACAAATAATATCAGGAATAGTAATTTTCAGTTCTGCCTGGATCTTCTTACGTTTATCATAGTTGTTGAGGCCACAAACATTGTATGTACCTATTCTAATCCTTTTATTAGCCATAAACCAGCATATTCTAAGTTACCAGTAAATATAAACCTTCTCAATGAAACAGAAAATAAGCAGTGACAATAAAAAAAAGTAAGTCTAAACGCGTTCTGTGGAACCCAAATATTTTTTTATATACTCCCCCCAAACCCTTACCCTTCCCCCTCCCCCCACCCCCCCCCACCCACCACGCCCTCCCTGATCTAAGGCAATGGGACCTAGGTCCCTGTGATGGGAAGCTGGAGACGCTCCCTGCCGTGCTCCCCTAGAGAGTAAACATAGCACAAAAAAAAAGACCAGGTACGGGGAAAGCCTAACGGACACCCGCTTGTGCCATACCCATTTCAAGAGCCAGACTTAATGGAGTATAAATACTCTTTAGCTTGAACTTCAGAGGAAAAAAACTTATTCTGGCCCTGAAACACAGTTTTTAACTTTGCGGGATTAAGAAGAAACGCTTGACCCCCTTTGGCTTGAAAGAGCGGTATTAGTTGGCGGAGCTGCCACCTCCGCACAACTGTCTCATGGCAAAAATCGGGTGTAACAAAAAAATGGACCCCTTTATCAGATCTCTTCTGGTTAGGTCTTGCTAGACTATAAACAGCTTCTCGTGCAAGAAAATTATTGATAGAAATGAAGATGGCACGGGAGTAGACAGTCTCTGATCCAGGGCGAGGAGCTTGCGGTTCGCTGTGAAAAGGAAAACGGTGGGCTCTTTGGATCTCGATCTCCCAGTCCCATTTAGAAAGTTCGGGGAAGGCCTCTACGAACAGCTGGATGATAAATTGTCTCGTATCGCCCCCTTCCATCCCCTCTGGGATGCCCAGAACCCGTAGGTTATTGCGTCTCATCCGGTTTTCCAATTTGGAGAGTTTCCAAGTGGCATCTTCTTTTTGAGCCCTCAGCTCATTGACCACTCCTTTCTGTATTGCAGCTTCATCTTCCAGGATAGAAATGCGTGCTTCTGACTCCCCTACTCTAGTGCCAATTTCAGAACAAGTCTTACTAATACGTCTAATTGCATTTTGCAGCTTACGGCAAGCCCCCTGCGTTCTGGCGTTCTCAAGTCTCGTCTCAGCCCTGTGTGACAGCATCGTGTCATATATCAATTCCAGGGTAATTGGTCTCAGAGGAACTGAAGAGTTAATGGAGGCCGAGGCCACCGCTGTCCCATCATTACCAACTTCCAGTGGATGTGCGGTGGAAAACAAGTAATCCCAGGCCAAGTTCTCCCCCAGGAGGTCAGAGGTATTTTTAGAGGGCAAGGAATTTTCGGACGTTTCTTGTCTGCTTAAAGGTTTACATTTCCGAATTGTACCATCGAGTGGGGCCAGATTCATATAACCCCCCATTAAGCAGTCGTCTATCTCGCCCTGGCTGGCAGATCCAGCCTCATACTCAGCCCAGTCTCTACTAGTAATATCATCATCATCATCGTCAGAGATCGATGATGCGTCTGAAAGTGAAAAAAAATTATCCAATGCTTCATTATCTTGGCTGGGTTCAGTTCTCCCACTGCCATCGGCCGCAAGTTCTGCCCCGATTGCCCCATTCTCCAGGATAGCACCCAGCGCTACTGTAGCCCTGCCAGGAGAAACTGCAGAAACAGTAGGGACTCCAGATCCCATAATACATCCTGCCGGTGCGTCAGACACAGCTTGATAGTCCGTCATAACTTCAGCGGGTACTGCATCTTTAGAGATTAATACCCCTCCATTATCTTGAACAAGAGAATGAGTCGTATTATGCACAGTCAAGGGGGGGGTTAATGACGCCTCAGAGGGCAGCCCGGAACTGACAAGCTTGGGAATGTTTTGAGTTTGCACCGTGTTCTTCAAAGAGCGTTTCAAAAACAAGGGGGCAGTATTCTTAGCAAGATTTACAGAAGCGGAGGGGGTCTTACCGGTAGATGTCTTCGCCGAATCAGTGAGGCCTTCAGGGGGGGATTTATGCATCTTCAGAGCCCCCCCCCGGATTTCCTGAGATGTCAATGGCCGCTGTAGGCTGAGTGTTGCGGAGTGTGCTGCTCCTTGCAGGAGCTTTAGTAGTTAACTTGGGCGGCATCTTTCCACTGGCTGCCTGAGGATTACCGACAACCAAAGAGGGAAGAATGGTGAGAGAGCGCCGAGCGCAATGGCGAAGAGCTCCGACGGCCCCAGGACGCCAGTTGCTTCTGCGCGTCGGGATCAGTAAAGAAGCTGCCGCGAGCAGAATCATCACTTCCTATGCACCGCTAATCCAGAAGTTCTGCATATCGCAGCCAAAAGAGTCGGACTTCGCCGTAGAAAATGTAAGTAGGGGAGCACCAGCAGCAGGGAGCGTTCAACCCAGCTCACTCGACCGGAGCTTCGGCCGCCATCTTGCCGAAAATAGCCGTGACCAAAGGAAAGCAAAGAGGCGCCAGCGGACCTCAGAGTTACAATTTCTCTGAAATCAGGAGCAGCGTCAATAAGTCATGGATGTTGTTGGGAACACCTCCAGCAACACCCATTGCACCCCCCTTTAATGCAGAAAACTGCGTTAAAGTGAACTACATTTATGAGGCAGCATTAAGCCAAAAAAAGTGGCTTAGTGCTGCCTCATAAATATGGAGCAGGCTCCTGCACCACAGAACGTCACAAAGAGTGGCGTTCCGGCGGCACAAGTTGCCTCATAAATGAGGTCCTTGGAGTGGGCCTATTCTAAAGTCTCACACTTTCACAAATTTCAGATATAGAATTGTGTATAGTTTCTGCACTTACTGTGGCAGAAGAAAAGAGAATAGAAGGAAAAGTGAGTTCGATCTTCAGTAATTTAGGGCATTGGGAGAGACAGAAGCCAGTCAGGAATGAGATATTGATGTAGCAGTATGAACTACTACCACAACAACTCCAACAGTAGGGTCAGGTGCTTCCCTAGGTTTGCTGACAGGAGTATATAGGAGAATTAAGAAAAGGGCAACCAAGGTTTAATGCAGACACAAGACCAGTGAAAAGATGCAAGGAGTGGATCACAACAACAGTGATACATATGTGACAATTATTCTACACACTACCACTTTTGTATTTGATTTCCCTCATATCTTAATAGTGATCCATCAATTTTAAAATGAATTACAACAATGACCAAAAATTCTGACCTGCCCACAAGACAAAAAAGAAGAGAATAAACAAGTGGGCAGTAGATGGATGGCCACCACTGCTGTAGATGCAGTGGCACCCACCCTAATTTACCCAACAAAGAGCAGGCTTCACCTAAATATTAGTGAATATGTGCACCACCAATGCCCTGCTGTTTCTCAGTGCAGTTAAGCCGTCATTATATTGGTACAATCTTGTATGCATTTAAAGGTCTGCCTCCATGTTGTCAATGTTCAGCTACACAGAATATAGTTAAGTTGATTAAGTTGATATAGATGATTTTGGTGCTCTGTCCCTTTGGACTTAAATGAGCCCCTCTCCTTGTTTTCAAGGTATACAGCTACACAGAATGACAAACCCAAAGAGGTAGTTGGGGAAACAGTAGGCTGGTGTAAAAGAAGACCTCTACCATACAGGCATCAGCTGAGTAGCTGTGGGATAATATAGCGGCCAACATTAAGAATTATTAGGAGCAGCAACCACAGCTACCCTGCTTCAACTAGTCACACTGCAAGTGACGGAAGTGTTTCTCTCAATGGCTGGGAATTGGAAAGAGAGCCACAATGATAACAACAAATGAGCCATATCAGAAGCAGTGGAGGAGCTAGTGCACTGGAAATGGATGAATTGTAGGTGGAGAACCATATTATCCTGTTTGACAGAGAGGCATTTTCCCACTTGCCAGTTGAAGTCAACACCCAATAACCTCACTCTTCCCTTACAAGAAACTTGTGCAAAAGCAACAAGGATGTGTACAATTCCCATGCAACACCCCTTCAAGTTGGACCTCCATTTAGCCAACACCTAGTAAATGAGGTAGCAAACATAGCTACAAATTAGTCCAGAAACAACACTATAATAAGTGCATTGTGATACTTAGGGTTAATGATTCTGTTGGACACAGAATATACACACAGCTTGACTGACAACTGAAAGTGGTTTTTTACTGATTGATATATTTGTGTGTGTGGTTTTGTCAATGGAAATAAGGGCAAATGCAAACATTAGTCAAAGAGTGGATGAAAAGATGCATGAGTGCAAGGATGTATGATGGAGTGCAGGAGTGATCGGTGATTCTGTGCATGTGTAAATGTAAATGTAAATGTGCAGATATTTATATAGCGCAAATCACCAACCGGTCTCTAAGCGCTTGCTTAGGGAACCCGTCCTGGTATTCCCCTGTGAGATAACCCAGCAGGGAATCCACAAGGTGAAAGCCAGGCATCCCGCCGCGAGGGGCCATTGTGGAGATTAAGCAAGCTATTGCCCAGAGTCACAGAGTGTGAACCCATGAATCGAGTATGCACTGGAGCGAGAATTATCGAGTCCATGGACAATTTATGGACTCAAGACCCAGCCGAGCCGGGAATTGAACCCTGGTCCCGGGCTGACCTCTGCTTCCAGGTCTGCCTACTCTAACCAGTGAGCCACACTTCTCCACATGGATGGATGAATTAGTGACTGCATGGGTCGAAGTATCAAGGTGCTTTCAGTCATAAGCTAGATCTTTTGAATTTGCCACCGTTTGTTGTAAAGAAATGTCTCTCTTTGCATAATTACCCCCAAGTTTTGGATTGATGTTGCTAGTTATTTTACTCTGAAACTGCACTGAATCCTACCAAACGGGTCTCAGTGCCAGTGCTCTGGCCCTTAAAATAGTATATGTCTAATTGGCTCACCCACAATTGATATAAGATACCTTACTTGTAAGTCCCTAGCAAATGGCACCAAAGGTACTCAGGGCCAGTTGTAAACTGGCTACTCCGTATTGAACACCGTACATTACAACGCAATGTATTACATCGCATACTTTTACAAAGCTGTCGTTACGACCGCGTTGTTAGTACACGATGCATTTACATCGCGAGTCATTAGAACGACTTGCTGTAGGGGGCGTGCTGGACTTAGGCATAGTATTATTTACTATTCCTACTCCAGTTTGAGGAACAGTAGAGAAGGTGTTGGAATTCATTTCCAATACCTCAGCGTACCCTACAGCAAGTCGTTGTAATGACTTGCGATGTAAATGCATCGCATACTAACAAGGCGGTCGTTGTAACAACCGCGTTGTAATAGTCTTGCGATGTAATGCCAGCGTTGTAAATGCTGTTTCCCCTCCACTTTCCAATTTAAACCAATGGCAAAGCTCAGATCTTTTTTTTTTTAATATTTCAAAGCCAACCTAAAGGCATCCCTACTGAGCCCTAAAGGCAGGTTTCATAATATAAAAAATATGGACATGTGTTTTGTTAACTTTACATGTTCTGACAGTAAAAAACCTGCATTTCTGGTTTTACTGTGGAAAGGCTGGTAGCTCCATTGGTGAGTATAGAGTTACATGCTGCCAAATCAGCAGTACTAACTTCCAAATGGGACTAATGAAAATCTTACTTCAAGATATCAAACAAAGCATGATATGAAACCTGACTTGTTGCTCAATTAGAATATAAAGTATTTTGTGTAGCTTTCTGCCCTCCACTTTTTTTGCCCAAATTTTCCAGTACCCATTTATGGTTGCACACATGCTGCTGTCCTCAAGACAGCCTTCTGCCTTCCTTGGGAGAGGTCAGATTGACTCTCAGGTAGGAGAACAAAGGACCTACCTAAGGAAGAGGTGTGATCTCCTCCTGGCAGGATGGCCCGAGTGGGTGTGAGACCAAAAGGCAAGCTTCAAAGGGGAAGCTGCCTTTGAAGGGTAAATGATGATAGTCATACATTGAAGGGGCTGCTTTTTTGTTTTAGCAGACAGGCTGGTATCTCGGGTACCAAGGGAGAAGCCACTAGAAACCATTTTTTCAGAAGGTTGGGCTAGGAACCTCCACACACCCAGTGAAGGACTCTGCCATGTTGGGAGTGGGCAGAATAATGCATTTTTGGCTACATAGATGCCACACTTTACAGGAGGTCATGATCAGGCAAGAGGGGACCTGGTAGTCTATTGTCTAGGTAGTTGCCACATACCCCTAGGCTCATAGGGGCATAAAAGTGGCACCCCTGGTACTCAGATCCAAGATCACATCTGTACTAGGGGGTAAATATCGTTCACAACAAATATTTTATAACAAGGACTTTGACCCCGCATAGTGCACCTACCCTGCATACCATTACTCCGCATTTTTTACAACGCGTGTCCATTTACCACTCATGCCTTCACAACGAATTTGGTAAATGCACATGCCTTGTAAAAAAATATTTGAGCGATCCACGTCGTTGTGAGGAAACAAAGGCTCTTCCGTTTCCTCACATGACTTGCAGCACCCCTCAGAGACAGATGACGTGAAGCAGGAACAAGGAGGAGAGAGAAACCCCGAGGAGAGAGAGGTAAGGGGGATTGGGCCTGGGGGTGGGGTTAATTTTTTAGGGTTTAGGGTAGCTTCGGGGGGTCGTGCGGGGTAGTGTTTCAGTGTAGGGACTGGACTGGACTGGGGGTCGGGGGGTCGTGCTGTGGGTAATGTTTTAGGGTAGTGTTTGTGTAGTGTAGGGTAGTGTTTCAGGGTTTAGGGTTGTGTTGTGGTGTTTGTGTAGTGTAGGGTAGTGTTTTAGGGTTTAGGGTAGTGTCGGTGGGTTGTGCAGGGTAGTGTTTGGGTATGGGACCAAACTGGGGGTTGGGGGAGGGTCGTGCTGGGGGTAGTGTTTTAGGGTTTAGGGTAGTGTTGTGGTGTTTGTGTAGTGTAGGGTAGTGTTTTAGGGTTTAGAGTAGTGACAGGGGGTCGTGCAGGGTAGTGTTTGAGTGTAAGGACCGGACTAGGGGTCTGGGGGGGTCGTGCTGGGGGTAGTGTTTTAGGCATTAGGGTAGTGTTGTGGTGTTTGTGTAGTGTAGGGTAGAGTTTTAGGGTTTAGGGTAGTGTTGGTTGGTCGTGCAGGGTAGTGTTTGAGTGTTGGGACCAGACTGGGGGTAGGGGGAGAGGTCATACTGGGGGTAGTGTTTTAGGGTTTAGGGTAGTGTTGTGGTATTTGTGTAGTGTAAGGTTGTGTTTTAGGGTTTAGGGTAGTGTCGGGGGGTCGTGCAGGGTAGTGTTTGAGTTTAGGGGCCGGAATGGGGGTAGTGTTTTAGGGTTTAGGGTAGTGTTGTGGTCTTTGTGTAGTGTAGGGTAGTGTTTTAGGGTTTAGGTTCGTGCTGGGGGGCCGTGCAGGGTAGTGTTTGAATGTAGGGACCGGACTGGGGGTCGGAGAAGGGTTGCGCTTGGGGTAGTGTTTTAGCGTTTAGGGTAGTGTTGTGGCATGGCGTGTGTGTGTGCAGAGTAGTGGTTAAGGGTAATGTCGGGGGGTCATGCTGGTTAGTGTAAGTGTAGGGAGAGGACTGGATGTCGGGGGAGGGTCGTGCAGGAGTACTACATTAGGGTGTAGGGTAGGGCAGGATACTTTCACTTACCTTTAAAAATTTTACTATGAGTATACCTTTACCGTGCATGCCTTTGCATTGTAATGGCATACGTGGTAAAGGCGTAGTCGTTGTAAAAGTTTGCGTTGTCATAACTTGCGGGTCATTGAATTTGCGTTGTAAAAATTTAGTGGTGATAGTATGCGGAGTGTTTGTTAGTGGGGTAACATCATATATTTGTACTAGAGAGAGGCCAAAGAAAGACTGCCCTGCTGTTCCCTGGGCACTGAAAAGAGAGACTGCAGCAAAGCCTGGGCTGCATCAGCTGCATCTTGGGCTGATGAAGAGAGAACTGTGCCTGTGATGTCCTGTTCATCGCAAAGTTGTCCCCAATCACTTCTGCCCGGATGCTTCTCGTCACCTGATTGCAATGCTGCTTGTTCTGGCCAGGCGTAGGGTGGCCATGTGCTGGGGGCGCAGACCTGCACCTCAATTCGCCCACTGGCTTGAGGACACCTCGAGATGTCAGACCTTGCTTTCTGAATTCTGGGACTTACTCCCGTGAGATCTCGGCCACTTGACATATGGGGTCCTTTAGTTACATATCTTCATGCCCGCATACCTTCGAGTGGTGCTGCCTCTCCCGCGCTCCCCACCGGCACCCTACCCACAGCGGCCGCCGGTGCTGTTCAGTAACTGTCTCCCTCTATCCCGATGTTATCCTTGCTCGCTGTGTCTGCCCTCACCTTTATATTGTTTTCCTTTCCCCCTTCTGTACCTGCGCAGGTTGTGGTGCTCTAGCAGCCCCTCATGGTCTTCTATTATTGGTATGCTGGTAATGTCATTACATTTATGATAATTGGCTATAATGTCATTGTGTAAGTTGCTCTGATTTGATGCAAATGTATCCCGACTATATTGAATTTGTCAAATAAAAGTCTTGGAAAAAAAATGAAAAAAAAAAGTTGGCCCCAATCACAGAGAACGTGATTCCAAGAGTCATTTGGATGACTCTCTGTTTCAGCCACATGGCATAAAAGCTGAGAAGACTGCTCCTTTGAGAGTCCAGCACCAAGAAGCCTGTGTTACCGCTGGACATGGGGTGAAGCCAGGTGTACCAAGTTCAAACCTTCGAAAGTTGCTCTGGAGTCTGCTGGACCCGGGAGAGTCATTGGAGGGCAGTTTAGCCAGCCAGCATGGAAGTTACTGCAAATTAAAGGGAACCAGTGCTTTTTCTTTAACCAGAGACCAGTAGAGCAGTTGTTTCGTGCTTGACTTCAGCCACACTTCGTGGGACATCGGCTCCTGAGGCCAAGGTTCCCTCTGAGGCCAAAGTTGGACCAAGTGATGGCCACAGGAAGACCCTTGACACCGGCTCACCATCCTCAGTATCTTTGAGCATCCTGCATCCTTTGCATCAGTACAACTCCATTGTAGTGGTTCACCCATAGGACCAGGAACTGTACTGGAGACTGCTTAAAGTATGAGGTTACTGTTTAAATGGGCCTTACTAGCCACTATGACAAACATCCTGATGGAGTTAGTTCTCATTAGAGTGCCTTTATAGCCGTTTTGAAGCTACTTGCTTTGACTAACTCTAAACTGAGAATCACTGTAGATTACAAAGATTTATTGCATTAGTGAAAAGCATTGATTTATTGTTTCTTTGAAAATTCATATCTCAGCAACCTTCCGGTGATCTTTTGTCATTGAGGTGTATCTTTAAGAGAAAAATACAACCTACTTTTATCGATTGGTGTCAAATTTTTATTCTGTTGCATTTTCTTCTTTTTCAGCTGCTTTGATACTTCTTAATGCTTTACACTTGTTCCTTTGCTAAAGTCTGACTGCTCTTGGCCACAGCTAACCAGGACTCAGGTAAGGTTTAACAAACGAACCTGACTGGACCTGGTATGGACCTGAGACTTAATTACACTGTGAGGTAACCAAGCTGGCTGTCATTTCTAAAGCATTTCTTTTATTCACAAGAGCGAGTGAGAGAAGCACATCAGTTGCAATCTCCCAGGTCCAATCACATCACAAAAGGCAACGGCTGGTGTCTGTATATCCGTAAGGGATATTCAGGCAGAAAGAAAAAGGAAAAAAAGAGAAAGGAAAGTGTAAAGGGTCCCACTGAGGTCGAATATTAAACCTCCAACTATCTTCGAGTGATGGAATATCCAAAGATATTGGAGAAGACGCCTCACTCACTTATCGTGACATGCTTCATCATAGGCGTCTTTCCACCCCAAGGTAAGATGGTACTACCTGAGCGGACTCAACCAAAGAATGTTATGGGAGTTCTTATATAAAATATTAACTGGCCATGCAGTGAACCAGATGAGTGAAGGTAAAAATACCTACAGGTATACCCAAACAGTAAGTTTAGTCATAGGGTACCTGGGTTACTGGATAAAAAATGAGATACAAAAGAAAGGTTTTTTTCTGAACGTTATCCATTCAGTTTTTACCCACATCAAAATGCCAACATGTTTCGGCCCACAACTTGAGCCCTCACAGGTCTGGGGACTTCTTCAGGGCTAGAATCTCTACTCCTAAGTATCCCTGCTTTAAAATTCGCACGTATTTCATGCAACAATGAGGCCTAGTGCGCTCACCTGTTTTCTGGTCTTCCTGTAGTATTTCTACTGGGTATAACTATTAAGTACCAAGCGGTTCAAGAAGTTCGGTGCTCTCTTATACTCAAACATTCATCAAAGTACGAGCACCGCCAGTGCACCTAAGGCTCCTGTCTTGCCCGGTGCCATTTGATGAATCTGAACAAAGTATTTTTTTTTAAATCATCCACTTTGGCTCCTTCATAGAATACTTCGCTCTGATCCATCAAGAGGGGGCTAAGAAAAGGAGGGGGCAAAAGTGTGATTTCCCATTTTAATTGCTGTAAGAAATGCTTTCCAATACCGAAAAATGGCTGCATTGAATTACACAGTTACAAGATAAAGGGGTTATCCCAGACACGTCACTAAGACCTGGGTAAAGTTTGGTGCAAGAACAAAATTGGTCCAAGTGAACACAAGTTTAAGAAACGAAGTATAAACATCTTTGCCCTCCTTCTCTCACTTCCCCTCACATCTGCACATTGCTGCACCTACCTCTCCCTCCCTGTTGGGGCACCTTTATATGAATTGTATTTAACGAACGGTATGTTTGCGAACATGAGATTCCATGTTCCACATGAATAAAATGTGTTTAACATAAATAATTTTGTTTGAAAATGCTTTAGCAGGTGTTGTTGATGTTTATATCTCTTTTCTTAAACTTGTGTCCACTGGGGCCAATATTTGTTTTGTACCGAATGGAATTACGCAACATTTGGAAATAAGTTATAACTTTACTCAGAAGGAGTGCTATTCATTATTTGGTGTACATCCGTTTAGTAAATTTCAAGAAATTTGCATTTAAAAAGGTGTTCAGGCTGGCCATGAAGGGGTTAATGCTGGCAAATAGTTAGAGCTATCTGGACCGGTAGTGTTTCTGATTGTACTGATTGGCCCATTCAATGTGGATGGCTGGATTCGATTGGCTGACCACAACATGGGGAATATATTGTGGTAACCATTACAGGCCTTCGGGACTCGGTCCCTGACTCCTGAAAAAAGAATCAATCACCACATAAAGGGGCAGGGTCAGCACACCCTGACCCCATGACTATGTTAGGGGAAGGGCAAATAGGAGCACCTCCCAAAAGTCAACACATGAAAAAAAGATTTTGGGTCACTGATACCAAAGTATTAGCACTTATTGCTGTGTTGCCTAGTGTGGATACGTCTATGGTATTGCAGTAGCAGTGATTTAATATTTTGGGGGGTATAATATTTCTTCAATAATATATCTCAACGCCAAACACTGAACATCTAGTAACCATTATAAAAAAAAACTTATAACTTGAAAATAAATTCCTGAACCTTACAAACACCCTCAACCCAGTGCTAAAGCACTCCCTTAAAACCTGCAATTCCTCCTTAACCTTGAACCAAACCCCACTCTGAACCCCGAAAACCTTACATCCAAAATCCTACACTTCAGTGAACCTCAAAAATCTTATTACCCCCTGACTTAAAAAAATCCTAAGACATAAACCTTAAAAAAATACATAAACAAACCTTAAAACCCTACAAGTCCCCCTTAAGACTAAACCCTTTCCCACCCTGAACCCCCACAACACCACTGTGTATAGTTAAAGTTAGGTCAGAGTTTCTATAAGAAGATAATTTTTTTTGTATGATTACCTTTTGTGCCATTCGATGAATCAGCATGAAACTTTCCCCAAAAAGTTCATCCACCTCAGCTCCACAATGGAAGTTTTGTGCTGATATGTCAGGTGGGGCAAACATAGAGGGAGGGTTTTAAAACATTGATTTTCCATCGGAATACCCATAGGAAACTCTGCTCTCTGATACAGAAAAAAGCAGATGAATAGAATTACACTAGATTTGGAAAAAACTCTGACTTGTATGCAGAAAGTGTGTTTTTTGTGATTTGGTGTAAATGTATTCAGCCTGCTTTTGAGAAATTAGCATCAGACGTGCTTCGAGTGGGAATGAAGGGGTTAAAAAGTTAGGTATACCAGGTCACAGGAGTTCTGTGGTATCAAAACCGTAAAAATAGGATCCTCTGATTGGTCAAGAGAGATTCCTTTTGTTGACTATTTTGGAACCATAGGACTGGCCCTTCAGTACCAAGAAATCTGATTGACGTGAGCCAACTCTGAAGAAAATGTTGCGGCCACCATTAGAGGACTCAAAACTGGGTCACCCTGTCTTGAAAACATTTTTAAAGCTAGTACAAGGGAGCAGGGTAGAGACCCCCCCGACACTTCTTCAGGGTGATCAGAATGACCCCATTGGAGGCAAGAAAATAGAAAAAGAATTGTGCAGAAGGTACAACGTTATTACAGCGGGACCTAGCATGGGTCTACCGTGAGGTACTGCCTCACTCCTGCAGTACTGCATCCAAACCCTGATGCGCATGACCAAAGGCCAAACGTGATACGGGGATAGCAGGCTAGAGATGGCCAAAGGCCATGTGCAGCAGGGGAGTTGGCTGAATATGACAACAAAAACACAAATTCACTGAAAAGTGTTATAGTTGGGTATGGTAAAAAGATCTTATCTTATGTTCTATAAAATACAGAAATTCACTGAAAAACACCAAAGGTTAAAGTAACGTAGTAGTTCGGTATGATGATAATAAGAGCTTAGTTTTCAATGCAAAGACCCTAGAAAATCAAACAAAAAGACAAAGTTTAAAGTGATGTTATAGTTATGTGTTAAATAAAATAAAAAATAAAAATGTAAAGACAAAAAAACAATGAAATTCACCAGTAATAATTTACTAAGCTAACTATAAAGTGTGCAGCGGTGGCCCCTCCATTAGAGAGGAGGAGCGCCGCCCCACCCTGACACCACCCTCAAATAAAACAAATATAAAGCAGGTTTTAAGCCTTATTTTATTATTATTTTATTTTAAGCCCCCTGGACTCGCCCCCAGGACTCTGAAGAGTGTTTGGGGCAGGTTCAGGTGGATGACACTGTGGAGGGGCAGTGGAAGTGCACTCCCTTCACTGCACATGACAGTTTGGCTGGCCGTCTCAAGTTCGCCAAACCGTCATGTGCAATGAAGCTCTCTCCGGCCCCAGCTATGTTGCTGGGGCTGGAAAGAGTAGGCACAGGTTCTCAGTCTTCCTGGGAGCACAAAGTCCCAACACCCAGGCCAATCCTGACGCTGCTTTCATGCAACATCAGGATTGACCCCACTGCATTCTGGGAGCCTGTACCCAGAAGGAGTCTGGAGGAGCACAATGCAGTGGGCGTTGACAATAATCAGGCAAATATTTTTGTATTATTATAATTTTGTACACCCACAACCTCCCCCATCCCCAGCTCTGGCCCACCCTGCCACTTTGACAGGGGGCAGGCTGCTGCTGAAAGTGTGCCGCCACCATGCTCTGTTTATGACCTCACATATCACATCACCCATCAAATGGTAAATGACATCATTGATGCCATTCAAAAACACTGTCTGCCAAGCCTTACGGATAATCTCAGTAGTTTAGTAAAATACACTTCATCCACTCCTAAGATGGGCCAATGGTATACAACCTTAGAGCCATCCTTACAACAGCAATGTGAGATAATTCACATCTACATGGTACCCTATATCTTACAATTTTCAACAATCAACCATGCCTCAAAAGCTCCAGTAAAGCTCTGTAAATAAATATTGCCACCTTATAAATGTCTTTGTTACATAGAACTTGTCTCTAACACTGCATTACAAATATTTAACATTGGTACATGTCCAGAGATCCACTGGTGGATATTCTACTGTCAACAGAAGCTTTGACCTTTCTCACAGATTTTTGGGGGACAGGCTTTCGCCAAAACCAGCTTCCAAACATATCTATGTTTAAAACGGAGTAACACTTGCACCCCAAACTCTACTGATTTGTAAATGATGCACAATAAAAATTTTAACATGCACAATCACACTTGCCTCCAAGAGTTACCCTAAATCCATGCTATGGACACACATTTGTACACTCAGTAACTCTATGATTTATATGAAAATGATGTTGTCAGTGAATTCATTGGCGATGTCATCGATGTAATTTAACATGTTGTGAGTGATGTAATGTGTGAAGCCATAAGCAGTGCATGGCTGTGGCGCACAGTATACTTAGCTCTATAACTGGGCGACCGTAATCCTGCCGGTGAGAGGGCCAAGAAAGGGACTCCATCCTCTATCAAACACTGTGGCCAGAGCACCGCCGCCAACACCAACGTGGGTGACGCAACAGCGCCAGGGGGTGCATATCTCAGCCCGGGGTCCCCCGCAGCATGGGAGACCGTAATCCAGCCATGAGAGGGATGAGAAGGGAACTCTATTCCCCATCAAACATTGCGGCCAAAGCACCGCCGACAATGCAGGCGAAGCAAAAGCGCCAGGAGGTGCATATGCTAGAGCAGAGTTTTCTGTTTGAAAATTCATTGGGTTTTGAAGCTCTGGCTTGTCTATTTGTCATATTAATGTATTAATTATTAATTATTAATCATTTGTTTTGTGTAAGTGTTTTATATTAATCAACCTGTGTGTTTTTAACAAGAGAGAATTACACGTGGGAACGCATATGTGTGCTGATTAACAATAATGTGCATGTTTACATGTTTAAATGTTGCTGAGTGCTGTTTATTTTAAAGCACGAAACGCTTTCGAATTAATGCTTTTCTATGTTGCAGAGGCTAGATAATTACATACACATAAGGGTATTAGTGGGGTTAACACTGTTTAATCACTATGCTGTGGTAACGTTGTTTTTTGTCTCTTTCAATTAAGATGGTCTATTGGGGCCTATTGAGGCCTAGCTAAAAGATGGCCGACATTTAGAGCCTGGTTTCGAGTGAGCGTTTGAAATGGAAAAGGCCTTGCTGAATATGGATGCGAGTCATCTGTCCACAGTCCTTGCCTGGTTAAAACTTTCCGTGAGGACAGCAGCAGTTCTGGGCATGTCTCCAGATGCTTTGGGACGGCAGCCTTGGAAAACAAAGGAGCTTTAAAGAAAGACTCTGAGCTCTGAGCTCATCGGAGGAAATGTGTGGAAGTTAAGAAGATACATTCGAAATGTTTAGTTCCTGTTCTGTCTTTTTATTTTTGTAATTTTTCTGAGCGGAGATTTTTCCAAATGTAACGAAGCTACATCCTTTCCTTCTCGCTTTGCTCGGAGACTCAGCGGACGCAAAAGAACATTTTTGTATCTTTCCTTTGTTTAAAATACTATAAAAATTGTTAGCCTAGAGAGGGTCTTTGCCACTTGCCACTTGCCACTTTGCCATTTCCTTCCCGAATCTGCGTTGGTGAGGATCGTTGCTGAGAGGACTACGTCTTGAGAGACTTTACCGAGAGACTTGTCCTGACCCGTTCTGACATTTAGCTAGAATAGGTAACTATGAGAAAAATGATTTATTCTGATTTACTTTCTTTGACTAATTTTAGATAAAGTACCATACTTTTGAATACGGTGTTGGTTATTATTTCTTGTCAATTATTGAGTACTATGTTTTGATTATTATGGTATAGATTGTTTAGATTATGTTTCAGGGCAGTTACAATAACCAGGTCTTATCGACCTCGATATAGATGCAGGGTGTTTAGGAGTTTTCTTTCCACAGGTTCAGTGCTGGTAGAGTATTTGAATGTATGTTAGTGAAATGGGCCCTAGTGTGTGATGAGTGTATGTGCGTGTAACTGTGAAATTACTCTATCCGTGGAAGTGAGGATATTATATACACCCTGATCTCTATCAATTTCCTGGTAGCAGAGTTGTGATGGTTATTGATGATTGTCTTGATCTGATTAGATTGCTTGTACATTAGCTTATTGATTATTGATTATTGATTGATGTTGGTATATGTACTAATACTATATGTTGGAGTCGTCATGTTGAGTTATATGTAGTGCTTCTGGAATTTGGGAGCTAGTAGCAGTTCCGTAGTAGGGCAGAGGGAAGTATATGCTGCTCTCGGGAAAGACAGGATTGTAGGAAAAAAACGTGTGACAATTGAAGTTGCGCGTCACATTGTCTGGGTTCGGAATGAATTAGTGACATTGTTGTATGTTACTATTAGATATATTTCTGGTATATAAGGTGTGTGTATGGTAGCGAAGGTTATCTGTGAAACTCTGGTCTTAAGTCCCAGGGATCCGTAAGGTTCACCGTTAAAGCTTATCGCGGGAGAAGTAATAGGTATTCTCTGAGCTTGTTTGAGGAACTGGGCAGAGGTAAGCTGCTTGGTTGACGTGTGTTATAATTCTGTAGTGGGACAGATTGTTTGCTGTTCTCGGGAAGCAGGATTCTGT
The DNA here is from genome assembly GCF_964204655.1 of Triturus cristatus. Classification (NCBI taxonomy): domain Eukaryota; kingdom Metazoa; phylum Chordata; class Amphibia; order Caudata; family Salamandridae; genus Triturus; species Triturus cristatus. The sequence continues at coordinate 449,746,418 of NC_140592.1, forward strand.
GTGTATGTACTATATTTTTCTTGTATGAATGTGCGTGAATGCTTATACATCTAATTGATTGTAAGGCTCTTTGGACAAGTCCTAGAGGAAACAGTTAAGGGATGTATGAAAGTTGTTGACTCTTGAGAAATAGATTTTCTTTTACTATTCTGTGGTTAGCGAAGCAGACAATGGAGATGTTTATATGTTGTAACTAATGGATTTTGTAGAAATTTTGACACGAAGTCTACTGAGAAGTTTTGTAAAGGAGGGGTAGACGAATGACAGGAGACAGGAGACAGGCGACTGCAGCGACTGCTGACGTCAAAGAGACCGCGCTCTGATTGGATAGTGGATCAGAATAGTGTTCGCGCTGGGATTGGTGCGTTGGTGTGAGCCGCGCAAGGATTGTAAGAGCTATTCTAGTGACGTAGACGCTCCAGGATTGGTGCGTTAGTGTGAGTCGCGCTGTTATTGGTTGAAAATTTGTATTGTATATCTGTAATACGGAAGGGATTAGAAAGTTTTGGTAAACGCTAAAATGTATTACCAAGAAGAGAAAAAGAAGAAGACATTCTTTGGAAAAATTAAAAAGTGGTTTGATAAGGATAAAGATGTTAAGACGAGAGAGGGTGAATTGTTACCTCCAGCGAAAACACCTGCATCCTTCATGGCTGCGAAATATGGGTATCATATCTGTATATGGTTGGAGAATTGGGTTAGGTATACCAAAGAGGATGGTGTTCTAGCATTTCCAGAACATGGTTCATTTAATCTGGCCGTGTTGAGAAATTTACGGGAAAAGATGTTATGTCTTGACCCAAAACCAAGGCCTACACAGTTTGAGGCTTTAGTGGAATGGGAAGAGGAAGTACATGAGCGAGAAAAGCAGAGGTCTGGAGGACATTACAGGTATATGTTTGGGAGGAGACATGATCGTGAAACTCATCATGATCGAATGAAAAGATGGAGAGATGCTAGTATGTCAGAGGGATTATATCCGATGAGAACAGTTGAAGGGGGAGCAGAAAGGGTTCCTGAGTCAGAAGTGAGAAGATATGGAGTTAATGAATATGAGGATGAGGTCTTGAATGACATGATTTACAAGAGACCACCTCCATATAGACCAGAACCAGACGAGAGTACACCAATTGTTTCTCCGATAAGAGATATAGTGAGTAACATTGAAAATGTGACACCTGAGTTAAGAAGTGGTAATCCTTTCAGGGAGAGAGAGAATCAAGGTGGTGACGGAAATACAAGAGAATTAGCCAGAACTACAACAGAGCTGACTGAGAAGATTAGGGAGTTAACAAAGAATCTGGAAGCTGTTACGGTGCCTGTAACTATAGGTCCGGTTATGCCTGTGTTTGACAAGCAGAGGACAGGTGAAAATGGTTTGGTGATTCCATATGTTGGGAATAAGTTGACAAGTTCAGCTGGTCCCTCAGGAGATTCAGGAAGAAGGACAGAAAGTAGTGATCTGAGACAATCCAGACATGACACATGTAGTGAAGGACTGGATGCTAGTGAAGCTAGTTGTTCAGGGATGCCGATTTTAGAGCCGCAAAAGAAAGTGGTTCCAGTGAGAAAAACTACTGAAATAACAGCTGAAGATTTGAATGATTGGATGAAGGTTCTTCAGAAAAGGGATAAAGATTCACAAGTGGTTGATGTGGCTAGGTTACGTGTAGAATTAGAAGAGCTTGTTGTAGGGACAGTTCCAACAGAAATTCTTAAAAATCTTCCTGAAGATGAGCTGTTGTTCATGTGTAAGAATATTACCTGGAGAGGGAGAAATACACACGACAGGTTAAGAGCAATAGCGAATGAACAGGGAGTTGACATTGATAAGGTGAAAGCTTTGCAAAAAACTTACAGGATGGATTTTACGGACAAGGACATAGAAAATCTGAATGGTACTGGTAGAACAGGACAGATTAAGGAAATGGTCGCATTATTGCGAAGATGGGGAGACGTAGAAAAGTGGAAGGATAGGTGGTACAAGAAAAGAGAAGAATCTGGAGATAGGACTTATTCAGCATTTCCTGTGAGAGAAAAGGAGAAATCAGTGGATAATTATCCTATGAGAGAAATACCTGGAGGAGGATATGTACATGTTCCATGGACCAGACAGGATATTTTATCATTTACGAATGATTTCCCTCGATTGAGAGAAAAGCCCGTCGAGTGGTATAGGCAGGTAGATAGGTTTGTGAAATTGTCAAAAGTGCTGTGGATTGACCTGAATAGTCTGTTTGATATAATTGTTCCAGCAGACTTGTGGACTGAGTGTAAAATAGTTGTGAGTTGGCCTACTGAGGAATACCCAAGAGATCCGAGAACAGGAGCACCAGATCCAGAGGTAATGAGAAAGTATGATCAGGTGATGGTATACCTGAAGAGTAAAGTACCTGCAAAAGAGACAGACTGGGTTAAAATAGATCGAACACAACAGGAAGCAAAAGAATCAGTTCATGCTTTTTACGAGAGGCTGATACTGGCATTTAAACAATTCAGTGGAGATGAACACCTGGGTGACAAAGATTTGAGTCATTTTGTATACAGATTTGTATATGGCCTGAGACCTGAGATTAGTGAGAGAATTCGAGAGCACACAGTGGATTGGCAGAGTAAGAAAATAGATGAGATTCTGAGACATGCAAAATACTTCAGTGATGAAATTGAAGCAAAACAAAGAAAGCTGAAAGAGAAAGCAATGTGGGCACAAGTGAAAGTTGCGGAAAGACAGGAAGCACAGTTAGTGGAACAGGCGAATAATGCAGGAAATAATGCAGGGAATAGACCTAGATATGCAGGGAAAGGAAAGGGGAATCTTGAGGAAGCAAAGAAGAAGTTCCCATGTCACAACTGTGGCCAACTGGGACATTGGAGGTCTGAATGTACCAATCCACCATTAGTGAATAATGAGGGTAAAACCTTAAATCAACAGGTGCAGAACGAAGGAAATAATCAACAGCAGCAACAACAGAAAGTTGTGAGACAGCAGAGTCAAGAGCCAAAATCGCCCTTGCCGCAGAATAGAGGGTCACAAAAGTATAATCAGGATTCTACAATGATGAACAGGTAAACAAACCAAGGCGTTCTAATCAGGTACAACAGTACTTGTTAAAGAATGAAGGGAGTGAGTCTGAGGGTGATTATTGACGGTGCCGAAGAGAGGAGGAAGAGTGCATACTTGGTGCAACTCTAGAAATAGACCAGGCAGGACCATTTGTAGATGGGAAAATAAATGAGGAAAGTGTTACTTTTTTGGTAGACACAGGTGCGACAAGATCAACTGTCAGGTCAACAGATATTAGAAATCTTCCTCTCTCGGATGAAGCAATCCAAGTAGTTGGTGTAGCCAATACACAAATCAGGACACGTCTTACTGAACCAGTAAGAGTGCAGATAGGGAAATTTTCAGACATGCACAGGTTTATTGTCTGTGACACTAGTCCAGTGAACCTGTTAGGTAGGGACCTATTGTGTAAGATGAACTGCACAATTTTCTGTACACCGGATGGAATAGCCTTTGAGACACCAGATGAGGATGTTTTGTACCGAATGACTCTAGGAAATAGAGAGAATGAAATGGTTGGTGCATTTGCTGTATTTGATCCGGAGGATTTGCCTCGAGAGCTGAGAGACACAGTGAAAAGAACAGTTTGGGATTTTACTGGAGAGGATGTGGGATTGATGAATAATGTAGATTCTGTGAAAATTTCAGTGAAAGAGGGAATTACGTATCCTAACATTCCTCAGTACAAAATGACACCAGAAATAATTGAAGGAATAACTCCTATAATTGAGAAAATGATTCAGCAGGGAGTTCTGAGAGAACTACTGAGTAGTCTGTGTAATTCACCGATAATGGGGTTGAAAAAGCCAAATGGGAAATTTAGGATCGTACAGGATTTGAGAAAAGTTAATCAAATTGTGGTGGCATGTTGTCCTATTGTGCCAAATCCATCAGTGATTTTGTATCAGATTCCACATGATGCTGAGTGGTATACAGTGATTGATTTGTGTCATGCGTTCTTTTCAATTCCATTGCATCATGACAGCCAGACGATTTTTGCATTTAGGTTTGGCCAGCGTATTTTAGCATGGTGTCGTATCCCACAGGGGTATACGGAGAGTCCTTCGATATTCAATCAGTTATTGAAAAAATCATTAGAGAGCTTGATCATGCCTGAAAACTCAGTACTAGTGCAGTATATTGATGACTTACTTGTGGCATCAAAGACACATGAAGCTTGTGAAGTAGATACTATAGCTTTACTGAATCATCTGGCAGATGGAGGGTTAAAAGTATCTCCAGCAAAATTGCAATTCTGCAAGAAAGAGGTGCATTATCTTGGACACAATATTGAAAAGGGTCTGAGAAAAGTGACTGATGACAGGATCAAAATCATCAGGGGAATGAAAGCCCCGAAAACCCAGAGGGAAGTGAGAATGTTCCTGGGTATGGTGGGTTATTGTCGTCAGTGGATAATTAATTTTTCCCTGATAGCAAAGCCACTGATTAAACTGACAAAAAGTGAGATGACAGACCCATTAGAACTAGATGGAGAACAAATGGCAGCATTTGAAGAGCTGAAAAGTAGAATGTGTGAGGCTCCTGCTTTGGGTATGCCAGACTATGAAAAGGAGTTTGAATTGTACTGCAGTGAGAGAAATGGATGTGCACTTACAGTGTTAATTCAGAAACACGGATTACTGAGAAGGCCTATTGCGTACTTCTTATCGACACTTGACCCTGTAGCTGTAGGTTTACCAGGTTGTTTGAAATCTGTGGCTGCAACATGCAGAAGCCTGGAACAGAGTGAGGGAATTATAATGGGATATCCTGTAAGGGTATTCGTACCTCACAATGTGGCAATTCCTTTGACAAGAAGCAGAACCCAGTACATGTCACATAGTCGGCTGACTAAATATGAAAAAGTGATTCTGGGAGCATCAAATGTGACTCTTGAGAGATGTGTGAATGTGAATCCAGCAACATTGTTGCCGGATATTGAAAATGTGGGTGTGAAGACAGAAGATGATCATAATTGTTTGGATGTGCTTGATTACTGTACAAAACCGAGACCAGACATAAGGGATCTTCCCTTACATGAGAGTGATCATGTGCTGTTTGTGGATGGATCATGCCTGAGGAATGATGAGGGTGTGCTATGTGTAGCATATGCGGTGTGCAAGGTTTCAGAGGTTATGGAAGCATCACCATTGAAAGGAGTAAAATCTGCGCAAGTTGCTGAATTGGTGGCGTTAACAAAAGCTTGTGAAATTGGGAGAGATTTGAGAACGACTGTGATGACTGATAGTCAGTATGGATTTGGAGTTGTGCATGATTTTGGCCAACTTTGGCTACAAAGAGGTTTCTTGACGTCGAGTGGGACTCCAATAAAGAATGCTGAAGTGATTGGGAAATTACTTGAGGCGATACAGTTACCTAAAGAGTTAGCAGTTGTAAAGTGTGCTGCTCATGGACAAGGAGATGATTTTGTGACAGTTAGCAACAGATATGCCAATGACATTGCGCAATATTGCGCGAAAAACAACCAGTCCATTAATCGGGAACGAGAAAGTGAAATGTCTTTTTGTTCTGTGATGTTTACTAATGTCTTAGAGACGTGGGATGAAGTGAAACAGTTGCAGGATGAGGCAGGAAAGGAAGAGAAGAAAGACTGGATTAAGGCAGGTTGTGCCCCAAGAGAAACAGATAATGTTTGGGTCTATAGAGATGGCAGACCAGTAATGCCGAACTCCATTTTGTCGTCAATGGCAAGAATGTATCATGGCCAGGGACATTTGGGGAGGGACGCGATGATCAGGTCGTTCAAGCAGACCTGGTATAATGCAAAATTCAGGACAATTGCAGAGAGCATCTGTCAGAGATGTTTGATTTGCCAGCAGTTTAACACTGGGAAAAAGACAGTGGTGAGTCTGGGAACAATAGGCAGAGAAGGAGGTCCTTTTACAAGAATGCAGATTGATTTCATTGAAATGCCCCAAGTGAACAGACTGAGGTATGTTCTAGTGGTAGTCTGTTTGTTTTCAAGATGGGTGGAGGCCTATCCGACTAGGAGAAATTATGGAATAACAGTGGCAAAGTTACTGTTAAGAGAGTTGATTCCTAGGTACGGGTTTCCAGTAACGATTGAGTCTGATAGAGGTGGACACTTCTATAATGAACTCATGAGTTTGATTTGTGAAGCATTAAGCATACAGCAGAAGCTACATTGTGCATACCGACCAGAGGCTTCTGGTGTGGTTGAGCAGATTAATGGCACAATCAAGAACAGGATTGGTAAGATGTGTTTAGCCACTGGTATGAAATGGCCCGATGTTTTGCCTCTAGTGCTTCTGACTATCAGATCTACTCCAGATAGAACTACTGGTTTAAGTCCGCACGAGATAATCATGGAACGTGCAATGCGACATGCATATGTACCTGTCAATAAGTTGATGACAATAACTGATGACATGATTTTGGATTACTGCAAAGGCCTGGCTGACGCAGTTCATTCTGTGTTTCACCAGGTTGGAGAAGAAGCTACCACACTTGAGAAGAAGCAAGCTCATGATCTGAGTCCAGGGGACTGGGTGAGGATTAAGGTGCACAGAAGAAGAAATTGCTTGGTTCCAAGGTGGGGAAGGCCAAGACAAGTCATTCTGACTACGACAACTGCAGTAAAGGGTGCTGGAGTGAAAAACTGGGTACATGCGAGTCATACTCTGAGAGTTCCAAACCCAAAGGATGGGACTGGTAAGGAGTATTTTGAAGAGTCAGATTCCAGTGATGATGAAGATACAGAACCAGTGAGAAAAGAAGCAGAAAAAGCTTCAAGTGAACCACTGAGAGTATCAGAGAAGAGATCAGATTCTGTGAAAGAGCCTGAAGTTCTGAAAAGCAGTGAAGGAAAAAGAAAAGAAAAGAGTAATTCCACAGAGACTACTCCTGAATCAGAAGAGGAGGAGATTGAAGAACCACTTGAGATTACACTTGAAGAAGTAGGGTCAGAAGAAGGTAGAGAGGGACAGATTGCGGAAGACCCCCGAGGAGGTGTAGGGAATATTCTTGACAAGCTAGGTAAAGGGACAAGTAGACAGCAAGAAGATTGCGTGTCAGAGACCCGAGGAGGGACAGAAGTAGGGAAGTCTCAAACAGTGGTGAAAAAGACTGTGGAGCAAAAGAACACTGCTGAAGAATCAAAGGCATTTGAAACAGAATCGGATGAAAGTGAAAATGAGAAATCAGAGGGTCGAGTTCTGAGAAAGAGAACTTGGATTGGAGAGAGAAACAATACAGGAACAAGACCGAAAAAGGTTGTGAGAGGAGATCTTTGGCCTAACAATAGAATAAAGAGGCTGAGATACAGAGTGATAAGAGCAAATGACTCGAAAGCTGAACAAGTGAATGAGGTGACGAGTCAAAATCAAGCAAGAGGTGAAAAGAGAAAAGTGTCGAAAGAACCAGAAGAAATCAAGAGAATAAGAAAACCTAACCAGAAGTATAGGTCGCCGGAATGGACGTACGTGGCACTGTCTGAAGGTGAAGAGGCAGAAAGTCAAGGAAATCCAGAGGAGACCGTACGAGAAGTGGTTGAGGAAGATACTGGTGAAATCCTGAAAGTAATCTTGACTGATATTGATGAAAAGTCAGATACTAAGGATATCGTTGGAGATCTAATACAATTTGATGTTGAAGAGAATGAAGTAAAGAGTGATGAATATCCAAATTGAATGAACAGAAGAAATCACTTGGAGAAAGTGAAAAGAAGAAGAGAAAAAATTGAAATTGATTGTCTGAAGTAATCCAAAATTTAAAAGTCTCAAGTAGTGGAGTAGTAGAGGCTAAGTCAAAAGACACGGTCAAAGTAGTAAAATGGCTAACATAGAGAATAATCAAAATAGATGTGCCTTCTTAAGAAGATGGTGTAGGATGTGCTGCTGCTGTACTGGATTATTAATGCTACTATGGGGTGTTTTAGTTTTATTAGTTACTTTTGGTACATTTGAGATGCATGCAGAGAATGTGACAAATGCAGAGAAGAGTTCACAAAATAGAATTAGTAATACTTACGTACATAAAGATAGGTCAATTAATAATTTTTCTAGTAATGTTTTTTCAAAGTTGTTATACGAATATGTGAAAACAATGGAAGTCAGGGATTGCTACGTCTGTATGCAATTACCTGCATCCGTTTCAGAGGGTGTTACTTATCACCATTTACCAGCTACGTATGGAATTTCTTGTAGTGTATTAAGTAGTGTTTTTTATTTGTTAGGGAAAATAGATTATAAGATGTCTAACAGAGATAGTATTTTTGGGCACTTGCCAATGAACAAAGAGCTGAATCCAGCTAAAGAAGCTTACATGTTTGGTGAAATTTTTATTGAGAAAGAAGGATTAACATTAGATTACATTTTTTAAGAATAATTTAACTTGCAGTCTGAAAGAAGAGGAGAAAGCTTTCCTAAATATGGTAGAGGAAAGAAGATTGAGCATGCATGAGAAAGCAGGGAAATATAAAGTGAGTGAGACAATTTGGGACATTGAGATGGGAAAAGAATTGAGAAATGGGGCTAGTCCAACTTTAGCTCTAGATGCACCACAGAAGGGTAAGCTGTGCATTACAAGAAGGAAATCCCAATATGATACATACTTTGTTGGGACTAGTGAGTGTCATGATACATACTTCATTGCAACAGGATGGGGTTTCAGAGGTGGAGAAGATACAATTTTCCCAGGAGTGTACTATGTTTGTGGGAACAAGGCTTATTACAAGTTGCCTGACCATTGGTATGGCACGTGTTATGTGGGCCTGGTCTTTCCAAAGATCTTTCATATAGATAGAATAGAAGATGTAGAACATATTAATTCACTAACGCGTTTCAAGAGAGAAACTTGGTCTGAAATTGTAGGTGATATATTTGGAGCTTTAATTCCAGCAGTGGGAATTTCTTTGAATGCTTATGGAATTCGGAAACTGTCAACAGTGGTGGATCGCTTATCGACAAATACCGCTGGAGGGTTTCTTTTGGTAAATACGGAATTGATTGCCGTACGTTCCATGTCTATGCAAAATCGACTTGCCCTTGATATTCTATTGGCCAAGGAGGGTGGAGTCTGTGGAATGCTGAAAGTTCAACATTGTTGCACTTACGTTCCTGACGAAAGCAAAGACCTGAAGGTCTATATCAAAAATATTACTGATTTGCATGAAGAATTAGTACCACTTGAAGCTGAAAGTATCTGGACTAAATTAGCTAATAAGGTGATAGCTGTTAAGAGTTTTATTGCAAAAATAGGTAGTACTATTATAGGTAGGATATTGTTTCCTTTAACTTGTATAATTGTTGCTTTATTGATACTTAGATTGGTGTGTTTGTGTTGTAAAAACAGGGGAGGGAAAAAGAAATTAATTAAAAGAAATAATGAAAAGAGAAATAAAATTTTCAAAAGAGAACCACAAGAAATTGAATTAGAAGAATTGAGGGAGAGTGTCTACTTAGAAACAAAGAGGGATGATGAAAGAGTGACTGGTGTGTAGTGTTGTGTAAGGAGAAAAAGACATTTCCGATTTCTCCTAAAATGGGACTAAATTTTCACTAATTTTTTTGGGGGTTATTTGGTGATAAAATCACCAAAGGGGGGATTGCCAGAGCAGAGTTTTCTGTTTGAAAATTCATTGGGTTTTGAAGCTCTGGCTTGTCTATTTGTCATATTAATTTATTAATTATTAATTATTAATCATTTGTTTTGTGTAAGTGTTTTATATTAATCAACCTGTGTGTTTTTAACAAGAGAGAATTACACGTGGGAACGCATATGTGTGCTGATTAACAATAATGTGCATGTTTACATGTTTAAATGTTGCTGAGTGCTGTTTATTTTAAAGCACGAAACGCTTTCGAATTAATGCTTTTCTATGTTGCAGAGGCTAGATAATTACATACACATAAGGGTATTAGTGGGGTTAACACTGTTTAATCAGTATGCTGTGGTAACGTTGTTTTTTGTTTCTTTCAATTAAGATGGTCTATTGTGGCCTATTGAGGCCTAGCTAAAAGATGGCCGACATTTAGAGCCTGGTTTCGAGTGAGCGTTTGAAATGGAAAAGGCCTTGCTGAATATGGATGCGAGTCATCTGTCCACAGTCCTTGCCTGGTTAAAACTTTCCGTGAGGACAGCAGCAGTTCTGGGCATGTCTCCAGATGCTTTGGGACGACAGCCTTGGCAGCCTTGGAAAACAAAGGAGCTTTAAAGAAAGACTCTGAGCTCTGAGCTCATCGGAGGAAATGTGTGGAAGTTAAGAAGATACATTCGAAATGTTTAGTTCCTGTTCTGTCTTTTTATTTTTGTGATTTTTCTGAGCGGAGATTTTTCCAAATGTAACGAAGCTACATCCTTTCCTTCTCGCTTTGCTCGGAGACTCAGCGGACGCAAAAGAACATTTTTGTATCTTTCCTTTGTTTAAAATACTATAAAAATTGTTAGCCTAGAGAGGGTCTTTGCCACTTGCCACTTGCCACTTTGCCATTTCCTTCCCGAATCTGCGTTGGTGAGGATCGTTGCTGAGAGGACTACGTCTTGAGAGACTTTACCGAGAGACTTGTCCTGACCCGTTCTGACATTTAGCTAGAATAGGTAACTATGAGAAAAATGATTTATTCTGATTTACTTTCTTTGACTAATTTTAGATAAAGTACCATACTTTTGAATACGGTGTTGGTTATTATTTCTTGTCAATTATTGAGTACTATGTTTTGATTATTATGGTATAGATTGTTTAGATTATGTTTCAGGGCAGTTACAATAACCAGGTCTTATCGACCTCGATATAGATGCAGGGTGTTTAGGAGTTTTCTTTCCACAGGTTCAGTGCTGGTAGAGTATTTGAGCGTATGTTAGTGAAATGGGCCCTAGTGTGTGATGAGTGTATGTGCGTGTAACTGTGAAATTACTCTATCCGTGGAAGTGAGGATATTATATACACCCTGATCTCTATCACATATTCCCGGGTCTCCCTCATCGCAGGAGATGGTAATCCAGCCGGTGAGAGGGATGAAAAGGTGACTCAATCCCCCATCAAACATTGCGACCAGAGCACCGCCGCCAACGCGGGTGACACAACAGCGCCAGGAGGCACATATCTCAGCCCCGGGTCTCCCGCAGCGTGGGAGACCGTAATTCAGCCAGTGAGAGGGACGAGAAGAGGACTTCATTCCCCATCGAACATTGCGGCCAGAGCACCGCCGCCAACACGGGTGATGCAACAGCGCCAGGAGGCATATATATCAGCCCCACGGGACGTGCGGGGTCATGTCCGGGACACACCTGAGCAGTGTCCGGGCCAAGGCTGGGCACCGTCTTTGCCCGTCAGAGCCAGGAAGAGGCTGGGCTGGGCCATCCCTCTAACCCCTGTACCCCAAGGGGACTCCCTTGTGCGCCGTTCTGCAAAGCCCTTCATTGTACGGCTGGTGAAAGACAATGGGTAAGAGAAAACAAACTATGCCTGTGTCAGGTGGAGTGGCTGCCTTAACGGCTCTTGGTACATTTTTGGCCGGGGTGGCAAATGTCTTGTCGAATGAAATCGCGTTGACTGAAAGGAGACTTTCATTGGAAATAATTAATCTTCCACAGAGTCCAGTAGCCCTCAGTGGCACCTTGTCAACAGATGCGCAACGCAAGATTGCACCCATTCTGGCAGCAGCTACCAGTTCAAGAGAGGGAGCGGAGGGCAACCAGGTGGATAATACTTTTATGCTGGAACCCCCAGTTAAAAAGAAAAGAGGTGAGGGAAAAAAGCCCGCAGGCTCCAAAAAAACCAGCGGAACCAGTCATCCTTGATCTAGACAATGTGGCCCTGACTTTGATTAAATGGTTCTAAAAACTGGAAGACATGCTAAAGACCCATCTAGCCCCTATTATCTCATGGTTGGAAAAGGTGGAAGCTTTGCTTTGTCAGTCTAATGAGCTTCACTCCTGCCTTATAACTAGTAGCCATGGGACAGAGCTTGTGGGGATCAAGGAAGGGTTGGAGCATAATCAGCAGGGTAGATTTGGATCTGGGTGCCCCTTGTAGTCGGGACTTTGTGTTTTTTTAGTACTGCCAGCACTTTGGATTTCCACCAGTTTCCCTGGAACTTTACCTGTTTTGGGGCTGATTTGTGCTCACCTTGGGGCTGACCTGGAGACACCTACGTGAGCGGGACTGCGAGGACCAGCAGTCTTTGCGGCTCTCCATCTGCCGCACCTGGAGCCTCTTCCCGCTCCCGCCTCCCAGCACTAGAAAACGACTTGCGGCCCCCACTTCGTGGGAGCCGCTTGTAGTCGGCACTTTGTGTTTTTTTAGTACTGCCAGCACTTTGGATTTCCACCAGTTTCCCTGGAACTTTGCCTGTTTTGGGGCTGATTTGTGCTCACCTTGCGGCTGACCTGGAGACACCTACGCGAGCGGGACTGCGAGGACCAGCAGTCTTTGCGGCTCTCCATCTGCCGCACCTGGAGCCTCTTCCAGCTCTCGCCTCCTCCTATTTAGCTACGCCCTTATCCGCATATCGTGGGACGCGCGCGGGCAAAGCCCGGGCCAAGGGCGTGCCCGTTTAAGCCCGTTCAAGGCCGCTCAAGACCGGACCGGGCCATTTCTCTTTTGCCTGTGAAACCGTAGCTATATTTATGCTGTTGTAAATATTATTTATATAGCAAACTGTGGTATCAATCCTTGTGTTTGTCAAAAGATGTCTACACGTGAGAGCAGAAGTAAGGTTGCACTGGGAGGGCCCCAGCTTACAGGCACCTTAGACAGTTTCATAATACGGGCTAATTCTGTAATAGACCAAGGCATCAGCCTAATGGAACGGAGGGTGTCACAGGATCTAGCATTGGCCAAAAGATCATCTATGGGCCATATTGCTAATGCTCGTACCCCAGAATACACTAATAGAGTGAATCTTATAGAGACACAAGCAGTTGTGCACAGTATGCCTAATCTATTAGTGCAACCACAAACACTGCTTCCAATTGATCCGCTTCATTCAGCTATATTGGAAAATATTCCAGAAATTACAGTAGCCGAGATTCAAGAAGAAACAAATAGTAGACAATTGCGGGAGAGGCGGGAGGGTGCCATTTCGAAACGTAAACGAGCTAATATCACTGCCTCAGGTGGCAGAAAGCCCAAGGTAGCTAAAGCCCCCCGGCGTCAGTGAGATATCTAGCAAGCATGGGGGTGAACAAGGGCATGCCATGCAGAATGGCCAGGAAGCATTGCAATTAATCACACTGACTGAAACCCTAGACTGAAGAGCTTTAGATGATACCGTAGATGGTAATACAGGTATACTAGACGAAGTGGCCGGCCCTTTACTAAACAACATGGGGAAGCTGCTTAAAACTCTTCTTACTCCCCTGGAAAACAGATTGCTAGATATTGAAAATAAGCTGTATGAGCTGGAAAAGAGCATAAGAACTCTGTATAGTGCCAGGGTGGAAAAAGTGCCTCTCAAAGATCCTCTGAGTATAGTACCTGAAGGAGAGGTAACAAACAAGCCTTCGCCATCGACACAAAGACCACATTCTAACCCCTCAAAGGACCCAGTAAGGAAACCTCTAGAAAAAACCCCCGTAACTAATGACCATCTCAGACAAGTAATGACTAGTCCTAATACCAAGTCCTCGACAGAGAGGACGATAAAAGGCGGTCTTAATATCAGTTTACCGCCAGAAGCTTGCCCATATGTAGTGGTATTGACAGGGGTTCCGGAATTGGGTAAATCAACTGAGGAACCTTTTTGGGCACTTAAAAACAAAGTATCACATTGGTTAAATACCAACCGACCCTTGCCACCAAATGTAATGAGTAAAATCTTAATGGCGCGTAGGGTGTCTTGGGTGGGATACAATAGGAAAACAACCGATGGGGACTGTGTGGTAGTGAACTTTAAGGATCCACGAGCGGTAAATTATATCTGCTCGTGGAGACCACAAAATAATAGGGCTGTCATAGAAACCAGACTGCTCTCATACTTCTACTTCCCAGATGAGCGACCAGATTGCGGAGGGACTTGGACCAGAGCCAAACATCATGTGCGGGGAGGGATGGAATGTGGGAGCTATAGATACATTAACAGCGGGGGAGGGGTACCTATAGCTAAGAGGTTTAGCTGCCTAGATATGGTAGATTGACTGCAGTTGCCCAGGGAAAACGTAATTGACATTAGTGAGGGGCCCCTTATGCGAAAGGCCATGATTAATAATGATCTTAAAGCAGGAAGGGACGAAATAGGAATCACTAATGAGGATCTCGGCGGGGGCAAGTTAAAGATAGACCATGACCAGGGAGGTGTGACACTCGGCACTGTACAAGATCTGGATAGTCGAAGGTGGCCAGGGGGCTTAGAGGTATGCCCAGAATCTGTGCTATGCGGAACCAGCATAGGTGCGTGCCCCAATAGAATAGAGGGTAGGAGTCCCATCGGTGCGTCTTGTACAGAAATTACGGGTAGGAAAGTTGACTACTGTAATAGCATAGTCACAAATATGAAATTGATATCTTGGAATATAGCTGGGCTAACCAAAAACTTGAGTGACCCTGAGTGGTCCAGCTATATCGAATCAAGTGAACTGTGCTTTTTCCAGGAAACATGGTCCCTTAACACTCATCATAGAGTAGGTTATAAGACATTTGGGATCAATGCAATACCTCCCGCAAGGGGCAGGGCCTTGGGAGGTCTTATTATCTGGGCAAACGTTACCCTGAAAATTAAGATCGAAGTAATTGAGACTGACTCTATAGACATATTGGCACTAAAAGTTACCACACATGATGGGAATGTACTATATCTAATTAATGTTTATAACAGACCTTCTGCCCTATCAAAAGAATCAGTGACCCTGGGGAAATTGGACACTTTCCTAAACAGAATAGCAGACAAATATTCGGTAATAATAGCCGGGGATTTGAACTGCAACTATGAGCCAATCTTAGGCTTGGGCGATGTATTTGAAGAAGAAGATAGAGCAAAAAACATTCCCTTGTTAGATAATATTGCTCCAGTACATTGTTCAGTTCTGGCTGTCCAAATAATGAGGTTGACTGCGGAGTTTGGCTTGAGGGCATGTAATGGCCGCCTCCCGGCAGATTTAGCAAAAAGCCCGACTTTTGTAAGGAATAGTTCAAAAAGTAACCTCGACTATATAATGGTTTCCTTAGATATTTGGCAATATATGACTGACTTTGAGGTAAAAGATAGGTCTGAGAGCGACCATCGTCCCCTGGACTTACTATTTAATCCTTGTATGCTTAATGGGGTTGGTTTTAACAACAAAATAGACGTCCAAACTGGTACGAGCGATGTAATATTGGTTAGTAATAATAGGCGCTCTTTAAAATGGTCCTATATACTGGAGCACGGTGAAGTTTTAGCGGAAATGTATCTACTCTTAGCTAACACGTTTTCTTCTCATGCAAATATATCATTGGAGGCTGAAAATCCTACTAATTTTATTAATTTGCATAATGAGTTTTTTAAAACACTAAAATTATTGATAACTAAAATGCCAAAAAAAAGCATCAGAAGTTAAACAATCTATCCCATAGTAAGCCATGGTATGGTAAATGATGTCGTCAAGCAAAAGCTAGTCTCCTGTTGGCAGTAAAGACTAAAACCCCAGTTGAAATCAGGTTAGTGAGAAAAGAATATAAGCAAACCCAGAAGATTGAGAGGAGAGCCTGGGAAGAAGCATGTTGGACTGACCTGCTGGTAGCGGCCCAGACAAAGGATAATGTCGGGTTTTGGAGACTGGTGGCGAACGGGAACCACGTAGGAAGAGTAGCAAAAGATGTATATCTTGATGAACTTACTTGGGTTAACCACTTCACTACCTTATTTAAAAAACCTGATTTGGTAACTGTTGTTGGTGAGGATGCCTCGTGGTTTATCCCTTGTGAAACAAAATTGGATTTTAGTCTAGAGGAAACAGAAATGGCCATTAATGCTGTTAAAAATGGCAAAGCGCCGGGCTTAGACAAAATTCCCGGCGACCTGTATAAACAAGAGCTGAGCGTTTGGGTGCCTTATATAAACTATTTATGTAATACATTAGCATCTGGGGATGACTTCCCTGATAGCTGGAGGGGTGCTGAAATTGTTTTAATTTTTAAAAAAGGGGATCGGTTTGATCCATTTAATTATCGCCCGATCAGCCTAATGGATATTTTGCAAAAAATGTATTCCAGGCATATTTTGGCCAGGGTGAACCTGTGGATGGAAGACAATTCGGTACTTAGTAAGTTTCAATCAGGGTTTAGGAATAGAGTAAGTACCGTAGATCAAGTTTTTAGACTCTGCTGCCTCTATTGGAAGTATGTGCACATAAGGAAGGGACATCTCTACGTCGCGTTTGTAGATCTTAGAGCGGCGTTTGATCTAGTTCCACGAGATCTCCTATGGGAATATTTACATTCGCAAGGGTTACCAGCTTGCTTGCTGCAACAGATAATAAGGTTGCATGCAAAGAATTTCGCTACGGTGCGATGGGGCCCAAATGAGGAACTTTCACAAAATATATCAATTGAGCGTGGGGTTCGCCAGGGATGTGTGCTGGCCCCCACGCTATTCTCTTTGTTTGTGAATGATATCCCCCAAATATTTGGCAGGCTGTAATAACGATTCCCCTAAATTGAATGGTGAGAGGGTATCCGCGTTATTATTTGCGGATGATACCATACTAATCTCTCAAACTCCCAGAGGTCTCCAAGAACTTCTATATTCATTTCATCAGTATTGTACTAAAAAGGGACTAGAGATAAATGCGAAAAAAAACAAATGTATGGCCCTAAATCCCCATAAATCTCAGAAGGGGAACTTGGTACTAAATGGACAAAAATTAGAATCAGTTCAGAGCTTCATTTACTTGGGGGTTTCCCTTGATTCTAAATTTTCATGGAAAACCCAAGTATGAATGAATGAATGAGTACTTTCTTGTATAGCGCATGGCTACCCTAGAGCATCCCAGCGCTGTAAGACCTAAAGGATATTAGAGGGCAATGTTGAACAAAAATGTCTTTAATTGCTTCCTGAAGGCGATATGATTTGATTCATGCCTGATGATATCAGGGAGTTTATTCCAGCCTTTAGCTGCTTGGACCGAGAGTAGCCGGCCGCCCATCCGGGCCAACTTCACCCTGGGAACTACAAGCAGATTTCGTTGATTGGATCTAAGAGGTCTAACCGAGTGATGGCGACGAAACAGGGGATCCAAAATGGAAGGGCCCATATTGTGCCAGACACATAGCCTTAAACACAATCCTTTCCTGAATTGGAAGCCAATGGAGCAATCGAATTGAGGCCTTTGCTGAACATCGTTTGGGAACTTTCATAAGCAAGCGAGCTGTGCAGTTCTGCACAGCTTGCAGAGTTTTTATAGTAGCTGCTGGTGTCCCCAAATAGATAGCATTAGCATAATGCAGTCGCGAAAGAATCAGCGACTGGACTAATACACGCCTAGCTTCGAAGGGAAGAAGGTCTAGGACTTTTTTTTTGGGTTCTCATCAAACCATAACAAGTAGAGAAGAGTAAAATGATGTATACGCAGAACACCATACCCATCATAAAAATGTATGGTGTGAGCTCTTGCAAAGCAGTTTCGCCGGCACTGGAGATATTTAAGTGTAAGGCTCGGTCTGCTGCACTGTACGGGGCTGAAATTTGGGGACCAAAGTCCAAGAATGCCTTCACAATTAATGAAAATACATTTTTGAGAAGTCTTGTGAGAAGGCCAAATGGCACCCCTTTAGTACCACTAATGCTGGACTTAAATATCAAACAAACAGACCATTATACTATTTTGCGGCCCTTGACTTTTTGGGTGAGGCTTTGGTCCATACCAGAACTCATAGATTATAGGGATGGCTTAAAAGAAATAATGAGCCTGGATGTGCTAAAGTCTAATGCCTGGCTCAAACATGTTCGTCTTTGGTTTACGAAAATTGGCTTGTCCAAGTTTTGGGACGAACCGGAAAGCCTACCTCAAAACGCAAAAAAACTGGTCAAGACTGCTTTTTGGGGCTATATGGAAAACACCACGATTAATGAGCATAGAGGAGGAACTTTGACAAACAATTTCTTGATCTTCAAGGATAGCCCCAGATTTGAGAGCTTCCTTGATGAGATCGAACCACCCCTAGCTAAAAGTCTATTTATGAAATGGAGATATGGTAATCTTATGCATAATTCAACTCTGGCTAGATGGTCCAGGGAGGGCAAAATAGGGCAAAATGATACAATGTTAAGTGACCTCTGTACTATGTGTCATGATAGTTCCAAGGAGGGTGATCGCCACATCATTTTCTTCTGTCCCGCCTATTTGATAGCGAGGAGAAAATGGATTAAGCCTTTATGCAATCTTCTTGGTGTAAGAGCTTGTAAGGAGGCTCTGAGAATTATTAAATCAGATACCAGAAGAACGATTGCTTTTAGTATTGGTAGATTTCTTCTTTCAAAATATTTTGATCGCAAAAAGAGTGGTCTTAAATTGTAAGTTTGGATCATTAGGGAGTCTACTTGTAGTTAAATTGAATCCTACCCCTGCTCATTTTTAAATATTTTTTTTTTGTCGTTGTTGTCTAGTTCAGTTTTAAATTTTGACATGATGTGTTTAATATTTTTATAAAGGTTTTCGTTGTTTTATGATTCCCTTCTTTCTCCTTCAGTGCTGTATTGCTTACTTGTATCTGTTCTCTCACAAACTAAAAATGTATCGTGTTGGCTAATTTTATTATGTATAGTTGAATTGTGTATCTTTTCTGGCTCAAACTGTGCCGAAATAAAGATAAATAATATGATTTGGATCTGCAGTTCCCTCAACCTGTAATGGTTTGCAAGTCAGCAGTGGCCCGCAATTAGTACACAGGGGGAGTTTACAGCCAGACACAGGGCATAACAAACAAGCCTTAGGTAGTATGGGACAACAAGGGTGTCTGAGATCTTTAAAAGATAACAGGGAGATGGTAAAGGTGTAGCCTTTCAAAGATCACCAGCGGCTGACCTAACAGACCCCCGGGTTAACTAGGGGACTGATTTGCAGGGTTTAAAATCCTCTAACCTCCCTCTCCAGTTGGAGTATAGAACCAATGTTTTAAATCTATCCCTGAGTCAATTCCGTTAGTGGCCGTTTTGGCTGGTGTGTCACCAGTCAAGTGGGGCTCTAAGGAGACAACAACAGATCTGGTACACAAGGTGACACATTGGTTGGACAGATCATTGGTAAATGTGTGTCTTATAGCTTCCCATGTCATCATGGCCAGAAGAGTGGGATGGGTGGGGCAAGCCATGAAAAAAGACAGGTGGGTGATTGGATTGTGGTTAATTTGACACACCCGTCGTACACAAAGGCTCTGATTCGCAGTCAGCTCACGCAAGAATCAAATACAGGAATTCAGGTCATCCCACTCCCCTTTTTTTATCCCGATGGGGCCCAATACCAAAGATTCCAGGGTAATACTTCTAGGTTTTCTCAGGGAAAGTTGCTAAAAATAAAATATAAAAACTGGTGAATTTCAGTGTTTTTTTAGTTGTGGCGGGCGGTACAGGCTGAGGAAGAAAGCTGACAATGGAAAGTAGGCGTGAGTGACTGGGGCAGTAAGCTGATGATGGAGGGCTAGGTCTGGGCAGCAAGCTTACAACAGAGGGCTGTTGTTGGTGTTTTTTGTCTTCTTTCTCTGCTTTAACTGTGCATCCCTGACCACTGCCATGAGTGTGGTCACCTGTGGGGTTGGGTCTCCATGACTGAACATTTATTTTCCAGTGTAAAACTCATGAGCCGAAGCCGACTTGTGAGTTTGAAGATGGTGAGAAAACATATTCAGCGGATCGAATTTACTTAAAAAATTAGAAAATAATGTGATTACGAGGATTGCAAGTCATGGCTTGCAATTTAAAATGGCAGAAATACACAAAAGTGTTAACCCTTTCAAGTCTGCTCCTGGACTTTGTATATGCTCATATTGCAAAAATCACTGAATAGATAGATGTACACAAAACCAAAATAAGATTGCTCTCTGAGTAAAGTTCTATTTTCATGCCAAATGTGGTGGAAATCTGTTCAGCCTTTAGAGCTGTAGATGGGAGCAAAATTGTCTTATGGAAGCTAAAATTGGAAATCACTTGTTTCTGCATGCCCTTTAACTTTTTTTTCCCATGGGCAAATCTTCCTGAAACTCGACATACTAAAATATTTCTATCGGAGTAAGTAGATTGCAAAGTTTTGTGCACGTTATTTTCTCAGCGTCAAAAGTTATAGGCAAATCGAAAATGTCTTTCCAAAGGAAACATCATCTGAACCTTAACTCTTTATGCAAATTAAAGACTGCGAAGTAAAGGTAAAACTTAACTGCGATGTTATGACTGCCCATATAAGGCCTGTGATGTAATGACACCCAGTGTAAGGCCTGAGAAGTAACCGTGACATACTGTGTGATCTAGCACCATAATGATCTTTCTACTATCAATGCAGGATCTGATTGTAACAAAGGAGGATTCCTCTATGGCCAGTGGTGGCCAGAACAAGTAAGAGCGGTAGGCAGGGCGGGGTGGGGGGAAGTCGACAGACAATGGAATAAGTAAAATTAAATTAAAAAAAATTTAAAAAATCGCTTACCTTGTGATCTAGCACCATGTTTATCTTTCTACTATCAATGCAGGATTTGATTGTAACATAGGAGGACTGTTCTATGGCCAGTGGCGGCCGGCACAGGTAAGAACGGCGGGGGTGGGGAAGTCGACAGAGGATGGAATAAATAAAAAGAAATTTAAAAAAGAAATAAAACCGCTTACCTTGTGATCTAGCACCATGTTTATCTTTCTACTATCAATGCAGGATTTGATTGTAACATAGGAGGACTGTTCTATGGCCAGTGGCGGCCGGCACAGGAAAGAACGGCGGGAGGTGGGGAAGTCGACAGAGGATGGGACAGGTAAAATTAAATTAAAAAATTAATAAAACCACTTACCTTGTGCCCACCACATTGCCAACTCGGCAATGTGGTGAGCACAAGGTAAGTGGTTTTATTTAATTTTACCTCTACCTGTTTCTGTTGACTCCCCACCACGCCCCTGCCCTGCAGCACCGACCCACCGCTCTTACCTGTGCAGGCGGTCACTGTCTGTGGCTTAGACTGAAAAGAAATCAAGGTCGTGTGACTATTATGAAATAGGTTATTTATTTACCAGCACAGGGAAAGAAGGTTGCTCAGTAAGCAAAGTAAAAATATAGCCTGGTCTTTATTTATTTGTACAATTGTGGAAAGGACTAAGGGAATATTCCATTTCACTGTCACTACTAAGAAAGTAACTGTAGTAGAGTGACGTTTAAACATACATACAAGTCTTAAGTTAGATGCAAGCTTTTTATGTTGTTTCTTCTCTAGTAAATGTGCTTGATTGCAGTGGCATTACTGGTTCTATACCTGCTTCAAAACCTCCTTGAATTTGACAAAAGCCATAGTTAGACAGAATGAGGACCTAATTCATTAAAAAATTATAAATAATAGGATTGGGGATGTGTTTATTATTTGTAAAGAATATTAATTATTTGTGGACAGACAAACTCTAACAGGAATTGTAAGCAGGTGGCAGACTTCCGAGTATATGTCAAAAACAAGCATGTATGGAAATGACCAGGCCAGATGTTCACTACATTTTTTGTATGCAATTACTATCTGTATTTCTTGGTATTCTTGGTAGCAACTGGAAAGTCCCAGAAGGCATCATTACAAACTTCAATATGACTCATCTAGAGAAGGGTGGAAGAAATGTTCGATCCTGCTGACATATCAGAATATTCCTCAAATGAGCCAGTTGAGTATGTTCAATAAGAGGCCTTAATTATTTTTTCATTTCTCATTAATTTTTGTTTCATTGAAACAAAACATTTCTGTGAGAAATGCTGTAAATGACAACAACGTCACAGTACATAAGACGTTAGCGGTTTTAACTGGTTTCGTAGAGCAGGTTAGTGTTAGAAAGAAGAAGGTTGATGCTCAACAAGATGACAAATCATGAATATATCATACTTACATTCATATGCTGAATTTAAGTGTGCCTGGGAAGACTGTAACAGGCTTTTGAAGCAAAATGCAGCACCTTGTCTTGTGTGATTAAAATATTATGGGGGAACCCTACTAGAGGACAAGCATAACAGTCTAGTTTGTAAAAGACTAGTAAGGATATTAGTTTTTTGGCTGTGTTGCATTACTGTTTTGTATGAATTTTCTATGTGGTCAGTAGTTGCCATTCTACTGCTGTGGTTTTGTTATTTATTAACGGTTTCCAGGCTTATTGAGGGGTTGAAATGCATCCAAGAGTTCCAGGCTGAAGATATAGTGGTGAGGATATCAGAGTGAAAGGGCAGTGGGAGAGAGGGAGTCACTGGATTGTTACTCATCAAATATTGAGCAAATCACAACAGCTGAGGGGGATAACTCTCTAGCCCTCAATGACAGCCCAACTCTCTCTCTGTCTCGGTCTATTGTGCTCTCTCACTCTATCATCCAATCTCTTTCTTTCTCACTCTCTCATTCACCCTCTCTCTTTCTCCCTCTCTCTTTCTGTTTTCTGATGTAGCTCTTTCCCTTTCATCCTCCCTCCCTCTCTTTTCCTCTCTCTGGACCTGATTTAGATATTGGTGGGACAGAGTGGCCTTTGTTGGTGGTCTTCCCGCCCACCAACCTGGTGGTCCACCCACCCAATTTATATGTTGGCTGATAATGTGGGAACAGACCGCAGCTGTCCCACCGACTCTGCCAGGAATTCACTCTCTGCATCTACGGCGAGATGGGCTGAAGCAGACAGTGGCGGTATCCCAGCCAGGATTCCTGCCCTCCAGATTTGGATGTGTCCTGTTTCGAATGGAATTCCCGTGGGAATCTCTCTACTTTGGATCAGCAGAATGGTAAGAAAAGCGGTGTAAAGTCACCTTTTCTCTGGGTACAGGTTGCAATTCCTTCCTCTTCTTCTTGGCCCAGGTCCCCCCTCACCTGCTGGACCTTCACTAGGTGTTCCTGGTGGGTAGGTGTATATATGTGTTTTACATTTTAAGAAATCCCACTTAACTGTCTCCCCGCCACCATGGTAGACCCCCGTCAGTACTCCGCTGACAGGATAACACCAGCCCAACAGGAACATCCAAATCTGCCCGGCGGTACCCCGCTGTCCAGACGGCGGGTGGTTCGCCAGCATAGAAGACCACCGCAGCAGCAGTCTTCTGTGTATCGCATATGCATCTAAATACAACGGGCGGAAGGCAGTCAGCTCAACAGAGCACTTGGACCCACCACTGGCGCGAGACAGCGGTAATACCGCCAAGATCTAAATCAGGCCCTCTGTCTCTCTACCTCTCCTCCTTTCTGTCTCTACATCACTCTCTTTCTCTTTGCCATGTATTCATTAAAGGCATATGATGTGGATTAGTGTGATATCTATTTCATGTCGACCATGAGAGTGATTACCGTCCAGTTAGTTAACAACTATAAGGCAATGCTGGGTCTTAGACATATAATTTATTTTCTTCTGTAAATTAAGTATGTGTTAAACAGAAATACCCTTCCACATGGGATATTGTTAATATTCGCTCAGCTACACGTCGGACTCAGTTTTGAAGCTTGGTAACTTCTTGATACCTATCTTACCTGGTATCAGAGTTTAAGGGTTTGAAGAAAGTGGTGTATTATGTGGTGTGGTTGTGTGACCTCAACGTGTAATGCACATACGATACCAATTTGGGTCCCATCAGACTCATTTGTTAAAACTTAGCTCAACCATGGGTAGCTGTGGCTTTAAGCAGTCATGCTTAAGCAAAGGAACAAGTGTACAGCATTTAGAAGTACCAAAACAAGGTAATATGAAGATCACACAACACAAAAAAAATCTGACAACAATTTATAAAGAAATAGATCAAATTTTTACGAATTTTTAGACACCAAAATGAACAAAATTGACCAGAGCATTTCGTTCATAGAGATTTTTAAGTAAAATTGCAAATCACTGCTTTGCCTGCAAAAATCCCAACAAGCATAAAGGTGTATTTGGCTATTCTGGCCTGCTTTGGACAATCAACTGTGGCAGGGCGGAGGTCAAGGGGACCAGCAAGGAGTAAGAGGACAGTTATCTTGTCGCCAAAGCAGTCTCAAGCCCAGTTCCAGGCTTTCTGGGCGAACCTCCATAGACTTCAATTGAGTGGTCCTCATGCAAGGGATACAGGATGCTGAGGATGCTGTTCAGTCAACGGGGGATCCTGGGGCTATTTCTTGATCCACAGTACAGGTGGGGTGACTTTGGCCACAAGGGTTGATGTCCATCAAAGTCCTCTTGTGCCCGGCAAAAGTCCAGTTGCCATTGGACTACTTGTCTCCGGTCACAGCAAAACCAGTGAATCCCTTTAAAGAAAGGCTAGTGTCCATCTTGGGTGACCAAACTGCACTCTGATGGCTCTTCCTAGTCTAGCAAACTCGGGTGCAACTTTTGAGCATTAGGACTTGGTCTTACTTGGTGCATGTCAGCAGTTAGTGGTGCATGTTAGCAGTTAGTGGTGATCAAGCGATTGTGTCTACTTCCTAGCTATGACGGGCTTCCTCAGCTTTTGTGGCCATGGTGCTATAACAGGAAGTTAGCCACCTGACTGTTGGAGTTCACCTCTTCTGTCAGGGGCTCAGGAGAGACTTTTTCATGAGCCAGGTACCCCAGTTACAGTCCTCACTTTGCTAGCCCAAGGATCAGCAGGTGCAGTCCAATAGTAGGTGTGGTCCAATAGTTGGTGCAGCCCTTCTTGCCATCTCCAGGGACCAGCAGGGCAGTCCTCTCTCCAGTGCAGATGTATTCTGAGGTGTGGGTGCCAGAGGTGCAATATTTATGCACAGAATGTGTCCTTGTGGGATGCAGAAGTTACTAGTCAATTGGCTACTAGGACTTATTGTGCCTGATAATTACTTCCTGCAATGTGTGACATCTAGCTATTCTAGAGTGCACTGTTATGTCCACTCCCAAGATGGTTGAACCTCTCTCTCAGTGTGTGGAGCTTGGTGGCCCACCCTAGAGGTGTGGCTACCTGAGGGGCAATGTCCCACTGATAGACCGGTTTGGCAATTGGTCTCCAATGCCAACCTGTCCAATATTTGCCCTTCAAAGGTGTCTTCTCCTTTGAAGTTTGCTTTTTGGAGTCACACCCTGTGTAGCTTCCTACCAGACAGAGGCAACTCCTCTTCCAACCGCAGGCCTCTATTGTTCACACTCCTGGGAGTCATTCACACTTCTCCTCAGGAGGGCAGAACGCTGTCTTGTGGCCTTTATCTGTAAATGGCCACTAGAACACTTTGGCAACAGATTGGCAACTTGCTAAAAGTTGCATTTTTTCAAAAGTTATATTAAATTTGATTTGTCATTAAATCGGGTTTAATATAACGATTATTTAGATAGCTTGAAGTACCTACTGTAGTAGTCCCATTCATAAGCTAGCACAGCTGAGTTGCCAGCATGCAACCCTTTGTCCTCCAATGGGGCTACTAGCTTATCCACAATAAAAAAAAAAAATTAGTTTTTTTACTGTTAGAACATATAAAAATACACAGCACCTTGTCTTAGGACTTGATACACCTCCTGTAGGGGTAACATATATATTAAAAATAGAGGCTTGGGCTTTTGTCATTAGTTTAAACGGCAAAGTCAGTTTAAAACTGTTCTGCCAGTTTGCAGTGGCATGCGGGGAGACATGTTTTCACATGGTCAAATCCAGATTGGCACTGGTACCAAACCCTAGCGATTTAGAAGTAAAGTTATACCGATTTGGTATAAGCTAATAAAACAGATACTTTTAAGGGTCTGGTTAGCAGGACTGAGTGCACATTCTGAGTCAAAAAACCAGCAGCATAAGTCCAAAACATTTGGGGGCGATCATGCAGAAAGAGGCATTTCCATACAAAGGGTTTTTGAGCCATGGCAGTGTTCAGCCTTACCTTCTACATCTGGATTCTTCAGCAAAATCATGAGCCCATATCTGACGGTTGTGCTGACTGTTTCAGTTCCCGCAACAAAAATGTTCAGTGTGGTAGCCACTAAGTTCTTCATGGTAAATTCACTGGTCTGGTTCTGCCTTTCCTGCAGAGAAAGCAAAATTTAAAATGAATGCAAATATTCTATGGTGATATTTTGTGTTTACTGAATGATATTTTGCAGTGTTTCTGCAGGATAAAAAACAGATAAATGGGCATGTAACCTAGACCAAGGGTATTGATTTTAATTACCATGAAATATACCTGGAAAATGTTTTTGCATTAGAAGCTGATGCAAAAAATGGTTATATTTGAAACACTGAGGAGGCACCTGGTTTGAACTCAAGGATTGCAGATACATGCTCTTTTCTAGGTCTTATCTATCATCACAAAAATGACACATTCTGGGATCGCTTCTGAGGTTTCTGGAGCAGTGTGCCAAAAGAAACACTGCTCAGTTAGTTGGTTGGTTGATTAGTTGGTTGGTTCTGACTAGTGATGCTGTTTGTGACTTTTATGGAATTGAGAAGAATTTAAAGAATTCCAGAACACCTATGCATTCAAATGGCTATCACCAATTCCCAGGAGCACTCTCATAGATAACCTTTTGCAATAAATGTTATGATTATCATTTGTAAGTCAAACTACCCTAATTTCGAAGGGTGTTCCACATAACATAATGTAACAGAACGTGTATATGTATAAGCACACATTCACCCTTGGGTCTGGTGTAATGTTTACAGGGCCTAAAACTATGGATGGAAATAAAAAAAAAGGAACCTACCACTCTCTTGGTCCCTGGATGGAGGTTGCTGTGTGCCAAGAGGGGTTGGATATAAAGGGTCCCAACAGTCATCCAATGAAGACCAGGAAATGGCCAACTTAAGAACAAATTTGATATCAAGCTCACGTAGATTACTCTCAAGACAGTACTATAAAGGTATAGGATTATAACTGCAAGCCCAAATCTCCTGATGAAATGTAGGTGAGCCAAAATCATACACACCAAGAGTTCTGCTAAAACTATACAGAATAATAACATTCGAATTTGGTCCGCTGATATCTCGCTAATATGATCTCCTCTAGTCATTAGTAACAAAAATTGTAAATGCACATTTACTTATGCAAGGTTAAATCAAGACATCCAAGTCAAATTAGTAAATTTAGTTTAGTTTATCAAAATGTAGAAAGATGAGTGCATCAATAGATTGCATTAGGTTATAAGACAGATGAGTTCAGAAAGGGACATGAATTTGCCAGTTCGAGTAGTCCCCGAAGGAAGAGACCACTAAGCGCATATAGCGTTTTGTCTGTTCCAGAAAGAAGCCAGATGAGTCTGAATCAGGCAAGTTAATTTGCCAGGTAAGTTCTGCAAATCTCTGTTAGAAATTCTTAATCAGCTGCTATTTCGACTGCTGCTTGCTAAATAGAAGAGATTATCCCTATTTGACTGATGGGCGTGTAAATAGGTGGCAAATTTTATTATTTACCTGGTCAATGACTAAATAGCCAGCCTAAATAAGTATTGACCATCTAGTGGTGCTCCTCCAGGCCTAGACTCTTGGAAGTAGTGTTAAATGTGCCCAGAAAGTCTAAATCCAAAACTTAGGACTTAGAACATTTCTCAAAAAGAGACTGAGGGGCATATTTATGGTATTTGTGGTGCAGGGCAGTTCAGCAAGTTACCTTACTGCACTGCCCTGCGTCACACAGAAAGGGCAGGAATGCACCGTATGTATCCAATACCATTCCTGTCCATTTTCCTTGTGCTGGTGCGATTTTGGCAGCCTAGCACCAATGCAGGTGCAAGGGTGCTTGTGTTGTAGGCAGGTTTGCTTTTGTGTAGGAAGAGGCAACTTCCTGCACAAAACCAATCCTGAGAGGCTTTCTCCGCTTTCTATGTGTGATGCAGAAAGCAGCACACATAGAAAGAAGAAAAAACGAGGAGGAATAAACATATTTCTCGATGCTACGCCTCCTCTGGAGAGGCATATCTTTTTGGTGGATTCCAAGGTTTACCAGATCTTGTAACTCTGGGAATGTGTTGACAACCATGGGACTTGTGTGGGAACCCCCACCGCTAAGCCAATGGAACCCCTCACTTGCACAGAGTAATGCAATGTAGCGACTTGCGATGTGTTGCATTACTCAATATTTTGGAAGCCATTCAAATCTATGCAATGTGGCTTTGCATGGCTTCAGAAATATGACTTAGGGGCTTGCGTCATGCATGTACCATGTTCCTTGGTTCCAAGCATTATGCAAAGCTCTAATAAATATGCCCCCTAGTCCGAATGCAACCTCATCCAGCATCTCCCCAATAACGATGCCTCCTCAGATACTGTCATCTGCCTTGGCTGTTGAACTTTACCTTTTTAGACATTTTTCTTTGAGATTTCTTCGAAGTCCAAGGGTAAGCAGTGACCGGTCCCAATCTACTTCATGTATACAAACCACGCTCTATCACAGTCGGCCATAACTTTCGACTTTGCCCCAGTCTCGTGTGACATGTTGTCCCCAGTCCTCGCTTGGATTTCGGTTTCAAATAATTCATAAAAATTTACTCTATTTTTCTGAATTAATGTGGGATTTTTCTTGTATTGCGTTTTCACTTTATTACTGTTTAAGTGCGGCATAAATACCTTAGGCATTGCTTCTAAGTTAAGCTAGACTGCTTTTGGGCTAAGCTACCAGAGGGTTAAGCACAGGTTAATTTAGTGACTTTTTGTGGTTCAACCTGACAAGAATTGTGAAACTTGCTTGAGCAGGGTTTCAAGCCTCTCAACAAATAACTACCTACTACCCAGATACCCTGCGCATCCGCAGAACCAGAGCGGGGGGAAGACCCTTCTCCTACACCGCAGCCAAAGCCTGGAATGAGCTCCTGGTCAACATTAGACTCTCCCCTGCTCTGCACATCTTCAAGAAGAGCCTCAAGACCTGGCTTTTCGGCGGATTACGGGCTGCATCTCCCCCCGTGCCTTGAGACCCTCACAGGTGAGTAGCTCAGTTTAAACACCCTGATTGATTGATTGAATAGGGTTTTGTGCAGAATAAGCGCTTTTGTGGTCTCAAATCATGTAATTTTGCAACATGATAACCTTAGTGCTAAAACTGACTTATATGCAAACACTAAATTATATGTAGGCCGGGGCAAAACTTTAATTACACCAAAATAATTGGAGTTATTTCGGTAACTGCGCATAACTCTTGCGATATTACCAAAAATTAGATGATTTCCGGTCGATTCCATTACTAAGAGTAATTTGAATCAAAAATCCTACAGCAGTTGCACAGGAACAACAACCTTAGAAAGTCTTAGCAGCTGCTGCTGTTCTTGTTCTGTTGCATTTAGTGCTATTACACTCTTCACATAATTTTACGTTATTCTGTGTAGTTAAACTGCAGCAAATTACGCAAGTTGTGCCCACCTCTACTTATAGGTCTAAAGGTCTAAAATTGTTGAATGTTTCCAAGTTCTTTTGGCAAACATGGCACAGAATGCCACTCCATTACATCGTCGGCCAAGAGCAACTTTGGAGGCCCTTTATGGAGCTAGCTCATGCTCCACATATGCTCCTTCTCCTTTAAGTTTACTTGCAGAGAAGGGGTATGATAATGATGTTTAGAACCTTTGTAAGACTGGTTGAAGCTATTTATCCTTCTACAGCTATGAACTCGCACCTATTCACAAAGGCATGGAAATGAAAAGGAGACAGGTAGAGGAATAAAAAAGGCCCCATGTTACCATAACATCTCTTTTCCAGCAGCAAATCAGTACATTTTGAAATTATTTATTCTGGTTTGGTTCCATGAAACACATCAGGCTAAAACACCTTGAAACAATGATTTGGAAAAGCAAAGGCCAAAACTGGAAATGTTTTATCTAATTGACATAGGGTCATCCGATATTTAGGGTGATCTTATAAAGATAAAACAATTACATAAGGACAACACAGCATAATTGAGAGACCTCGTTACAATCTCATGACGGAAGGAAGAATGACTAAGGGTCTGAATAATAGTTTGGGGGATAATAACTCAGCCATCCTGAGGGACCTATGACACTGAGTTGTCCGCAGGCCCTGTGGACAACTCTGTACATTGACAGGAGCTGCTGATATGGTGATTCCGCTCTATTCAGAACATTTTTGACAGGAAATCCCATCAGACATAATGGCCGGTTGGCAAACTTTAAAAACATTTTTGTTTTTCAATACCAAAGTGGGAGTTAGATTTTTCAAAACAAAAACCTAATGCCACCCACACTCTAAGAGTTTTGGGGTCATCATTTTCTTTCCTGTCCCTTACAGACAGGTTTGATCCTAAATAGGGTGGGTTGTGTAAAGTCTGTCCTCCAATAACCATCTCATCTGTTAGGCCACTAGTGGAAGTATTCTGTCAAGGAGCCCCAAGCAATAAATGGAACTATAATAAATTGTACTGAATGTCATAATGTCATTGCAATATGAATGGATATTCCCAGTAAATCAACAAAAGACATGACAGCCATCAAAGACACTAAAGAAAACAAACTCACAGATATTTTATTCATTGACATTATTACACATATTGTTAGAAATAAGATACTGAATAACCAGAGACATTTCTGACCTCCAGGAGTGGGACTTAAGGATTGATCATTTCACATTTCCACTTTTCATACTCATTTTCCAGACAGGTGATGTGGATCCACTGGTGAGGTTTCAGAATTGATTTGGGGTACTTCTCTTTCAAATGTAATTTTCTGGCTTTTGTTCAAACACAACCTTTGTGCTAGATGATAGGTCTCACAGAAGTAGCAATAGTCCTGGCCCCAAGCAAGAGTATCCAAAACAAGGACACAATGAAGCGTGAGATCTCAGTATCTCGCTAGCTTTAACGCTCCTGGGCAGTCTCCAAGCACAGACAAAAAGGTTAGCCATGCTTAGAAACTTTATCACCTTTAACAAGAGAAACCTCTGAACTACCCCTCACTTATAACATCTATTCTATGTCATCACTCAGGAAGAATTCATAAGGAGTTAATAGTTAACAAGGACCACAGAGAATTTCTGTGGGTAGCCTTTTATTCATCTTCCCTCACTTCACTGTATGCGTCTCCATCCTCCAGTCACAAGGATGCAGTCAATACACTTCTATTGTCTAGGTTAGCTATATTGAGTCTTCATCCCGTCATGCAAAATGCATCCCACCATTCCATGCACTGTTACTTTCACCACACTCAGAGCCTTACTACTAAACACTTGCTACACATCACTGCACATTTACACACATGAAATGTCAATTCAAAGGTCTGTGTGTGATCACACAGACTGTTCTACCTGTTCATGATGCATATTGCCTCTTTGCTAGCCTTCCAAACCCTTCTGCCACATATTTATCTCCACCACCCTTTATCGGGTCCCTAGAGTTTCCCAGACTACTAGTCTGGTGCTAAAGCTATCACTACTGGTCTTGGTTCATAGTGCTATCAAAGCTTGCAATCCGAGTCCTTTGCTACTCAGCATTCTCTTTAGACCATCTGAGATTATCTATATAAGGCACCCCTCAACCCCTCTTCTGCTAATCTGAGTCTTCACATGATCCACAGCTATCCTTTACTGATTGCCATAGCACTTTTACCCCCTTAGTTAGCCTTTAACCATTTTTGCTATCTTCAACCGTCTAGTTTCACAAACCCTTTCTGCCATTCTTCACTGACCACACTCCTTTTCACCTATACACTTTTAAAGCCCTCTGCCAAGTTTCCGTCCCTCTGTTACCAGATACACCCTAAGATTACTTACCAGCACCACATAGCGCCTATAACTCAGAGGTCAGATTGTAACATACAGACTTTTTATTCTCCTTGCATGCTCTGTTTTTTCAACAAATTCTTACCAGTTCTATGCATGGGCTAAAAAAAAGTTG
Organism: Triturus cristatus; assembly: GCF_964204655.1. Taxonomy (NCBI): domain Eukaryota; kingdom Metazoa; phylum Chordata; class Amphibia; order Caudata; family Salamandridae; genus Triturus; species Triturus cristatus. Next base: position 449,778,370 of record NC_140592.1, read on the forward strand.
ACAGCATAAACAACATGAATAAGAACCATTTACAAAAGAGAAATCCTAACACATGTGGCACTGAATTACATAGGTAGGTGCTACCGCTCTTCTTCCTTCTCTACCAGGTCCTTTGGTCCCTGATAGTGGTGGCCCTCCTCCTCATCCTGGTCTAAATCCGTCTTTCCTGTGCTGCATTGCCCCTCCTGATCCTCATCATGGCCCTGGTCCAAATAGTCCTGGTTACCCTGATACTGGTTTCCTGAATCTGGTATACCTCATTCTAGTCCTTCCAGACCCTTTTCTTCCGAGCCCTGCTCCTGGACCTTCCTTGTATTAACCCTTCCTGGGCCTTCCTGGGCCTCCACATCCTGTAACTACTGATCCCCACCCTTATCCTGCTAGTCTGCTGGGTCTTTCTCCACCTAACCCTATTGTTTTGGTTTTCCTACATCTGGCACTCCTAGTCTTCCTGTTTTGAGTTTTTCTGAATCTCGTTGCCCTGGATCCCTGTTGCCGTGCTCCACCTGGTACTGTGTCTATGGGTCCTGGTCTTCCTTCTTAGGACCTGTTAGACCTGGCATCCTTGGCGTGGATTTCCCTGACTTTTTGCCTCTACCTCCTGTGGCTTTGATGCTGTGCTGGGTTTCGTTTTTGCTGGCTTAGATGCTTTGGGTACTTTGCCACTGCTGATCAGTGTCAAAGTGCAAGTTCTCCCTGTGTAAATTGATATTGTGATTGGTTCTTCCTGATTGGCATATTTGTTTTACCAGTAAGTCTCTAGTAAAGTGCACTGAGTGTGCCAGGGCTAGAAACTCAAATGCTACTAGTGGGCTTGCAGCACTGATTTTGCCACCCACATGAGTAGCCCTGAAAAGAGGTCTCAAGCCTTCCGTCGCAGTGCCTATGTGCAGTTTGATAACTGCCATGTCGATTTAGCAAGTGCACCCACTTGCCAGGCCCTACCCTTCCCTTTCCTTGCACATAGGACACCCCTATGGTAGGCCCAATGTACCCCCCTGGGCAGGGTGCAGTGTATGTGAAAGGTGTGGCATGTACTGGTGTGCGTAACATGTCCTGATAGTGAAATACTGCCAATTTTGTTTTTCACTATTGAAAGGCTATCTTGCCCACAGGACAGAATGGGGAATTCTTTCTAACATTTTACAAGCATATCTTCCTATAGGAGTAAGATGAGAAAATGAAGTTTGGTATCCTGAACTCAGGATTTAATAACACATCTTTTAGTAAAGATGGTTTTTAAATTGTGTGTTTGAAAATACCACTTTTAGAAAGTGGTTATTTTCTTGTTCAACCTTCCTGTGGGCCTCTGCCTGTTTGTGGATTGACTGTCTGGCTTTCGAGTGACAGGGGCTGGGAGGTGCAGTGGCTCCAGGAGTCTGGATGAATCAGCACTAGGCCTGATCTGCATTTGGAGTGGTGGGAGGAGTAGCACCTGTACCTGAATAGGGCTCTGCCTGCCTTCCACAATGCTGGCTCCACCCCCTGCGGTGTGTCTGGAGCCAAGGCTCACACTGACAATGGAGGTTGTTGTGCACTTGCAGAGTGCCCCTCAGTACTGGTTTGAACTGGGCTCAGAGCCCCTTGCACAAAGAGAACAAAGACATTTTGGGGTATAAGTATTAAACCTATAACCCTTGAACCTGAGATCATTCCTAGAATTCAAGAGGAACCTTTACCAAGGAGAAGAGCTGGAGAGACTGAGGAGAAGTATTGCCCTTGCTGTGGGTCTTGGGGTGGCCTGCAGTTGCTGTTTCTACCAAGGAAAGGAGAAGGACTTTGCTGTGTCCCCTGCTTGAAGGAGATCTCCAAGGGCCTGAAGTGAGTTGGCCTCCTGTTCAGAAGTCTCAGGGACACAAAGACTTCACCCACCAGCTCCCCTTAACTCTGCTGTTGTGAGTTCTGACCTGCCTTGAGGTGCCTGTGCCAGTTTTGGGCCTCTGGAGGTTGCTGCTGCTTTTTGGGAGCTGGAAGAAAGAAGAAACGTGAAGATTTGCAAAAATCGACTCATCGCTCTTCTTGCAGCTGTTTTCTCAACACATCTCCACGGCACGAGAAGAATTTCCACCCATCGTCGTGCGCCGCCAAAACCGTTGCAGCGCCTGTCGTCGCGACAAGTATCGACGCATCAAGGGATCGTGGCTGAAGAGTACCGACACAGCGCCTTGTAACGCCACTGCATCGACCGCCGATGCATCCCGATGATCTACGCATCGCCCCTGTGCGGCACGCTTCCCCGATGCATCACCAGCGGGCCGGAACCGGCACGAAAAACCAACTCATCACTCCCCATACAGACCGGAATCGACACAACCCTTCCTCTGCATGCAGCAGGACTGTCGCATCGCCTTCCCAGGGTCTCAGGAGTGTCGCATCTCTTTCTTTTCCGATGCTGCGGCTGTTTGGCTTGGTGAATTTTGACGTAACTACAGGTACTTTGGTGAAAATTCCCGCATCCATAGTTTTCTATGGTACAAGTTCTTGAAACCTTTTGAAAGTCATATTTTTAACTGTGTATGTTGGATTTCTGTTGTTTTGGTCTTGTTTAGTTTAGATAAAGATATTTTATTTTTCTAAACTGGTGTGGTGTCCTTTTGTGGTGTTTTCATGGTGTTACTGTGAGTGTTGGTACAAATACTTTACACATTGCCTTTGGGATACGCCTGTCTGATCATGCCAAGCTACCTAGGGGGTGAGCAGGGGTAATCTAAAGTGTGCATCCCCCTTAACCTGACTAGAAGCAAGGGTCCCTATTTGGGCAAAGGTACCTACCTCTGCCAACTAGAGACCCCGCTTTCTAACAGGTCCTCTTTAAGTGACCTTGTTTCTCATGTTGTCCTGGTCTACCTGATCCTTGCCAGCCAGGCCCTGATACGCTAGTTCCTGGCCCTCCTGCTCCACTTTGTTCCTTTAGCTGAGACCCCTCTGGTCCTCTTAGCCCTGTCCCGGGTCCTGCTTTTGTCTGATCCTTCTAGTCCACCCAAACCTCCCTAGTCTGATCCCAGATCTTAATGGCCCTAGTCCACCCTGTTCCTGCCACAACTAGTTTTCGTTGTCCTCCTCCAACTTGTCATGATATTCTTGGCCCTGGTCCTCCTCCTCCTTGTCATCCGGATTCTGCACTAACTTGTCCACTTAGTCTTGATGCTTCTTGTTCAGGCTATCCTGTTACTAGCCACCAGATTTGGTCACCCTGGGTCCTGTCATCCTGACCCTCCTTGTCCTAGTCCTCATTTTCCTCCTCATCCTTGACCTCCTTGTCTTAGTATGCCTGGCCCTGATACTCCTGGGCCGCTGGGGCATGATTTTCCTTTTCTTCTTGCATGTGTTCTCATTGGTCCTCCTTTCCCTGATCCTCTTAGCGTTTGTCCTGCTGGCTCTGGATGCCTGGCCACCCCGTTCAGATTCTCCAGGTCCTATTCTCCTAGTATTCCTCACTCTCTCTTGTTTGCCTAGCACTGGTCTTCCTAATCCTATTCCTCACAGTCTGTGTTGTTTCTAATCCTCCTTGGTTGGGTCTTTCTATGCCTAATCCTCGTGGTTCTGGCACTTCTGGCCATCCTGGTCCTTCTAGGCCCCCTTCTTCTAACTCTTCCTATTCCTTCCAGATCCTCCTAACCCTCGTCCCCTTGGACTGATCATTCTGACCCTTCTCACGTCTCATACGATTCCAAGAACATCAGTAAGTTCCTGATCCCGCTGGTCCCCTCGGTTCATCTGGCCCCTTGTGTCCTGGTTCTCTTAGTCCTTTCCCTCTTAGTCTTTGTCTTCCTTGTTTGGATCCACCTGGCCCTACCCCTTGTCTTCATGGTCCTTCTGGCATCTGGACCCTCATGGTCATGGTTCTCCTTATCTGGGTCCTGTTGAAACTCATCATTTTGCTCCTTGTCCTCCTGGACATCCAGCTCCAGTCTCCTTAGTCTTCCTGGTTCTGGCTGTTCTGATCTTCTTCACCCTGGTCCACAATGCTTAAGTCCTGTTTCTCTGCTCAATGGGGTACTCCAGGCCCTGGTCCTATAGTCATGGTCCCCCTGGCACTCCTAGGCCTGTTGCTGGTCTTCTTATTGCTGGTCCTTTTAATCCTCTTTACTCTGGTCCTGATCCTCCTGACTCTGGTCCTTCTGTTATCCTTGGTACTGGCTCTCACATATTCCTTCCTTAATCTGGTTCCCTGGTTGTACTGTCATAAACCTCATACTCCTAATCATCCTATGCTCTAAAGATATGACCCTGATCCTCCTGCTCTTTGCCCTCATGTTTCCTCACCAAACAATCATGGTCCTCCTTGCTCTGGTTGTCGTGGGCCTAGCCATCCTGTTCCCCTTCTTCCTGGTCATCTTGTTCCCGGCCCTGTGGCCCAGACATCCAGGGTGTAGTGATTTTGATTGGTCCCGATCCTCCTTTTCATTCTCACCCTGGTTCTCCTGGCCCTGATACTCGAGGTCTGACCCTCTCTACCCTGATTTTCTCGGTCCCCCTTGTCCTTTATTTCCTGGTCCTCTTATAACTTATCCTTCAGGCTCTGATTGCCTATATCCCTGGTCTCACCTCACTGGCACTCCTGGCTATGGGCATGCTATTCTTGTTAGCCAGAATCCATTTCCTTTTTGAGATTATATGCCAATTTTCCCTGATCCTCGTGGTCCTGATTCGTATAGTTTGATTTCTATTGGGCTTAGTTCTAATGGAGACGATTCGTTAAAAATCTTAGTGTAGGAATCCTCGGTCCTGGTCATCCTGGTCCTTCTTATCCTATTGCGCTTGATATCATAAACCCTTCTTTTGGTCATCCTGGCCCTTCTTGGCTCCCCCAGTCATGGTCCATTTGGTTTGGTTCCTTTCTGGTTCTCTTGGCCCTGATCACCTTCCCTTCCTGGTACCGCAGGTCTTGGCCCATCTGGCCTCTCGTGTCCTAGCCCTCCTAGTCTTTTTCCTCTTGGTTTAAATTGTCCTGGTCCTCTGGGATCTGTTCCTTGTTTCTTATTCCTACTGGTACTGCAGCCATTTAATCTGGCCCTCTTGATCCAGGTTCTCCTTGTTCAGGTTCTCCCAAGCCTGTTCATTTTAATACTGTTTCTTCTGGCCACCACTGCGAGTCCCCATGCACTGTCCCACTTGCTGTGGTCCCCTAGGTCCTGATCCCATGGTCCTCTCAGCCCTGTTTCCAGTCCTCCTTGTCAAGTTCCTTTTAGTTCACCTAGTCATTGCTCTGGTCTTCTGAGTGCCCTTGATACTAGTCTCCTTGGTCTTCCTAGTCTCTGTCCTGCTTATCCTGGTTTCCTAGTACTACTGGCCACTGCCCTCCATGTCCTGATCTTCGTATTCCTCTTTAATCTGATCTTGTTCATCCTGGCCTTGATCATCCTTTGTATCCTGCGTTTCCTGTTTCGTGGTCCTGGACCTTTCCATGCCCCTCACCCTAATTGCAATCCCCTGGTGTATCTATTCCCCTGGTTTATCTGTTCCTAATCCTTCTGGCTATCCAGGTCAATCTATTCCTGGTCTTAGTTCTGGTACTCGTTTGGTCTCCTGGTCCCTGGTGACTTGGTTGCCACTCATGACATGGGAATAATAAGAACCCATACCTAAAACCCACTCTGCTTGGTGAATAGTATGGAAATGTGTGTTTATTCACAGGCAGCAAATACATTGTGCCGGTGACTAAAATGTCAGTATGGCTAAAGATGCCACTCATGACATGAGACCAATAAGCATCTATGCCTGAAACCCACTTGTATTGCATTTGCCATTTTACACGTGACACGTGCTGGGCTGCATATTGACCTCGATTCCGTGTGGTGCTCTGGTCTTCCATTCGGGGTGGAGGACCAGAGCATCGCGTGGAGTCGGGGTCAATATGCAGTTCAGCAGTAACAAACATGTTTTTCACGTAAACCAGTACAAGCTGGTGCAAGACATACCTCGTGAGGTTATTTTGTGCATTGAGCTTGTTTTTCTGCATTCTATGCTTATCTCTAGGACATAGGGAGGATGCGCTGTGCAAGGCTCTCCAAGGCCGGAGATAGGGAAAGGAATGTCTTTTGCCTCGGCGCACCCAAGCAGAATCTGGCCAGGTCTGTATGGGTGGGTCTGACGCAGAGATGCGGCCAGCACCTATGATGGATAGATGGGCGAGAACGCCTGCTAGAGGGTTCTCGAACGTGTTGATTTAACTATAAAAAGCGGTGTCCGTGAGGTGGAGCTCAGGAACTCAGTCTTGGAGTGGACACACTCGCGGGACGACTTTGGTGCCCGGAGATGTTACTTCCTGTGCCCCAGTCTCTACAGGGTTCCCGACTTGGTGTTTTCGGTGCTTGGCCAGGGATGTTAAAGACTCCGGTGCAGACGCATCTGGTGAGGTGCTTTGTACATTAACTGTTTATATATCTACATTCCAGATCTCATATTTGTGTATATATATAGTGTGGTGTATTCATTATTTCACCTGGTGCCTAAGAACTTACTAGCTTCAGTGACTTATTGCCTTTGTCTACGATACTAATAAAGCTCATTTTACCTCCAGAGGGGTGTTGGAGTTTCTGTGTAAGTAAGTGGTGTGCGTAAGTTTAGATTACGCAAGTGGGCAAGGCAATACACCACTCTGCTGGGTAAATAGTATGAAACGATGTGTTTATCCACGGGCAGCAGGGTGAACTGCTGTGAATTAGCCAGATGCATAATTACCTGAATATTGTCTTCACTTCCGCATTCCACAGAGGCCCCATGCCCCATAACTGTGTCTCATTCAATTTACCTCCTGGAAGTGTCCCGAAGCACTGTGCCCCCAGGCAGAAATTACATACTGTACGTATCCCTATTTCTAAACACAGATACCATCTATCTGTCTGAATTACAGGTTTGCTGGTTCTCGCCGACTGCTGCTGTGTTGCCCAGTTTGGAAATACTCAGCAAGCACAGCACAGCTTAAAAAGAAGCCTAAAGCTAGCACGCCGCCTTCCATAAGAAACCCAAATGAGCCTAGCATTCAAATGATCATCACAAGAAGAATCATGAAGATTAAAAAAACGATGTAGTCTCATGAGTAAATTTCACATTTATACATTTATGTAACATGCTTTACAACCATACTCATTATTCTTTGCAGTCAGACAAATACCCCGAGACAGCAGCACAAAATATGTGTTGCATATCCCGAAGCTTCTGAAATAGGAGTTTGATTCCTACATTTCTTCTTTGGATATTAAAATGCATGAATGTATTATTCAAAATCAATGTTACTGTTTTTTCATCTGTAAACAGATTAGCTTAATTCATGCAACTTTTACCGTTCTACAAACTATTGCACATTTGTATATTCACTTACTTTCAAATGCCTCACACATGTTGCATCCCCATTACAAGATGGACACCACCCTACCACTGTTTGGAGTTCCATTTTTCTTCATGGCCGACTAAATAAAGACCTCCTTCACACTATCTATCCATCTGCAGGTGTAAATGTACATCACCCCTACTATTTAGCCTGTGCCTGGCTAAACAGAGGAGGTTATGCACTATTTTGCCAGCTGATGGGAAATAGCAATAGCAGAGGTCATGTACTATTTGGCCAGCAGCTGGATAATTGGACACTTTCATTTGGAGAATGTTGTCGTGTACCAGACCTAAATTCTGCAGCCCATAATGCAAAGTTATAAATGTGATCACGCTTTGGAATATTCACTGGAGAGGCCTCTATGACACAACTGCTAAACACTGGTGGCATTCCTGGAAGAAGAGAGCCCCGAAGAATTCTTCAACAAACACACAAATAATAACAGCTTCTACTTAGACCTTACAACCACGAAAGAAGCTGAAATAAAAATGAAAAGCCCAGTAACAGTCAACTGGTGAGACAACCAACAGATTCCATTCCACATCCCCCTTGCCAAAGTATGATCAAGAGAATTGTCAATCCGTAGAAACCTGAAAAATATAGATAAAGAGGTTGTGAGTAGGGCTCGGCGGAATTTCAATTACGCGTGAGTAATTGGAGTAATTTAGGTAATTCTTCATTACACTTTGATGTGGAATTACTGATAATAATGCAATTACGCCTGTTTGCATAATTAAGAGTAATTTGGGGGAAATAAATTCTATAGAGCGAGTGTAGTTATCAAATGTGAGCAGCTGCTCACGCTCGCTATATGTGCTCTGTTGCATTTAGGGCTATTTCTTAGTACTAAACGCATCCTTGCGTCCATTTCAAATGCAAGGGTGCATTTTGCGCTAAGTAACTAGCACTAAATGATGGTAGTAAATTGGGGAAAATCCTAACCCAAGTGCACATTTAGCGAGCGTGAATGACTGCTTGCATTCAATGTTTGTTTGCACTTAACAAATAGTGCTAAATGCTTAATCGTTTTGTGTAAATTCCTTATAATCTCACAGAATTTTTGGGTAATCCTTCATGATTACACTACACAGAATTATGCAATTTATGCCCTCCCCAGTTTAGAGGGGAGCATAGCTACCGAATTACGCTCAAGTCAAGCAATTACTTCAAAAAGAGAATTAAATCAACTAACACTAAACTACTAAAAGCAAGCCCAGATTGCTTTAGAAAAGGCAGCCCCTCCACTGAGGAAGAAAAATAAAATAAAAAAATAATCGCCAAACCACAATGACCAAATGAAGCAATAAGAGCGTTGGAATGGTTAAAAAAAATAAAAAAACAGTCCCAATCTGAAAACACAACAAATAACAAGGAAGCTTTAGAAAAAAACATCTTCAAGACCCAATAATCATTATCCCAGCAGGAATTATTTGCTGCACAAAATAGGACCCAAACTTTTTAACATAATCTGTAAAATAGCTAACCCTGCCCCACCTGCTCTTAGAGACAATTGAAAAGGAAAATGTGATCAATTTTTCAGTTCTTGAATGACAAAAGTCACAAGTTGAGGAATGACATTCAGACCAAGCCAAGGCATGCATCTATCAAAGAAAACCTTGTAAATCAATGTGAAACCTTTAACATCATATATGAGTATTCTCAATAAAACACAGTGACAGCTGCAGCCCCTTCACATGAAAATGGCCCATCCTCACTAATTAGAGCAACAGTGACAAACCTACCCACTGGGCTCAGATCATTCACTGCTCTTTAAAAGCTGGTAGTTTGCAATACAGTCCAAAATTAGCACAGATTGAATACAATGTAAGTTGTGAAAACCCCCAAAAGCATGAAAGATCTTAATGATTTCATGCAGGTAACAGTACTACCCCTACTGGACAAACACCTTGTTCAAGTTCATGTGGTCTGCAGGGGTGAACAGGCTATAGTAAGGGGACTGAAATGCCACAGTGTCCTGTTCTGCTAGTTATTTTTTTTTCTCTCACGTCTCACCTAGATACAGTTTTAGATGTCAAAAATGCCTCAAGTTGCAAAAACAAATCATAAAAAATACATACCGTTATATGCACTGAGAGGGGCTTTCAGTCTGCACAGTTATTAAAAACTGAAGTCATGCTCTTTGGCAACTCTCCCCTGATTTGGTCAGCTAGCAGGTGGCATTCTCATATGGTCCCCCTTCCGACACCAGCTAACAAAGTAAAAAATCTGGGGGTCCTCTTTGACTCTAAACTGTCATTTTATACTCAGATTAATCATACCACCTCTGCATGTTTTTTTATTCAGAAAACTCTGAAAAAAGTACTCCCGTTCATCCCTTTTGAGTTAAGGAAAAAAGTGGTCACTGCATTAATTGCATCTAGGCTGGACTACTGTAATGCCTTATTTACTAGTGCAATCAAGCGCAGCATACACAAACTACAGATGACCCAAAATGCTGCAGCAAGAGTCCTGTTTGGCCTTTCCCGATACTTCTCGGTCTCTAGTGCTCTAACGAAGTTACACTGGTTGCCCATTAGCAAACGTATTCAATTCAAAGCGCTGTGTATAGCTTTCAAAGCCAAAAATGGCCTTGGCCCGAGGTAGCTATCGCAGGACTTTCAATCCTACTTTCCAGCCAGACCACTCAGATCGGTAGATAGTGGTCATTTGATCATTCCCAAGGCACACAAAGTAAAATGAGAAGGAAAAAGCTTTGTCTACACCAGCACCAAACTTTGGAACGCCCTTCCTATTTCCTAAAAAAAAGAATCTAATCTGCTTGAATTCAGGAAGGCCCTAAAAACCTGGCTATTTTAGTACACCTCTTCCACAGTACCTCTGGCTGTATGCTTGTTTTTCAGCACCTAGACACTTTCGAGTATATGTAGCGCTATATAAATCCTTCATTTCATTTCACTCTTCTTCCATTGGTCTGTTCAAGAGTCATACACATTTTCTTCCTCCAACCACAACCTTTAGAATAGGGCAATGAGTCAGCCCATTTCAGTCATTGGTTCTCTTCACTGCATTTTGCTCTTGCACATGTTCAAGAACAAAGATGTGTGTGTGTGGTGCTATGCAGCATGTTTTTGAACCACCGCTGTAGATGACAGCAGGAGTGCTATATGTTAGCTGACATGGCGCTGCCCTGCTCTATCCCTCTAACGCAATGAGATAACATAACCTGTGTATTTGTAAGGCGCATGTTCACCCAAGGGCATCTTGGTGCTGAATAACAGATGTTTATCACCCAACTCTTTGGTACTCATTTTATCAACTGCAGGAGGATAAAAGGCTGAGTGAACCCGCCAAGATTTGAACCTTTGACCATAAGATCGAGCACAGGCCCTTACATTGGATGCATTAGTCCACTAAGTCATCAGACCTGGCTTAATTCAGCGCAACTACTTTGGTTGCTGTGATGATCCTAAGTGTTTCCCTGTGCATGTATTCATTTTAAGGAATTTATTGAAGGAAATCCTATTGTATATTGGCAAAATTATTTTACTATTTGGTAAAACAGAAACCTCATAATATCATCAAATCAAATAAACTTTATTCGGTTTCACATAAATAAAACCATAAAAGTTGCAAGAGATCCAAAATACATAAAAAAACATTAAACAGTTTCACATAAATAAAATCAGGAAAGTTTCAAGAGATCCAAATTTCGTTAAAAACATAAACCAAGAAATAACAAGCCCAATAAAATATGATAAGTACTACCACTTCCCATATTAGTCTCTAGCAATAAAGTGCACAGTGCAGAGTCAAGCAGTATCCCCCTTAGATTAATACAGCTCTACCAGGGTATTCTGATCCTCGTAGACAACTATTTCCTCGCTGTTACCTCAATCAAATAGCTAGTTATCCAAACAAGCCCTAGTTTTCACAGTGGATTTTAGGTAGCCAACAATAAAAATATACAATCCACCTTCAAGAGTTGGAGATACAGGAGAGCTGGACGAGCCTGATTAAAATTCATCCTTTTTAAAATGGGAACTAAAATGTACCTACACGGTACCACAAAAAATTTACAAAAAAGCATAAAATGTAGCAGATCCTGTGGAGACTGTCCGTCGCAGCCACAAGGTGCGAACACTTGACCTCTACTGCACCCTCCTGGACTAGCAAGCAGGAGGTGAAAAAGATCCAGGTGAAACCTGGTCAATAAAAACCGTTCATAGGTGGATAAAAACTCCAGAAGATAAGGCTCAGTTGATGGAGTTGTTTTAAGCATTAAAAATATGCGATCACTCGGTTTCCGCAATTCCCTCTCATCCCTTTCCAGTTTCCCTAAACTAATTAAGGATTCCCTAATTATCTCCACATCCATTTTTACAATAGTTTTGGGATTTGAGTATAAATCAGCACGCCCTACCTCTTCAAGACTGTTTTTAATATATTTAAGCCACGGTATTCAGAGCACGTTATCAAGGGACATACACTCATTTAAAATCAAATGGCTAAGAGTTAATTCTTTATTCATCTAACACTTCAGCCAAAACACGAGTGGGCGCCATGCCAAAATGTCGAATAAATAGGGCCCCCCCAATTCCTCGTGGACCACCAAGTTATACAGGCCTCGCGGAACACACAGCAGGCGCTTCAAAAAAGTGTTCTCAGCCACCTGTAGTAAGTCTGCGACCGTATGCCCCCAAATTTTGCTTCCGTAACTGGCTATAGCTACACTCTTTGCTTGGTAAACTTTCAGCATAGCTGTAATTGGTCTCTTGGCTAGTTTAGAGGCAAAGTTGAAAATAGCCACATTCACCCATGCCAGATCCCCCTTTTTCCTATGGATTAGTGGCCCCCATTTTATTTGATCGTCCAATAGGACCTCAAGGTACGAAAAAACATCAGTGCGGGGGACTTTGGCGGGGCCAACTCGGAATTGAAAACTTCTTTTAGGGCGAGTCCCCACCTGCATTATGTATGATTTCGAGTTATTAATTGATAAGTCGCGTTCCGACATGAAGTTTGAAAAGGTGTCCAACAAAGATTGCAGACCTCTAGCAGTCCTGGACACAAGACTTCGTCGTCCGCATATAGTAGGACGGGGACACCACATCGTTGATATAAAGATTAAGCAAAAAAGGGGCCAAAATGCAGCCTTGCCATACACCCCTCTTTATATCAACATCCCGTGAAACACGGAGGTCCTGGGAGAATCTGATGCTGGACTTGGTTGCCCTATGAAGGTCCTCTAGGAAGTTGACAAGATTACTCTCTACCCCAATACCCCTCATGGACTGCCACAGTTAGACCCTATTCACGCAATCAAATGCGGAAGACAGGTCCATGAAGGCTAGGTAGACAGTACCAGAACGCGCAACCGTATATTTGCTGAATAACATAGTTAAGTTAAGGCATTGGGCCACGGTCGACTAACCAGGGCGAAATCCAAACTGGACATCAGAAATTATCTTATGCTCCTCTGCCCAAGTGGCCAGTCTTTCTAAAACTACGCGGCCCACAACCTTGACCACTGAATCAAGAAGTGAGATCGGTCTAGAGCAATAAGTGCTATTACGATCACCCTTCTTGAAGACGGGAACTATAGTTGAGATGGCCCAGGACTCAGGGCTACCATTCAAGGCTGCTGCGTCAAAAACAGCCATAAGAACTGGCGCCCAGAAAGATGGATCAGACTTAAAAAGATCGGGAGGTATGCTGTCTGGTCCTGGAGCTTTGTTGCAGGTTAGTCCGGCAATGCCAACCTCAACCTCACCCTGTTCAAAAATCACTGCGGGGGCATCCATATCACAACCTGTCTAGCAGGTTTGCTCCATTGGACTTTCAAAAATAGATTTAAAATGAAGAACCCATTCCTTCTTAGTAATGTGCGAACCTAGTTCACCCCCTACTTCTTGCTCGAAGAGTGGTCTTTTGACGTTGCTCCAAAACCTGGAGCTATTCCTCAGGGTACTCGACTCAATCAGCTCCCTCCAGGCCTCCTCCTTCAGAACACCCTTCTGTTTGGCCAATGTTGTTTTGTACTCATTGCGACAAGCTCCAACCAATGATTGATTTCTTGGATTAACTTTTAAGGCTTCCTTGAGCTTTCTCGCCGCCTGGGAGCATGAAGAATCAAACCATCTTGGGGAACAAAAGACTGCTCTGCGAGCCGGCACACTTAAAAGTTCGCCATCTTTAGTAGAGATAATATTATAAGCACTGATAACCACACCCGGGGAAATACCTGGAGAGGTACACAGCACTAATTCGGTAGCACAGGATTCTCATACTACACAATAAAAATCATCTTGAGAGATCTGGGACCATTTAAGCCTTGGTTACCATCTGTTGGTCTTAGCGTACCCTTCTTTACCTCACTTCTATTTCGCAATAAAAGAGGACTACACAGTTGGACACAGAGCGGGTTATGGTCACTATAGACACTCTCCAGGATAGTGAAACCACAAAATAAAGCTTGTAAGGATGATGAAATTAAAATATAATCTATAAAAGAACCACTGCCTCTCCCTTTAAAAGAGGGAACATGAGCTTTACTATACAGGTCAGATAAAGACATAAGGGACATCAAATCAAATTTGTTTAATAGATTATTCAAAAGTTCCCCCTGAGTAAGGTGTTCAAAATGGATCCCCCTCATCCGTGGGCAGCGTAAATCAGCAATACATGTTGTCCTTGGGTCTCCACATAGGTGGATATTAAAGTCGCCCAAGACCAAGAGCTTTTGTAGATTACTACTACAGGACTGCCTTATAAATGAAGCCAAGATTGAAATATTACAAGTACCTGGGGGACATGCCACGGAATTATAAAAGTTTATAAGACCTATTCTGTTAGACTTCCTTTTTAGGACCAGAGCCTGTATACCTGGGCTTGATGACGACAACACCTGAATCTGGCAATCAACCGTCAGAGATACATAAGTAACACGACCACCCATGACCCTACCACCCACCGACTGAGAGGCTGGCACAAAAAAAGCCTTATAACCCTCCAAAAATAAATCGCAATCCAACAACCACGTTTCTTGTAAACAGATCACACTAAATTGATTCACAAATTGCAACTAGATTGGATCATGGAACTTATTAGCCAGGCCTGCAATGTTTCACGATAAGATGTTGTTAGCAGATACACCGGGCCCCCCTTGTCTTGCACTGAAGAAAGTTGTTTTTTAGTTTCTGACTCAGTGACAGGCAATGTGGGGCTCCTGAGTCAATCACACTCCTCCAATCCTGCTAATGGAGAAAATCTATTATTTAACTCCAAGGAAGGAGGGGTGATATACTGGTTACCTGGCATCTTTGTACCGTGAACTGAGGGAATAGGTAATTTTGCATATACAGGTGGACATCTTTGTAACCACCCATCTAGGGGGGGCTTCCAATAATGTTCCTGTGGGAATACCCCAGTGTGTCAAGTTTACAGAAAAAGCCCAATGGTAAGGCCCTAACAGATGATCCAGAACTCGGGGGAGCCTGGTATGTGTCCCTAAACAAGATCCTACCAGCAAGATGTGGACTATCAAAATTAATAATAACACAATCATCCTTGCAAATTTTACGAGAGCTACCTATCCACCTAACCCTACGCACCATGATGATATTTTTGGCCACCCGTGAACCCAATGCGGTGTTAGCTGATAGCCAGTGAAGTACTCTATTCTTCAGCTGGATAAAGTCCTCTTTAGTTCCCCGAGGGAGCGGTGAAACATTCCCCAAAACTACTACATAAGGTGTAAATTCAGGCGGTAAATCAATAACTGGTAAACCCTGTGGCTGAACCTCTCTGCTCCCCAGCATGGATCAATATTGTTCCAGCGTGTTAAGTTTTTCAGTCAGAGACAGCCTCTCAGGGATCAGGCCCAGTTTTAGATCCAGCAGACTAGACATCACTGTCTGGAAAGCTTCCAAAACCATCCGAGAATCCGAAGTGGGCGATGCTAAAGTAGGTACCGGACGTTTAGGAACCAAGGTGGGTTTCGATTTATTTGCTTTACCCCAGATAGATTGAGATTTCCTTTTAGTGCCCACACCTTGCCGCACATTCCCCTTAGCGGCCAAGTGAACGTCTTCGCTTCTAGTGGCTAAAGATGATTCCATTGTCTTACTGGTTGTCATAACAGTTTTCCCAAGTGTGTGATTTTGATCACTGCCACCCTTATTGCTTATTGTGATAAAAGGTGAGAGAGGCCTTGACATGTGCTTAGTAGGGGCTATTACCATGCTAGTTGCACCAGCCTGTGAGCCATCTAGAATCCCCGAACTACTGGACAGGCTCAAGAGATCATCGTTACCTCCTATCCGGGACACGTGAGAGAAACTGGTTGGTGACCTAGAGAGATGCCTGTTAACCAGCTCGATCTTCCTGTCTATCACTGCTGCTGCCCGCTGCAGAAAGGAATCCATGGTAGATACTGGGGCAATGGGACCAGTCTTTGCCCTCGCCGAGGCTGATGCTGCCTTGTGCCTGACCATGACACGACCACCCACAGGCAAATTCAGGAGACTGTAGTCCCAGAGATAAATTGTCAAAAGTACAGCCCTGGGGTCAACAGACGAACAAACACTGCAAACACGGGCTCAACCGCATTCAATATTAACAGAGGGTTAAGGAGGACAATTTCAGCCATAAGCCCAGGCCAGTTAACATCAAGAGTCAATCCTACCTCTTACTTCGCTGCAAATGTCTCCAAGGAGTGCAGGTATTTGAGCGGGGTGAATGCTGTGGAGTGTTTTGCACAGGGATCCCGGGTGTAGAACCAAGAGGGAGGGCCCAGCCTCGGCTGGCCTCGGACGGGGCAGACGAGCTCGCCCATGGGCCGGGCACACCCGTGCGCGTCCCGCGCTGTGGGAGCCCCATGGTCTTTTTAAGCGCCTCCTGACGCTTCCTTGCAGCGTTGGTGGAGTGCTTGCTGCTGGGGCTGCTGGGGCTTGTGGTCCTCCAGTGGCCTCCCCCACGAGACCAGGAAATGCCTGCAATATACTCCGGTGGCGGTGGCGGCGGTGGCGACAACAAAACAAAGACACAAATTCAGGCAACAGGGTTCCTCATCCTAGCATACAGTAAAACTGTGGGGAAATAATGCAATATAGGCTAATAGTATTTCACCTGGCCAGTTACAATGACCACAATTCTAGTTACATGAGAATGAGTGGCTCAGATGGAGGGACTGGCTAGAGATAGACAGAAAGTTACTTTGTATTTATATTTAGTCTGTGTAGTACGTAGTTCTGCTTGCCTGGTCTTTTGCATCAGATCACCAGCGGTGGCTACTCTGCTATGGTGGAAGAGCATCGCTCTCCTGCTAGCCGCTAAAAAATAAAAAACCTGTGTTCATTATTGTTTTATTTTTCTCTGTAGCATCGCCTGTGGGCAGGGCCACGGGGATGACAGGCAGAGGGAGACTGGTAGGTGCACTGGTTGTCAGTGCTCATGAGGGTTTGGCCGGCGGTCTCAGGCTGGCAAAACCGTAATGCGCACTGAAGCTCTCTCCGACCCAGCTGGGTTGGAGAGACCAGCATATAAAGTACAACAGAACTTCCTACACCTATCTATTTCGATATTAGGCAATAAGTCCATATAATAATATAGAACCCACAGTCAACAGTGTACAAAAAATTTTTTTAGATTTATTATATGGACTTATTGCCTAATATCGAAATAGATAGGTGTAGGAAGTTCTGTTGTACTTTATAAGTTTTTTCCCTGCATCTTCCTCACATACGTGAAATAGTCAGGGTCCCTCGTCTGTTGTTTATTGGAGAGACCAGCAGGTATAGGCTTTCAGTCTCACTGGGACCACAAATCTTAGGCACTCAGGCCAATTCTGCCGCTGGTTTCGTGCAGCGTCTGGATTGGCCCAGGGGATTCAGGGAGCCTGTGCCTGCAGTGCACAGTGACAGAGCCAGAGAGGAGCATTGAACAGGTAAGTTAGTTTATTATTATAATTTTTTGTTGTTGTTCATTCCGGTCCCCCCCTCACTCCCTCCGCCCGCCACTTTGACCAGAAACCGGTCGCTATTGCAGATCACTCAATAATTAGGGTGTGTTGAATTTCTGTTTGCCAAATATGCTTAATTTTTAGGAATTCATTGTGCTATGCTAAATACACTTCACTGGTTTCTCAAATAAAGTTTCTGTATGAATGTATATGTTACACACAAACAAGTTACCTGAGATACAAACAGAAGACCAGTTCAAGGAGAAAATGTATTTTACCAATATATTAGAACCATTCTCCCTTGTGCAAAAATCACCAGAAAATTGACAATATGTAAGATGTAGAAAATAACACCTGCAAAACATACATTTTGCACAGATCTATTTAGCACAGACACACACTAAGTGAATGCCCGACAAGAGGTACATCACTAACAAAGATGAAAATTACACACCTGCGGTCTTTGAGCAGTCATCTTTGGTAACTCACCTGCTGCATTTTAATGAGAAAACAGTCAATGAAGTCACGCGGGTCACTGTGATCCAATGTTGCTTGATGTTCTCTGATATATCCTTTCACAAATCTTTTTACAACCTTATTGTTGTGAAGGAATCTCTTGTGAGGACCAGGCAGTGGTCGGATAATCCTTGGAAAGCGACTAAGGAGCTGTTAAAAGAGCAGAGTTTTGGATAGTTAGCTATATAGTACATACCACTTTGTATTGCCCTTGGCCATTCTCTTTTTTGTGACCTTATGCTGAGTTGTCCCCTAACCCATGGTGGTGTTTGACCAACCTCAGTGATAGTAGCTTTTCCCCTTTCTGGTTGTGCAAAACTTAGTGGGATGCTACCCATGACATTTGTAATCCACATAAATATATATTCTTATATGTTACCATGTTTATCTCTAGCCACAGCTCTGCTGGAAATGAGTGGTGCAACTCGAGAACATTACAAATGACTTGTCAAGCCTTACATGTTATTTACTTGTTCAACTGATGTGAGGCTGCATTGATTTAGGAGATTCAGACTAGTGGATTCACTGCTGACTTTGTAACTTTAAAATTTGAGTTCTATTGCATGTTTGGCACTTACCAAACTTCATGTGATTCTGAGTAGCCCACATATTCTTTTTCTGGGTATAGAAACTGAACTATGTGAAATGTAATGTAACACATGCAAATCTCACATGATTTACACCAACTTGACTCATCACTCAAACCTGCATTTAAGTCTCCTGAATATGATTGTGCTTCCTAAGTACCAATGCATACAATGTTTATACTTGCATGTGTGTACATCCAACCAATGGACATTGCAGCTATTCTCACATATGAACAGCATAGTGTTATTTTTCCATCATATCACCCTCACAGTGGGGCAGACTTTTTGTGTCGCCGTAAAGTCATTGAAAGTGGCCCAAAGTGGCATATAGTTTTGCTATGGTATTTACTCTCTGGTATAAAACTCTTTGGGATCTGGAAGGTAGTCCTTAGAGTACCGCAATAATGCTTGGCGATATTTTCATTGATGTGGGCATCCCATGAGTGGTATTTTGGTGTTCCCATGGTACCATCCATTCACTTTGACACACATCTCTATTGACTAATATTATTACACAGGGCTTTGCTCCAAAAATAGTGCTTCCTTGAAGCAGGAGCTAAGTGAAGGAAATTGTTTAACTTCTCCTAACTGTTCACACATTGCAAGTGTACCTCACTGTACAATACACATCCAATGTGTAAAAAGCTTTCAAGTTTGTCTAGGCATAGCATTTCGTACTGAAAGGGAAACCTTCTTAGTCAAAAGACAATGATAGCTAGTACAAACAGAGCTTTGTAGTGTGCTGCAAAGGGGTGTGTGTGGCACTAGGCAACCTATGTGTACGCCAGAGCTGTAGAACAGTGAAATAACTTAGAAGATATGGCTCTGGGTGGCTCTCGTCCCCTAGCGTAATGCAGAGCAGCAACTTTGTTGGCTGCTCTGCCTTCAACTGAGAAATATTAAATGCACCCCTCATGCAGGGGCGCAACTAGAGCCAAATTTCGGGGGGGGCTGAGCAAAAATTTCGGGGGGGGGGGCTGGACTTTAAGCAATTGGCAGAGTGGAGCTGCAGGGGCTCTTAGAAGGGGTGAAACAACAGCAAGGCCTCATTAACATGCAAATAGTCGTTTAAAGACCTGTGAAGTGCTCGGGTGCGGCTGCTTTTTTGCCCAGGAAGGTGTCTCATCCCGGGCTGCCGCACACGACGGGGGGGGCTGAAGCCCTTTGAGTCCAATGGGTGTTGCGCGCCTGCCCTCATGTGTTATAGTATAAATACAGTGAGAGGAGGTAGACCGATTTCAAGAACAAAGACATTTCTAGGAAACTGAAGTCTATATATTATAGCAACACCATTGCACAAGGAAGCTCAGATCCAGAGAAACAACTTGCAAATCAGCAGAGCATGTGTGTGGGTAAACGTCCCAGGATACATGTTGATATCGCTGTAACATGGCGTCACATGACTGAAAAAAACAGGGTGAAATTCAGAAAACCAAGCAAAATCCACAAAACACATTAATTGATATCCTTTATAATGTTTGCTATTTTATATAAACCAATGAGAACTTTTATAACCTTTTAGAAAGTTGTGCTACATTTTTACTCCTAGTCCCCTCTTTCATCCACCCTAAGCACCTGTCTAAGCATCTGTTGTATTAGATCTACTGCTTTCTGCCTCAGCTTTAGTGATGTGTTCGCTCTCTTGGCTTCCCCTCTCCCTGGCACATCAGTCTACTTTTGTCACTCTTTGTTTCAATCTTCTCTGTGTTTTATTCCTCCTCCCCCTTTTCTACCTCCTACTTTTGTAGGCAGGGGATTTTCCGTGCATTCCATTTTCATCCATTCTCTTTTCTACAGTTTTTTCCTCCACTGAGCCCTTTCCCCCAAATTTGTACATCACCTCTTGAGAGCTTTTAACAGAGTTCCAGGCCCCCAACTCCTTCTACTTCGATGTATCTCTTCCCTGCTCCCTTTACATTTTACTTCCTTACATTTTCTATCTGCCACCTCATCTATTCTTTGTTCTCTTTCATTGTACCATCGTTTAGTTCTTCATCCACTGCCTTATTCTATCCATAGCAAAATGAGATAAACCACCTCCCCAACAGACCTCAGTGGCTTAAACATCTTCCCTAAAGAACTTTTACACCCCCCTTGCTTTCCAGTAGGCCTATATTATGGAAGCAGATATTTATCCAGCCGCCAGGTAAATAGTGGACTTTTTATGCTATTTACTCGGCAGCTGTCTAAATAATAGAAATGATATATTACTTGGCCAGCGGCTTGAAAATAGCAGCAAAACTTCACTATTTACCCGGCCGCTGACTAAATAATAGAGATTCTGCACTGTTTGGCTGACAACCATGCAGATAGCAGAAACACGTCTCTATTTTCCCGTCCTATAGTTAAATAATAGAGATTCCACACTGTTTGGGACGGCGGAGTAATGCCGGAGTCCCGGGCAGCTGGGGTCCCAATTCAGAAATGAATAACACCCCAATGAGCGTGGGTGTTTTACAGCAATTAAAGGTCCGCTATCGTCGGGCCGAGGGAGATGCCGGGCAGAGGCTTCGAGGTCATCTCCAGAGTGAATCATCGGCATTTATTCATTTCTGAATTGCGACCCCGGTTTCGTTCCGCCATTCCCGCCAATTGTACCAGCCCCATGTGGCCTCTCGACTTCATTCCCCTTCAAGTCACTTTGCAGCCACACTGCTTGCGTTGCTACTACCAGCTGCCCCGGGACTCCGACTTTGCTCGGCCGTCCCCACGTAACCCCCGGACTTCAATTTCCTCCAAGACCACCCAAAGCCACGCTGCTTGAGTTGACACCATCTACTGCCTCGGGTCTCCGGCTGCATTACTCTGCCGTTCTCGTATCCTATTCAGGCCCCCTGTGGCATCGGACCTTACCTTACAATTTTCCTCAAATTCTACTTGCTCACACACTTTCGTCCTGGTGATGATCTCGAATGTATGAGATCGAAACGCCGTCGACCTTTTATAACCAAAATTCCCACATTGTACTAATTAGTTTTGGAGTTTTGCTTACTGTTGTCAATGCGATGTCATTTTAAATGTCACCAGCACCCCTCACTTCACGCACCTTTACTATATTCCTTTGTGAGCACCAGAACTATCACTTGAATAGCAAAAATTGATAATCCATTTATGCTGTCAATAAATGTGATGTCATTTCAACCGTGCGTCCCTGCATATATTGCGTAACTCGTCCCCGTGGACTAATTTTTGTTGATGACCTGACTAGCTCTCATTTAAATAATATTAGCCCAGGCTAACCCAGGACCCTAGTGGCCTCCTATGTACCATTGTTTCTTGTAATACACTGGTTAAATAGTAGACATTCTGCACTGTCCATCTGGTGGCCAAATAGCAGGAAAAGTTAAATATTTTCCTGGCTGCTGACTAAGTAGAAGAGATGTTGCGCTATCCGACTGGAAGCCATACAAATAAGAGAACAACTTCACTATTTACCCAGTGGCTTGTTTAAATAGTAGAAATTGTGCACTGTTTATCCGGCAGCTATGCAAATAGCAGAAAAAAATAAATATTTACCCAGCTGCTGGCTGAATAGTAGAGAGTCTGTGTTAGTCATCTGGCAGATGTGCAAATGGTAGAAATACTTTGATATTTACTCGTCCGCTGGCTACATTTTAGAGATTCTGCACTGTTTTGATTGAAAGCCATCTAAATAACAAGAAAACGTCACCATTTAGCTGGCCACTGACTGAATTGCAGAGGTTTTGTACTATCTGGCCAGCAGTCAAGCAAACCAGCTTCAATCATTAAACAGCTACTGGAAAAACAGCAGCCGTTTACAATTATGCCACCAGCCATGCAAACAGCAAATGAACGTGAATAATTTATGGGGCCAATGGTTGAACAGCAGAAACTATATATCATCTGACCAGTAGTTTAGAATATAGCAAAGAAATCTCAATATTTAGCCGGATAAATAGCATAACTGATGTACTGTATTGCTGGTGGCCTTGCAAATAACTTGAAAAATACCTTCATTATTCCCATGGTGGCTGGATAAATAGTATACAGCATGCACAACTTAGCCAGTAGCTGTGTAAATATCAGAGCAACTTTACTGTTTACCCGGCTGCTAAAACTGGCCTAGATGCACGCACTGATTTATAGGTCTGAAGGTTCCAAATGTTTGACGGTTTCCAAGTTACATTGACAGACATGGCACAGAATGCCCCTTCATTAGAACCTGGGCCAAGACATAGCGACTTGGAAGTCCCCTTATGGATCTGTCTCGTAATCCAAAAATGCTCCTACTCCTCTGCATTTACCTTCAGCGGTGACTAATGATAAATATGATTAGAACCTTTGAAGACCAATTAAATCTGTTTACTCTACTAAGGCTATGAACTCGCTCTTACTCACAAATCCATGGGAATGTACAAGGGTCATATATAGGATTTCTAAAATGCTACATGTTATGAGAACACCTATCTTTTTGCAGTAAATCAGTGCAACCTGGAATTATTAATTCTGGTACAGTTCTACTAAACAAACCAAACTAAAATACCATGAACCAATGATTTGCAAAAACAAGAAATGGAAATGTTGTATTCCAGTAACATAGAGCCATCTAATATTTAGGGTGATGTTATCAAAATAGAAACAATTGCAAATGGCCTCTTATGAAGTGACCAACACAGTATAAATGAGACGACAATACCGCTGACATCCTGAGTGACTGACGCCGGCCAAATTCAGAGTTGTCCACTGGGTCTGTGTACAACTATCTGTATTGACAGGAACTGATGTCATGGCGGTTCCTGTCTATGCATGAACCATTTGAAGGACAGTACAGTCAGAAATTATGGCCAGCTTGCAAATGTTTTTTTTTTTTTTTAATCAAAAACAAACTGCCAAAGCAGGAATTAATTTTTTTTAAAACAAAAGGGAGAACACTCTCACATGCAGGGAGTTTTCTCCCAGGGTGACGTGTCATTACTTTATTCCTGTTCCTCACAGTCAGGTTTTACTCTAAATAGAGTAAATGGTGTAAATCCCTTCCTTTAAAGGCCCCTGTCGGGCTCTGTCGGGCCATCAGAGGAAGTATTCAATCGAGAAGCCACAAGCAAAGGATTAGGATTATAATTAATTGAACTGAATATCATTGGAATAAAATATAATTTTCCCGGTAAATCAGAGAAAGACATATTGACATTAAAGACACAGAAGAAAAGAAACTCACATAGATTTTTATTCATTAACTTTCTTATAAATATTGCATTAAATAAGACATTGAATAAAGATCTTCACCCATCCATCTTTAAACTCCACTGCCAAGTTTCAGTCGCTAAGCCCTCAGATCCACCCTCAGACTACTGTGCCAGCATCATACTGCATCTTCTACACTCAGAAGTAAGAGTGTAGCAGTCCTGGATTTTTACTCACATTGCATGCTCTAACTTTTCAGCAAATACTTGTCAGTGTTATAGGTGGGCTGAAGAGGTGGAAGGTTCTAGGGTTTGGCAGCATAAGAAGCATCAAAAAGAACCATTTACAAAAGGGATATCGTAATATTTGTAGCCTGGACTCACATAGGTGTCCTTCTGCTCCCGGTCTTCTTCTGTCACTTCCAGGTCCTTCTGGACCTTTAGGTGTTGGTCCTCCTATTAGTCCTGTTCAAAGTCCTCCAACTCTGGGTTATTTTGGTCCTCCTGATCTTCATACTGGCTCTGGTTCAACTAGTTCTGATCACTCTGGTACTGGTTTCCTGCATCTGGGAGTCCTGGTTGTAGTCCTTCCTAAACGAGTCCTGGTTGTAGTCCTTCCTAAACCTGGTCATCCTGACTCTCCTCCTGGCTCATCCTTGTGTTAGCCCTTCCTGGGACTTCTGATACTGGTACTACTGATGCTCATCCTGATCCTGCTGGTCTGATAGGTGCTTATCCATCTAACCCTGTAGTTAGGGTTCTCCTAGGGGTGGCACTCCTAGTCTTTATGGGTTGGGTCATCCTGATTCTCCTTGGCGTGGTCCTTGTGGTCTACCTGGTACTTCTTGCACTGGTCCTGGTCCTTCTTATTAGGTCCTCTTGGGATAGGCCTGGTCATTTTGGCCCTGGTCTGGTCAGTTTGGTCTTAGTCTGGTTGAACTGGTCCTCATGGCTCTGGTTGCCCTGATTGTCCTCCTACTCCACTTGGAACCTCAGATCCTTGTCCCTTGGTTCTGACCTCTCTAGTCCTCCTAGCCCTGTTCCTGGTCCTGCTTAGTCTGATCCTTCTAGACCATCAAATCCTCCCCTGTCTGATCCCTGGTCTTAATGACCCTAGTCACTGACCTAACTAGTTCTCTGGGTCCTTCTCCAACATGTCATGGTACACATGGCCCTGGTCCTCCCTGCTCGTTGTCATCTTGGATTAATTTGTCCATTTTATCTTGATCCTCCTTTTTCAGGTGATTCTGCTCTTAGCCATTCTTAGCCACCCAGCTTGGTCATGATGGCTCCTCTCATCCTGGCCTTCCATTTCCTGGTCCTCCGTTTCCTGCTCATCCTGGTCCTACTTGTCCTGGTATGCCAGGTCCTAATACTGCTGGGCCTCGGTGAATTGAGTTTCCTTTTCCCCTCAGTTGTGGTCCCACTGGTCTTCATTGCCCTGTTCATCTTAGCTCTTAACCTGTTGGCTCTAGTTGCCTGTCTCTCTACTCTTTATTTTTTAGGTCCTGTTTTCCTAGTCTTCCCCACTCTCAGTCTAGTTTGCTTATCAATAGTCTTCCTATTCCTGTTCCTCACAACCCGTGTTCTCTTCTTGGTTTTGTGCCCACTAAACTTGGTTCTTTTGTTTCTGGTCCTGCGTGCCTGGGCCTTTGTATGCTTAATACTCTTCGTTCTGGTCCTTTTGGCAATTCAGAATCTTTAAGGCCCCCTTCTTGTACCTTTTTCTTTTCTTTCCTCATCCTCTTCACCCTCATCCATTTAACCTGGTCCTTCTGATCCTTCTCACCCTGCTCATCTGATTCCCAGTACATCAGTTCCTGGTCCTGCTAGTCCCCTTAGTCTGCCTGGCCTCTTGTGTCCTGACCCTCTTAGGCCTTGTCCTATTAACTCTTGTCTTCCTGCTTTAAATTCATCCTTGTCCTTCTGGCCCTTTGCCTTGTCTACAAGATATTCTGGCACTGCACCCAATGGTTTGGGCCCTCTTAGTCCTGGTTCTCTTTGTTTGAGTCATTCTGAGCCTCGTCATTTTGGTCCCGGTCCTCTTGGACATTCAGGCCCAGTCCCCTTTGTCTTCCTGGCTCCGGCAACTCTGGTCCTCCTGATCTTCATCACACTGCTCCTGTTACCCACAGGCCCTGGTGTTTCTGTTCCACTTGGTACTCTGGACCTTGATCCTGTGGTCGTGGTCCCCCTGGTATTCCTAGACCTGTACCTGGTCCTACTGGTGCTGACCCTTCTAAACCTATTTTCTCTGGTCCTGGTTATCCTAGTATTCTTGGTACTGAGCCCTCGACTTCCTTGCTCATTCTGGCCTATGGTCGTAGTGGCTTGGATCTTGCCTTCCTGGATTTGGTCTTGATCCTCTTGGCCTTGGTCCTCCTGCTTCTTGTCTTTGTGCTGTTAAGCAAACTTATCATGGTTCTCCTTTATCTCGTCCTCCTGAGCCTGGTCATTCTGTTGCTCATGGTCTTGTTCATTCTGTTCTTAGGCCTGTGGCCTAGACCTCCAGGCTGTGATTATCCTGGTCCTGATGTCCCTGGTCCTGATCCTCCTCAACCTGGTCCTCCTATCGCTGGTACTCAAGGTTGTGTACCTTTTTGCCCTGATCTTCCTGGTCCCCTTAGTCCTTTGTTTCCTGGTCCTCTTAGAACTTTTCCTTCTGATGCTGGCTGAAAGTGTCCCTGGTCTCAGTTACCTGTTGCTCCAGGCCAAGGTCATGCTATTCTTGGGTTTCATAGTCCTTGTCATTCTCGACATTCTGTGCCCATCATCCCTGATCCTTTGGGTGCTTTTACTTATAGTTTGGGTTCTCCTGGACCTGACCCACTTGTTATCTTAGTTGTGGCCTCCTTAGTCCTGGCCATCCTAGCCCTTCTTGACCTAATGTGTTTGTTATCATGAACTCTGCCTTTTAGCCATCATGGGCCTTCCTGGTCCCCCAGTCTCAGTCAATTGGGCCTTGTCCCTTTATCGACCTCTTGGTCCTAGTAAACTTGTCCTGGTTCTCCTCTCAGTCAACCTCCTAGCCCCGGTACCGCAGGTCCATCTTGCTTCTCGTGTCCAGGCACTCTTAGTCTTTGTCCTCCTGATTTGGGTTGTCAATGCTCTCCTGGATCTGCTCCAGGTCCATTTAGCTCTACTGGTACTGCAACCATTGATCCAGGTCCTCTTGATCCAGGTTTTCATTGTTCGGGTCCTCCTGAGCCTGGTTAAATTGATCTTGGTACTCCAGCCCAACACTGTTAATTCCACTTGGTCTTCCAAATCCTGATTGGCCTTCTTAACTCAGATCCTGCTCACCCTGGTCCTGCTACTTGTAATGATTGCTTTGCTCCACTTGGTAATGCGAGCCCTGGTCCCCTAGGTCCTGATCTTCATGACCATCTTAGCCCTGTTTCCAGTCCTCCTGGTCATGATCCTTTTAGTTTACCTAGTGCTCTTGCTCTGGTCTTCTGGGAGCCCTTGGTACAGTCACCTTGGTCTTCCTAACCCCTGTCCTGCTTATCCTAGTATCCTGGGCATACTGGCCATTGCCCTTCAGGGCCAGGAGTAGCAGACCCAAGTAGACAAACCAAAGATGACCAGGAGACCAATGGAAAGGACCAGAGACAGGAGGGCCAAGACCATAGACATCAGATCAAGGAGGACCAAAAGGTCAGATGCAAGAGTACCAGGACCAAGAAGACCACAACCAGAAAGGACCAGGGCTATCAGGACCTGGAGACCCTAGATTAGAATGACCAGGGGGTATATTGACAAGAACGTCTAGGTCCAGTGGCACCAGTATCAGAAGGCCGAGGAGTGTCAGACTAAGGGGGATCCTATACCTGAAGACCTGAAACCTGATCTCTCTTCCAAAATCCAAAGCAGATTGCTTTTCCACACGGGGAGCTGCATGTAAGCAGCTCCCCGTGTGGAAAAGCAATGCCGGCTCCCGCAGGAGGCGGGGAGCTGGTGGGACCGTGGGGGAATTGGGGCTCCCCCCACGGTCCCCAAGTGATCAGTGATGTCATCAGTGATGTCACTGACCATGTCATGAATGATGAAATATGTGACGTCATGAGCAGTGCACTGCGGGTGCGTGGGTTATAGTTAGCTGAACTAACTATAACGGGTGAATTTCTATGGTTTTGTAAGAGTGAAATGTCCAGCTAACTATAATGACCCAGAAACCTATGGTTTTTTCAGTGAATTTCTAAGGTTTTTTAAATGCTAATTTCTAACTATAAAGTACCTGAAACCTATGTTTTTTTCAGGGCTCTAGCCCCCCACAGTTTTTTGTAACTTTTTTTTTTTAAAAGAAGCCCTGGGGGTGGTGGTCCCCAGGGCTGGGGGGGCCCGTCTGACCTCCGCAAATATTTCAGAAAAGCCCTGGGGGTGGAGGTCCCCGGGGCTTGGGTTGGCCTTGGAGGCCCCCCACAAATTAAACAAGCCCAGGGTGGGTGGTGGTCCCCGGGGCTACGGGAGGGCTGCATGTCCTCCAGCATATTAGTAACATGGCCCCAGGGAGGTGGCGGTCCCTGGGGCTGCGGGGGCCCCCGTGGGCATCCAAAATTAATGCACAATGCCCCCGGGACCTGGCCCACCCGGGGGCTCATAGAAAACGAAGCGCAGGAGCCCGCGCTTCGTTTAAAAAAAAATAATTTCGGCAGGATGCGCGACCCTGAGACGACTTCTGCCGAAATTATTTTTAAAAATGCTTTTTTGGGCACTGGGGGTCCTTGTGGGACCCCCTGAACAGGCCGGGGGGGGGTCTGGGTGTTTCTACCCTGCCCCCTTTTCTTCATTTCTAGGTCTCGCTGAGCCAGCGCATGCGCTGCTCTGAGACATTTAGTATTGGGGTTTTCAAAGTGCTGCCACAGCAGGCTTTTTTTTTGGCCTAGCGCTTGCGTTCACGGGAGCGTGCACGCGCGCAGCCGCCATCTGCCTCCCTTCCAGCTCTTCCCGACTGACCAAGCTTAGCCGTGCATGATTCCCAATGAAGCTCCTGCAGGTGCACATCACCGTCCTATCTCCTCAATTATAATATAAGTTTTTCTGTTGTGATGTCATGAATTGATGGATCTTTCATGATTTATGATGTCACTTAGCACATATTACCGAAAGACATACAATCTTTAATTATTTATGCAACGTCAGTGATTGTTTTTGAGTGATTACTTGGTGGTTTTTGCTAATTGAGTTCTCAATAGCAATCTTGAGCGCTACCTGCTTTTGGGCATTGTCATATTGCACTCAGGCCTTCCATCTATTACTGTTAATTAAATCCTGACCCTACTCCCCACTAAAGAACCTCTCACTCTCACAGACTCTCACAGACACTCTCTCACAGACTCACTCTCACCGACTCACTCTCACAGACACTCTCACACAGACTCACTCTCTCAGACACTCTCTCACAGACTGTCTCTCACAGACACACTCTCACAGACACACTCTCACAGACACACTCTCACAGACACTCTCTCACAGACACTCTCTCACAGACACACTCTCACAGACACTCTCACAGACACTCTCACAGACTCTCTCACAGACTCTCTCTCACAGACTCTCTCACAGACACTCTCTTACAGACACCCTCTCACACTCTCTTACAGACACTCTCACAAACACTCTCTCACAGACTCTCACAGACACTCTCTCACACTCTCACAGACACTCTCTCAAAGACTCTCACAGATACTCTCAGACACTCTCTCACAGATACTCTCACAGACTGTCTCACAGGCTCTCTCACAGACTCTCTCACGCACTCTCACAGACTCTTTCACAGACTCTCACAGACACTTTCTTACAGACACTCTTTCACAGACACTCTCACGCAGACACTCTCACACAGACACTCTCACACAGACACTCTCACACAGACACTCTCTCAAAGACACTCTCTCACACTCTCTCTCACAGACTCTCTCACAGACACACTCTTGCAGGCACTCTCTCATAGACACTCTCTCACAGACTCTCACAGACTCTCTCACAGACTCTCACAGACATTCTCTCTCACAGACTCTCTCTCACAGACTCTCTCACAGACACTCTCACAGACACTCTCACAGACACTCACCGACAGACTCTCACAGCCTCACAGACTCTCTCTCACTGACTCTCTCTCACAGACACTCTCACAGACTCTCTCTCACAGACAGACTCTACCCGACACTCTCACAGACTATCACAGACACTCACTCTCACAGACACTCTCTCATAGACACTCTCTCACAGACTCTCACACTCTCACAAACACTCTCTCAGACACTTTCTCACAGACACTCTCTCACACTCTCACAGACTCTCTCTCACAGACTCTCTCTCACAGACACTCCCAGACACAGACACTTTCACAGACACTCTCTCACAGACACTCTTTCACAGACACTCTCTCAGACTCTCACGGATACTCTCTCACAGACTCTCTCACAGACTCTCACAGACATTCTCTCACAGACACTCTTTCACAGACACTCTCTCACAGACTCTCTCTCACAAACACTCTCACAGACTCTCTCTCTCACAGGCACTCTCTCACAGACACTCTCTCACAGACTCTCTCTCACATACACTCTCTCTCAGACACTCTCTGACAGACACTCTCACTGACACTCTCTCACAGACACTCTCTCACAGACACTTTCTCACAGACACTCTCACATAGACACTCTGTCACAGACACTCTCTCACACTCTCACAGACTCTCTCTCACAGACTCTCTCTCAAAGACTCTCTCTCACAGACACTCCCAGACACAGACACTCTCACAGACACTCTCTCACAGACACTCTCTCACAGACACTCACTCAGACTCTCACAGACACTCTCTCACAGACTCTCTCACAGACTCTCACAGACACTCTCTCACAGACTCTCTCTCACAGACTCTCTCTCACAGACACTCTCTCAAAGAAACTCTCTCACAGACACTCTCTCACATACACTCTCAGACACTCTCTCTCAGACACTCTCTGACAGACACTCTCACAGGCACTCTCTCACAGACACTCTCTCACAGACACTCTCTCACAGACACTCTCTCACAGACACTCACTGACAGACTCTCACAGACACTCTCTCACAGACTCTCATAGACACTCTCTCACAGACTCTCACAGACGCTCTCACACAGACACTCTCTCACAGACTATCACAGACACTCTCTAACATACACTCTCTCAAAGACTCTCACAGACTCTCTCGCAGACACTCTCTCACAGACACTCTCACACAGACACTCTCACAGACACACACTCTCTCACAGACACTCTCTCACAGACTCTCTCTCACAGACACTCTCTCTCAGACTCTCACAGACACTCTTGCGGACTCTCACAGACACTCTCTCACAGTCTCTCATAGACACTCTCACAGACTCTCTCACAGACACTCTCTCACAGACTCTCTCTCACACTCTCTCACAGACACTCACTCACAGACACTCTCCCAGACTCACACTCTCTCACAGACTCTCTCCCACACTCTCTCTCACAGACTCTCTCTCACAGACACTCTCTCACAGACACTCTCTCACACTCACACTCTCACAGACACTCTCTCACAGATACTCTCTCACAGACTCACTCTCACAGACACTCTCACAGACACTCTCACAGACTCTCTCTCACAGACTCTCTCATAGACACTCTCTTACAGACACTCTCTCACACTCTCTTACACACACTCTCTCACAGACACTCTCTCACAGACTCTCTCTCACAGACTCTCTCTCACAGACTCTCTCTCACAGACTCTCTCTCACAGACACTATCTCACACTCTCACAGACACTCTCTCAAAGACTCTCACAGATACTCTCAGACACTCTCTCACAGACACTCTCACAGACTGTCTCACAGACTGTCTCACATACACTCTCTCACAGACTCTATCTCACAGACTCTCTCTCACAGAATCTCACACTCTCACAGACACTCTCACGGACACTCTCACAGACACTCTCTCACAGACACTCTCTCAGAGACACTCTCTCAGAGACACTCTCTCACAGACTCTCTCTCACAGACACTCTTTCACAGACACTCTCTCACAGACACTCTCACACAGACACTCTCACACAGACACTCTCACACAGACACACTCTCAAATACACTCTCACACTCTCTCACACTCCCTCTCTCACAGACTCTCTCTCACAGACACACTCTCACAGACACACTCTCACAGACACCCTCTCACAGACACTCTCTCACAGACAGTCTCATAGACAATCTCACAGACACTCTCTCACAGACTCACTCTCACAGACACTCTCACAGACACTCTCACAGACTCTCTCTCACAGTCTCTCTCACAGATACTCTCTCACAGACACTCTCTTACAGACACTCTCTCCCACTCTCTTACACACACTCTCTCACAGACACTCTCTCACAGACTCTCTCTCATGGACTCTCTCTCACAGACTCTCTCTCACAGACTCTCTCTCACAGACTCTCTCTCACAGACACTCTCTCACACTCACACACACTCTCTCGAAGACTCTCAGAGATACTCTCAGACACTCTCTCACAGACACTCTCAGAGGCTGTCTCACAGACTCTCTCTCACAGACTCTCTCTCACAGACTCTCTCTCACAGAATCTCACACTCTCACAGACACTTTCACAGACACTCTCTCACAGACACTCTCTCACAGACACTCTCTCACACTCTCTCACAGACACTCTCTCACAGTCTCTCTCTCACAGACACTCTCTCACAGACACTCTCTCACAGACTCTCTCTCACAGACTCACTCTCACAGACACTCCCAGACACAGACACTCTCACAGACACTCTCTCACAGACACTCTCTCAGACTCTCACAGACACTCTCTCACAGACTCTCTCACAGACTCTCACAGACACTCTCTCACAGACTCTCTCTCACCGTCTCTCTCTCACAGACACTCTCTCACAGAAACTCTCTCACAGACACTCTCTCACAGACACTCTCTCACAGACACTCTCTCACAGACACTCTCTCACATACACTCTCTCACATACACTCTCAGACACTCTCTGACAGACACTCTCACAGGCACTCTCTCAAAGACACTCTCACAGTCACTCTCTCACAGACACTCTCTCACAGACACTCTCACAGACACTCTCTCACAGACACTCTCTCACAGACACTCACAGACAGACTCTCACAGACACTCTCTCACAGACTCTCATAAACACTCTCTCACAGACTCTCACAGACTCTCTCACACAGACACTCTCTCACAGACTATCACAGACACTCTCTAACATACACTCTCTCAAAGACTCTCACAGACTCTCTTGTAGACACTCTCTCACAGACACTCTCACACAGACACTCTCACAGACACACACTCTCTCACAGACACTCTCTCACAGAGTCTCTCTCACAGACACTCTCTCTCAGACTCTCACAGACACTCTTGCAGACTCTCACAGACACTCTCTCACAGACTCTCATAGACACTCTCACAGACTCTCTCACACACTCTCTCACAGACACTCACTCACAGACACTCCCAGACTCACACTCTCTCACAGACTCTCTCCCACACTCTCTCTCACAGACACTCTCTCACAGACACTCTCTCACAGACACTCTCTCGCACTCACACTCTCTCACAGACACTCTCTCACAGATACTCTCTCACAGACTCACTCTCACAGACACTCTCACAGACACTCTCACAGACTCTCTCTCACAGACTCTCTCATAGACATTCTCTTACAGACACTCTCTCACACTCTCTTACACACACTCTCTCACAGACACTCTCTCACAGACTCTCTCTCACAGACTCTCTCTCACAGACTCTCTCTCACAGACTCTCTCTCACAGACACTCTCTCACACTCTCACAGACACTCTCTCAAAGACTCTCACAGATACTCTCAGACAGTCTCTCACAGACACTCTCACAGACTGTCTCACAGACTGTCTCACAGACACTCTCTCACAGACTCTCTCTCACAGACTCTCTCTCACAGAATCTCACACTCTCACGGACACTCTCACAGACACTCTCTCACAGACACTCTCTCACAGACACTCTCTCACAGACACTCTCTCACAGACTCTCTCTCATGGACACTCTCTCACAGACACTCTCCAACAAACATTCTCTCCCAGACACTCTCTCACAGACTCTTTCACAGACTCTCACAGACACTCTTTCACAGACACTCTCACACAGACACTCTCACACAGACACTCTCACACAGACACACTCTCAAATACACTCTCACACTCTCTCACACTCCCTCTCTCACAGACTCTCTCTCACAGACACACTCTCACAGACACACTCTCACAGACACCCTCTCACAGACACTCTCTCACAGACACTCTCATAGACAATTTCACAGACACTCTCACACAGACTCACTCACACAGACACTCTCACAGACACTCTCACAGACTCTCTCTCACAGTCTCTCACAGATACTCTCTCACAGACACTCTCTTAAAGACACTCTCTCCCACTCTCTTACACACACTCTCTCACAGACACTCTCTCACAGACTCTCTCTCACGGACTCTCTCTCACAGACTCTCTCTCACAGACTCTCTCTCACAGACTCTCTCTCACAGACTCTCTCTCACAGACTCTCTCTCACAGACACTCTCTCACACTCACACACACTCTCTCAAAGACTCTCAGAGATACTCTCAGACACTCTCTCACAGACACTCTCAGAGGCTGTCTCACAGACTGTCTCACAGACTCTCTCTCACAGACTCTCTCTCACAGACTCTCTCTCACAGAATCTCACACTCTCACAGACACTCTCACAGACACTTTCACAGACACTCTCTCACAGACACTCTCTTACAGACACTCTCTCACACTCTCTCACAGACACTCTCTCACAGTCTCTCTCACAGACACTCTCTCACAGACACTCTTTCACAGACACTCTCTCACAGACACTCTCTCACAGACATTCTCTCCCAGACACTCTCTAACAGACTCTCACAGACTCTTTCACAGACTCTCACAGGCACTTTCTCACAGACACTCTTTCACAGACACTCTCACACAGACACTCTCACACAGACACACTCTCAAAGACACTCTCACACTCTCTCACACTCTCTCTCTCACAGACTCTCTCTCGCAGGCACTCTCTCATAGACACTCTCTCACAGACTCTCACAGACTCTCTCACAGACACTCTTTCACATACACTCTCTCACAGACACTCTCTCAGAGACTCTCTCTCATAGACACTCTCACAGACACTCACAGACAGACTCTCAAAGACACTCTCACAGACTCTCTCTCACTGACTCTCTCACACTCTCCCACAGACACTCTCTCACAGACTCTCACAGACTCTCTCTCACAGACTCTCTGACAGACTCTCTCTCACAGACAGACTCTCAACGATACTCTCACAGACTATCACAGACACTCACTCTAACAGACACTCTCTCATAGACACGCTCTCACAGACACTCTCTCACAGACTCTCACACTCTCACAGACACTCTCTCACAGACACTTTCTCACACTCTCACAGACTCTCTCACATACTCTGTGCAAAAGTAGGTCGCACACTGCTCGTCACACCAGCAAGTTGCCCCAAAGGACTGTGGGAAATGTAGTGGCGACGGCGGGTACGCCTATGCCACGATGTGTAAAAAGAACAGTATGTGTTGCGTTAGCCATCCCTGGACACGTGTTTCGAGGTAGTTGCCTCTCGTCAGCAGGGAGCAGGTCAGTGTAAGGGGGTGCCGTGTGGACTGCCAAAATGTAATTAAAAACAGGTCAAGTACCTCTCATGGCGCGCAGGTGCAGAACCAAGGCTCGTCAGCCCGTTGGCTCAAGGGAGCCGTAATAAATTGTGCAAAAGTAGGTCGCACACTGCTCGTCACACCAGCAAGTTGCCCCAAAGGACTGTGGGAAATGTAGTGGCGACGGCGGGTACGCCTATGCCACGATGTGTAAAAAGAACAGTATGTGTTGCGTTAGCCATCCCTGGACACGTGTTTCGAGGTAGTTGCCTCTCGTCAGCAGGGAGCAGGTCAGTGTAAGGGGGTGCCGTGTGGACTGCCAAAATGTAATTAAAAACAGGTCAGGTACCTCTCATGGCGCGCAGGTGCAGATCCAAGGCTCGTCAGCCCGTTGGCTCAAGGGAGCCGTAATAAATTGTGCAAAAGTAGGTCGCACACTGCTCGTCACACCAGCAAGTTGCCCCAAAGGACTGTGGGAAATGTAGTGGCGACGGCGGGTACGCCTATGCCACGATGTGTAAAAAGAACAGTATGTGTTGCGTTAGCCATCCCTGGACACGTGTTTCGAGGTAGTTACCTCTCGTCAGCAGGGATCAGGTCAGTGTAAGGGGGTGCCGTGTGGACTGCCAAAATGTAATTAAAAACAGGTCAAGTACCTCTCATGGCGCGCAGGTGCAGATCCAAGGCTCGTCAGCCCGTTGGCTCAAGGGAGCCGTAATAAATTGTGCAAAAGTAGGTCGCACACTGCTCGTCACACCAGCAAGTTGCCCCAAAGGACTGTGGGAAATGTAGTGGTGACGGAGGGTACGCCTATGCCACGATGTGTAAAAAGAACAGTATGTGTTGCGTTAGCCATCCCTGGACACGTGTTTCGAGGTAGTTGCCTCTCGTCAGCAGGGAGCAGGTCAGTGTAAGGGGGTGCCGTGTGGACTGCCAAAATGTAATTAAAAACAGGTCAAGTACCTCTCATGGCGCGCAGGTGCAGATCCAAGGCTCGTCAGCCCGTTGGCTCAAGGGAGCCGTAATAAATTGCGCAAAAGTAGGTCGCACACTGCTCGTCACACCAGCAAGTTGCCCCAAAGGACTGTGGGAAATGTAGTGGCGACGGCGGGTACGCCTATGCCACGATGTGTAAAAAGAACAGTATGTGTTGCGTTAGCCATCCCTGGACACGTGTTTCGAGGTAGTTGCCTCTCGTCAGCAGGGAGCAGGTCAGTGTAAGGGGGTGCCGTGTGGACTGCCAAAATGTAATTAAAAACAGGTCAAGTACCTCTCATGGCGCGCAGGTGCAGATCCAAGGCTCGTCAGCCCGTTGGCTCAAGGGAGCCGTAATAAATTGTGCAAAAGTAGGTCGCACACTGCTCGTCACACCAGCAAGTTGCCCCAAAGGACTGTGGGAAATGTAGTGGCGACGGCGGATACACCCATGCCACGATGTGTAAAAAGAACAGTATGTGTTGCGTTAGCCATCCCTGGACACGTGTTTCGAGGTAGTTGCCTCTCGTCAGCAGGGAGCAGGTCAGTGTAAGGGGGTGCCGTGTGGACTGCCAAAATGTAATTAAAAACAGGTCAAGTACCTCTCATGGCGCGCAGGTGCAGATCCAAGGCTCGTCAGCCCGTTGGCTCAAGGGAGCCGTAATAAATTGTGCAAAAGTAGGTCGCACACTGCTCGTCACACCAGCAAGTTGCCCCAAAGGACTGTGGGAAATGTAGTGGCGACGGCGGGTACGCCTATGCCACGATGTGTAAAAAGAACAGTGTGTGTTGCGTTAGCCATCCCTGGACACGTGTTTCGAGGTAGTTGCCTCTAGTCAGCAGGGAGCAGGTCAGTGTAAGGGGGTGCCGTGTGGACTGCCAAAATGTAATTAAAAACAGGTCAAGTACCTCTCATGGCGCGCAGGTGCAGATCCAAGGCTCGTCAGCCCGTTGGCTCAAGGGAGCCGTAATAAATTGTGCAAAAGTAGGTCGCACACTGCTCGTCACACCAGCAAGTTGCCCCAAAGGACTGTGGGAAATGTAGTGGCGACGGCGGGTACGCCTATGCCACGATGTGTAAAAAGAACAGTATGTGTTGCGTTAGCCATCCCTGGACACGTGTTTCGAGGTAGTTGCCTCTCGTCAGCAGGGAGCAGGTCAGTGTAAGGGGGTGCCGTGTGGACTGCCAAAATGTAATTAAAAACAGGTCAAGTACCTCTCATGGCGCGCAGGTGCAGATCCAGGGCTCGTCAGCCCGTTGGCTCAAGGGAGCCGTAATATATTGTGCAAAAGTAGGTCGCACACTGCTCGTCACACCAGCAAGTTGCCCCAAGGGACTGTGGGAAATGTAGTGGCGACGGCGGGTACGCCTATGCCACGATGTGTAAAAAGAACAGTATGTGTTGCGTTAGCCATCCCTGGACACGTGTTTCGAGGTAGTTGCCTCTCGTCAGCAGGGAGCAGGTCAATGTAAGGGGGTGCCGTGTTGACTGCCAAAATGTAATTAAAAACAGGTCAAGTACCTCTCATGGCGCGCAGGTGCAGATCCAAAGCTCGTCAGCCCGTTGGCTCAAGGGAGCCGTAATAAATTGTGCAAAAGTAGGTCGCACACTGCTCGTCACACCAGCAAGTTGCCCCAAAGGACTGTGGGAAATGTAGTGGCGACGGCGGGTACGCCCATGCCACGATGTGTAAAAAGAACAGTATGTGTTGCGTTAGCCATCCCTGGACACGTGTTTCGAGGTAGTTGCCTCTCGTCAGCAGGGAGCAGGTCAGTGTAAGGGGGTGCCGTGTGGACTGCCAAAATGTAATTAAAAACAGGTCAAGTACCTCTCATGGCGCGCAGGTGCAGATCCAAGGCTTGTCAGCCCGTTGGCTCAAGGGAGCCGTAATAAATTGTGCAAAAGTAGGTCGCACACTGCTCGTCACACCAGCAAGTTGCCCCAAAGGACTGTGGGAAATGTAGTGGCGACGGCGGGTACGCCTATGCCACGATGTATAAAAAGAACAGTATGTGTTGCGTTAGCCATCCCTGGACACGTGTTTCGAGGTAGTTGCCTCTCGTCAGCAGGGAGCAGGTCAGTGTAAGGGGGTGCCGTGTGGACTGCCAAAATGTAATTAAAAACAGGTCAAGTACCTCTCATGTCGCGCAGGTGCAGATCCAAGGCTCGTCAGCCCGTTGGCTCAAGGGAGCCGTAATAAATTGTGCAAAAGTAGGTCGCACACTGCTCGTCACACCAGCAAGTTGCCCCAAAGGACTGTGGGAAATGTAGTGGCGATGGCGGGTACGCCTATGCCACGATGTGTAAAAAGAACAGTATGTGTTGCGTTAGCCATCCCTGGACACGTGTTTCGAGGTAGTTGCCTCTCGTCAGCAGGGAGCAGGTCAGTGTAAGGGGGTGCCGTGTGGACTGCCAAAATGTAATTAAAAACAGGTCAAGTACCTCTCATGGCGCGCAGGTGCAGATCCAAGGCTCGTCAGCCCGTTGGCTCAAGGGAGCCGTAATAAATTGTGCAAAAGTAGGTCGCACACTGCTCGTCACACCAGCAAGTTGCCCCAAAGGACTGTGGGAAATGTAGTGGCGACGGCGGGTACGCCTATGCCACGATGTGTAAAAAGAACAGTATGTGTTGCGTTAGCCATCCCTGGACACGTGTTTCGAGGTA
Source organism: Triturus cristatus (assembly GCF_964204655.1). Taxonomy (NCBI): domain Eukaryota; kingdom Metazoa; phylum Chordata; class Amphibia; order Caudata; family Salamandridae; genus Triturus; species Triturus cristatus. The sequence goes on from NC_140592.1 coordinate 449,817,234, forward strand.
GTTGCCTCTCGTCAGCAGGGAGCAGGTCAGTGTAAGGGGGTGCCGTGTGGACTGCCAAAATGTAATTAAAAACAGGTCAAGTACCTCTCATGGCGCGCAGGTGCAGATCCAAGGCTCGTCAGCCCGTTGGCTCAAGGGAGCCGTAATAAATTGTGCAAAAGTAGGTCGCACACTGCTCGTCACACCAGCAAGTTGCCCCAAAGGACTGTGGGAAATGTAGTGGCGACGGCGGGTACGCCTATGCCACGATGTGTAAAAAGAACAGTATGTGTTGCGTTAGCCATCCCTGGACACGTGTTTCGAGGTAGTTGCCTCTCGTCAGCAGGGAGCAGGTCAGTGTAAGGGGGTGCCGTGTGGACTGCCAAAATGTAATTAAAAACAGGTCAAGTACCTCTCATGGCGCGCAGGTGCAGATCCAAGGCTCGTCAGCCCGTTGGCTCAAGGGAGCCGTAATAAATTGTGCAAAAGTAGGTCGCACACTGCTCGTCACACCAGCAAGTTGCCCCAAAGGACTGTGGGAAATGTAGTGGCGACGGCGGGTACGCCTATGCCACGATGTGTAAAAAGAACAGTATGTGTTGCGTTAGCCATCCCTGGACACGTGTTTCGAGGTAGTTGCCTCTCGTCAGCAGGGAGCAGGTCAGTGTAAGGGGGTGCCGTGTGGACTGCCAAAATGTAATTAAAAACAGGTCAAGTACCTCTCATGGCGCGCAGGTGCAGATCCAAGGCTCGTCAGCCCGTTGGCTCAAGGGAGCCGTAATAAATTGTGCAAAAGTAGGTCGCACACTGCTCGTCACACCAGCAAGTTGCCCCAAAGGACTGTGGGAAATGTAGTGGCGACGGTGGGTACGCCTATGCCACGATGTGTAAAAAGAACAGTATGTGTTGCGTTAGCCATCCCTGGACACGTGTTTCGAGGTAGTTGCCTCTCGTCAGCAGGGAGCAGGTCAGTGTAAGGGGGGTGCCGTGTGGACTGGCAAAATGTAATTAAAAACAGGTCAAGTACCTCTCATGGCGCGCAGGTGCAGATCCAAGGCTCGTCAGCCCGTTGGCTCAAGGGAGCCGTAATAAATTGTGCAAAAGTAGGACGCACACTGCTCGTCACACCAGCAAGTTGCCCCAAAGGACTGTGGGAAATGTAGTGGCGACGGCGGGTACGCCCATGCCACGATGTGTAAAAAGAACAGTATGTGTTGCGTTAGCCATCCCTGGACACGTGTTTCGAGGTAGTTGCCTCTCGTCAGCAGGGAGCAGGTCAGTGTAAGGGGGTGCCATGTGGACTGCCAAAATGTAATTAAAAACAGGTCAAGTACCTCTCATGGCACGCAGGTGCAGATCCAAGGCTTGTCAGCCCGTTGGCTCAAGGGAGCCGTAATAAATTGTGTAAAAGTAGGTCGCACACTGCTCGTCACACCAGCAAGTTGCCCCAAAAGAACTGTGGGAAATGTAGTGGCGACGGCGGGTACGCCTATGCCACGATGTATAAAAAGAACAGTATGTGTTGCATTAGCCATCCCTGGACACATGTTTCGAGGTAGTTGCCTCTCGTCAGCAGGGAACAGGTCAGTGTAAGGGGGTGCCGTGTGGACTGCCAAAATGTAATTAAAAACAGGTCAAGTACCTCTCATGGCGCGCAGGTGCAGATCCAAGGGTCGTCAGCCCGTTGGCTCAAGGGAGCCGTAATAAATTGTGCAAAAGTAGGTCGCACACTGCTCGTCACACCAGCAAGTTGCCCCAAAGGACTGTGGGAAATGTAGTGGCGACGGCGGGTACGCCTATGCCACGATGTGTAAAAAGAACAGTATGTGTTGCGTTAGCCATCCCTGGACACGTGTTTCGAGGTAGTTGCCTCTCGTCAGCAGGGAGCAGGTCAGTGTAAGGGGGTGCCGTGTGGACTGCCAAAATGTAATTAAAAACAGGTCAAGTACCTCTCATGGCGCGCAGGTGCAGATCCAAGGCTCGTCAGCCCGTTGGCTCAAGGGAGCCGTAATAAATTGTGCAAAAGTAGGTCGCACACTGCTCGTCACACCAGCAAGTTGCCCCAAAGGACTGTGGGAAATGTAGTGGCGACGGTGGGTACGCCTATGCCACGATGTGTAAAAAGAACAGTATGTGTTGGTTTAGCCATCCCTGGACACGTGTTTCGAGGTAGTTGCCTCTCGTCAGCAGGGAGCAGGTCAGTGTAAGGGGGGTGCCGTGTGGACTGCCAAAATGTAATTAAAAACAGGTCAAGTACCTCTCATGGCGCGCAGGTGCAGATCCAAGGCTCGTCAGCCCATTGGCTCAAGGGAGCCGTAATAAATTGTGCAAAAGTAGGACGCACACTGCTCGTCACACCAGCCAGTTGCCCCAAAGGACTGTGGGAAATGTAGTGGCGACGGCGGGTACGCCCATGCCACGATGTGTAAAAAGAACAGTATGTGTTGCGTTAGCCATCCCTGGACACGTGTTTCGAGGTAGTTGCCTCTCGTCAGCAGGGAGCAGGTCAGTGTAAGGGGGTGCCGTGTGGACTGCCAAAATGTAATTAAAAACAGGTCAAGTACCTCTCATGGCACGCAGGTGCAGATCCAAGGCTTGTCAGCCCGTTGGCTCAAGGGAGCCGTAATAAATTGTGTAAAAGTAGGTCGCACACTGCTCGTCACACCAGCAAGTTGCCCCAAAAGAACTGTGGGAAATGTAGTGGCGACGGCGGGTACGCCTATGCCACGATGTATAAAAAGAACAGTATGTGTTGCATTAGCCATCCCTGGACACATGTTTCGAGGTAGTTGCCTCTCGTCAGCAGGGAACAGGTCAGTGTAAGGGGGTGCCGTGTGGACTGCCAAAATGTAATTAAAAACAGGTCAAGTACCTCTCATGGCGCGCAGGTGCAGATCCAAGGGTCGTCAGCCCGTTGGCTCAAGGGAGCCGTAATAAATTGTGCAAAAGTAGGTCGCACACTGCTCGTCACACCAGCAAGTTGCCCCAAAGGACTGTGGGAAATGTAGTGGCGACGGCGGGTACGCCTATGCCACGATGTGTAAAAAGAACAGTATGTGTTGCGTTAGCCATCCCTGGACACGTGTTTCGAGGTAGTTGCCTCTCGTCAGCAGGGAGCAGGTCAGTGTAAGGGGGTGCCGTGTGGACTGCCAAAATGTAATTAAAAACAGGTCAAGTACCTCTCATGGCGCGCAGGTGCAGATCCAAGGCTCGTCAGCCCGTTGGCTCAAGGGAGCCGTAATAAATTGTGCAAAAGTAGGTCGCACACTGCTCGTCACACCAGCAAGTTGCCCCAAAGGACTGTGGGAAATGTAGTGGCGACGGCGGGTACGCCTATGCCACGATGTGTAAAAAGAACAGTATGTGTTGCGTTAGCCATCCCTGGACACGTGTTTCGAGGTAGTTGCCTCTCGTCAGCAGGGAGCAGGTCAGTGTAAGGGGGTGCCATGTGGACTGCCAAAATGTAATTAAAAACAGGTCAAGTACCTCTCATGGCGCGCAGGTGCAGATCCAAGGCTCGTCAGCCCATTGGCTCAAGGGAGCCGTAATAAATTGTGCAAAAGTAGGTCGCACACTGCTCGTCACACCAGCAAGTTGCCCCAAAGGACTGTGGGAAATGTAGTGGCGACGGCGGGTACGCCTATGCCACGATGTGTGAAAAGAACAGTATGTGTTGCGTTAGCCATCCCTGGACACGTGTTTCGAGGTAGTTGCCTCTCGTCAGCAGGGAGCAGGTCAGTGTAAGGGGGTGCCGTGTGGACTGCCAAAATGTAATTAAAAACAGGTCAAGTACCTCTCATGGCGCGCAGGTGCAGATCCAAGGCTCGTCAGCCCGTTGGCTCAAGGGAGCCGTAATAAATTGTGCAAAAGTAGGTCGCACACTGCTCGTCACACCAGCAAGTTGCCCCAAAGGACTGTGGGAAATGTAGTGGCGACGGCGGGTACGCCTATGCCACGATGTGTAAAAAGAACAGTATGTGTTGCGTTAGCCATCCCTGGACACGTGTTTCGAGGTAGTTGCCTCTCGTCAGCAGGGAGCAGGTCAGTGTAAGGGGGTGCCGTGTGGACTGCCAAAATGTAATTAAAAACAGGTCAAGTACCTCTCATGGCGCGCAGGTGCAGATCCAAGGCTCGTCAGCCCGTTGGCTCAAGGGAGCCGTAATAAATTGTGCAAAAGTAGGTCGCACACTGCTCGTCAAACCAGCAAGTTGCCCCAAAGGACTGTGGGAAATGTAGTGGCGACGGCGGGTACGCCTATGCCACGATGTGTAAAAAGAACAGTAAGTGTTGCGTTAGCCATCCCTGGACACGTGTTTCGAGGTAGTTGCCTCTCGTCAGCAGGGAGCAGGTCAGTGTAAGGGGGTGCCGTGTGGACTGCCAAAATATAATTAAAAACAGGTCAAGTACCTCTCATGGCGCGCAGGTGCAGATCCAAGGCTCGTCAGCCCGTTGGCTCAAGGGAGCCGTAATAAATTGTGCAAAAGTAGGTCGCACACTGCTCGTCACACCAGCAAGTTGCCCCAAAGGACTGTGGGAAATGTAGTGGCGACGGCGGGTACGCCTATGCCACGATGTGTAAAAAGAACAGTATGTGTTGCGTTAGCCATCCCTGGACACGTGTTTTGAGGTAGTTGCCTCTTGTCAGCAGGGAGCAGGTCAGTGTAAGGGGGTGCCGTGTGGACTGCCAAAATATAATTAAAAACAGGTCAAGTACCTCTCATGGCGCGCAGGTGCAGATCCAAGGCTCGTCAGCCCGTTGGCTCAAGGGAGCCGTAATAAATTGTGCAAAAGTAGGTCGCACACTGCTCGTCACACCAGCAAGTTGCCCCAAAGGACTGTGGGAAATGTAGTGGCGACGGCGGGTACGCCTATGCCACGATGTGTAAAAAGAACAGTATGTGTTGCGTTAGCCATCCCTGGACACGTGTTTCGAGGTAGTTGCCTCTCGTCAGCAGGGAGCAGGTCAGTGTAAGGGGGTGCCGTGTGGACTGCCAAAATGTAATTAAAAACAGGTCAAGTACCTCTCATGGCGCGCAGGTGCAGATCCAAGGCTCGTCAGCCCGTTGGCTCAAGGGAGCCGTAATAAATTGTGCAAAAGTAGGTTGCACACTGCTCGTCACACTACCTCGAAACACGTGTCCAGGGATGGCTAACGCAACACATACTGTTCTTTTTACACATCGTGGCATAGGCGTACCCGCCGTCGCCACTACATTTCCCACAGTCCTTTGGGGCAACTTGCTGGTGTGACGAGCAGTGTGCGATCTACTTTTGCACAATCTCTCACATACTCTCACAGACTCTCTCTCACAGACACTCTCTCACAGATACTCTCTCACAGACACTCTCTCAGACTCTCTCTCACAGACTCTCTCACAGACTCTCACAGACACTCTCTCACAGACACTCTCTCAGACACTCTCTCACAGACTCTCTCTCACAGACACTCTCACAGACTCTCTCTCTCACAGAAACTCTCTCACAGACACTCTCTCACAGACACTCTCTCACAGACTCTCTCACACACACTCTCTCTCAGACACTCTCTCACAGACACTCTCACAGGCACTCTCTCACAGACACTCTCTCACAGACACTCTCACAGACACTCCCAGACACAGACACTCTCACAGACACTCTCACAGACACTCTCTCACAGACACTCTCTCACAGACTCTCTCACAGACTCTCACAGACACTCTCTCACAGACACTCTCTCACAGACACTCTCTCACAGACTCTCTCTCACAGACACTTTCACAGACTCTCTCACAGAAACTCTCTCACAGAAACTCTCTCACAGACAATCTCTCACAGACTCTCTCACATACACTCTCTCTCAGACACTCTCTCACACACACTCTCACAGGTACTCTCTCACATACACTCTCTCACAGGCACTCTCTCACAGACACTCTCTCACAGACACTCTCACAGACACTCTCTCACAGACAGACTCTCACAGACACTCTCTCACAGACTCTCACAGACACTCTCTCACAGACTCTCACAAACTCTCTCTCTCACAGACTCTCTCTCACAGATACTCTCTCACAGACACTCTCTCACAGACTCTCACAGACTCTCTCACACAGACACTCTCTCACAGACTCTCAACAACACTCTCACAGACTATCACAGACACTCTCTAACATACACACTCTCACAGACTCTCTCTCACACTCTCTCACAGACACTCTCTCACACTCACTCTCTCTCACAGACTCTCTCCCACACTCTCTCTCACAGACTCTCTCTCACAGACACTCTCTCACAGACACTCTCTCACAGACACTCTCTCACAGACACTCTCTCACACTCACACTCTCTCACAGACACTCTTTCACGGACACTCTCTCATAGACACTCTCTCACAGACACTCTCTCACAGACACTCTCTCACAGACACTCTCATAGACAATCTCACAGATACTCTCTCACAGACTAACTCTCACAGACACTCTCACAGACACTCTCACAGACACTCTCACAGACTCTCTCTCAGTGACTCGCTCTCACAGACTCTCTCACAGACACTTTCTCACAGACACTCTCTTGCAGACTCTCTCACACTCTCTTACACACACTCTCTCGCAGACACTCTCTCACAGACTCTCTCTCACAGACTCTCTCACAGACTCACTCTCACATACACTCTCTCACACTCTCACAGACACTCTCTCAAAGACTCTCATAGATACTCTCAGACACTCTCTCACAGACACGCTCAGAGACACTCTCACAGACTGTCTCACAGACTCTCTCTCACAGACTCTCTCTCACAGACTCTCACACTCTCACAGACACTCTCATGGACACTCTCATGGACACTCTCACAGACACTCTCTCACAGACACTCTCTCACAGACACTCTCTCACACTCTCTCACAGACACTCTCTCACAGACTCTCTCACAGACACTCTCTCACAGACACTCTCTCACAGACATTCTCTCCCAGGCACTCTCTCACAGACTCTCACAGACTCTTTCACAGACTCTCACAGACACTTTCTCACAGACACTCTTTCACAGACACTCTCACACAGACACTCTCACACAGACACTCTCACACAGACACACTCTCAAAGACACTCTCTCACACTCTCTCTCACAGACTCTCTCTCACAGACACACTCTCGCAGGCACTCTCTCATAGACACTCTCTCACAGACTCTCACAGACTCTCTCACAGACACTCTCACAGACTCTCTCTCACTGACTCTCTCACAGACACTCTCTCACAGACTCTCACAAACTCTCTCTCACAGACTCTCTCTCACAGACACTCTCACAGACTCTCTCTCATAAGACAGACTCTCACCGATACTCTCACATACTATCACAGACACTCACTCTCACAGACACTCTCTCATAGACACTCTCTCACAGGCACTCTCACAGACTCTCACAGTCTCACAGACACTCTCTCACAGACACTTTCTCACAGACACTTTCTCACAGATACTCACACACAGACACTTTCTCACGGACACTCACACACAGCCACTCTCTCACAGACACTCTCTCACACTCTCACAGACTCTCTCACATACTCTCACAGACTCCCTCTCATAGACACACTCTCACAGACACTCCCAGACACAGACACTCTCACAGACACTCTCTCACAGACACTCTCTCAGACTCTCTCTTACAGTCTCTCTCACAGACACTCTCTCACAGACACTCTCTCACAGACACTCTCTCACAGACACTCTCTCACAGACTATCTCTCACATACACTCTCTCTCAGACACTCTCTCACAGACACTCTCACAGGCACTCTCTCACGAGCACTCTCACAGACACTCTCACAGACAGACTCTCACAGACACTCTCTCACAGACTCTCACAGACACTCTCTCACAGACTCTCTCACAGACCCTCTCTCACAGATACTCTCTCACAGACACTTTTTCACAGACTCTCTCACACAGACACTCTCTCACAGACTCTCAACGACACTCTCACAGACTATCACAGACACTCTCTAACATACACTCTCTCAAAGACTCTCACAGACTCTCTCGCAGACACTCTCTCACAGACACTCTCTCAGACACTCTCACACAGACACTCTCACACAGATACTCTCAGACACTCACACACTCTCTCACAGATACTCTCTCACATTCTCTCTCACAGACACTCTCGCTCAGACTCTCACAGACACTCTCTCAGACTCTCACAGACACTCTCTCACAGACTCTCACAGACACTCTCACAGACTCTCTCACAGACACTCTCTCACAGACTCTCTCTCACACTCTCTCACAGACACTCACAGACGCTCTCTCACACGCACACTCTCTAACAGACTCTCTCCCACACTCTCTCTCACAGACTCTCTCTCACAGATACTCTTTCACACTCACACTCTCTCACAGACACTCTTTCACAGACTCTCTCACAGACACTCTCTCACAGACACTCTCTCACAGACACTCTCTTACAGACACTCTCTCAAAGACACCCTCTCACAGACACTCTCATAGACACTCTCATAGACACTCTCTCACAGACACTCTCACAGACATTCAAAGACAGACTCTCAAAGACACTCTCTGACAGGCTCTCACAGACACTCTCTCACAGACTTTCACAGATTCTCTCTCACAGACTCTCTCTCACAGACACTCTCACAGACACTCTCTCACAGACAGATTCTCACAGACACTCTGACAGACTCTCACAGACACTCTCACAGACACCCTCTCACAGACACTCTCTCACAGACAGTCTCATAGACAATCTCACAGACACTCTCTCACAGACTCACTCTCACAGACACTCTCACAGACACTCTCACAGACTCTCTCTCACAGTCTCTCTCACAGATACTCTCTCACAGACACTCTCTTACAGACACTCTCTCCCACTCTCTTACACACACTCTCTCACAGACACTCTCTCACAGACTCTCTCTCACAGACTCTCTCTCACAGACTCTCTCTCACAGACACTCTCTCACACTCACACACACTCTCTCAAAGACTCTCAGAGATACTCTCAGACACTCTCTCACTGACACTCTCAGAGGCTGTCTCACAGACTGTCTCACAGACTCTCTCTCACACTCTCTCACAGACACTCACAGACGCTCTCTCACACGCACACTCTCTAACAGACTCTCTCCCACACTCTCTCTCACAGACTCTCTCTCACAGATACTCTCTCACACTCACACTCTCTCACAGACACTCTTTCACAGACTCTCTCACAGACACTCTCTCACAGACACTCTCTCACAGACACTCTCTCACAGACACTCTCTCAAAGACACCCTCTCACAGACACTCTCATAGACACTCTCATAGACACTCTCTCACAGACACTCTCACAGACATTCAAAGACAGACTCTCAAAGACACTCTCTGACAGGCTCTCACAGACACTCTCTCACAGACTTTCACAGATTCTCTCTCACAGACTCTCTCTCACAGACACTCTCACAGACACTCTCTCACAGACAGATTCTCACAGACACTCTGACAGACTCTCACAGACACTCTCACAGACACCCTCTCACAGACACTCTCTCACAGACAGTCTCATAGACAATCTCACAGACACTCTCTCACAGACTCACTCTCACAGACACTCTCACAGACACTCTCACAGACTCTCTCTCACAGTCTCTCTCACAGATACTCTCTCACAGACACTCTCTTACAGACACTCTCTCCCACTCTCTTACACACACTCTCTCACAGACACTCTCTCACAGACTCTCTCTCACAGACTCTCTCTCACAGACTCTCTCTCACAGACACTCTCTCACACTCACACACACTCTCTCAAAGACTCTCAGAGATACTCTCAGACACTCTCTCACTGACACTCTCAGAGGCTGTCTCACAGACTGTCTCACAGACTCTCTCTCACAGACTCTCTCTCACAGAATCTCACACTCTCACAGACACTCTCACAGACACTTTCACAGACACTCTCTCACAGACACTCTCTCACAGACACTCTCTCACACTCTCTCACAGACACTCTCTCACAGTCTCTCTCACAGACACTCTCTCACAGACACTCTCTCACAGACACTCTCTCACAGACATTCTCTCCCAGACACTTTCTAACAGACTCTCACAGACTCTTTCACAGACTCTCACAGGCACTTTCTCACAGACACTCTCACACAGACACTCTCTCACAGACACTCTCTCACACTCTCTCACAGACACTCTCTCACAGTCTCTCTCACAGACACTCTCTCACAGACACTCTCTCACAGACACTCTCTCACAGACATTCTCTCCCAGACACTTTCTAACAGACTCTCACAGACTCTTTCACAGACTCTCATAGGCACTTTCTCACAGACACTCTTTCACAGACACTCTCACACAGACACTCTCACACAGACACACTCTCAAAGACACTCTCACACTCTCTCACACTCTCTCTCTCACAGACTCTCTCTCGCAGGCACTCTCTCATAGACACTCTCTCACAGACTCTCACAGACTCTCTCACAGACACTCTTTCACATACACTCTCTCACAGACACTCTCTCACAGACTCTCTCTCATAGACACTCTCACAGACACTCACAGACAGACTCTCACAGACACTTTCACAGACTCTCTCTCACTGACTCTCTCACAGACACTCTCTCACAGACACTCTCTCACAGACTCTCACAGACTCTCTCTCACAGACTCTCTCACAGACTCTCTCTCACAGACAGACTCTCACCGATACTCTCACAGACTATCACAGACACTCACTCTCACAGACACTCTCTCATAGACACACTCTCACAGACACTCTCTCACAGACTCTCACACTCACAGACTCTCACAGACTCTCTCTCACAGACTCTCTCACAGACTCTCTCTCACAGACAGACTCTCACCGATACTCTCACAGACTATCACAGACACTCACTCTCACAGACACTCTCTCATAGACACGCTCTCACAGACACTCTCTCACAGACTCTCACACTCTCACAGACACTTTCGCACACTCTCACAGACTCTCTCACATACTCTCACAGACTCTCTCTCACAGACTCTCTCTCACAGACACTCCCAGACACAGACACTCTCACAGACACTCTCTCACAGACACTCTCTCACAGACACTCTCTCAGACTCTCTCTCACAGACTCTCTCACAGACTCTCACAGACAATCTCTCACAGACACTCTCTCAGACACTCTCTCGAAGACTCTCTCTCACAGACACTCTCACAGACTCTCTCTCTCACAGAAACTCTCTCACAGACACTCTCTCACAGACACTCTCTCACAGACACTCTCTCACAGACACTCTCTCACAGACTCTCTCACATACACTCTCTCTCAGACACTCTCTCACACACACTCTCACAGGCACTCTCTCACAGACACTCTCTCACAGACACTCTCACAGACACTCCCAGACACAGACACTCTCACAGACACTCTCTCACAGACACTCTCTCACAGACACTCTCTCACAGACTCTCTCACACTCTCACAGACACTCTCTCACAGACATTCTCTCACAGACACTCTCTCACAGACTCTCTCTCACAGACACTCTCACAGACTCTCTCACAGAAACTCTCTCACAGACAATCTCTCACAGACAATCTCTCACAGACTCTCTCACATACACTCTCTCTCAGACACTCTCTCACACACACTCTCACAGGTACTCTCTCACATACACTCTCTCACAGGCACTCTCTCACAGACACTCTCTCACAGACACTCTCTCACAGACACTCTCACAGACACTCTCTCACAGACAGACTCTCACAGACACTCTCTCACAGACTCTCACAGACACTCTCTCACAGACTCTCACAAACTCTCTCTCTCACAGACTCTCTCTCACAGATACTCTCTCACAGACACTCTCTCACAGACTCTCACAGACTCTCTCACACAGACACTCTCTCACAGACTCTCAACGACACTCTCACAGACTATCACAGACACTCTCTAACATACACTCTCTCACAGACTCTCTCACACTCTCTCAGAGACACTCTCTCACAGACACTCACAGACACTCTCTCACACTCACACTCTCTCACAGACTCTCTTCCACACTCTCTCTCACAGACTCTCTCTCACAGACACTCTCTCACAGACACTCTCCCACACTCACACTCTCTCACAGACACTCTTTCACATACACTCTCTCATAGACACTCTCTCACAGACACTCTCTCACATACACTCTCTCACAGACACTCTCATAGACAATCTCACAGAACCTCTCTCACAGACTAACTCTCACAGACACTCTCACAGACACTCTCACAGATTCTCTCTCACAGACTCTCTCACAGACACTCTCTCACAGACACTCTCTTGCAGACTCTCTCACACTCTCTTACACACACTCTCTCACAGACACTCTCTCACAGACTCTCTCTCACAGACTCTCTCACAGACTCTCTCTCACAGACACTCTCTCACACTCTCACAGACACTCTCTCAAAGACTCTCATAGATACTCTCAGACACTCTCTCACAGACACGCTCAGAGACACTCTCACAGACTGTCTCACAGACTCTCTCTCACAGACTCTCTCTCACAGACTCTCACACTCTCACAGACACTCTCAGGGACACTCTCATGGACACTCTCACAGACACTCTCTCACAGATACTCTCTCACAGACACTCTCTCACAGACTCTCACAGACTCTCTCACACAGACACTCTCTCACAGACTCTCAACGACACTCTCACAGACTATCACAGACACTCTCTAACATACACTCTCTCACAGACTCTCTCACACTCTCTCAGAGACACTCTCTCACAGACACTCACAGACACTCTCTCACACTCACACTCTCTCACAGACTCTCTTCCACACTCTCTCTCACAGACTCTCTCTCACAGACACTCTCTCACAGACACTCTCCCACACTCACACTCTCTCACAGACACTCTTTCACATACACTCTCTCATAGACACTCTCTCACAGACACTCTCTCACAGACACTCTCTCACAGACACTCTCATAGACAATCTCACAGACACTCTCTCACAGACTAACTCTCACAGACACTCTCACAGACACTCTCACAGATTCTCTCTCACAGACTCTCTCTCACAGACTCTCTCACAGACACTCTCTCACAGACACTCTCTTGCAGACTCTCTCACACTCTCTTACACACACTCTCTCACAGTCACTCTCTCACAGACTCTCTCTCACAGACTCTCTCACAGACTCTCTCTCACAGACACTCTCTCACACTCTCACAGACACTCTCTCAAATTCTCTCATAGATACTCTCAGACACTCTCTCACAGACACGCTCAGAGACACTCTCACAGACTGTCTCACAGACTCTCTCTCACAGACTCTCTCTCACAGACTCTCACACTCTCACAGACACTCTCAGGGACACTCTCATGGACACTCTCACAGACACTCTCTCACAGACACTCTCTCACAGACACTCTCTCATACTCTCTCACAGACACTCTCTCACAGACTGTCTCACAGACACTCTCTCACAGACACTCTCTCACAGACATTCTCTCCCAGACACTCTCTCACAGACTCGCACAGATTCTTTCACAGATTCTCACAGACACTTTCTCACAGACACTCTTTCACAGACACTCTTTCACAGACACTCTCACACAGACACTCTCACACAGACACTCTCACACAGACACACTCTCAAAGACACTCTCTCACACTCTCTCTCTCACACAGACTCTCTCTCACAGACACACTCTCGCAGGCACTCTCTCATAGACACTCTCTCACAGACTCTCACAGACTCTCTCACAGACACTCTTTCACAGACACTCTTTCACAGACACTCTCTCACAGACACTCTCTCACAGACACTCTCACAGACACTCTTACAGACACTCTTACAGACAGACTCTCACAGACTCTCACAGACACTCTCACAGACTCTCTCTCACAGACACTCTCACAGACTCTCTCTCATAAGACAGACTCTCACCGATACTCTCACATACTATCACAGACACTCACTCTCACAGACACTCTCTCATAGACACTCTCTCACAGGCACTCTCACAGACTCTCACAGTCTCACAGACACTCTCTCACAGACACTTTCTCACAGACACTTTCTCACAGACACTCACACACAGACACTTTCTCATGGACACTCACACACAGCCACTCTCTCACAGACACTCTCTCACACTCTCACAGACTCTCTCACATATTCTCACAGACTCTCTCATAGACACACTCTCACAGACACTCCCAGACACAGACACTCTCACAGACACTCTCTCACAGACACTCTCTCAGACTCTCTCTCACAGTCTCTCTCACAGACTCTCACAGACACTCTCTCACAGACACTCTCTCACAGACACTCTCTCACAGACTATCTCTCACATACACTCTCTCTCAGACACTCTCTCACAGACACTCTCACAGGCACTCTCTCACAAGCACTCTCACAGACAAACTCTCACAGACACTCTCTCACAGACTCTCACAGACACTCTCTCACAGACTCTCTCACAGACCCTCTCTCACAGATACTCTCTCACAGACACTTTTTCACATACTCTCTCACACAGACACTCTCTCACAGACTCTCAACGACACTCTCACAGACTATCACAGACACTCTCTAACATACACTCTCTCAAAGACTCTCACAGACTCTCTCGCAGACACTCTCTCGCAGACACTCTCTCAGACACTCTCACACAGACACTCTCACACAGATACTCTCAGACACTCACACACTCTCTCACAGATACTCTCTCACATTCTCTCTCACAGACACTCTCGCTCAGACTCTCACAGACACTCTCTCAGACTCTCACAGACACTCTCACAGACTCTCTCATAGACACTCTCACAGACTCTCTCTCACACTCTCTCACAGACACTCTCTCACGGACACTCACAGACGCTCTCTCACACGCACACTCTCTTACAGACTCTCTCCCACACTCTCTCTCACAGACTCTCTCTCACCGATACTCTCTCACACTCACACTCTCTCACAGACACTCTTTCACAGACTCTCTCACAGACACTCTCTTACAGACACTCTCTCACAGACACTCTCTCACAGACACTCTCTCAAAGACACTCTCTCACAGACACTCTCTCACAGACACTCTCATAGACACTCTCATAGACACTCTCATAGACACTCTCTCACAGACACTCTCACAGACATTCAAAGACAGACTCTCACAGACACTCTCTGACAGGCTCTCACAGACACTCTCTCACAGACTTTCACAGATTCTCTCTCACAGACTCTCTCTCACAGACACTCTCACAGACACTCTCTCACAGACAGACTCTCACAGACACTCTGACAGACTCTCACAGACACTCTCACAGACTCACTCTCACAGACTCACTCTCACAAACTCACTCTCACAGACACTCTCTCACAGACTCTCTCACAGACTCTCTCTCACAGACTCTCACACTCTCATAGACACACTCTCACAGACACTCTCACAGACACTCTCTCACACTCTCTCACAGACACTCTCTCACAGACACTCACAGACACTCACACTCACACTCTCTCACAGACTCTCTCCCACACTCTCTCTCACAGACTCTCTCTCACAGACACTCTCACACGCACACTCTCTCACAGACACTCTCTCACAGACACTCTCTCACAGACACTCTCTCACAGACACTCTCTCACAGACACTCTCATAGACGATCTCACAGCCACTCTCTCACAGACTAACTCTCACAGCCACTCTCTCACAGACTAACTCTCACAGACACTCTCACAGACACTCTCACATACTCTCACAGACTCTCTCTCACAGACTCTCTCACAGACACTCTCTCACACACACTCTCTTACAGACTCTCTCACACTCTCTTACACACACTCTCTCACAGACACTCTCTCACAGACACTCTCTCACACTCTCTCACAGACACTCTCTCACAGACTCTCTCACAGACACTCTCTCACAGACACTCTCTCACAGACACTCTCTCACAGACATTCTCTCCCAGACACTCTCTCACAGACTCTCACAGACACTTTCTCACAGACACTCTTTCATAGACACTCTCACAGAGACACTCTCACACAGACACTCTCACACAGACACACTCTCAAAGATACTCTCTCATATTCTCTCTCTCACAGACTCTCTCTCACAGACACACTCTTGCAGGCACTCTCTCATAGACACTCTCTCACAGACTCTCACAGACTCTCTCACAGACTCTCACGGACACTCTTTCACAGACACTCTTTCACAGACACTCTTTCACAGACACTCTTTCACAGACACTCTCTCACAGACACTCTCACAGACAGACTCTCACAGACTCTCACAGACACTCTCACAGGCTCTCTCTCACAGACTCTCTCACAGACTCTCACAGACACTCTCTCATAGACTCTCACAGACTCTCTCTCACAGACTCTCTCTCACAGACACTCTCACAGACTCTCTCTCACAAACAGACTCTCACCGATACTCTCACAGACTATCACAGACACTCACTCTCACAGACACTCTCTCATAGACACTCTCTCACAGACACTCTTACAGACTCTCACAGTCTCACAGACACTCTCTCACAGACACTTTCTCACAGACACTCACACACAGACACTTTCTCACAGACACTCACACACAGCCACTCTCTCACAGACACTCTCTCACACTCTCACAGACTCTCTCACATACTCTCACAGACTCTCTCTCACAGACACTCCCAGACACAGACACTCTCACAGACACTCTCTCACAGACACTCTCTCAGACTCTCTCTCACAGACTCTCACACAGACTCTCACAGACACTCTCTCACAGACACTGTCTCACAGACACTCTCACAGACTCTCTCTCTCGCAGAAACTCTCTCACAGACACTCTCTCACAGATAATCTCTCACAGACTCTCTCTCACATACACTCTCTCTCAGACACTCTCTCACAGGCACTCTCACAGACACTCTCACAGACTCTCACAGACACTCTCTCACAGACTCTCACAGACACTCTCTCACAGACTCTCACAGACTCTCTCACAGACCCTCTCTCACAGATACTCTCTCGCAGACACGTTTTCACAGACTCTCTCACACAGACACTCTCTCACAGACTATCACAGACACTCTCTAACATACACTCTCTCAAAGACTCTCACAGACTCTCTCGCAGACACTCTCTCAGACTCTCTCACACAGACACTCTCACACAGACACTCTCAGACACACACACTCTCTCACAGATACTCTCTCACAGACACTCTCTCTCAGACTCTCACAGACACTCCCTCAGACTCTCACAGACACTCTCTCACAGACTCTCACAGACACTCTCACGGACTCTCTCACAGACACTCTCTCACAGACTCTCTCTCACACTCTCTCACAGACACTCTCTCACAGACACTCACAGACACTCTCTCACATGCACACTCTCTCATAGACTCTCTCCCACACTCTCTTTAACAGACTCTCTCTCACAGATACTCTCTCACACTCACACTCTCTCACAGACACTCTTTCACAGACTCTCACAGACACTCTCTCACAGACACTCTCTCACAGACTCTCTCACACAGACACTCTCTCACAGACTCTCAACGACACTCTCACAGACTATCACAGACACTCTCTAACATACACTCTCTCACAGACTCTCTCACACTCTCTCAGAGACACTCTCTCACAGACACTCACAGACACTCTCTCACACTCACACTCTCTCACAGACTCTCTTCCACACTCTCTCTCACAGACTCTCTCTCACAGACACTCTCTCACAGACACTCTCTCACACTCACACTCTCTCACAGACACTCTTTCACATACACTCTCTCATAGACACTCTCTCACAGACACTCTCTCTCAGACACTCTCTCACAGACACTCTCATAGACACTCTCACAGACACTCTCACAGATTCTCTCTCACAGACTCTCTCTCACAGACTCTCTCACAGACACTCTCTCACAGACACTCTCTTGCAGACTCTCTCACACTCTCTTACACACACTCTCTCACAGACACTCTCTCACAGACTCTCTCTCACAGACTCTCTCACAGACTCTCTCTCACAGACACTCTCTCATAGACACTCTCTCACAGACACTCTCTCTCAGACACTCTCTCACAGACACTCTCATAGACACTCTCACAGACACTCTCACAGACACTCTCTCACAGACTAACTCTCACAGACACTCTCACAGACACTCTCACAGACACTCTCACAGATTCTCTCTCACAGACTCTCTCTCACAGACTCTCTCACAGACACTCTCTCACAGACACTCTCTTGCAGACTCTCTCACACTCTCTTACACACACTCTCTCACAGACACTCTCTCACAGACTCTCTCTCACAGACTCTCTCACAGACTCTCTCTCACAGACACTCTCTCACACTCTCACAGACACTCTCTCAAAGACTCTCATAGATACTCTCAGACACACTCTCACAGACACGCTCAGAGACACTCTCACAGACTGTCTCACAGACTCTCTCTCACAGACTCTCTCTCACAGACACTCTCAGGGACACTATCATGGACACTCTCACAGACACTCTCTCACAGACACTCTCTCACACTCTCTCACAGACACTCTCTCACAGACTCTCTCACAGACACTCTCTCACAGACACTCTCTCACAGACATTCTCTCCCAGACACTCTCTCACAGACTCGCACAGACTCTTTCACAGATTCTCACAGACACTTTCTCACAGACACTCTTTCACAGACACTCTCACACAGACACTCTCACACAGACACTCTCACACAGACACACTCTCAAAGACACTCTTTCACACTCTCTCTCTCACACAGACTCTCTCTCACAGACACACTCTCGCAGGCACTCTCTTATAGACACTCTCTCACAGACTCTCACAGACTCTCTCACAGACACTCTTTCACAGACACTCTTTCACAGACACTCTCTCACAGACACTCTCTCACAGACACTCTCACAGACACTCTCACAGACACTCTCACAGACACTCTCACAGACTCTCACAGACTCTCTCTCACAGACTCTCTCACAGACACTCTCTCACACACACTCTCTTACAGACTCTCTCACACTCTCGTACACACACTCTCTCACAGACACTCTCTCACAGACTCTCTCTCACAGACTCTCTCTAACAGACTCACACTCTCACAGACACTCTCACAGACACTCTCATGGACACTCTCACGGACATTCTCACGGACACTCTCTCACAGACACTCTCTCACAGACACTCTCTCACACTCTCTCACAGACACTCTCTCACAGACTCTCTCTCACAGACACTCTCTCACACACATTCTCTCCCAGACACTCTCTCACAGACTCTCACAGACACTTTCTCACAGACACTCTTTCACAGACACTCTCACAGAGACACTCTCACACAGACACTCTCACACAGACACACTCTCAAAGATACTCTCTCATACTCTCTCTCTCACAGACTCTCTCTCACAGACACACTCTTGCAGGCACTCTCTCATAGACACTCTCTCACAGACTCTCACAGACTCTCTCACAGACTCTCACGGACACTCTTTCACAGACACTCTTTCACAGACACTCTTTCACAGACACTCTTTCACAGACACTCTTTCACAGACACTCTCTCACAGACACTCTCACAGACAGACTCTCACAGACTCTCACAGACACTCTCACAGGCTCTCTCTCACAGACTCTCTCACAGACTCTCACAGACACTCTCTCACAGACTCTCACAGACTCTCTCTCACAGACTCTCTCTCACAGACACTCTCACAGACTCTCTCTCACAAACAGACTCTCACCGATACTCTCACAGACTATCACAGACACTCACTCTCACAGATACTCTCTCATAGACACTCTCTCACAGACACTCTTACAGACTCTCACAGTCTCACAGACACTCTCTCACAGACACTTTCTCACAGACACTCACACACAGACACTTTCTCACAGACACTCACACACAGCCACTCTCTCACAGACACTCTCTCACACTCTCACAGACTCTCTCACATACTCTCACAGACTCTCTCTCACAGACACTCCCAGACACAGACACTCTCACAGACACTCTCTCACAGACACTCTCTCAGACTCTCTCTCACAGACTCTCTCACAGACTCTCACAGACACTCTCTCACAGACACTGTCTCACAGACACTCTCACAGACTCTCTCTCTCGCAGAAACTCTCTCACAGACACTCTCTCACAGATAATCTCTCACAGACTCTCTCTCACATACACTCTCTCTCAGACACTCTCTCACAGGCACTCTCACAGACACTCTCACAGACAGACTCTCACAGACACTCTCTCACAGACTCTCACAGACACTCTCTCACAGACTCTCTCACAGACCCTCTCTCACAGATACTCTCTCGCAGACACGTTTTCACAGACTCTCTCACACAGACACTCTCTCACAGACTATCACAGACACTCTCTAACATACACTCTCTCAAAGACTCTCACAGACTCTCTCGCAGACACTCTCTCAGACTCTCTCACACAGACACTCTCAGACACTCACACACTCTCTCACAGATACTCTCTCACAGAAACTCTCTCTCAGACTCTCACAGACACTCCCTCAGACTCTCACAGACACTCTCTCACAGACTCTCACAGACACTCTCACGGACTCTCTCACAGACACTCTCTCACAGACTCTCTCTCACACTCTCTCACAGACACTCTCTCACAGACACTCACAGACACTCTCTCACATGCACACTCTCTCACAGACTCTCTCCCACACTCTCTTTCACAGACTCTCTCTCACAGATACTCTCTCACACTCTCTCACAGACACTCTTTCACAGACTCTCACAGACACTCTCTCACAGACAGACTCTCACAGACACTCTCTCACAGACTCTCACAGACACTCTCTCACAGACTCTCACAAACTCTCTTTCTCACAGACTCTCTCTCACAGATACTCTCTCACAGACACTCTCTCACAGACTCTCACAGACACTCTCTCACAGACACTCTCTCACAGACTCTCACAGACACTCTCTCACAGACTCTCACAAACTCTCTCTCTCACAGACTCTCTCTCACAGATACTCTCTCACAGACACTCTCTCACAGACTCTCTCACACAGACACTCTCTCACAGACTCTCAACGACACTCTCACAGACTATCACAGACACTCTCTAACATACACTCTCTCACAGACTCTCTCACACTCTCTCAGAGACACTCTCTCACAGACACTCACAGACACTCTCTCACACTCACACTCTCTCACAGACTCTCTTCCACACTCTCTCTCACAGACTCTCTCTCACAGACACTCTCTCACAGACACTCTCTCACACTCACACTCTCTCACAGACACTCTTTCACATACACTCTCTCATAGACACTCTCTCACAGACACTCTCTCTCTCAGACACTCTCTCACAGACACTCTCATAGACAATCTCACAGACACTCTCTCACAGACTAACTCTCACAGACACTCTCACAGACACTCTCACAGACACTCTCACAGATTCTCTCTCACAGACTCTCTCTCACAGACTCTCTCACAGACACTCTCTCACAGACACTCTCTTGCAGACTCTCTCACACTCTCTTACACACACTCTCTCACAGACACTCTCTCACAGACTCTCTCTCACAGACTCTCTCACAGACTCTCTCTCACAGACACTCTCTCACACTCTCACAGACACTCTCTCAAAGACTCTCATAGATACTCTCAGACACACTCTCACAGACACGCTCAGAGACACTCTCACAGACTGTCTCACAGACTCTCTCTCACAGACTCTCTCTCACAGACACTCTCAGGGACACTATCATGGACACTCTCACAGACACTCTCTCACAGACACTCTCTCACACTCTCTCACAGACACTCTCTCACAGACTCTCTCACAGACACTCTCTCACAGACACTCTCTCACAGACATTCTCTCCCAGACACTCTCTCACAGACTCGCACAGACTCTTTCACAGATTCTCACAGACACTTTCTCACAGACACTCTTTCACAGACACTCTCACACAGACACTCTCACACAGACACTCTCACACAGACACACTCTCAAAGACACTCTTTCACACTCTCTCTCTCACACAGACTCTCTCTCACAGACACACTCTCGCAGGCACTCTCTTATAGACACTCTCTCACAGACTCTCACAGACTCTCTCACAGACACTCTTTCACAGACACTCTTTCACAGACACTCTCTCACAGACACTCTCTCACAGAAACTCTCACAGACACTCTCACAGACACTCTCACAGACACTCTCACAGACTCTCACAGACTCTCTCTCACAGACTCTCTCACAGACACTCTCTCACACACACTCTCTTACAGACTCTCTCACACTCTCGTACACACACTCTCTCACAGACACTCTCTCACAGACTCTCTCACAGACTCTCTCTAACAGACTCACACTCTCACAGACACTCTCACAGACACTCTCATGGACACTCTCACGGACATTCTCACAGACACTCTCTCACAGACACTCTCTCACAGACACTCTCTCACACTCTCTCACAGACACTCTCTCACAGACTCTCTCTCACAGACACTCTCTCACAGACACTCTCTCACACACATTCTCTCCCAGACACTCTCTCACAGACTCTCACAGACACTTTCTCACAGACACTCTTTCACAGACACTCTCACAGAGACACTCTCACACAGACACTCTCACACAGACACACTCTCAAAGATACTCTCTCATACTCTCTCTCTCACAGACTCTCTCTCACAGACACACTCTTGCAGGCACTCTCTCATAGACACTCTCTCACAGACTCTCACAGACTCTCTCACAGACTCTCACGGACACTCTTTCACAGACACTCTTTCACAGACACTCTTTCACAGACACTCTTTCACAGACACTCTCTCACAGACACTCTCACAGACAGACTCTCACAGACTCTCACAGACACTCTCACAGGCTCTCTCTCACAGACTCTCTCACAGACTCTCACAGACACTCTCTCACAGACTCTCACAGACTCTCTCTCACAGACTCTCTCTCACAGACACTCTCACAGACTCTCTCTCACAAACAGACTCTCACCGATACTCTCACAGACTATCACAGACACTCACTCTCACAGATACTCTCTCATAGACACTTTCTCACAGACACTCTTACAGACTCTCACAGTCTCACAGACACTCTCTCACAGACACTTTCTTACAGACACTCACACACAGACACTTTCTCACAGACACTCACACACAGCCACTCTCTCACAGACACTCTCTCACACTCTCACAGACTCTCTCACATACTCTCACAGACTCTCTCTCAGACACTCCCAGACACAGACACTCTCACAGACACTCTCTCACAGACACTCTCTCAGACTCTCTCTCACAGACTCTCTCACAGACTCTCACAGACACTCTCTCACAGACACTGTCTCACAGACACTCTCACAGACTCTCTCTCTCGCAGAAACTCTCTCACAGACACTCTCTCACAGATAATCTCTCACAGACTCTCTCTCACATACACTCTCTCTCAGACACTCTCTCACAGGCACTCTCACAGACACTCTCACAGACAGACTCTCACAGACACTCTCTCACAGACTCTCACAGACACTCTCTCACAGACTCTCACAGACTCTCTCACAGACCCTCTCTCACAGATACTCTCTCGCAGACACGTTTTCACAGACTCTCTCACACAGACACTCTCTCACAGACTATCACAGACACTCTCTAACATACACTCTCTCAAAGACTCTCACAGACTCTCTCGCAGACACTCTCTCAGACTCTCTCACACAGACACTCTCACACAGACACTCTCAGACACTCACACACTCTCTCACAGATACTCTCTCACAGAAACTCTCTCTCAGACTCTCACAGACACTCCCTCAGACTCTCACAGACACTCTCTCACAGACTCTCACAGACACTCTCACGGACTCTCTCACAGACACTCTCTCACAGACTCTCTCTCACACTCTCTCACAGACACTCTCTCACAGACACTCACAGACACTCTCTCACATGCACACTCTCTCACAGACTCTCTCCCACACTCTCTTTCACAGACTCTCTCTCACAGATACTCTCTCACACTCTCTCACAGACACTCTTTCACAGACTCTCACAGACACTCTCTCACAGACAGACTCTCACAGACACTCTCTCACAGACTCTCACAGACACTCTCTCACAGACTCTCACAAACTCTCTTTCTCACAGACTCTCTCTCACAGATACTCTCTCACAGACACTCTCTCACAGACTCTCACAGACTCTCTCACACAGACACTCTCTCACAGACTCTCAACAACACTCTCACAGACTATCACAGACACACTCTAACATACACTCTCTCACAGACTCTCTCACACTCTCTCAGAGACACTCTCTCACAGACACTCACAGACACTCTCTCACACTCACACTCTCTCACAGACTCTCTTCCACACTCTCTCTCATAGACTCTCTCTCACAGACACTCTCTCACAGACACTCTCTCACACTCACACTCTCTCACAGACACTCTTTCACATACACTCTCTCATAGACACTCTCTCACAGACACTCTCTCACAGACACTCTCTCACAGACACTCTCATAGACAATCTCACAGACACTCTCTCACAGACTAACTCTCACAGACACTCTCACAGACACTCTCACAGACACTCTCACAGATTCTCTCTCACAGACTCTCTCTCACGGACTCTCTCACAGACACTCTCTCACAGACACTCTCTTGCAGACTCTCTCACACTCTCTTACACACACTCTCTCACAGACACTCTCTCACAGACTCTCTCTCACAGACTCTCTCACAGACTCTCTCTCACAGACACTCTCTCACAGACACTCTCACACAGACACACTCTCAAAGACACTCTCTCACACTCTCTCTCTCACACAGACTCTCTCTCACAGACACACTCTCGCAGGCACTCTCTCATAGACACTCTCTCACAGACTCTTACAGACTCTCTCACAGACACTCTTTCACAGACACTCTCTCACAGACACTCTCTCACAGACACTCTCTCACAGACACTCTCACAGACACTCTCACAGACACTCTCACAGACAGACTCTCACAGACTCTCACAGACACTCTCACAGACTCTCTCTCACAGACTCTCTCTCACAGACACTCTCACAGACACTCTCACAGACTCTCTCTCATAAGACAGACTCTCACCGATACTCTCACATACTATCACAGACACTCACTCTCACAGACACTCTCTCATAGACACTCTCTCACAGGCACTCTCACAGACTCTCACAGTCTCACAGACACTCTCTCACAGACACTTTCTCACAGACACTTTCTCACAGACACTCACACACAGACACTTTCTCATGGACACTCACACACAGCCACTCTCTCACAGACACTCTCTCACACTCTCACAGACTCTCTCACATACTCTCACAGACTCTCTCTCATAGACACACTCTCACAGACACTCCCAGACACAGACACTCTCACAGACACTCTCTCACAGACACTCTCTCAGACTCTCTCTCACAGTCTCTCTCACAGACTCTCACAGACACTCTCTCACAGACACTCTCTCACAGACTATCTCTCACATACACTCTCTCTCAGACACTCTCTCACAGACACTCTCACAGGCACTCTCTCACAAGCACTCTCACAGACACTCTCACAGACAGACTCTCACAGACACTCTCTCACAGACTCTCACAGACACTCTCTCACAGACTCTCACAGACTCTCTCACAGACCCTCTCTCACAGATACTCTCTCACAGACACTTTTTCACATACTCTCTCACACAGACACTCTCTCACAGACTCTCAACGACACTCTCACAGACTATCACAGACACTCTCTAACATACACTCTCTCAAAGACTCTCACAGACTCTCTCGCAGACACTCTCTCGCAGACACTCTCTCAGACACTCTCACACAGACACTCTCACACAGATACTCTCAGACACTCACACACTCTCTCACAGATACTCTCTCACATTCTCTCTCACAGACACTCTCGCTCAGACTCTCACAGACACTCTCTCAGACTCTCACAGACACTCTCTCACAGACTCTCACAGACACTCTCACAGACTCTCATAGACACTCTCACAGACTCTCTCTCACACTCTCTCACAGACACTCTCTCACAGACACTCACAGACACTCTCTCACACTCACACTCTCTCACAGACTCTCTCCCACACTCTCTCTCACAGACTCTCTCTCACCGATACTCTCTCACACTCACACTCTCTCACAGACACTCTTTCACAGACTCTCTCACAGACACTCTCTTACAGACACTCTCTCACAGACACTCTCTCACAGACACTCTCTTACAGACACTCTCTCAAAGACACACTCTCACAGACACTCTCATAGACACTCTCATAGACACTCTCATAGACACTCTCTCACAGACACTCTCACAGACATTCAAAGACAGGCTCTCACAGACACTCTCTGACAGGCTCTCACAGACACTCTCTCACAGACTTTCACAGATTCTCTCTCACAGACTCTCTCTCACAGACACTCTCACAGACACTCTCTCACAGACAGACTCTCACAGACACTCTGACACACTCTCACAGACACTCTCACAGACTCACTCTCACAGACTCACTCTCACAGACTCACTCTCACAGACACTCTCTCACAGACTCTCTCTCACAGACTCTCTCACAGACTCTCACACTCTCATAGACACACTCTCACAGACACTCTCACAGACACTCTCTCACACTCTCTCACAGACACTCTCTCACAGACACTCACAGACACTCACACTCTCTCACAGACTCTCTCCCACACTCTCTCTCACAGACTCTCTCTCACAGACACTCTCTCACACGCACACGCTCTCACAGACACTCTTTCACAGACACTCTCTCACAGACACTCTCTCACAGACACTCTCTCATAGACACTCTCTCACAGACACTCTCATAGACGATCTCACAGCCACTCTCTCACAGACTAACTCTCACAGACACTCTCACAGACACTCTCACATACTCTCACAGACTCTCTCTCACAGACTCTCTCACAGACACTCTCTCACAGACACTCTCTCACAGACACTCTCTCACAGACACTCTCATAGACGATCTCACAGCCACTCTCTCACAGACTAACTCTCACAGACACTCTCACAGACACTCTCACATACTCTCACAGACACTCTCTCACAGACTCTCTCTCACAGACTCTCTCTAACAGACTCACACTCTCACAGACACTCTCACGGACACTCTCATGGACACTCTCACAGACATTCTCACAGACACTCTCTCACAGACACTCTCTCACAGACACTCTCTCACAGACACTCTCTCACACTCTCTCACAGACACTCTCTCACAGACTCTCTCACAGACACTCTCTCACAGACACTCTCTCACAGACACTCTCTCACAGACATTCTCTCCCAGACACTCTCTCACAGACTCTCACAGACACTTTCTCACAGACGCTCTTTCACAGATACTCTCACAGAGACACTCTCACACAGACACTCTCACACAGACACACTCTCAAAGATACTCTCTCATACTCTCTCTCTCACAGACTCTCTCTCACAGACACACTCTTGCAGGCACTCTCTCATAGACACTCTCTCACAGACTCTCACAGACTCTCTCACAGACTCTCACGGACACTCTTTCACAGACACTCTTTCACAGACACTCTTTCACAGACACTCTCTCACAGACACTCTCACAGACAGACTCTCACAGACTCTCACAGACACTCTCACAGGCTCTCTCTCACAGACTCTCTCACAGACTCTCACAGACACTCTCTCACAGACTCTCACAGACTCTCTCTCACAGACTCTCTCTCACATACACTCTCACAGACTCTCTCTCACAAACAGACTCTCACCGATACTCTCACAGACTATCACAGACACTCACTCTCACAGACACTCTCTCATAGACACTCTCTCACAGACACTCTTACAGACTCTCACAGTCTCACAGACACTCTCTCACAGACACTTTCTCACAGACACTCACACACAGACACTTTCTCACAGACACTCACACACAGCCACTCTCTCACAGACACTCTCTCACACTCTCACAGACTCTCTCACATACTCTCACAGACTCTCTCTCACAGACACTCCCAGACACAGACACTCTCACAGACACTCTCTCACAGACACTCTCTCAGACTCTCTCTCACAGACTCTCTCTCACAGACACTCTCTCACAGACACTGTCTCACAGACACTCTCACAGACTCTCTCTCTCGCAGAAATTCTCTCACAGACACTCTCTCACAGATAATCTCTTACAGACTCTCTCTCACATACACTCTCTCTCTCAGACACTCTCTCACAGGCACTCTCACAGACACTCTCACAGACAGACTCTCACAGACACTCTCTCACAGACTCTCACAGACACTCTCTCACAGACTCTCACAGACTCTCTCACAGACCCTCTCTCACAGATACTCTCTCGCAGACACGTTTTCACAGACTCTCTCACACAGACACTCTCTCACAGACTATCACAGACACTCTCTAACATACACTCTCTCAAAGACTCTCACAGACTCTCTCGCAGACACTCTCTGAGACTCTCTCACACAGACACTCTCACACAGACACTCTCAGACACTCACACACTCTCTCACAGATACTCTCTCACAGACACTCTCTCTCAGACTCTCACAGACACTCCCTCAGACTCTCACAGACACTCTCTCACAGACTCTCACAGACACTCTCACGGACTCTCTCACAGACACTCTCTCACAGACACTCACAGACACTCTCTCACATGCACACTCTCTCACAGACTCTCTCCCACACTCTCTTTCACAGACTCTCTCTCACAGATACTCTCTCACACTCACACTCTCTCACAGACACTCTTTCACAGACTCTCACAGGCACTCTCTTACATACACTCTCTCACAGACACTCTCTCACAGACACTCTCTTACAGACACTCTCTCATAGACACTCTCTCAAAGACACTCTCATAGACACTCTCTCACAGACACTCTCTCACAGACATTCAAAGACAGACTCTCACAGACACTCTCTGACAGGCTCTCACAGACACTCTCTCACAGACTTTCACAGATTCTCTCTCACAGACTCTCTCTCACAGACACTCTCACAGACACTCTCTCACAAACAGACTCTCACAGACACTCTGACAGACTCTCACAGACACTCTCACAGACTCACTCTCACAGACACTCCCTCATAGACACTCTCTCACAGACACTCTCTCACAGACTCTCTCACAGACTCTCTCTCACAGACACTCTCTCACAGACTCTCACACTCTCACAGACACTCTCTCACAGACACTCTCACAGACACTCTCGCATACACTCTCTCACAGACTCACACACACTCTTCCACAGACTCTTACAGACACTCTCTCACAGACTCTCGCAGACACTCTCTCACAGACAATCTCACAGACTCTCAGACATTCTCTCACAGACTCTCACAGACACTCTTTCAGACGCTCACAGACACTCTCTCAGACTCTCACACTCTCTCACAGACTCTCACAGACACTCTCTCATAGACTCTCACAGACACTCTCTCACAGACACTCACTCACAGACTCTCACAGACTGTCTCTCACAGACTCTCAGACACTCTCTCACACACACTCTCTCTCAGACTCTCACAGACACTCTCACAGACTCTCACAGATACTCTCTTACAGACTCTCACAGACACACTCACAGATTCTCTCTTACAAACTCTCTCTCATAGACACTCTCTCACAGACTCTCACAGACTCACTCTCACAGACTCACTCTCACAGACTCACTCTCCCACTCTCTCTCACTGAATGACTCTCTCTCACTGACTGACTCTCTCTCACTGACTGACTCTCTCTCACAGACTCTCTCACAAACTCTCTCTCACGGACTCTCTCACTGACTCTCTCTCACTAACTGACTCTCTCTCACTGACTGACTCTCTCTCACTGACTGACTCTCTTTCACTGACTGACGACTCTCTCTCACTGGCTGACTCTCTCTCACTGACTGACACTCTCTCTCACTGACTGACTCTCGTTAAAACACTGACTCTCGCTAAAAGACTGACTCTCGCTTAAAGATTGACTCTCGCGTAAAGACTGACTCTCGCGTAAAGACCGACTCACTCTTACTGACTGACTATCTCAATCACTCTCTTTCACTCACTAACTGACTCACTCTCCCATTCTCATTCACTCTCACTGACTGACTCTCACTCCCATTGACTGACTCTCTCACTCTCTCACTGACTGACTGACCTTCACCCTCCTGTTATTTATGCCCCCCATAACAAACAAAAAACACAACAAGTAACCATTGGGACAGGCAGATACAAGTTGCCAGCATTGAAAGGACAAAAAAAATTCAAGACATTATTTTTAATACTCGTTTAGTTGTACATAATGCTTTTTTTGGTCATATCTAAGGTAACAAAAATGCTTCTGACACTTCATTACTATAATTTTTCAGCATGCTGCAAACTTCTGTACAGCACAGCTTAAAGACATAGGTAAAGTCAATATCTCTGGCGAAACACTTATAAGTTCCCAAAGGCGAGACCTATTGGCTATGCCAATGCTTGTTCACTTTGTGTTTACTGTTTTCTTGTGACTCGGTTCTACCGAATCACAAGATGGCTGCCAACACTTCCTGGTTTGGAGTGTTGGCAGCCAATCACAGTGAAGCTCTTGGTCGGGAGGGTTCGCGAATCCACCTCGTCCCTATATATCGAAACTTTTATTTTTTGAATTTCTCAGCAACTACTGAACAGATTTACACCATTTAACAAAAAGGACTCTTTCTGAACCAAGCACTTCCTTTTTACCAAATTTGGTGTCATTCCGTTCAGCAGTTCGAGCTGTAGCCGTGTCTAAAGTTTCCTATGGGAAATTGATTTTTCGACTACTATTTTTTGAATTTCTCAGGAACTACTGAATGGATTCACACCATTTAACAAAAAGGACTCTTTCTGAACCAAGGGCTACCTTTTTTGCAAAATTTGGTGTAATTCCGTTCAGCAGTTCGGGCTGTAGCAGTGTTTAAAGTTTCCAATGGAAAATAACATGGAGAAAACACGTTTTGGGACCCCCCTTTTTTCTTGGCCCCCGCTTGGCGAATCACCCAGAAACTTTCAAGACAGGAGCTGACCGAGCGCCCAACTACTTTTGAAAATTTTGCGATGATTCGTCAAACGACACCAAAGTTATTGGGAAAACAAAAAATGCTTTTCCTATGGAAAATAGGTCCTAACTATAACTACCTACTGGCAACCGGCAGTAGGATATATATATATATTCACTCAAAAAACCATAGGTTCAGGGGTGTTATAGTTAGCTGGACTTTTCACTTGTACAAAACCATTGAAATTCTCCCGTTATAGTTAGTTCAGCTAACTATAACTCGCGCTCCCGCAATGCACTGCTGATGACGTCACATATTACATCACTCATGACATGGTCAGTGACATCACTCATGACATCACTGATGACATCTCAAATGACATCACTGATGACATCACTGATGACATAATCCAGTGAATGTGTGTTTTTCTGAAAATTAAATATGTTTTATATATGTATATCTCAAGGTTGATGGAAGAATAAATGGGTATATAAGTGTCTAAATGGATGATTTGTTTTTGAAAAATTGATTGTGTAACTGACTGATTAAGTGTATCATAGTGAATACATGGCTTAGTGAGTAATGTTTAAATATGTAAACATCTGTATCAGTCTCTCACTTTGTGTATAAATGGCTGCATGGGTTGGTGAGTAGCTACATGGTGTCTATATAGGTTATTAGTTGGTTTTTTGAGTATCAGTCTGAGTGTCTGCATGGTTCGGTGGGGGGTATTACGTAGTGCATAGTTGCATGAATGAGTGACTCACTGTTTGTATGTGTTGAAGACAGCATGTGTGCAGGAATGTATGGGTGGATCAGTGTGTGTATGGGTGTGTTAGTGAGTGAATGACTGTCTCAATAGTGTCTTTATGAGTAACTACATATGTTTTAAACTTGTATATGTGACTATTGGTGTATATAAGTGAGTATACGTGAGAGTGAGAGATTGAAAGAGTTCCTGTATGAATAAGTATGTGTTTCTATAAGTGATTGTTTAAAAGACTAAGTATGTGTAAGTTTCCGTAGAAGTAAGTGTAGTGGTGTGTGTATAACTGTATATGCAAGTAAATGTATGTTTGATTCTTTATTAGCATGAGTGACTATGTGTGTGAGTAACTCCATGGATGAGTGGCATTGTGTAACAGGATGTATAGGTATATGAGTACATATGATGAGTGAGTACATGTATGAGTGACTGTATAGGACTGTTGGTGAATTAGTGGATGTGTATGTGGATCTTAGAATTACTGAAGAGGTTGTTGTAACTGGTATTGGTATGTCCATTGTTTTGAAAATTGTAGTCTCTATTTTTGAATGTGTGTATCAAAGGTTATATTAGGGTGAGAGGAGGTCGGCCACTCTATCACAAGGATGATGTCATCAGTGATGTCATCAGTGATGCCATTTGAGATGTCATCAGTGATGTCATGAGTGATGTCACTGACCATGTCATGGGTGATGTAATATGTGACATCATCAGCAGTGCATTGCGGGCGCGCGAGTTATAGTTAGCTGAACTAACTATAACGGGGAAATTTCAATGGTTTTGTACAAGTGAAAAGTCCAGCTAACTATAACACCCCTGAAACCTATGGTTTTTTCAGTGAATTTCTGAGGTTTTTTAAATGCTAATTCCTAACTATAACGTGCCTGAAACCTAAAGTTTTTTCTGTGAATTTCAAAGGTTTTTTAAATGCTAATTTCTAACTATGCCTACAGAGATAGGACATGTGAAGAAAGAAGAAAAAATGCACAGAAAGAAAAAAAAGAAGTGCAGAAAGAAGCAACAGAAGTCCTCAAAGACGAAGAAAAGTGCAGGAAGAAGGATAACGTGCAGAAAGGACAAAAAGAAGAGCAGAAAGAAGCCTTGTTGCAAAATCATCCTGTACCCTCAACTTTTTCAGACGGATACTGTTGGTAACTGAGTCTGACTAACCAGTCCTAGAGCCAGTGCTATGTTAAAAGACACTTAGAATACAGTGAAAACACCTACATACACTAGGGAACATTATGCGTTGGGGTCCCCCTGTGATTAGCATGACCTCCTCTGTAAGCCCCTAGTATATAATAGGGCAGGGGGATTAAAACTACCTCTCAAAACAGGCCACAGGGCGTGTTTGCACACGTTAACTCAGGCCCGTCCCCTCCCTTCACCACTGTGTAAACACGCCCTGTGTCCGTTTTTAGTTGGGAGATTAAGTTCATTTGAATCCTGAGGGTCCCTAGGGTCCATCTAGCCCACTAGGTACCTCCAGTAAGTGCCACAGAGCTGCGTTGCAGAGAGGTGTAAAAAGTGGCACGGCCTGGACCACCTCTCTGCAATGCAGCTCAGTGGCGCTTACTGGAAGCACTTGGTGGGCTAGTTAGCCCCCAGGGGCCCTCAGTATTGAATGGAAATTATATCCCCAATTTAAAACGTGCCATAGTGCGTGTTTGCACACGTCACCTCAAGAACCGTCCCCTCCCTTCACCACTGTGTAAACGCGCCCTGTGGCTGTTCTAAGTTGAGAGATTAAGTCCCCTTGAATCCTAAGGGTCCCTAGGGTCAAACTAGACCACTAGGTACCTCCAGTAAGCGCCACAGAGCTGCGTTGCAGAGAGGTGTAAAAAGGGGCTTGGCCTCAGAACACCTGTCTGCAGCGCAGCTCCATGGCGCATACTGGAGATGCCTGTTGGGCTAGTTGGCCCTCAGGGACCCTCAGTATTGAAGAGGAATTAATTCCCCAACTTACAACTCGCCAGTGGGCGCGTTTGCAGAGTGCTGCAAGGAGGGGGCGTCGCCTCCGGCACGATGCCAGTCTTTTATTTATTTTAATTTTTTAAGAAGGGGGGCTGTGTGGTTCCCCTTCTTATTCTAATTTATTGGCCCTGATTACCCCATACCCCAGGGCCTGTCTCCTAATTATATTTTTTTGACCCCAATCCCCAGGGCCGGCCACTGTTTTTTATTATTAAAAAAATATATATATTTATAGACACACCTAGGACATGCTGGACAAACCGTACGTACCTATCACCATGACGATTTGCGTGATATTCATTAAAAGGCGACTATGCATACAATGAATCCACGTGGAATTTATTTACACCACTAGTGAAGCTCTGACATGTCTGATGCCCTACCGTGCCTAATCCCGGTAGATACCCTTGTCGTTTATTTATACAAACATGGGTAGCTATCGACAGGCACATTTAATACACATGCACACCAAGCCATTCAAAGGGGATTCGACAAAAATTCGACCAAAACTATGCAAGAAACCCCCCTCACGATTAATAAAACACACATCCACTGCCGGATGTGTAATACTTTTTATTTTACTCTCTGGAAAGGGGACGAACATCACTTGAGAGTCACAGCGCGCTCCTGGCAGAGCCCAATGCTGTGTTACACCCACCATTGCCTGCTGAGTGCCACACACCTCTGTGTTGTATTCCACTAGCTAGTGCATATGCTATGACACTCTCTAGCCCATGTGCACTGTAACACCACCCCGTGAATATGTCATGCCACACTTGTCTTCGCACGGGTTATATTGCCCCATCTAACGTGCCTTCCTCGATGCCTATGTTATAACGCACAGTGCTATGCCATACATATTACAATCTGGGATCCATATCTTTGTCACATTGCATATGCAACGTTACACTCCCCAGCACATATTTTATATTACAACTTTAGAGACTAGTTAGGTTACACAACACTGCCCTGTGCATATTACACTCCAAGGCGCATATCGCATAGCACGCGCTAGTGCCTGTGCTATCTCGCGCTCTCCAATGAATCTGTCATTGCGCACAATGTATTGCATATTATATTTCACGCCCGGTTCATCTTATATCACACTTTTTGGTGCATAGTTTATACCATACACTATATCTAGTTTTCATTTTCAATCGTGCTCTCAGGACTATGTTCTATATAACACTGTGTTCACCTACCCTTTTCACAGGCACTACATTTTGCGATAGGGGGTGGAGGGTCAGGGGGTGTTTCTGCCAAGTGAGCCCGGAGTCACAGTCACAAACGTCCTCTTCTTCCTGAATAAAAGTGAGATTATGCTGCATACTTGTTCATATTTTAAGTAGTTCGCACAGACACACGTTTTAAAAACAATAAAGTTCCTAATACCCGCCTTCTCTGAACAGTTAGCTTGCTGCCCCATTCCCCTCCTCCCTATCCTCTGTTGTGTGAATCCATGGACTAGCCTCCTCCCTCTTGCCATGCATGGTCTGATGTGCTGCCAGTGCCCTCAATTTAGTAGGATGTACCAGTCCACTCCTCCTGCCCTCCATTGCCCAATTCTATGTCCCATCATTGACCTCCTGCTTAAACTCTGTGCTTAGCTTGCTGCCCCTATTCTCCTTCCCCCTGCCCTCCGATCTCTTTGTGCATGCCCCTGCTCCATCCTTTTTGCCCACCATGTTCCATGGACCTGCCACTCCTATCTACTCTGAGTGTTCTGTTGAGCTGCCACTCCCCTCCCACCTGCCTAGCATTGTCAGATGACTGTAACCTGACCCTGCCACCTCCACCCTGCCTGTCCACATGCCATGCCCCTATCCTCTTCCTCCTGTCCACATGGTCCATTGTACTGCCACACCCTTCTGCCCTCCCTGGTCTGTTGTGCTGCAACTGCTCCTCCTGCCTGCCCCGTGCGGTCTGTTGTGAGGCCCCTTCCCCTGAACTTTCTTGTCTGTGCACAGGTCCTGACCCTCCCTTCTATCCTCCATCGTCCTTTGTGCATGCCCCTGCACCCTCCTTCTTGCCCATCATAGCCATTGTGCTGCCACTAACCCTCCCACTTGCCATGCATGGTCTTCTGTGCTTCCATGGCCCCTCCCACCTTCCCTGTGTGGTCAGTTAGCTGCCCCTGACCCCCTCCCACCTTCCCTCCATGGTCTGTGTGTATGCCATCACAGTCTCACTGTTGCTCTTCATGGTGTGTCTTGCTTCTAGTGCCCATCCTGCCTGACCTCCATGGCTATCTTGCTGCTCCTGCCCTGCCCCCTTGCCCCCAGCCCTCTGTTTACATGTGCAGACCCCTACTCCCTCCCTCCTGGCTTGTCTGTTCCATTGTAATGCCCGTGATCCGTCCCTCCTGCCCTTTATGGTCTGTTATGCTGTAGCTTTCTCTCCTGTCTGTCCATTATGGTCAGCTAGCTACCATTGCCTCTTGCCCCTCTGTTCTCTGTTGTCCATGTGCATGGTCCTGTCCCCTCCCTCTTGCTTTCTATGGATTGTTGTGCTGCACTCCCGTCCCGCATGCCCTGTGTGGTGTATTGTGCTGCTGCAAACCCTGATGCCTGCCCCGCAGGGTCGGTTTGGTGCACCTCTCCATGTCCCTCCTGTCCTCTGTTATCCAAGTCCATGTCCCTACCCCATTTCCTTCCATGATCCAATGTACCATACTTGCGAACATTTTGAACTTGGTAAGAGGGAGATTTTGAAAAAAAACTGGTGTATTGATTTTCCCCTTTGAGTTACATTGAAAAAGAGGAGATTGTAGACAGGAGACAGATCAAATAAAGCCCATTTGAGCTTAAAAACATTTGACGTTTCCTGGCTGAATCGGGTCTGTTGGCATGTATGGTTGTACTACCATTGCCTCTTCCTTCTGCCCACAATGGTCTATTACATTGCCACAGCCTCTCTTGCAAGTCCTGTATTGTTGGTTTGTTGCCCCTGCCCCCCTTTCCACTGCCTTCCATAGTCTGTTGTGCTGCCACGGCCCTTCCTGCCTGCTCAGTGTGGTTAAATTGTTGCCTTTGCACCCTCCTACCTGCCTTCAATTTTCAGAGTCCGTGCCCCTGGCCTCTGCCTCTCAACAGTATCCTAATGAACAACTAGATTGCTAACATTCTATATTTATTACAAAAGTGTGGAACGCCTGACGTCATCTTGATGTAATCAAAACTGTAATACCTAGAGCATTTCCTTTAGAAATTACATATATGAGAGGGTCTTATTGGCATCAAAATTATGGTTAGTGCTCTAAAAGACTAAAATAAGGACATATTTTCTGAGTTTTCAAATAGCGACAAAGCACTTTTAAATTATTTGTTATCTTTATGTTTTTTTATCCAGTTGACCACTTGAATAAATGTTGCACTTAGGGGAGAGGATGTGGTGTTACATCCAGAACTGCAGACTTTGCAACTGGGGACCAGGTTTGAGTTTCTGCTTCAGCTCGACATTCTGTGATTCTGGTCAAATCACTTAGTCTCCCCATGTCTACAACCAAAATGAATTTGTTCTTGTGTGATGTAACCAATGCTCATGTAAAGCACTCCAATACCTGACAAGTCTGCACTATATAACACTGCAAAAACACAAAATAATAAGTATTTTGCACACTTCTGTCATTGGGCTATATTTGAGCTACATCTGGGTGATTTTGGGCTACATTTGGGCTCTTTTGTCTCCGGTGGCCATTTTGGGAGATGTATTTGTTATGAAGTTTCCTAATTTCCTCATGTACTGCAGTCTCCTCAGTAGGAAATGCTTTCAGTTTTTTACTTTGATTCCATCATGAAGGTATTCAAATATGTCACACATTTGCCATAAATTCTGAATGTTAGCACTCTAGTTGCTCATTAGATCACTGTAGTAAAACTACTGTTCACCATGGAAGTCTGCTCCTGGTATTAAAAGTGCATGTTTCAGTCTGCATGTCAGAATTTTTTAATGAAATAGAAGAGGATTTGAGAAGTCACTCAAAATGTGCCCTCATTTTCTTTCTTCAGCATTAATCATAATTTCTACGGCAAAATGAACCCCCTCATTGTGTTCCTTTTTAAATTAAATGTTTTAAGTGTTACCAGTTTATTCCAATCAAGATGGCTTCAGTTGTGCCATACTTTTGTCATAATGAAGACAGTAAGCGCTCTAGTTGTTTTTAAGAACACTCTGGGACATTCTGTCATTGGGCTATACTTGGGCTACATCTGGGTGATATTTGGGCTACATTTGGGCTCTTTTGTCTCTGGTGGCCATCTTGGGAGACTTATTTGTTATAAAGTTTCCTAATTTACTCATTTACTGCAGTCTCCTCAGTAGGAAATACTTTCAGTTTTTTACTTTGATTCCATCAAGAAGGCATTCAGATGTGTCACACATTTGCCATAAATTTAGAATGTTAGCACTCTTTTTGCTCATTAGATCACTGTAGTAAAGCTACTGCTCACCAGGGGAAACTGCTGCTGGTATTGAAAGTGCATGTTTCAGTCTGCATGTCAGAATTGTTTAATGAAATAGAAGAGGATTTGAGAAGTCACTCAAAATGTGCCCTAATTTTTCTTTCTGCAGCACTAATCATACTTTTATGGAAAAATGAACCCCCTCATTTTGTTCCTTTTTAAATTAAATGTTTTAAGTTACCACTTTAATCCAAGCAAGATGGCTTCAGGTGTGCCATACGTTTATCATAAGTAGGACTGTTAGCGCTCTAGTTGTTCTTTGGAACACTCTGGGAAGCTGCAGTAGAACACAAAGGAATCAACTGACAGTCTCTGCCCTTGTTGGATGTACATGTTTTACTGAGAATGTCAGACTTCATTCTCACATGACTGAGAAAGATAATGTGAATTTACAGAAAATATGCTCTCATTTTAGCTTATAGATCACCTTCCAAACCTCTGTGGGAAAAGCATGAGAAAATATTTTTCTCTCAATCATGATATCCCAGCAGAAGGCTTTTTCACATGGTGAAATCACCTTAGAACATACCACAATTCCTAAAATGAGTATGGTACCATCAACAAATGATTTATAATGTAACTAAAGTCTTAAAACCTTCTATTAACTGCAATGCTTTTTAATGAGGTGCTATCATGTATATTGGTCCCAAGATGACTGCCAACACTTCTTGGATGAAGTGCTGACAGCCAATCAGATCTCAGGATGAGATGTGTGGTTAGGCTCCGCCCACATATATATATGATTTTACTTTTGATTTTCTCAGGAACTACTGAACAGATTGACACCAGACCTGCAAAAGGCACTTCCCTGACCTGAGGACTACCTCTCTGCCAAATTTCAAGTAATTCTGTTCAGCCGTTCAGGCTGTACCTTGGACTAAAGGTCCCT
This sequence comes from Triturus cristatus, assembly GCF_964204655.1. Classification (NCBI taxonomy): domain Eukaryota; kingdom Metazoa; phylum Chordata; class Amphibia; order Caudata; family Salamandridae; genus Triturus; species Triturus cristatus. The sequence goes on from NC_140592.1 coordinate 449,856,429, forward strand.
ATGGAAAAATGCATGGGGAAAATGTGTTCTGGGACCCCCCTTTTTGCTCGGCCCCCGCTTGACGAATCACCCCGAGACTTTCAGGGTAGGAGCGGAGCGGAGTGCCCCACCTATTTTGAAACTTTTGTGAGGATTCGTCAACCGGCGCCAAAGTTATTCCAAATAGAATGTTGCGGATTTCCTATGGAAACACGGTCCTAACTATAACTATCTACTGGCGACCGCCAGTAGATAATATACATATATATATATATATATATATATATATATATATATATATATATATATACAGTCCACAAACGAATGGGAACACCCGCTGCCTCCAGACCAAAGGGCGCGTCGAAGTAAAGACCTCCCAATCACGGTCATCAGCAATTTCGCTAACTTTCACAACAAAAGCAGTCGACGTCGTGTCTGTGCGCAAAAAAATATTTTTTAATGCCAGCTGAAAATGCTAGACGCGTTTCGCCTGTCCTGCAGGCTTGTTCACTAGCAATTCAATAAAGTTACCATGGCTTTTTTAACTGTGAATGTGAACAAGTCACATGCGAACTACAACAATAAAACTGGACAACAGACTAGTAGTTTCTCGTAGTGTGTCACAGGGGTTGAAGTTAATTAAAGGTAAAATACCAAAATACAAACTCAATTAATCATAATCATTTCATAATGAAACAGCATGGATTTCATTGCGTTATATTTTTAGAAATTATATTATGCAGTTTGTCATTAGCGCATTTTTTTCACCAAACACGTTAAGCCACAATTTTGACCCTGGTGGTCCAATCATAGCCTGTGCTTATTGCAAAAAACGAAAACTGTTAACGAAACCAGTGTTACGTCAGTATTAAATAAACCAATTAATTGGTATGACCAAATAGTCAAAGTTAAGTGTGTCCAATACAATAATTGACAGTAATCAGACAGGCAATACGTATACTTATGCCCAAGTGGGCAAAATGCACAAAATGACATAAATTGAGAACCCTGTGCACCACATATCGTCTGTAATGTAACAATGTCCAAGTAACTAAAATTAAAATAAAGCCTGAAAAGAGATCGGGAGGAATCTATAAATGGGTATGTAAATCTTCTTCCATGTTTAACCCATCTGGGATCTTTGTGTTAAGTTTGATAATGTAGCAGGATTCTAGTTTACACAATTTTTTTCTCACGGTTGCCACCTCTGCTGTTCAATGGAATGGCATCAATGACAAAATAAGAGAGACCTTCAGCATTCTTGGTGTGGTACTGTTCGAAGTGTCGGGCCACGGGGTAAGATTTATCCCCATTTTTAATGGCACGCAAATGTTGCAGCACTCTTTTATGTACAGGAAGGATGGTAGAGCCTACGTATTTCAAGCCACATGGGCATTGGAGCACGTAGACAGCATAGTCTGTTTTGCAAGAAAATTTTCCCTTAATTTGTTGTTCAGACTTCTGAGCAAAGCTTAATGGGAAACTGGGAAACTTCAACCCCTGTGACACACTACGAGAAACTACTAGTCTGTTGTCCAGTTTTATTGTTGTAGTTCACATGTGACTTGTTCACATTCACAGTTAAAAAAGGCATGGTAACTTTATTGAATTGCTAGTGAAACGCGTCTAGCATTTTCAGCTGGCATTAAAAAAAAAAATGTTTTTAAATATATATTTTTTGCGCACAGACACGGCGTCGACTGCTTTTGTTGTGAAAGTTTGGCGAAATATATATATATATATATATTCACTGAAAAAACCATAGGTTTCACACACGTTATAGTTAGGAATTAGCATTTAAAAAACCTTGCAAATTCACTTAAAAAACCATAGGTTTCACACAAGTTATAGTTAGCTGTACATTTCACTCGTAAAAAACCAATGAAATTCCACGTTATAGTTAGATCAGGTAACTATAACTCGCGCCCCCGCAATGCACTGCTGATGACGTCACATATTACATCACTTATGACATGGTCAGTGACATCACTCATGACATCAATGATGACATCTGAAATGACACATTGTGCATTGCGGTCGCGCAAGTTATAGTTACCTGATCTAACTATAATGTGGTATTTCATTGTTTTTTTACGAGTGAAATGTACAGCTAACTATAACTTGTGTGAAACCTATGGTTTTTTAAGTGAATTTGCAAGGTTTTTTAAATGCTAATTCCTAACTATAACGTGTGTGAAACCTATGGTTTTTTCAGTGAATTTGTACGGTCTTTTAAATGCTAAGTTATGTATTTATTTGTAATTTTTGCGCGCACGGTGCACCGTTGCGCATTTTGTACCGTGCACGCCTCGCCTTTTTATACAAAATATCAATTGTTTTGTTCTCCCTTGGAGGTCCTTAGATTTATATATTAAATGTGATTGTTAATTCTTTTTTTTTTTTTAATTTTTTTTTACCGTACGCGTACGGTAAGCTTACCGTATGCGCAATCCGCGATTTTTTTTAAAAATTATTAAATTTATTTTTCATACTTTTTGGTCCTTCGTGAACCCCCTGACGAATGCTAGGGGGTCTGCAACTCTCTTCGTTGCCCCCTTTTCATGTTATCAACCTTTGTTTTTCAGTGCGAGAGACGGAAAATGGCGGCCGATACTTTCTGATTTCGACCGATTCGAATGTTTACAGTCATGTAACCACCAATCAGAATTGAGCTCGCGCACGGCACCGTACGCGTACGGTAAGCTTACCGTAAGCGCACGGAGCGCGCCTATAGATATATATATTGATTTAAATGCTATTTTCTCAGGACCTACTGAACAGATTTACACCAGACCTGCAAAAGGCACATCCCTGACCTGAGGACTACCTCTCTGCCAAATTTCACGTAATTCTGTTCAGCCGTTCGGGCTGTAGCTCGGACTAAAGGTCCTATGGGAAAATGCATGGGGAAAACGCGTTTTGGGATCCCCCTTTTTTCTCAGCCCCCGCTTGACGAATCCCCCCGAGACTTTCAGGGTAGGAGCGGAGCGTAGCGCCCCATTAGTTTTGAAAAATTCGCGAGGATTCATCAACCGGCGCCAAAGTTATTCCAAATAAAATTTTGCGGATTTCCTATGGAAACACGGTCCTAACTATAACTATCTACTGGCGACCGCCAGTAGATAATATATATATATATATATATATATATAACCTACCATCGCCAGTAGGTAGTTATAGTTAGGACCTATTTTCCATAGGAAATCTGCAACATTCTATTCCCAATAAGAATTGCGCCGGTTGACGAATCTTCGCAAAATGTTCCAAACTTTTGGCCAGCTCCGGTCCACTCCTATCCTGAAAGTTTTGTGGTGATTCGTCAAGTGGGGGCTGAGAAAAAATGGGGGTCCCAAAACGCGTTTTCCCCATGCAATTTCCGATAGGACCTGTTGACACAGCTAAAGCCCGAACTGCTGAACGGAATTACACCAAATTTGACAAAGAGGTAGTCCTCAGTTCAGACTTGTGCCTTTTGCATAAATGGTGTAGATCCGTTCAGTAGTTCCTGAGAAAATTAGAATAAAAAAGATAGATATATCTTTGGCCTCGGAGGATCCGCGCACCCTATGCGCACCCTAAGCGCACCCTCTGCAAACCGAGCGCGCAACCTCCCGATCATGCTCTGAATGCTAATTGGCTGGCAAGTGTCTGTCTACATTCGAAACCAGGAACTGTTGGCAGCCATTTTGTGCCTCGGTAGAAGCGAGGCTGATTAAGTAAGGGAAATAAGTGTGTGAAAGATGTAAAGGGGGCAGGCTAGAAATACTCTGACCCTCTAGTGATGCTTAGGGGGTCCCAGAAGGACCACCTAAGGCCCTCTTTTTTTTTTTTTAAATGGCGAAATGTGCTCAGTGTGCGCGGATCCGCCCAGAAAAAATAAAACGAAGCGCGGGCTTCCTTGCTTCATTAATAATTAGTCCCTGGGTGGGCCAAATCCCGGGGCAAAATGTTTATAAATTAATAGGGGGAGGGGGGCTGCGTGGCCCCCCTCCTGGAGCCCTCGAGGGCCCTGGGGACCGCCACCCCCCAGGGCCAGCTCCTACAGTGTCCTGGGGTGCCCACCCCAGGACACTGTTGTTTGCTATGAGAGGGCGGGAGTCTACCGCCCTCCCATAGCAAACTTCGTTAGGATTTTGAAAGAGAGAGCAGGGAAACTTGCTCTCTCTTTCAAAATCCAAACGATATTGCTTTTCCACACGGGGAGCTGCATGTCAGCAGCTCCCCATGTGGAAAAGCAATGCTGGCTCCCGAAGGGCACAGGGAGGCGGCTGGGACCGTGGGGGCGTTGGGGCTCCCCCCACGGTCGCCAACATTTTTTATAAGCCCCGGGGTATGGGGTCCCCGGGGATAATAAAAATTTGTGATAGGGGCTATTTTTTTTTACGGTAAAATTAGGAGTCGCACATCCTCTCGCGTTGGGTCCGCGGTTCCTAACACGTTGGGTGCGCGGATCCAAGGAAAAAAACCTGACATTTTTGGGAGATAAACATCAAGCTTAAGTGTTTTGTTCTTGATTTTCTCTCAAAAGATCCGTTGTGTTCATTGAGAGTTTTTGGTACTTATAAGTAAGTACCTATACAGAGTCTAAAGTTGTTGAGGAAAACTCTGTTTCCTTCATCAGTAAAGTGTACTCCATCTCTCCTATACATCTCTTGCATATGAAAGCGCAGATTGTTATTGTAAATGGACCCCATTCTATAGTCTCGGAGAAATGCAGAAACAGATTTATTCACATGTTTCCTAGCTTTCTCAATTTGTGGACAAAAATGATTGGACCAGTTCCATTTCTGCCTTTGGCATATGTTAGAATACACAAAGGCAGTTTTGGGAAAAAGTTAAATCAATTCTGCAAAGGTGTCCTTCATAAGCATTTCCAGACCTATCCCAGTCAAAGTGCCTAGGACATTGCCACCACAGTGCACTATTATGAGGTCAGGGTGTTGGATATGCATAAAGGATTTTACCAATGGCATCAATTGGTGCTACTTAAACCCTCTCTGTCCAATCCATTTAATGTCTACATTTGGCAAACCTAGGTCTTTGTGAATGTCTTTGTTTTCTGCATACCTTTGGCTCCAGAAAATATAGCTGTGTCCCACAATCCATACTCTAAGCATCTTGAAGGGAGGTCTGTATGCACTCAGATGGTCTCTGTAAATTAAATGGCAGTTTGAAAAGTAAGATTTTTCTAAAATGGTGGCTAAGATGCAGTTTTGAAAAAAGACAAGAAATAATTGGTTGTTTGACAACCTTCTACACTGAAAGGTAGGGTGCATGTTTCTGGTTTTTAAACGCATGATTATTATTGGTTAACAAAAATTGATTGAAAGGAACATTATATATGATAAGCTGATATGTTGAAAAGTCAAGCACACTTGCTTTTTTGATTAGCAACATTGTGTGCTCTGTTCAGTGTTCCATGACATGTTTCTATGGTAACAGGCAGAAGGCAGATTGGGGGTAGGGTTCAAATGTATGTCATTTGGAAAGGATTTAAATGTTTAACCAATAGAAATGTGTGTTAGCTTTTGAATTTATGTGGGAAGGAATGTGATTTGATGTTTACATGTATATTTGTGGAAAATGAGAGGGAAACTTTGCCATTCTTTGGTTTTGCTGACAGGTGCACAGTGCAGGGATTCTGTATAAGAAAATCTAGTGTGTGACTGATATACTTCTTAATCAACAAAACAACTTGAAAGGTGAGTTATTTAATTGTGAGGGGATGTATGTGGTCTATTTTGATTTTAATCAGACTAATGTATTTCTCCTGCTAAAGTGCAGGGAGTACTTTTTTTTGTCTACAATCTTATTGACAGTGTGTGTGCATGTAGAAATTATTCTGTGATAAACATTTGTGTTTTTCATGCGTTTGCAGACAGATAACTGTGCTGTTTTTATATTTTGGTACAATTAGAAATCAGTCATTGTTTATGAATTTGCAAAAAGGAGTCATGTTTCTACACTAAAATGTAGTATTCATAGATTAAGAAATGTGTTTTGGTATAGTGCAAGGGATAGTGTTGTTTGTCTAGAATCACACAGTGAGTCCGTGTGGATTTAGGAATCATTTTGAGAGAAACATTTTGGTACTAATCTGTAGTAGTAGATGTTATGCAATGTGTGCAGTCACCTTAGATCTTGTAGACTAGTAAATGTATTTTGTACAAGGGATAGTTGTCTGTCTACAATCACACTGTGAGTCTGTGTGTATTTGGGTAAGCATTGTGAGAGAAGCATTTGGTAAAATTATGTATTTTCTTGCAGATGATTGTTTTAAAACATGTCATGTTGTCAAGTTTTAGTAGCATTCAAAGCCAGACTTTGCTTGTGCATTGATAAAATGAGTCAGGCGTTGACACTAAAGTGCAGTACTGAAATATATAGATTGTCTGCAGTCCCCTTACCCCTTCCACAGTAGTGAATGAGTTTTGGTAAACTCCTAGGGATAGTGTTGCTTGTCTAGAATCACACTGAGTCTGTGTGCATTTGGGTAACCATTGTGAGAGAAGCATTTGGTAACATCATGTATTTGCTGACAGATAACTGTTTTAATACCTGTCATGTTGCAAGTTTTAGTAGCATTAGAAGCCAGTCTTTGCTTATGCATTGATAAAATGAGTCAGGCTTTGACACTAAAGTGCAGTACTGAAATATGTAGATTGTGTGCAGTCCCCTTACCCCTTCCACAGTAGTGAATGAGTTTTGGCAAACTCCTAGGGATAGTGTTGCTTGTGTACAATCACACTGTGAGTCTGTGTGCATTTGGGAACCACTGTGAGAGAAGCATTTGGTAACATCATGTGTTTGCTGACAGATAACTGTTTTAAAACCTGTCATGTTGTCAAGTTTTAGTAGCATTAGAAGCCAGTCTTTGCCTATGCATTGATAAAATGAGTCAGGCTTTGACACTAAAGTGCAGTACTTTAATATGTAGATTGTGTGCAGTGCCCTTACCCCTTCCAGACTAGTGAATGAGTTTTGGTAAACTCCTAGGATAGTGTTGCTTGTCTAAAATCACACTGTGCGTCTGTGTGCATTTGGGTAAGGATTGTGAGAGAAGCATTTGGTAACATCGTGTATTTGCCGACAGACAACTGTTTTAAAACCTGTCATGTTGTCAAGTTTTAGTAGCATTAAAAGCCAGTCTTTGCTTATGCATTGATAAAATGAGTTAGGCTTTGACACTAAAGTGCAGTACTTAAATATGTAGATTGTGTGCAGTCCCCTTCCCCCTTCCACAGTAGTGAATGAGTTTTGGTAAACTCCTAGTGATAGTGTTGCTTGTCTAGAATCACACTGTGAGTCTGTGTGCATTTGGGAACCACTCCGAGAGAAGCATTTGGTAACATCATGTATTTGCTGACAGATAACTGTTTTAAAACCGGTCATGTTGTCAAGTTTTAGTAGCATTAGAAGCCAGTCTTTTCTTATTCATTGATAAAATGAGTGAGGCTTTGACACTAAAGTGCAGTACTGAAATATGTAGATTGTGTGCAGTCCCCTTACCCCTTCCACAGTAGTGAATGAGTTTTGGTAAACTCCTAGGGATAGTGTTGCTTGTCTAGAATCACACTCTGAGTCTGTGTGCATTTGGGAACCACTGTAAGAGAAGCATTTGGTAACATCATGTATTTGCTGACAGATAACTATTTTAAAACCTGTCATGTTGTCAAGTTTTAGTAGCATTAGAAGCCAGTCATTGCTTATGCATTGATAAAATGAGTCAGGCATTGACAGTAAAGTGCAGGACTGAAATATGTAGATTGTGTGCGGTCCCCTTACCCCTTCCACAGTAGTGAATGAGTTTTGGTAAACTCCTAGGGATAGTGCTGCTTGTCTAGAATCACACTGTGAGTCTGTGTGCATTTGGGAACCACTCTGAGAGAAGCATTTGGGTACTTCATATCTTTGAATACGCATAACTGCTTAAAAACTTTCCTGTTCTCAAGTTTTGGTAGAATTAGAAGGCAGTCATTGCTTATGTATTCACCCAGGAACTGTCCTTGCAACACTGTAAACATTCAGTTAATATTCAAGTAGTAACGGAGTGAGGCAGGCCTTAGAACATGCATTGATTCAAATGCTTATCCACTATGCATGCAGTTCTCTAACCATCTACACAGTTCTCTTTCACACCTTTAATTCCACAGTCAGTATCCACACACTTCCAGCAAACACCCAGTCACTCCCCATGTACTCCTCTAGTGACCCATTCAGCACCATGTACTAATCCATTCACTGCGCTAAAACCCAAACACTTATAATAAATTCACACAGGCACTCTCTTTGCAGTACTCTAATCATTCAGTCAGTATCCAAGTACTCATGCAGCGAGCCAGGCCTTACAACATGGACTGCTTCAAACCCCTATCCAGTATGCATACAGGCCACTAGTCACCTACACACTTGTCTTTCACTTCTTTAATTAACTAGTCAGTATCTATATACTTCAATAAACATCCTGTCACTCATCTTGCACTCATCCAGTGACTGATCCAGTACCATGTACTAATCTCTTCACTGCGCCAAAACTGAAAAACTTAAAAGTTTTACTCAGGCACTCTCCTAGCAGTAGTCTAATGATTCAGTCAGTTTCCAGGTACTCATGTAGTGAACCATGCATTACCACATAGACTGCTTCAAATGTCTATGCAGTATGCATGCAGTCTTCTAACATACTATACACTTGTCTTTAACAGCTTCAATTCCCCAGTCAGTATCCATGTACTTCCAGCAAACATCCTGTCATTCCCCTTGCACTGTTCCAGTGACTTATTCAGCACCATGTAGTAATGCATTCACTGCGCCAAAACTGAAACACTTATAAATTCACCCAGGTACGCTTCTTGCAATAGTGTAATCATTCAGTGAGTGAGGCAGGCCTTAGCACATGGATTGATTCAAACGTGTTTCCACTATGCATGGAGGCCTCTAACTACCAACACAATTGCCTTTCAGACCTTCAATTTCTCTGTCAGTATCTATAAACTCCAATAAATACTCTGTCACTTTAATTGCACACCTCCACTGACTCATTTGGCAGTAAGTACTAATGTATTCACTGCACTAGAATCCAAAATCTTAAAAAGATTCACCCAGCCACTCTTTTTGTAGTACTCTAATGATTCAGTCAGTACTCAGGTAGTTTTGCAGTGATCCAAGTGTTACTCTATGGACTGTTTCAAACGTCTATCCACTATGCATGTAGGTCTCTAGCCACCTACATACTTGTCTTTCACACCTTCAATATCCCAGACAGTATTCATACAGTTCCTGCAAACACTCTGTCACTCTCCTTATACTTCTCCAGTGACCCATTCAGCACCATGTACTAATCCATTCACTGCACCAAAAGCCAACCACTTATAAATTCACCCAGGCACTCTCCTTGCAGTACTCTAATCATTCAGTCAGTACCCAAGTACCCATGCAGTGAGCCAGGCCTTAGCACATGAATTGCTTCAAACGCCTATCCAGTATGCATGCAGTCCTCTAACCACCTACACACTTGTCTTTCACACCTTCAATTCCCCAGTGAGTATTCATACACTTCCAGTAAACACCCTGTCACTCCCCTTGCAGTCCTCTAGTGACCCATTCAGCACCATGGACTAATCTATTCACTGTGCCAAAACCCAAACACTTATAAATTCACCCCGGCACTCTCCTTGCAGTACTCTAATCATGCAGTCTGTACCCAAGTACTCATGTAGTGAGCCAGCCCTTAGCACATGGACTGCTTCAAACGCCTATGCACTATGCATGCAGTCCTCTAACCACCTACACACTTGTCTTTCACACCTTCAATTCCAAAGTCAGTATACATACACTCCAGCAAACACCCTTTCATTCCCCTTGCACTCCTCCAGTGACCCATTCAGCACCATGTACTAATCCATTCACTGCGCCAGAAGCCAACCACTTATAAATTCACCCAGGCACTCTCCTTGCAGTACTCTAATCATTCAGTCAATACCCAAGTACTCATGCAGTGAGCCAGGCCTTAGCACATGGACTGCTTCAAATGCCTATTCACTATGCATGCAGTCCTCTAACCACCTACACACTTGTCTTTCACACCTTCAATTCCCCAGTGAGTATTCATACACTTCCAGCAAACACCCTGTCACTCCCCTTGCAGTCCTCTAGTGACCCATTCAGCACCATGGACTAATCTATTCACTGTGCCAAAAGCCAAACGCTTATACGTTCACCCAGGCACTCTCCTTGCAGTACTCTAATCGTTCAGTCTGTACCCAAGTAGTCATGCAGTGAGCCAGGCCTTAGCACATGGACTGCTTCAAACGCCTATGCACTATGCATGCAGTCCTCTAACCACCTACACACTTGTCTTTCACACCTTCAATTCCCCAGTCAGTATTCATACACTTCCAGGTAGTTTTGCAGTGATCCAGATCTCTATGGACTGTTTCAAACGTCTAGCCACCTACATACTTTTCTTTCACACCTTCAATATCCCAGACAGTATTCATACAGTTCTCGCAAACACTCTGCCACTCCCCTTATACTTCCCCAGTGACTTATTCAGCACCATGTACTAATGTATTTACTGCACCAAAATACAAATACTTATAAATTCATCCTGGCACTCTCCTTACAATACTCAAAACATTCAGTCAGTATCCAAGTACTATTGGACTGAGACAGGCCTTAACATATGGATGGATTCAAACACGTGTCCACTATGCATGTAGGTCTCTAATCACCTACACACTTGTGTTTCACACCATCAATATCCATGTCAGTATTCATATTTTTCTAGGAAACACCCTGTCACTCACCCAGTGTGTCTCCTTATAGTACTGGAATCATTCAGTCAGTTAGCATGTAGTGTTTTAGTGAGGTAGGCTTTAGGGCATGAACTGCTTCAAATTAGTATGCACTATGCATGTAGTGTTTTAACCATCGTCACACTTGTGCTTCAGGGCTATAGTTTCTTAGTCAGTTTTTATATAAAATGTGTTTCTTCAGTAATAGAATAGTATACATTTGAAAGTTATTAATATACATTTATTTGAGATTCTTTTTACAGATACTGTTTTTCAACGTTAAAATAGAGAAATCATGCCAGAAAAAAAAAGAAAAAGAAAAGAACAGAGACAGTAGAATTACTTGAAGACACATCAACCACAAGTATTGAATGTACAAGATAATGTGGCTAAAAAGAAAAAATCTTCTGGTAAGATCACAAAGCAATTTATTAAAAATGTTTGTAGGACCAAACAGAATGTACAGAATGCTGAAACCACTGAGAATGCTTCAACTAGAAAAAAAATAATTAATAGAAAAAAAACATTTGATTTTTTTTGGGAGAATGGAAACACAGTTCCAGTTCAGAGCCTTTCTTTAATGAAGAGAGTTATTTGCAGAGTAAAAAATTGTTGTATGCAGTTGACACCAGTGGTAGAGGTTATGAGGTTAGAGATGGTTGTCCAATTGAGAAAGAGAAAATGGTTGAAAGAAATGCAGAAGTGATAGCTGATGAAGTTCTAGGGAAACGTCAGAAACACCCTGTGTACACTTGGGATTGCAGTAGTATTTGTAGTGTACGACAGGAATCTATTGATAAATTATGTCGTTTTTTACGAGCATATAGTAAAAAAAGCGTTAAACAAAAGATTAAGGTGTTGCAAGGACTAGACCCTTGCAGAGTGAGAAAAAATACTGGTTTGCAAGGTCATTCTGTGGCTTGTCTTTCTAGGAAAGTTTGTCGAAGTGTTTTTCACCATTTCAGGATGCTGGCAGTACATCATACTCAAATGTGGAAGTTAGTGAGAAGATTGTATTATGCAAAAAGTCCAGCACTAAAGTTAAATGAGTTGACCAGTGCTCTTTTGCGTGGGTCAGTATCAGATGTGAAGAAGGTTTGTGATGATATTGAGTTTTGTTACTTTGGTCCTCAGCAAGAGAGTGCAGAAACTGACACATTAGTAGAACAAAATGTTGAAGACAATGTAGAACCCGTAATTACAAAAAATTTTGAGGATGAAATCACAAAGTTTAAGGTAATTTCAGGTGAAAGACCAAATGTTTATTGTATTTGTTGTCGGCGAAGTCACTGTAAAAATCAGACTAGGGGTGTCAATCTGTATTTAAAAAGTGAAATAGAAGATAATGATAAGTGGCTGGAATTTGCAACTTATTTGTTGGTAGAGGATTGTTTTGATTTGGGATCTGAGCAGCGTATTTGCAAATATTGTTATAACAAATTAGATGAGAATAAAATGCCTGCTAGAGCTGTTCATAATAATCTAGAGTTGGTTGCTATTCCTCCAGAGCTGATAGATTTAAATACGTATGAGTCTATTCTCATTCAATGTGTTCACCTGTTTCAGGCTATTGTTCGTATGGAGCCTAAAACAGGTAAATTACCTCCATCAGAGTTGCAAAGAGGATTGAAAGGAAGAGTTGTGTATTTACCTTTAGATTTAAGGAAAAATATTGAAACTATTGGTGTAGACCATGCAGAAAATGAGCCACTAGTCATTCTAGTTAATGGTGTTCCTACTAAGAATAAGAAAATCTGGCAAGAGTTAGTGGATGTTAGAAAAGTGCAAAAGGTATCATTGTATCTGTTAAAAAATAATGAGTACTATAGAAATGTGTTTGTAGGAGAAGAAGAAATAGATTTAGCAGAAGATACTGAAACATTAAGTGGACAAATAGAAAAAGTGGACATGTCCAGATGTGAAGAAATCTATGAACATTACAGTGTACATGCACTTCATTCCAAAGAGGTGATGGGGAATACGATTGAGTTGTTCCAAATGAAAAAAGCAACAGGAAGTCCCATGAGTGTATGGGAAGAGAGCTTAGAAGCTCGTTGTTTCCCGCAGTTGTTTCCAACAGGAAAAGGTGGACGATATGATGAACGTCCTGTGCAGATTCCTGCATCTGAATATTGGACAACAAGATTATAAGCAGAAGATCCAAGATTTCGACAATGTATCCCTTATATGTTTCATCTTCTGTTTGAAAGTGACTTGTCTGGACTTTCATATGCAGTAAATCACATTTTAAAACTGGAATGCATCTTCAAAAAGTAACTGCAAAGGATTTTATGGATAATGTGCATCAGAGAGATGATCATTTAGAATCTCAGTTGATTAATCTGATGGCATGTCAGCGTGGTACCGTCATCATGGAGAACTGAAATGTATGCTACGGAACTTTGGAACTCCTGCATGGTTTGTTACATTAAGCTGTGCTGAGTATGCTTGGGATGATTTACTTGAATTTCTTCGAGAGGCAAATTCCAATATAAAAAATATTGAATACAAGACACCTGGAGAATTGTGCTCTTTGGATCCTGTTAATGTATGCAGATATGTCAATCATAGATTTGAAGCTATGATGTCTTTCATCTGCAATGAAAAGAATCCTCCTCTTGGAGAAGTTGTGGATTTCTTTTGGAGAAAGGAGTATCAAGCAAGAGGTGCTCCGTATATACATATGTTGTTATGGATCAAGGACGCCCCCAAATTTGGAACAGATTCAGATGAAACTGTTTTGTCTTTCATTGAAGATTATGCCACATGTGCTGTACCCAATAGCAGAGAAGATAAAAACTTAAAACAACAAGTCTTACGATTCCAAAGCCATAGGTGTGGAAAATGCTGTTGACGAAAGTACAAGTCAAAGGATAAGTTCTATACCAAATGTCGTTTTGGATTTCCACGTCCTGTATTATCCAAAGGAAGAGTGAACAGTTTTATGTCAGCTATGCGACATACCATCACAAGAAAGTCTCCGAAAAATAACTACAACTTAAGAAGAAGCGAAGAATCAAAATACATAAATGACTACAATCCAGTTATTTTATCCATGTGGAACGCTAACATAGATATTCAGTATGTTGCGGACAATTCCATTGCTGTTGCTCGATATGTAACGCCCTACATTATTAAATCAGAAAAGACTGAATTGAAAGAAATGTGGGAAGAGATTTCTCACGAGAAGACTCTAAGTAAGAAATTATACAGTTTCAGTTTGAAGATGTTATCGCATCGTGAAATTGGAGCATATGAATGTTCAGATCGGTTATCATCTGGAAGTCTATATTCCAAAAGTAGAAGAATCATTTGGGCGAGTCTAGGTCTTGCAGGAATGCGAAATCGGGTACTGAAATCTGTTCAAGAAATTGAATATTTAGCAGAAAGAGAACCAGAAAGTACAGATATTTTGAAAACGAATATGTTGGACACATATTACCCAAACAGAAGTCACCATCTTGAGAACATGTGTCTCTATGAAGTGCTGCAAAACTACACTTGTAAACGGAATACTACAGAGAACATCAATGATGGAAAATATTCAGTGATTGGTTCCGAAGGATGTCTGGTGAAACAAAGGAAAGGAAATTTAATTAATCACAGGAAACTGAGTTGCGACACTGCTGATAAAAGGGAATTTTACTATTTAGCCCTTTTGCAAATGTTCAAACCATGGCGTTCAGAACTGGAATTACTTGGAGATTTTCAGAGCTATGAAGATTCATTTAATGCTTGTAAAGATAGCATACAATGCAGTGCTTTTGCAAATTATGTGAAAATGTTGAATGATGAAATTGATCAAGAAGCTACAATTTCAGCTGAGATTGCTAGAGACAGTTCTCAAGACAGTCAAAGTTCTGCTGCACTGAGTCAAGATCCACTTGGACAACCAATTGTTGAAAATGAAGCAGCAACTGCCATGAATGAGGTGGAAACAGCAATGTATCAAGCTCAAGAAGATGTAATACAGTTAGGAAACTTGGAAGAACAACTAAATGTTGAACAGAAACAAATATATCAACAAGTGAAAGAGCAGATTGACCATGGATTACTTCATGAATAGAAAGGGTGCTCATGTACATCATTTCAACCTATCCAAATGTATGTGAGTGGTCAAACTGGAACAGGAAAAAGTTTCTTAATTAAAGTAATTACAAGTTATCTGCAGAAAACAACTGAGTCGCATTTGTCTTGTGTTGTCACTGCTCCAACTGGGTTGGCAGCACATAACATTAAAGGAATTACTTTACATTGTTTACTAATGCTACCAGTAGAGCATGAGAACAAATTGGAATACCACAATCTATCTGGAGAAGCTTGTTGTGAAGTTTCAAGAGTCCTGAAGAAAATGAAACTTCTCATTATTGATGAGGTGAGCATGGTCTCAAACTTGATGCTTGCCTTTGTGCATTTAAGAATGCAGCAAATTCTTAAAACAGAGTATGACGTGTTATTTGGAGGAAAACATGTCATAGTTTTTGGAGATCTACTGCAAATGACTCCGGTAAAAGGACAACCGGTATTTAAAACACTTGCACATGAAGA
The DNA here is from genome assembly GCF_964204655.1 of Triturus cristatus. NCBI lineage: Eukaryota > Metazoa > Chordata > Amphibia > Caudata > Salamandridae > Triturus > Triturus cristatus. The sequence continues at coordinate 449,871,749 of NC_140592.1, forward strand.
TACCAGAAAGTCTCTTGGTAGTGTTGGTAATGTGAACATTTGGACTAATTTTGAATACAAAGAACTGACAACAAATATGCGACAGGCAAATTATGCTGAATATGGAAGTATTCTTCAAGATATAAGAATTGGAATTCTTACAAAACATGGCAAACAAGCTTTGGAGAGTCGATTACTTTGCAATGTGTTTCCAAATGAAAATGTAGTTCCTGCAAAAGTGTACATGAAAATTGCTGAAAATAAATCAGTGATCTGCTTAATGCCAACACTGCGCGAGTGTTCCATATTCAACGAAGAACTATTGAAACTGGAAAATGAAGAAATTATACAAATGGAAGCCATCGATAAAATAGAACATGAAGGAATCACTATTATTTTGACGGGAAAGTTGAAAACAAAACTGGATTCTTTAGAAAAAAAATATCTAAAACAGCTGGTTTAGAAAAGACACTATATGCGTGTGTAAACTGTCAGGTAATTTTAAGGCGTAATTTGGATGTAGAAAAAGGTTTAGTTAAGGGTGCAATGGGTAAAGTGGTGGATTTTGTTAATTATCAGAAAAAAGAAGGAATTGAATTTTTAAAAATTTAATTTGATCAGATTCAAGAAGTTAAAGAAATTGGACGTAGTTCAGTTCGTTTTTTGCTTGTTAAAGATTTATATGTCCGTAGGAAACAATTTCCATTTTCTCTGGCATATGCAGTGACTTTTCATAAATCTCAAGGATTAAGTGTAGACAGTGCATTGGTGAACATTGGATCGACTGTATTTAAAGAGGGTATGGCATATGTTGCTTTGTCGCGAGTCAGAACATTATCTGGTTTGTTTTTGATTGATTTTGATGAGACAAAGGTTACTGCAGATGCAAACTGTGTAAAAGAGTATAATAGGTTAAGATGGGTGTATGCTTCAAATTTAGGTCAATATCCTGTATTTGAAAAGCATGTGGTTGGTCGAAAAAGAAGGTTTGAGAATATCTGTTCTGAAGATGTCGTGAAGGGAAAAGAACAAGATAATGTTGTGATTGCAAGTAAAAAGAAATCGGACACTGTTGAAGAGATTGTTGGTTATCAGTTTGAAAATAGTTCAGGTGTCAACTGCTATGCTAATGTAGTGGTCTGGTTCTATACAATTTACACAAAATATCCAACAAGATGCTCAGGAATTTCTTAATGTATATGCTTACCATTTTTGAAAATGAAGGTGTAGAAATAGCAAATATGTTAGGCTTTTCTTACAAATGGGAACATCATTGTGAAAATTGCATGTATACATGTACCACTAATGTAGACACTGAAAGATTTCTGTATTTAACATTACCAGACTGTAAATCAGTGTCTTTCAATAAATTAGTTAAAGGTGCAAATCAAAACATGGAGTGTAGCCAATGTAAATCAGAAATGTTATCCACATTATTTTTAACAAAATATGGACAATACATAATTTTAATGATGCAACGTTGTACAGCTGATGGAAGAAAATTGGATACTTTAATAAAGCAATTTGTAGCAACACAACTATCAATATCAGGAAGGACTTTTGTAGCAATTGCAATAATTTTCCATGATGGTCCTTCCACCACATCTGGACATTACACTGCCTATCTAAAATGTGACAAAGGCTGGACACTTTGTAATGATTCCAAGTTGGATTTCAAACACCGTTTGCCTAGGGAATTACCAAATTCCTACCTAATATTTTTAAAGTCAAAGTTTTAGGAAGATAATTCACGCTCTGAGGAATTTATTATTATAATTTAATAGGACTACCATTGGACAATTTACATAAAAAGGAGTGCAAAAATACCATTTGGCCTCAAGGAAAGGTATATGTTTGAATTATGGACTTTTTTGTGCTCATTGACTCAGTGAATATTTTTAAGCAACAACATTTACAGTTTTTATAAGTTAAAGTTATAACATTTTGTTAGCCACAAGCATTTCATATATGTGTGATTTGTATTTTGTGGTATTTTACTGAGAATAGTATGTTGGGGTTTTTTAAACAATCTTTTTGATTGTTTCTTTTTTGCCCGCTGTTATGTGATGAGTACGATTGAAATCACTATTTCTAGTGAAATTCAATATATTCTGAGAACAGCAAAAAAGGCAAACAAATTGCTTTGTTGAAATTATGCTGTGTTGTAAAAAGTGTATTATTACATGTTATAACTATTTTTTCTTTTCTTTCACAGATCCTAATTCTAAAATAAGCAATTTACATCAATTTACATTGCAAAAAAAATCTGAAAAAAAAATGTATACCATTTTTAATTTCTATTACTGTGAAGGTAAGTTTAACTAAGAATTAATATGCAGAATGGGCAGATCTGCAAGAGCCTACAAAGATTGAACAAGTTTTTAAAAACACTCTGTTTATACCTATGTAGTTTTGAAATATCTCTGTTATTGGATATCATGTGACCTCCAAAAAAACAGATTTGAGTGGTTCATAATATTTCCCATTGTACCTATTGAAGGACCGCAATCATTTCAATCATTCTTTTTTGAGCATCTTTGCAGACAAAACTCTGTGCTTACCTTCTATCATTCGGAAGCAATTTTAAAACAGAAATATGTCACTTTTTGTAACATAGTTATTGCACCAGACACTCTTTCATATTTACAAAGAGAGGAAAAGGCACTCTGTGTACTTTTTCTACTCCATGTAAATACAACCTCATCATACACACCACTTTGCGTTGAAAGGGTGTTCTATAAGTGTTGTTGTGCATGATTGCACTGAATACTCATAGAATAAGACACATCTCCAGATTTATCAGAAATCATAAATCTCGATATGTGTGTGAATGCTGCACCATTCTCCAATTAGTGTACGAAAGCACAACAAGGAGAATTGTTTTCATTTCTCCTCATTTTTTAATCTTCAATGCATGCTAAAATGTTCAGCATACATTGAAGGAGAAAAATGTGTTTACAGATTGTTTTTGTGCAGGAAGGTGTGTCTTTCTGCACAAAAACAAACAGCACATGACACAGATATCCTTGCACTATGGTGCAAGGATGCCTGTGTCACCACATGGCTGCAACTTAAGCAGCCGTGCAGAGAGAAGCATAGATTTGCAATATATTTATGTACATATGTTGCATCCCTGTGCTTCGGAAGTACTACAGCACACTGCAGTTAAAGAGGTTACTGTGTGATGCTGCAGCACTTCCTCATAGTTCTGCACTTATACATTCACCATACGCTATTAATGCATTCATTCAGACAATTACGTACTACACATACATTCATCTAAACTTTCACACACTAACAAACAAATATAGCTCTTTTTTTAAACCAGGAAAGTTAGTTCTTGGATATTTTGTTGTTTTTTTTTAACAATTTTTTATTTTTGGGGATTTTTCTTGAAAAAAGGGAAAAACAGAACTGGAGGAACAAAACAACGAACTTCAGAGAAGAAAAAAAACTGCAATGGTGACTCTCTTGCTTGCGGCAGATTAGATCGATTGACTGCTCCCCATAGCATAAAACAGCATTGCATTTTATGCAGTGCACTTTCAAGTATTGGAACTGTGGACGGATGTCCAAATTTTGTACAGAAGGATCCACCCTTGAAGTGCTTGGCTGTGATAGATCTGAAGGAGCAGGAACGACTCTCATTCTGCGGCATTCCTCCCGAGCAAGGTTTACTGGATGAAGGGTCCTCAGATGCTTCAGCATGCTGGCAGTTCCGCAGGAATACTTTTTGTTTGGATCCCCATGGGACAGCACTCTCTGGCAGATCTTGCAGGTCACCAAGGTGGCATTGGTTTTTGCTTGTCCCTCAGGATAGGTGAAAAATTTCCACACCACAGATGAAAAACGTGGTGGGGTGGTGGCTCTTCCAAAAAAATCATCCTCAGATGAATGAGGAGATCCTGGAGATGTCTGCTGCCCTGAAGCCATTGTTTGTTAAAAAAAAAGTTTGAGCTAAGTGAAAACTTAGTCAAAAAAGCTTCTTCTCTGCAAAGAGATGCTCCTCCAAAGAAGGTCAAAGAAGAATGAATGAAATGGGTGGGGTCTTTCAATAGTTAGAACAGGAAGTGTAATGAAACAATCAAATCTCTTTTTTTCAGGTCACATAGGATCCGCGCACCGTGCGCTTATGCAGCACGCACCCAGCGTGCATCCGCAAAATTGAATTTAAAAGGAATATAGGATTAGATGTAAAAATATATTACTTTTATGAGTAGTTTAGAGTTTGTCTTTCATTAATATTCACATGAAATGCGTTTTTTTAAATGTAAAATATTTTGCGGGATTCGCGCACCCACCGTGTCATACATGCACATGACGCATCGCAGAAGCGCGGAAGCGTCGCGTAACGTGCATTGTACGTGTTGCGTATAGGCTTGGAGTCGCGTACCGGTCGCATTGCAATCGCGCACCAAACATGTACCCAACGCATACCGTACGCGGATGCTTTCACATAGGGATCGAGAACGGTGCGCATAGGGTGCGCAGATCCCCAAAAAATGGGGGGGGGGGAAGTTTTGAAAATATAGTTTAAAAAATATTTTTAAAAACAGAAAAAAATATTTGTAAAAATTTACATTTTTGAAAAAAAAATATATATATTTTTTAATTTTTAAAAGAATGAATTGAAAAAATAAGTTACAAAAATGGTGAAAAAAAGTATTTTAAAAAAATAATAATAAAAGGAATTGACAGACAAATAGAAAAATTTAGAAATCCAATGAAAATCATTAAACATCATAGCTTTAGAGATACATTATCGATAGGAATTTGCATTTAAAAAACCTTTGAAATTCACTGAAAAAACCATAGGTTTCATGCACGTTATAGTTTAGAATTGGCATTTAAAAAACCTTAGAAATTCACTGAAAAAAACATAGGTTTCTGTGGCGTTATAGTTAGCTGGACATTTCCCTCGTACAAAACCCTAGAAATTCCCCCGTTATAGTTAGTTCAGCTAACTATAACTCGCGCCCCCGCAATGCACTGCTGATGACGTCACATATTACATCACTCATGACATGGTCAGTGACATCACTGATGACATCTCAAATGACATCACTGATGACATCATCCATGTAATAAATTGGTGCATCTTCTCACACCCTAATATAACCTTTGATACACTGACTCAAAATTTCAGATGGCCATTCTCAAAACCATAGATACTCCAATACCAATAACTACATACCCACTCATTGACTCTTATGTCTACACACACCTCCACTCACTCACCTGTACAGTCACTCATACTTACAGTCACTCAGTACAGGACTATCATATGCATTTATACACCTATAGAGACACTCAGACACCGCCAATCATCCATAGACGTACTCACACACCTAGTCAGTCATGCAAATAATTAATCACACTCCAATTTACTCACCTATACAGTTATACACACACAAGTTCACTTACTCATAAAAATACTACCACATTCTTACACCCTTATATAATTACTGATACAAGCACACACTCATCCATACAGCCACTCTCAAAATCACACAGTCTCACATATAGCCAGTTATATACTCTTACACACATATACGCTGCCTTTCACATATGTAGTTACTCACACATGTACCACTGAGATATACATGCAATCACTAACACACCCATACATACCCTCACCCAACCATACAGTCCATCACAGATGCACTCTTAAAACCATGCACCCATAGAATCACCCACTCACACATCTATGCACAGAGTCACACACACCCTACCCACACAAACACTCAGGCACCCATACAGATACTCAGACAACCAATCAATAACCCATATAGACACTCGTATAGCTATTCACAAAACCATGCAACCACTTTTACACCAACAGACAGACAGATACAGACATTCACACAGTTTAGTCACTAGTCTGCAGTAAGATACATTTAATGACTCACTTATAGAGTCAGTCACGCACCAAGAAAATCATCCATTCACACACTTATACACCCACTCATTCTTCCATAGGCCTTTCCCTATATATATTAAACATATTAAAACTTTACAGAAACACAGACTCACTGGATGACGTCATCAGTGATGTCATCAGTGATGTCATTTAAGATGTCATCAGTGATGTCACTGACCATGTCATGAGTGATGTAATATGTGACATCATCAGCAGTGCATTGCGGGGGCGCGAGTTATAGTTAGCTGAACTCACTATAACAGAGGAATTTCTAGGATTTTGTACGAGGGAAATGTCCAGCTAACTATAACGCCCCTGAAACCTATGGTTTTTTCAGTGAATATATATATCTATATATCTATATATCTATATATCACTGAAAAAACCATAGGTTTTAGGGGTGTTATAGTTAGCTGGACATTTCACTTGTACAAAACCATTGAAATTCCTCCGATATAGTTAGTTATACTAACTAAATCTTGCGCGCCCGCAAACCACTGCTGATGATGTCACATATTACACCATTCATGACATGGTCAGTGACATCACTCATGACATCTCAAATGACATCACTGATGACATAACAGATGACATCATCCAGTGAATGTGGTGTGGTTTGTTATTTAAATATGTATTATATATATAGCAATTTGCATTGAAGAATGAGTGGATATATAAATATAAATATCTGGATGGAGGATTTAGTAGCAGTGTGATTGACTGTTTACTTGACTAATTTATAGTGTCTCACTAAATATGTTGGATAGTGACTAAACTGTGTGAATATCTGTATCACTTTGTCAGTTGTTGTGTTAACTGCTTCTCCAGTTGGTTACTAGCTATGTGAGAGTCTACATTAGTTATTGATTAGTTAACTGAGTATTTATATGGAAGAGTGAATGTGTGTGTGGTTCGGTGGGGGGGGAGGTGACAGCCCAAAGATGTGTGAATAGTTGATTCAGTAGGTATATGAAGTTAAAACTACATGTTATAACAGTTGTTTGGGTGAGTGAATATCTTTATGGGTGTGGTGATGAGCAAATATGTGTCTCAATGCTACATGTCCAACAAACTAGAAAAATAAAAGACAGTGTATGTGTCAGTTGTATATAAATAAGTATACATAATACTCAGTGATTGTATGAGTGACTGTATGGATAACTGTATACTTGTAATAGTGATTTTATAACACACTAAGTATGAGTTACTATCTATGAAGTGGTGTTTGTATAAGTGTGTAGCTAAGTCAAAGTAAGTATGATCCATTGTTTGCATAAGTGAGTAGGATGACTTCATAAGTGATTAGGATGTGTGCTGGTGTGCAATGTCGATATAGGTGTATAAGTATATTTGATAGTGTTCTATGGATCATTGACAGCATGTATGAGTGAATCTATAGGTAAGTGATTAGATGTGTGTATAGATCTAGGAATCAGTCAGTCAACAATAGCTTTATTCGGTTAATAATTAAAACCATCAAAGCATACACAAAATTTCATTTGCAAAAAGTTACACTTAAGAATAATTTACAAAGAAATTTCAAACAACACACAATTAATAATCATGCATAAAAACATATTTAAGCAAAAAAATTGGCGAACAATCACATTAAAAGGTAAGACAACCCAGGAATTATAAAACTATTTTATAGTTTCGAGAAAGAAAATTACAAAGCCCAGTCTCAGACTATCAAACAAACTAAAAAATAGGGGAAGAATATATTAAACTACATTCGATTTCTACTTCTAATAGCCCCGGTAAGATAGCTGGCTACTCCAAAACAGACCAAAGGAGAACCTAGCATTTGCAAATATGCCAACGCGGGCCTCACTTGCTCAAAGTGGCAGTTCTTGAAAATAGGGCAAATAAATTTCTTACGTTGCAAAATATAAAATTTACAGAAAAAAACCATATGCAACGTATTTTGTTCAGAGGCATTATCACAAGGACAAAGGCCCAAGGTGCCCTCTTTAAAGAAACCCTTTGGATGAGCTAAAAGCCAAGGTAGCATGCCATGTTTATACCTTGTCAATAAAAACAGGTGAAATGAATTGTTTATATAGGTCAAGTATGGCTGGATCTCATTGCCCATACTTAACATGACAAATCTCCTAACGGATGGTTTGCACACTTCCTCGCCTTCCCTCGACAACCTTGCCCTAGACATGAACTGGGACTTAAAATCTTTTATTTCTGATTTGGTCAATTCACATGGTCTATCAAATAATTCTAAATAGCCAAGAGTCTCCAGCTTAGATTTAATATATCGCAGCCAAGGAATACACATGGCTTTATCAAGGGCCAGACAGTCTTGAATAATGAGCTGATTTAGGCTTGGTGGATGCTGCGCCCAAACCCTTAACCATCCCATTAATGGGGCAACAGAAATCTGATCCATTAAGTACTCAGCCCCCAAGTCTTCATGAATATTAAAAATTGAAGTAGAAACAGGTAATGACAATAGTTTCCGAAAAAAGGCATTTTCAATTAATTGAATCTCTACTGGCGACGTATAGCCCCAGACCTCACTACCATACAGGGCCATAGGCACGCACTTGGCATTATATATCTTCAAAATCGCGGGCAAGGGTTTGCAGCCCAACCGTTTTGCAAAGCCCAACACGGCTCCTGTTGCCCTAGCGAGAATATTCTGTTTCTGTGCACGTAGCATGACCCATGATCCTCTGTCATCAAAGGTGATTCCCAAATATGGAAAGATCTGCACTTTGGTAAGCTCCTGCCCATTACAGAAGAATTTTGCCTTTTTTGCTGCCCCATATCCTATTGTCATCGAATGTGATTTTTTAAAATGTATTACTAAGTCCAAGGAGACCATAAAATCGTTAAAACCATTTAAAAGGGCTTGAAGGCCTCTCGCAGTTCTTGCCAGCAAGACCGTGTCATCCGAATACAACAATGCGGGAATCAGCTTAGTACCTGCTCTTGGTATATCTTTACAAGATGAGGACAAAACTTCCCCCAGGTTATTAATATAGAGCGAAAAAAGCAAGGGCGCAAGAATGCACCCTTGTCTTACCCCTCGCTTCACCTGCCAGGCTTCAGATAGATTCCCGTCCTTGTTGTAACGAACAGCAGCAGTAGTATCCTCATGTATGAGTGCTAAAAAGGCAATCAGCACGGGGTCAAGACCCATAGCTGCCAGGGAAGCCCATAATTTTTGACGATTTACAAGCTCAAAAGCAGTAGACAGGTCCATAAATGCTAAGTGTAAGACCCCCTGCTTCGCTATCGTGTACTTCCCAATTATAAGGTGCAGATTGAGGCATTGACCCACAGTGCTCCTTCCCTTTCTGAACCCATATTGAAGGTCCGAAATAATGGAGTTGTCCTCCAGCCAAGTAGTTAATCTTGCGAGGACAACTTTGCCCATGATTTTCATAGCAGAATCTAAAAGAGAAATAGGCCGATAGCATGCCGGATCCTCTCTTGCACCTTTTTTAAATATTGGTACTATCACAGCCTTTCCCCAAGAACGGGGAGCACCCACCTTCGCTACAGCATTAAAAACTAAAGTTAAAAGCTTCGCCCAGTAGTTTGAATCTGCCTTATACAAATCTGCGGGCACACCATCGGGGCCAGGTGCTTTGCCCTTTGCCATAGACTCGATGGCGTCCCGAACTTCCGCCTCATTAAAATACATTTTCGATAACTGACTAATATCCCCAAAATTTACTGGATTTTGATCTGGAATTTCAGAGTAAAGCCCACTAAAATGAGCCACCCATTTGTCTGGTGGAATAAGGCAATCATTAATAGTGTTCTCTAATTCATTAAAAAGTGGACTATTAATTACTTTCCAGAATTGGGAACTACTTTTTAAGACACTAGCGTCTGACAATTCTTCCCACGCCATATTTTTTAAATGAGTTTTCCTTGCCTTTAGTGTTTTTTTATAGGATCTTCTTGCCTCCGCAGTCCTGCTGGTGTCTTTCCCACCATCTTTTTGGGCCAGTAAGAGAGCGGAGTGCGCACTACAACATGCCTGATCAAACCAGTTTTTAAGCTTCTTAGGTCTTGGTTTCCCAACGAGGGTTAGATTATCCACAATCTAATTGGTTATTCTTTCGAAGGCACCAAGAATATCCCCTGGTTTGGATTCTGTTGCTACGCAGATGTTAAAATTCTCCGAATTGCTATGATACAATTTGTCTAGAAAATCACTCAGGGTAATAACATCCCATCTCAGACGTGTTCCCTGTTTAATAGGGATTAAGTTTAAATTAGAATTTGTAGTCATATAATTTGGCCTAATCACAGCATTAATGTTTAATTCCAAAGATAGAGGATTATGATCACTTAGGGCATTTGGAGTAACACGAAAGGGACCTATCCGATCCTTCAAAGGACAGGAAATTAGTATATAGTCAATAATACTATTGTGGCCCTGGCCAGTAAATGTGGGAACAGGAAATAATGAGTCCTGCGTTTGAACAAATAAATGAAAGGCAGATACAATACTATCTAGAAACATCCCACCCTTTGAATGATCAAAGTGGGCTTCCTCCTGAGGGCAATAAACCTGGTTAAAATTTCCAAAGCAATTAGGTTGACATACATGAATATTAAAATAGCCGAACAATAACAAAAAATAAGGTGTAACATTATTTGCATCAAAATCATCCAAAAAGGTGGATAAAGCCTTTAAATGTTCCAATTCGTCCAACCTCGTGAATGAATTATAAAAATTCACAACCAATATGGACGGAAGATTATCACCTGCTATTTTAACCGCCAGTATGTTAGGTGAGCTAGTCACTACGAGTTCTGTGCTATACAATAGCTTAAGACTAAATAATAGCAAAAGACCACCCCTGGGTCTCCCCGAGGATGAGGACTCAGCATATTTAATGAATGACTGATACCCATCCAGATAAAAAGAGTCTTTAGCCTCCCACGTCTCTTGCAATGCAATTATGTGAAAAGTAGAGAGAAATGACTTCCAGCATATATCCTCTCTTTTCGCTCTCAGCCCGGCTATGTTCCATGACAAAGTCATGACCTTGTTTGCTGATGAGTTTACCCCCTCAAGCCCTTTATCTTGTACCACACTATTTCCTATGAGTAATGGTTGGGGGAAGGGGTCCACTACCTCATCACTTACAAGGGCCCTAACAGGCACATAACTAAATACACCGGCGGGGACCATGTCACACTGATCTTCTTGAGTAATCTTAATTATTGGCTGAAAAGTGCCGTTACCCTGAAATGTCTTTCGAGCTGCGGGACTATCACCGGAGCCATAGAGTACGGTATTATAATTAACAGGAATCACTGAGTGGGTGTTTAGAAACTTGTATTGTTGTGTCAATGGTTTCAAATATGGCACTCTGTATTTTACAGTGAGTGATGAAAGGTTATACTAGTGTATGATGAGGTGTATCTGATTGTCACGTGGATGATGTCATCAGTGATGTCATCAGTGATGTCATTTGAGATGTCATCAGTGATGTCACTGACCATGTCATGAATGATGTCATATGTGACATCATCAGCAGTGGATTGCGGGCGCGCGAGATGTAGTTAGTACAACTAACTATATCGGAGGAATTTCAATGGTTTTGTACGAGTGAAATGTCCAGCTAACTATAACACCCCTAAAACCTATGTTTTTTTCAGTGAATTTCTAAGATCTTTTAAATGCTAATTCCTAACTATATCAGGCCTGAAACCTATGGTTTTTTCAGTGAATTTCAAAGGTTTTTTAAATGATAATTTCTAACTATATCAGGCCTGAAACCTATGTTTTTTTCAGTGATTTTCAAAGGTTTTTTAAATGCTAATTCCTAACTATATCAGGCCTGAAACATATGGTTTTTTCAGTGAATTTCAAAGGTTTTTTAAATGCTAATTCCTAACTATAACATGTCTCAAACCTATGTTTTATTCAGTGAATTACAAAGGTTTTGTAAATGACAATTTTTAATGTATTAATTGTTATACTGATTTTTTTTATACTGATTTACTACATTTTTTTAACTATTTATATTTAGATATTTTTTTTATTATCACATTATAATTACATTATACATTACAATACAAAATATACTTTCTCAGAATGAATTACTTTAATTTTAATACTTTGCAAATACGCAATAGACTTTTAAATACAGTAGTTACAGTTGTTGCAATGGGCAACACAATTTCAAACACAATGCAACATTGAGCTCAATGTGAATTTCTAGTCAAATGCAATTAGTTACTTTATGGATTACTTTTCTAACCACAGGACTGAATCCTAGATTCAGTCCTTGGACATCTCCTGTAAACAGTTGATTAAAAGCGTTTTGGTTACAGTAGTGATTTTTAAGGAATATTATTGCATTTTAAAAGTTGACACTTAGAAATGTTTTCACATAGAATCACCAATGTTATCCTATACCAGAAAATTCACTTAGCAGGTAAGTAGTGTTATCGTTACTTTTTCTTACTCATTGGTGGATCCTGGATCCAGCACTGGTGCATCTCCTGTAAACAGTTGAAAGAATGTGTTTAAGTCATACAGACGATTTTTTAGGAATATTTTTAGTTTGTGAAAATCGACAGAAACTTTTCGGCTTAAAACTACACAATGGATTCCTATTGAAGGAAATAGAAGTTACTTGTAAGTACGCTTAGAATTACTTTTCAGGGTCAGTGCTGGGCTAAAAGGTGCAGCCCTGGGTTCTCTCCTGATAACAGGTGAGTAAATCGGAATTCCTATTTTGGCTGATTTTAGAGGAATATTTGTACGTCTCAAAAATCCACACAGAAACTTTTCTGGTGAAAACCACACAATGGATTCCTATGGAAGGAAATACAAGTTACTGGTAAGTACGGTTAGAATTACTTTTCAGGATCAGTACTGGGTTCAAAGAAGCAGCACTGAGGTCTCTACTGATAACAGGTGAGTAAATCGGAATTCGTAGTTCGTCTGATTTCAGAGGAATATTTGTAAATTCCAAAACTCCACACTTAGAAGTATTTCCAAGTGACAGCTGTCAATGTTAGCCTATGGAAGAAAATTCAAGTAACTGGTAAGTATGGTTAAAATTACTTTTCAGGATCAGTACTGGGCTCAAAGTTGCAGCACTGAGGTCACTCCTGATAACAGGTGAGTAAATCGGAATTCGTAATTCGGATTATTTTAGAGGAATATTTTTACGTTTCAAAAATCGACACTTAGAAACTTTTTCCGCAAAAAGCAGGCAATGATATCCTATGGAAGGAAATTCAAGTTACTGGTAAGTACGGTTAGAATTACTTTTCAGGATCAGTACTGGGCTCAAAGATGCAGCACTGAGGTCTCTCGTGATAACAGGTGAGTAAATCGGAATTCGTAGTTCGGCTGATTTTAGAGGAATATTTGCACAATGGTGAAGGAAGGGGCGGGGCCTGAGGTGACATGTGTGCAAACACGCCCTGTGGTGCATTTTAAGTTGGGGAATTAATTCCTCTTCAATCCTGAGGCCCCCTGGGGGCCAACTAGTCCACCAGGTACCTCCAGGATGCGCCAGGGAGCTGCGTTGCAGAGAGATGTTCAGAGGCCATGCCCCTTTTTGCAACACTCTGCAACGCAGCTCCGTGGCACTTACTGGAGGTACTTGGTGGGCTAGTTGGCCCCCAGGGGACCTCAGGATTGAAGAGGAATTAATTCCCCAACTTAAAACGCGCCCCCAATTAATTATTTTTGTTTATCGGCATAATGCGCGCATCCTGCGCGCATCCTGCGCGCATCCTCCCGTTAAAAAAAAAAACAAAAAAAATTGGGAGGCCTTGGGGGTCCTTGTGGGACTCCCTGAGCAGGCCTATGGGGTCAGGGTGTTTCTACCCTGCCCCCTTTTCGCGTTTTGCAACATTTTTTGGGGGGTTTCTTGTGCCTCGGTTCTACCGAGGCACTAGATGGCTGCCAACACTTCCTGATTTGAAGTGTTGACAACCAATTAAAGTACAGCTTGTGCACGGCAGGGTGCGCTTAGGGTACGCACACCCTCCGAGGCCATATATATATATGTACTTTTAAATGTCATTTTCTCAGGAACTACTGAACGGATTTACACCATTTAAGCAAAAGGCATGCGTCTGAACTAAGGACTACCTCTTTGCCAAATTTGGTGTAATTCTGTTCAGCAGTTCGGGCTGTAGCTGCGGCTAAAGGTCCGATGGGAAATTGCATGGGGAAAATGTGTTTTGGGGCCCCCCATTTTTTCTCGGCCCCCACTTGACGAATCACCGTGAAACTTTCAGGATAGGAGCAGATTGGAGCTGGCCAAAAGTTTTAAAAAGTTTGCGAAGATTCGTCAATCGGCGCCAAAGTTATTCCAAATAGAATGTTGCGGATTTCCTATGGAAAATAGGTCCTAACTATATCTACCTACTGGCGATCGCCAGTAGGTAATATATATATATATATATTCACTGAAAAAACCATAGGTTTCAGGGGTGTTACAGTTAGCTGGACTTTTCACTTGTACAAAACCATTGAAATTCCCCCGTTATAGTTAGTTCAGCTAACTATAACTCGCGCGCCCGCAATGCACTGCTGATGACGTCACATATTACATCACTCATGACATGGTCAGTGACATCACTCATGACATCACTCATGACATCTCAAATGACATCACTGATGACATCATCCAGTGAATGTGTGTTTTTCTGAAAATTAAATATGTTTTATATATGTATATCTCAAGGTCGATGGAAGAATAAATGGGTATATAAGTGTCTAAATGGATGATTTGTTTTTGAAAAATTGATTGTGTAACTGACTGATTAAGTGTATCATAGTGAATACATGGCTTAGTGAGTAATATTTAAATATGTAAATATCTGTATCAGTCTCTCACTTTGTGTATAAGTGGCTGCATTGGTTGGTGAGTAGCTACATGGGTGTCTATATAGGTTATTAGTTGGTTTTTTGAGTATCAGTCTGAGTGTCTGCATGGTTCGGTGGGGGGTATTACGTAGTGCATAGGTGCATGAATGAGTGACTCACTCTTTGTATGTGTTGAAGACAGCATGTGTGCAGGACTGTAGGGGTGGATGAGTGTGTGTATGGGTGTGTTAGTGAGTGAATGACTGTCTCAACAGTGTCTTTATGAGTAACTACATATGTTTTAAACTAGTATATGTGACTATTGGTGTATATAAGTGAGTATATGTGAGAGTGAGAGATTGAAAGAGTTCCTGTATGAATAAGTATGTGTTTCTATAAGTGATTGTTTAAAAGACTAAGTATGTGTAAGTTTCCGTAGAAGTAAGTGTGGTGGTGTGTGTAAAACTGTATATGCAAGTAAATGTATGTTTGATTCTTTATTAGCATGAGTGACTATGTGTGTGAGTAACTCTATGGATGAGTGGCATTGTGTAACAGGATGTATAGGTGTATGAGTACATATGATGAGTGAGTACATGTATGAGTGACTGTATAGGACTGTTGGTGAATGAGTGGATGTGTATGTGGATCTTAGAATTACTGAAGAGGTTGTTGTAACTGGTATTGGTATGTCCATTGTTTTGAAAAGTTTAGTCTCTATTTTTGAATGTGTGTATCAAAGGTTATATTAGGGTGAGAGGAGGTCTGCCACTCTATCACAAGGATGATGTCATCAGTGATGTCATCAGTGATGTCATTTGAGATGTCATCAGTGATGTCATGAGTGATGCCACTGACCATGTCATGAGTGATGTAATATGTGACGTCATCAGCAGTGCATTGCGGGCGCGCGAGTTATAGTTAGCTGAACTAACTATAACGGGGGAATTTCAATGGTTTTGTACAAGTGAAAAGTCCAGCTAACTATAACACCCCTGAAACCTATGGTTTTTTCAGTGAATTTCTGAGGTTTTTTAAATGCTAATTCCTAACTATAACGTGCCTGAAACCTATGTTTTTTTCTGTGAATTTCAAAGGTTTTTTAAATGCTAATTTCTAACTATGCCTACAGAGATAGGACATGTGAAGAAAGAAGAAAAAATGCACAGAGAGAAAAAAAAGAAGAGCAGAAAGAAGCAACAGAAGTCCTCAAAGACGAAGAAAAGTGCAGGAAGAAGGATAACGTGCAGAAAGAACAAAAAGAAGAGCAGAAAGAAGCCTTGTTGCAAAATCATCCTGTACCCTCAACCTTTTCAGACGGATACTGGTGGTAACTGAGTCTGACTAACCATTCCTAGAGCCAGTGCTATGTTAAAAGACACTTAGAATACAGTGAAAACACCTACATACACTAGGGAACATTATGCGTTGGGGTCCTCCTGTGATTAGCATGACCTCCTCTGTAAGCCCCTAGTATATAATAGGGCAGGGGGATTAAAACTACCTCTTAAAACAGGCCACAGGGCATTTTTGCACACGTTAACTCAGACCCTGTCCCCTCCCTTCACCACTGTGTAAACACGCCCTGTGTCCGTTTTTAGTTGGGAGATTAAGTTCATTTGAATCCTGAGGGTCCAACTAGCCCACTAGGTACCTCCAGTAAGTGCCACAGAGCTGCGTTGCAGAGAGGTGTAAAAAGTGGCACGGCCTGGACCACCTCTCTGCAATGCAGCTCAGTGGCGCTTACTGGAAGCACCTGGTGGGCTAGTTAGCCCCCAGGGGCCCTCAGGATTGAAGGAAATTATATCCCCAATTTAAAACGTGCCATAGTGCGTGTTTGCACACGTCACCTCAGGCCCCGTCCCCTCCCTTCACCACTGTGTAAACGCGCCCTGTGGCTGTTCTAAGTTGAGAGATTAAGTCTCCTTGAATCCTAGACCACTAGGTACCTCCAGTAAGCGCCGCAGAGAGGTGTAAAAAGGGGCTTGGCCTCAGAACACCTGTCAGCAGCGCAGCTCCCTGGCGCATACTGCAGATGCCTGTTGGGCTAGTTGGCCCTCAGGGACCCTCAGTATTGAAGAGGAATTAATTCCCCAACTTACAACTCGCCAGGGGGCGCATTTGCAGAGTGCTGCAAGGAGGGGGCGTGGCCTCCGGCACGATGCCAGTCTTTTATTTATTTTAATTTTTTAAGAAGGGGGGCTGTGTGGTTCCCCTTCTTATTCTAATTTATTGGCCCTGATGACCCCATTCCCCAGGGCCTGTCTCCTAATTATATTTTTTTGACCCCAATCCCCAGGGCCAGCCACTGTTTTTTCTTATTTTAAAAAAATATATATTTATAGACACACCTAGGACATGCTGGACAAACCGTACGTACCTATCACCATGACGATTTGCGTGATATTCATTAAAAGGCGACTATGCATACAATAAATCCACGTGGAATGTATTTACACCACTAGTGAAGCTCTGACATGTCTGATGCCCTACCGTGCCTAATCCCGGTAGACACCCTTGTCGTTTATTTATACCAACATGGGTAACTATTGACGGGCACATTTAATACACATGCACACCAAGCCATTCAAAGGGGATTCGACAAAAATTCGACCAAAACTATGCAAGAAACCCCCCTCACGGTTAATAAAACACACATCCACTGCCGGATGTGTAATACTTTTTATTTTACTCTCTGGAAAGGGGACGAACATCACTTGAGAGTCACAGCGTGCTCCTGGCAGAGCCCAATGCTGTGTTACACCCACCATTGCCTGCTGAGTGCCACACACCTCTGTGTTGTATTCCACCAGCTAGTGCATATGCTATGACACTCTCTAGCCCATGTGCACTGTAACACCAACCCGTGAATATGTCATGCCACACTTGTCTTCGCACGGGTTATATTGCCCCATTTAACGTGCCTTCCTCGATGCCTATGTTATAACGCACAGTGCTATGCCATACATATTACAATCTGGGATCCATATCTTTGTCACAGTGCATATGCAACGTTACACTCCCCAGCACATATTTCATATTACAACTTTAGAGACTAGTTAGGTTATACAACACTGCCCTGTGCATATTACACTCCAAAGCGCATATCGCATAGCACGCGCTAGTGCCTGTGCTATCTCGCGCTCTCCAATGAATCTGTCATTGCGCACAATGTATTGCATATTATATTTCACGCCCGGTTCATCTTATATCACACTTTTTGGTGCATAGTTTATACCATACACTATATCTAGTTTTCATTTTCAATCGTGCTCTCAGGACTATGTTCTATATAATACTGTGTTCACCTACCCTTTTCACGGGCATTCCATTTTGCGATAGGGAGTGGAGGGTCAGGGGGTGTTTCTGCCAAGTGAGCCCGGAGTCACAGTCACAAATGTCCTCTTCTTCCTGAATAAAAGTGAGATTATGATGCATACTTGTTCATATTTTAAGTAGTTCGCACAGACACACGTTTTAAAAACAATAAAGTTCCTAATACTCGCCTTCACTGAACAGTTAACTTGCTGCCTCATCCCCCTCCTCGCTATCCTCTGTTGTGTGAATCCATGGACTAGCCTCCTCCCTCCTGCCATGCATGGTCTGATGTGCTGCCACTGTCCTCAATTTAGTATTATGTACCAGTCCACTCCTCCTGCCCTCCATTGCCCAATTCTATGCCCCATCATTGACCTCCTGCTTAAGCTCTGTGCTTAGCTTGCTGCCCCTATTCTCCTTCCCCCTGCCCTCCGATGTCTTTGTGCATGCCCCTGCTCCATCCTTTTTGCCCACCATGTTCCCTGGGCCTATCCTCTGTTGTGTGAATCCATGGACTAGCCTCCTCCCTCCTGCCATGCATGGTCTGATGTGCTGCCACTTCCCTCAATTTAGTATGATGTACCAGTCTATTCCTCCTGCCCTCCATTGCCCAATTCTATGCCCCATCATCGACCTCCTGCTTAAACTCTGTGCTTAGCTTGCTGCCCCTATTCTCCTTCCCCCTGCCCTCCGATGTCTTTGTGCATGCCCCTGCTCCATCCTTTTTGCCCACCATGTTCCCTGGGCCTGCCACTCCTATCTACTCTGGGTGTTCTGTTGAGCTGCCACTCCCCTCCCACCTGGCTAGCATTGTCAGATGACTGTAACCTGTCCCTGCCACCTCCACCCTGCCTGTCCACATGCCATGCGCCTATCCTCTTCCTCCTGTCCTACATGGTCCATTGTACTGCCACACCCTTCTGCCCTCCCTGGTCTGTTGTGCTGCAACTGCTCCTCCTGCCTGCCCCGTGCGGTCTGTTATGAGGCCCCTTCCCCTGAACTTTCTTGTCTGTGCACAGGTCCTGACCCTCCCTTCTATCCTCCATCGTCCTTTGTGCATGCCCCTGCACCCTCCTTCTTGCCCATCATAGCCATTGTGCTGCCACTAACCCTCCCACTTGCCATGCATGGTCTGCTGTGCTGCCATGGCCCCTCCCACCTTCCCTGTGTGGTCAGTTAGCTGCCCCTGAACCCCTCCCACCTTCCCTCCATGGTCTGTGTGTATGCCATCACAGTCTCACTGTTGCTCTTCATGGTGTGTCTTGCTTCTAGTGCCCATCCTGCCTGACCTCTATGGCTATCTTGCTGCTCCTGCCCTGCCCCCTTGCCCCCAGCCCTCTGTTTACATGTGCCGACCCCTACTCCCTCCCTCCTGGCTTGTCTGTTCCATTGTAATGCCCCTGATCCGTCCCTCCTGCCCTTTATGGTCTGTTATGCTGCAGCTTTCTCTCCTGTCTGTCCATTATGGTCAGCTAGCTACCATTGCCTCTTGCCCCTCTGTTCTCTGTTGTCCATGTGCATGCTCCTGTCCCCTCCCTCCTGCTTTCTATGGATTGTTGTGCTGCACTCCCGTCCCGCATGCCCTGTGTGGTGTATTGTGCTGCTGCAAACCCTGATGCCTGCCCTGCAGGGTCAGTTTGGGGCACCTCTCCATGTCCCTCCTGTCCTCTGTTATCCAAGTCCATGTCCCTACCCCATTTCCTTCCATGATCCAATGTACCATACTTGCGAACATTTTGAACTTGGTAAGAGGGAGATTTTGAAAATAAACTGGGGTATTAATTTTCCCCTTTGAGTTACATTGAAAAAGAGGAGATTGTAGACAGGAGACAGATCAAATAAAGCCCATTTGAGCTTAAAAACATTGGACGTTTCCTGGCTGAATCGGGTCTGTTGGCATGTATGGTTGTACTACCATTGCCTCTTCCTTCTGCCCACAATGGTCTGTTACATTGCCACAGCCTCTCTTGCAAGTCCTGTATTGTTGGTTTGTTGCCCCTGCCCCCCTTTCCACTGCCCTCCATAGTCTGTTGTGCTGCCACAGCCCTTCCTGCCTGCTCAGTTTGGTTAAATTGTTGCCTTGCACCCTCCTACCTGCCTTCAATTTTCAGAGTCCGTGCCCCTGGCCTCTGCCTCTCAACAGTATCCTAATGAGCAACTAGATTGCTAACATTCTTTATTCATTACAAAAGTGTGGAACGCCTGACATCATCTTGATGTAATCAAAACTGTAATACCTAGAGCATTTCCTTTAGAAATTACATATATGAGAGGGTCTTATTGGCATCAAAATTATGGTTAGTGCTCTAAAAGACTAAAATAAGGACATATTTTCTGAGTTTTCAAATAGCGACAAAGCACTTTTAAATTATTTGTTACCTTTATGTTTTTTTATCCAGTTGACCACTTGATTAAATGTTGCACTTAGGGGAGAGGATGTGGTGTTACTTCCAGAACTGCAGACTTTGCAACTGGGGGAACCAGGTTGGAGTTTCTGCTTCAGCTCGACATTCTGTGATTCTGATCAAATCACTTAGTCTCCCCATGTCTACAACCAAAATGAATTTGTTCTTGTGTGATGTAACCAATGCTCATGTAAAGCACTCCAATACCTGACAAGTCTGCACTATATAACACTGCAAAAACACAGAATAATAAGTGTTTTGCACACTTCTGTCATTGGGCTATATTTGGGCTACACCTGGGTGATTTTGGGCTACATTTGGGCTCTTTTGTCTCCGTTGGCCATCTTGGGAGATTTATTTGTTATGAAGTTTCCTAATTTCCTCATGTACTGCAGTCTCCTCAGTAGGAAATGCTTTCAGTTTTTTACTTTGATTCCATCATGAAGGTATTCAGATATGTCACACATTTGCCATAAATTCTGAATGTTAGCACTCTAGTTGCTCATTAGATCACTGTAGTAAAACTACTGTTCACCATGGAAGTCTGCTCCTGGTATTAAAAGTGCATGTTTCAGTCTGCATGTCAGAATTTTTTTATTGAAATAGAAGAGGATTTGAGAAGTCAGTCAAAATGTGCCCTCATTTTCTTTCTTCAACATTAATCATAATTTCTATGGCAAAATGAACCCCCTCATTGTGTTCCTTTTTAAATTAAATGTTTTAAGTGTTACCAGTTTATTCCAATCAAGATGGCTTCAGGTGTGCCATACTTTTGTCATAATGAAGACAGTAAGCGCTCTAGTTGTTTTTAGGAACACTCTGGGACATTCTGTCATTGGGCTATACTTGGGCTACATCTGGGTGATATTTGGGCTACATTTGGGCTCTTTTGTCTCTGGTGGCCATCTTGGGAGACTTATTTGTTATGAAGTTTCCTAATTTCCTCATTTACTGCAGTCTCCTCAGTAGGAAATGCTTTCAGTTTTTTACTTTGATTCCATCAAGAAGGCATTCAGATGTGTCACACATTTGCCATAAATTCAGAATGTTAGCACTCTTTTTCCTCATTAGATCACTGTAGTAAAGCTACTGCTCACCAGGGAAAACTACTGCTGGTATTGAAAGTGCATGTTTCAGTCTGCATGTCAGAATTCTTTAATGAAATAGAAGAGGATTTGAGAAGTCACTCAAAATGTGCCATATTTTTCTTTCTGCAGCACTAATCATACTTTTTATGGAAAAATGAACCTCCTCATTTTGTTCCTTTTTAAATTAAATGTTTTAAGAGTTACCACTTTAATCCAAGCAAGATGGCTTCAGGTGTGCCATACGTTTATCATAAGTAGGACTGTTAGCGCTCTAGTTGTTCTTTGGAACACTCTGGGAAGCTGCAGTAGAACACAAAGGAATCAACTGACAGTCTCTGCCTTTGTTGGATGTACATGTTTTACTGAGAATGTCAGACTTTATTCTCACATGACTGAGAAAGATAATGTGAATTTACAGAAAATAAGCTCTCAGTTTAGCTTATAGATCACCTTCCAAACCACTGTGGGAAAAGCATGAGAAAATATTTTTCTCTCAATCATGATATCCCAGCAGAAGGCTTTTTCACATGGTGAAATCACCTTAGAACATAGCACAATTCCTAAAATGAATATGGTACCATCAACAAATGATTTATAATGTAACTAAAGTCTTAAAACCTTCTATTAACTGCAATGCTTTTTAATGAGGGGCTATCATGTATATTGGTCCCAAGATGGCTGCCAACACTTCTTGGATGAAGTGCTGACAGCCAATCAGATCTCAGGATGAGATGTGTGGTTAGGCACCGCCCACCTATATATATGATTTTACTTTTGATTTTCTCAGGAACTACTGAACAGATTGACTCCATATATGCAAAAGGCACATCCCTGAGCTGAGGACTACCTCTCTGCCAAATATCAAGTAATTCTGTTCAGCCGTTCGGGCTGTACCTTGGACTAAAGGTCCCTATGAAAAATTGCATGGGGAAAACGCATTTTGGGACCCCCCTTTTTTCTCAGCCCCCGCTTGACGAATCCCCCCGAGACTTTCAGGGTAGGAGCGGAGCGGAGCGCCCCACCTATTTTGAAAAATTCGCGAGGATTCGTCAACCGGCGCCAAAGTTATTCCAAATAGAATGTTGCGGATTTCCTATGGAAACACGGTCCTAACTATAACTATCTACTGGCGACCGCCAGTAGATAATATGTACATATTATCTACTGGCGGTCGCCAGTAGATAGTTATAGTTAGGACCATGTTTCCATATGAAATCCGCAACATTCTATTTGGAATAACTTTGGCGCCGGTTGACGAATCCTCGCGAACTTTTCAAAACAGGTGGGGCGCTCCGCTCCGCTCCTACCCTGAAAGTCTCGGGGTGATTCGTCAAGCGGGGGCTGAGAAAAAAGGGGGGGTCCCAAAACGCATTTTCCCCATGCAATTTTCCGTAGGGACCTTTAGTCCAAGGTACAGCCCGAACGGCTGAACAGAATTACTTGAAATTTGGCAGAGAGGTAGTCCTCAGCTCAGGGATGTGCATTTTGCAGGTCTGGTGTCAATCTGTTCAGTAGTTCCTGAGAAAATCAAAAGTAAAATCATATCTATATATGTGGGCGGAGCCTAACCACACATCTCATCCTGAGATCTGATTGGCTGTCAGAACTTCATCCAAGAAGTGTTGGCAGCCATCTTGGAACCAATATACATGATAGCACCTCATTAAAAAGCATTGCAGTTAATAGAAGGTTTTAAGACTTTAGTTAGATTATAAATCATTTGTTGATGGTACCATACTCATTTTAGGAATCGTGGTATTTTCTGAGGTGATTTCACCATGTGAAAAAGCCTTCTGCTGGGATATCATGATTGAGAGAAAAATATTTTCTCATGCTTTTCCCACAGAGGTTTGGAAGGTGATCTATAAGCTAAACTGAGAGCTTATTTTCTGTAAATTCACATTATCTTTCTCAGTCATGTGAGAATGAAGTCTGACATTCTCAGTAAAACATGTACATCCAACAAGGGCAGAGACTGTCAGTTGATTCCTTTGTGTTTTACTGCAGCTTCCCAGAGTGTTCCAAAGAACACCTAGAGCGCTAACAGTCCTACTTATGATAAACGTATGGCACACCTGAAGCCATCGTGCTTGGATTAAAGTGGTAACTCTTAAAACATTTAATTTAAAAAGGAACAAAATGAGGGGGTTCATTTTTCCATAAAAAGTATGATTAGTGCTGCAGAAAGAAAAATTAGGGCACATTTTGAGTGACTTCTCAAATCCTCTTCTATTTCATTAAAAATTCTGACATGCAGACTGAAACATGCACTTTCAATACCAGCAGCAGTTTTCCCTGGTGAGCAGTAGCTTTACTACAGTGATCTAATGAGCAAAAAGAGTGCTAACATTCTTAATCTATGGCAAATGTGTGACACATCTGAATGCCTTCTTGATGGAATCAAAGTAAAAAACTGAAAGTATTTCCTACTGAGGAGACTGCAGTAAATGAGGAAATTAGGAAACTTCATAACAAATAAGTCTCCCAAGATGGCCACCAGAGACAAAAGAGCCCAAATGTAGCCCAAATATCACACAGATGTAGCCCAAGTATAGCCCAATGACAGAATGTCCCAGAGTGTTCTTAAAAACAACTAGAGCGCTTACTGTCTTCATTATGACAAAAGTATGGCACACCTGAAGCCATCTTGATTGGAATAAACTGGTAACACTTATAACATTTAATTTAAAAAGGAACACAATGAGGGGGTTCATTTTGCCATAGAAATTATGATTAATGCTGAAGAAAGAAAATGAGGGCACATTTTGAGTGACTTCTCAAATCCTCTTCTATTTCATTAAAAAATTCTGACATGCAGACTGAAACATGCACTTTTAATACCAGGAGCAGACTTCCATGGTGAACAGTAGTTTTACTACAGTGATCTAATGAGCAACTAGAGTGCTAACTTTCAGAATTTATGGCAAATGTGTGACATATCTGAATACCTTCATGATGGAATCAAAGTAAAAAACTGAAAGCATTTCCTACTGAGGAGACTGCAGTACATGAGGAAATGAGGAAACTTCATAACAAATAAATCTCCCAAGATGGCCACCGGAGACAAAAGAGCCCAAATGTAGCCCAAAATCACCCAGATGTAGCCCAAATATAGCCCAATGACAGAAGTGTGCAAAACACTTATTATTTTGTGTTTTTGCAGTGTTATATAGTGCAGACTTGTCAGGTATTGGAGTGCTTTACATGAGCATTGGTTACATCACACAAGAACAAATTCATTTTGGTTGTAGACATGGGGAGACTAAGTGATTTGACCAGAATCACAGAATGTCGAGCTGAAGCAGAAACTCCAACCTGGTTCCCCAGTTGCAAAGTCTGCAGTTCTGGAAGTAACACCGCATCCTCATCCCTAAGTGCAACATTTAATCAAGTGGTCAACTGGATAAAAAAACATAAAGATAACAAATAATTTAAAAGTGCTTTGTCACTATTTGAAAACTCAGAAAATATGTCCTTATTTTAGTCTTTTAGAGCACTAACCATAATTTTGATGCCAATAAGACCCTCTCATATATGTAATTTCTAAAGGAAATGCTCTAGGTATTACAGTTTTGATTACATCAAGATGACGTCAGGCGTTCCACAATTTTGTAATAAATATAGAATGTTAGCAATCTAGTTGTTCATTAGGATACTGTTGAGAGGCAGAGGCCAGGGGCACGGACTCTGAAAATTGAAGGCAGGTAGGAGGGTGCAAAGGCAACAATTTAACCACACTGAGCAGGCAGGAAGGGCCGTGGCAACACAACAGACTATGGAGGGCAGTGGAAAGGGGGGCACGGGCAACAAACCAACAATACAGGACTTGCAAGAGAGGCTGTGGCAATGTAATAGACCATTGTGGGCAGAAGGAAGAGGCAATGGTAGTACAACCATACATGCCAACAGACCCGATTCAGCCAGGAAACGTCCAATGTTTTTAAGCTCAAATGGGCTTTATTTGATCTGTCTCCTGTCAACAATCTTCTCTTTTTCAATGTAACTCAAAGGGGAAAATCAATGCCCCAGTTTTTTTTCAAAATCTCCCTCTTACCGAGTTCAAAATGTTCGCAAGTATGGTACATTGGATCATGGAAGGAAATGGGGTAGGGACATGGACTTGGATAACAGAGGACAGGAGGGACATGGAGAGGTGCACCAAACTGACCCTGCCGGGCAGGCATCAGGGTTTGCAGCAGCACAATACACCACACAGGGCATGCGGGACGGGAGTGCAGCACAACAATCCATAGAAAGAAAGAGGGAGGGGACAGGACCATGCACATGGACAACAGAGAACAGAGGGGCAAGGGGCAATGGTAGCTAGCTGACCATAATGGACAGACAGGAGAGAAAGCTGCAGCATAACAGACCATAAAGGACATGAGGGACGGATCAGGGGCATTACAATGAAACAGACAAGCCAGGAGGGAGGGAGTAGGGGTCTGCACATGTAAACAGAGGGCTGGGGGCAAGGGGGCAGGGCAGGAGCAGCAAGATAGCCATAGAGGTCAGGCAGGATGGGCACTAGAAGCAAGACACACCATGAAGAGCAACAGTGAGACTGTGATGGCATGCACACAGACCATGGAGGGAAGGTGGGAGGGGGTCAGGGGCAGCTAACTGACCACACAGGGAAGGTGGGAGGGGCCATGGCAGCACAGAAGACCATGCATGGCAAGTGGGAGGGTTAGTGGCAGCACAATGGCTATGATGGGCAAGAAGGAGGGTGCAGGGGCATGCACAAAGGACGATGGAGAATAGAAGGGAGGGTCAGGACCTGTGCACAGACAAGAAAGTTCAGGGGAAGGGGCCTCACAACAGACCGCATGGGGCAGGCAGGAGGAGCAGTTGCAGCACAACAGACCAGGGAGGGCAGAAGGGTGTGGCAGTACAATGGACCATGTAGGACAGGAGGAAGAGGATAGGGGCATGGCATGTGGACAGGCAGGGTGGAGGTGGCAGGGACAGGTTACAGTCATCTGACAATGCTAGGCAGTTGGGAGGGGAGTGGCAGCTCAACAGAACACTCAGAGTAGATAGGAGTGGCAGGTCTATGGAACATGGTGGGCAAAAAGGATGGAGCAGGGGCATGCACAAAGACATCGGAGGGCAGGGGGAAGGAGAATAGGGGCAGCAAGCTAAGCACAGAGTTTAAGCAGGAGGTCGATGATGGGGCATAGAATTGGGCAATGGAGGGCAGGAGGAATGGACTGGTACATCATACTAAATTGAGGGAAGTGGCAGCACATCAGACCATGCATGGCAGGAGGGAGGAGGCTAGTCCATGGATTCACACAACAGAGGATAGGGAGGAGGGGGATGGGGCAGCAAGCTAACTGTTCAGAGAAGGCGGGTATTAGGAACTTTATTGTTTTTAAAACGTGTGTCTGTGCAAACTACTTAAAATATGAACAAGTATGCAGCATAATCTCACTTTTATTCAGGAAGAAGAGGACGTTTATGATTGTGACTCCGGGCTCACTTGGCAGAAACACCCCCTGACCCTCCACCCCCTATCGCAAAATGTAATGCCCGTGAAAAGTGTAGGTGAACACAGTGTTATATAGAACATAGTCCTGAGAGCACGATTGAAAATGAAAACTAGATATAGTGTATGGTATAAACTATGCACCAAAAAGTGTGATATAAGATGGACCAGGCGTGAAATATAATATGCAATACATTGTGCGCAATGACAGATTCATTGGAGAGCGTGAGATAGCACAGGCACTAGCGCGTGCTATGCGATATGCGCCTTGGAGTGTAATATGCACAGGGCAGTGTTGTGTAACCTAACTAGTCTCTAAAGTTGTAATATAAAATATGTGCTGGGGAGTGTAACGTTGCATATGCACTGTGACAAAGATATGGATCCCAGATTGTAATATGTATGGCATAGCACTGTGTGTTATAACATAGGCATCGAGGAAGGCATGTTAGATGGGGCAATATAACCGTGCGAAGACAAGTGTGGCATGACATATTCACGGGGTGGTGTTACAGTGCACATGGGATAGAGAGTGTCATAGCATATGCACTAGCTGGTGGAATACAACACAGAGGTGAGTGGCACGTGGCAGGTAATGGTGGGTGTAACACAGCATTGGGCTCTGCCAGGAGCGCGCTGGGACTCTCAAGTGATGTTCGTCCCCTTTCCAGAGAGTAAAATAAAAAGTATTAAACATCCGGCAGTGTATGTGTGTTTTATTACCCGTGAGTGGGGTTTCTTGCTTAGTTTTGGTAGAATTTTTGTTGAATCCCCTTTGAATGGCTTGGTGTGCATGTGTATTAAATGTGCCCGTCAATAGCTACCCATTTTTGTATAAATAAACGACAAGGGTGTCTACCGGGATTAGGCACGGTAGGGCATCAGACATGTCAGAGCTTCACTAGTGGTGTAAATACATTCCACGTGGATTCATTGTATGCATAGTCGCCTTTTAATGAATATCACGCAAATCGTCATGGTGATAGGTACGTACGGTTTGTCCAGCATATCCTAGGTGTGTCTATAAATATATATTTTTAAAAAATAATAAAAAACAGTGGCCGGCCCTGGGGATTGGGGTCAAAAAAATATAATTAGGAGACAGGCCCTGGGGGATGGGGTCACCAGGGCCAATAAATTAGAATAAGAAGGGGAACCACACAGCCCCCCTTCTTAAAAAATTAAAATAAATAAAAGACTGGCATCGTGCCGGAGGCCATGCCCCCTCCTTGCAGCACTCTGTAAACGCGCCCCCTGGCGAGTTGTAAGTTGGGGATTTAATTCCTCTTCAATACTGAGGGTCCCTGAGGGCCAACTAGCCCAACAGGCATCTCCAGTATGCGCCAGGGAGCTGTGCTGCAGACAGGTGTTCTGAGGCCAAGCCCCTTTTTACCCCTATCTGCAACGCAGCTCTGTGGCGCTTACTGGAGGTACCTAGTGGTCTGGTTTGACCCTAGGTACCCTTAGGATTCAAGGGGACTTAATCTCTCAACTTTTAACAGCCACAGGGCGCGTTTACACAGTGGTGAAGGGAGGGGACGGGGCCTGAGGTGACGTGTGCAAACACGCACTATGGCACGTTTTAAATTGGGGATATAATTTCCCTTCAATACTGAGGGCCCCTGGGGGCTAACTAGCCCACCAAGTGCTTCCAGTAAGCGCCACTGAGCTGCATAGCAGAGAGGTGGTCCAGGCCGTGCCACTTTTTACACCTCTCTGCAACGCAGCTCTGTGGCACTTACTGGAGGTACCTAGTGGGCTAGTTGGACCCTAGGGACCTTCAGGATTCAAATGAACTTAATCTCCCAACTAAAAACGGACACAGGGAGTGTTTACACAGTGGTGAAGGGAGGGGACGGGGCCTGAGTTAACGTGTGCAAAAACGCCCTGTGGCCTGTTTTAAGAGGTAGTTTTAATCCCCCTGCCCTATTATATACTAGGGGCTTACAGAGGAGGTCATGCTAATCACAGGGGGACCCCAACGCATAATGTTCCCTAGTGCATGTAGGTGTTTTCACTGTATTCTAAGTGTCTTTTAACATAGCACTGGCTCTAAGACTGGTTAGTCAGACTCAGTTACCACCAGTATCCGTCTGAAAAAGTTGAGGGTACAGGATGATTTTGCAACAAGGATTCTTTCTGCTCTTCTTTTTGTTCTCTCTAAACGTTATCCTTCTTCCTGCACTTTTCTTCGTCTTTGAGGACTTCTGTTGCTTCTTTCTGCACTTCTGTTTTTTTCTTTCTGTGCATTTTTTCTTCTTTCTTCACATGTCCTATCTCTGTAGGCATAGTTAGAAATTAGCATTTAAAAAACCTTTGAAATTCACTGAAAAAACTTTAGGTTTCAGGCACGTTATAGTTAGGAATTAGCATTTAAAAAACCTCAGAAATTCACTGAAAAAACCATAGGTTTCAGGGGTGTTATAGTTAGCTGGACTTTTCACTTGTACAAAACCATTGAAATTCCCCCGTTATAGTTAGTTCAGCTAACTATAACTCGCGCGCCCGCAATGCACTGCTGATGACGTCACATATTACATCACTCATGACATGGTCAGTGACATCACTCATGACATCACTGATGACATCTCAAATGACATCACTGATGACATCACTGATGACATCATCCTTGTGATAGAGTGGCAGACCTCCTCTCTCCCTAATATAACCTTTGATACGCACATTCAAAAATAGAGACTAAACTTTTCAAAACAATGGACATACCAATACCAGTTACAACAACCTCTTCAGTAATTCTAAGATCCACATACACATCCACTCATTCACCAATAGTCCTATACAGTCACTCATACATGTACTCACTCATCATATGTACTCATACACCTATACATTCTGTTACACAATGCCACTCATCCATAGAGTTACTCACACACATAGTCACTCATGCTAATAAAGAATCAAACATACATTTACTTGCATATACAGTTATACACACACCACCACACTTACTTCTACGGAAACTTACACATACTTAGTCTTTTAAACAATCACTTATAGAAACACATACTTATTCATACAGGAACTCTTTCAATCTCTCACTCTCACATAACTCACTTATATACACCAATAGTCACATATACTAGTTTAAAACATATGTAGTTACTCATAAAGACATCGTTGAGACAGTCATTCACTCACTAACACACCCATACACACACTCATCCACCCATACAGTCCTGCACACATGCTGTCTTCAACACATACAAAGAGTGAGTCACTCATTCATGCACCTATGCACTACGTAATACCCCCCACCGAACCATGCAGACACTCAGACTGATACTCAAAAAACCAACTAATAACCTATATAGACACCCATGTAGCTACTCACCAACCCATGCAGCCACATATACACAAAGTGAGAGACTGATACAGATATTTACATATTTAAACATTACTCACTAAGCCATGTATTCACTATGATACACTTAATCAGTCAGTTACACAATCAATTTTTCAAAAACAAATCATCCATTTAGACATTTATATACCCATTTATTCTTCCATCGACCTTGAGATATACATATATAAAACATATTTAATTTTCAGAAAAACAGACATTCACTGGATGATGTAATCAATGATGTCATCAGTGATGTCATTTGAGATGTCATCAGTGATGTCATCAGTGATGTCACTGACCATGTCATGAGTGATGTAATATGTGACGTCATCAGCAGTGCATTGCGGTTGCGCGAGTTATAGTTTGCTGAACTAACTATAACGGGGGAATTTCAATGGTTTTGTACAAGTGAAAAGTCCAGCTAACTATAACACCCCTGAAACCTATGGTTTTTTCAGTGAATTTCTGAGGTTTTTTAAATGCTAACTCCTAACTATAACGTGCCTGAAACCTATGGTTTTTTCAGTGAATATATATATATATAGATATATATATATAGATATATATATATGCATATATATATATGTATTCCTGGGAATTATCGACCGGTCAACCATAATCCCCATTATAGTGTTTTACTCAATTTATCTCTGAAATTGCCCCAAAGCACTGCACCTCCAAACATCAATGACCTAATACAGGTGCCCTTTCCTCTGGGGCCCAGATACTACGTATCTGTGTACATTCCCAGTTTGCTGCTGCTTGTTGACTGCTGCTGTGTTGTCAGATTTGAAATAGTAAGC
This sequence comes from Triturus cristatus, assembly GCF_964204655.1. Lineage (NCBI taxonomy): Eukaryota > Metazoa > Chordata > Amphibia > Caudata > Salamandridae > Triturus > Triturus cristatus. The sequence continues at coordinate 449,902,932 of NC_140592.1, forward strand.
AAACACAATATCCCTTAAACAGAAGCCTTAAGCTAGCACAAGACCTTCCATAAGAAGTCCAAAAATATCCCATCCCTCAAAATTATCAAAAGGAGCATCAAGAACATTAAAATAACAAAATGTTTCTTCATGAGTAAATAAAACATTTATCAACATGCTTCAAAAACCATGCTCAGTTATCTTTGCTGGCAACCAAATACTCCCCAACTGAGGCACAAAATATCTGCATGTCATATCCTAAAGCTTTTGTTTGCTTTCTGTCTGCCTTATTTGAATGTTGAAATAACATAAATGTTTGTATTCAAAATTGATTTTACATGTTTTTCATCTATAACCAGCTTAGCTTAATTCATGCACTGATCTTTTTTCAAACTATTGCACATTTGTATATGCCCTTATTTTCAAATGCTTCACGCGTTGCATTCCCATTACAAGATGGCCACCACACTACCTTTAGCTGGAGTCCCTTTTGTCTTTATGACTTATTAAATAAAGACGTAATTCACAATATTTACCCGGCACTAGTAAAATTGTACATCATCGCTACTATTTAGTCTACAGCTGGCTAAACAGCAGAGATCATGTACTATTTTGCCAGATGCTGGGTAAATAGCAGAGATTTTCTGCTAGTTGGCTGGTGGTCGGGTAAACAGACACTTCCATATATTATGAGTTACAGATGGAGAGGACATCCTGTTTGTCTATCTCCTGGGTAGGCTCTCATAGTTTGGATATTTGTGATTCAGTGTTTCTCTCTCTCTATTTTTCATGTTTAAAATAGTTCCTTTATTTATTATTTTATTTTATGTAGGGCCTAGAATGGCGTGTCAGTCCCAACATAATTTTTTCACCTCCTGCTGGTTGCAGGTCTTGTGCCAGGAGATAGACAATGGAAAGAGATGTTGCAAAAGTAATTTTCTAAAATGTGAGTGATTCAGCAGCAGGATCTGCTGTGCTGGCCTGTTTTTGCTTACCTGAGATCCATGAGCTGACTGCTTATGGCAAAGTTACTGAGATTTAATTTAATGTTGAAACAATTAAAAGAATGGAAGAAGTAATGTGATTCATGTTTGAAGTGGATCACTACCTCTTTGCCACTTTCTCATGAGGCGTAAGGGTAATTAAGGCCTTTCCATTTAGAGGATTATTGTCTGCCATGATGGAGGGAAAACAGACATGTAGGTGAATACCTTTAATTACAGCCGACCCATATGAGGAATTGCAGAGCAGGCGTCAAAATAATTCATCTTGGGCCCCTCCTCTAAAGTGCAGGCCTCTGGAAGCATTTCTGGGTTCAAGGAAATGGTGGAAGAACAGTGTATGATTGAGGAGGCTGTGATCAATGCTCTGCCTGCTGAGATGGCTAAATGGGTGTAACTCTCTTCATCATAAAGAGATGGAATGTGAATCTGACCCTTCATTTTCCTGTTCCCTGGGTGCTGCTGAGTTGGCCATGCAAACAGAGGCAAATATTTATGATGTGAGGAGAAGGGGTTATAATGCAACTCCGATTTGATAACCTGGGTTCTCTATGACAGAAATGGAGCAGGATTCCTCTCAAATCCGGTTTCAACCATGCAATAAGCTTTAAGGGTGGGCTCCTCCTCTGCATGATAAAATCAAGATTTAAGTTCTTTGAGAGAGGAGGAATTGGATCATCTATCCATTCCCAGAGTTGTGAAGAAAATATACTCCTTGGAAGAGGGAGAAGTGGTGATACCCCATCCTCTAAAGATTGATTTATAAATGGAAAAATTGACCAATGGGTTATCTGTTAACCCAGAGGACTATTTTAATACTTTTTGGAAATCATTGAGATTAAACTGTGACAAAGGCTTTTAAAGAGCTGAAATGTGCACTTCTATATCCTCTTTACTTGGGCGATTGTATGATACACTTCATCTACTAAGAGTCGATGAGAAGGGGTCTGAATTAGGTACTGGCAGTGCAGCAGGACCACAGTCTTCTGAGTAAGTTGGTGCACTCTAATGTCTCCTGCTCAAGATACTCAAGGGGAACTCTGTCCTATAGTAGTTGAGGTCTGTTCTATTCAAGGAATTACATCTTTTTGGGCTGAAGTCCACAGCACGAATGTATGACGTTTCCACGCATACATTCACAATGCATGGCTTTACAATGAGGTCATACAACGACCGCGTTGTTACCATGCATGCCATTACATTGCAAGTCGTATCGACGACTTGCTGAAGGGGGTGCGCTGGACTTAGGAATAGTACTAATTACTATTCCTACTCCAGTCTGTGCAACAACAGGGAAGGTGTTGGATTTAAAATCCAACACATTCCCTGGTGTTGCACACCCCTACAGCAAGTCGTTGATACGACGTGCGATGTAATGGCAAGCGTAGCAACAACGTGGTCGTTGTAACGACCACGTAGTAAAGCCACAGCACTTCTTTGATGGAAATCTGTAGGGCTGCAACATGTGTAATTTATATTACGTTTGTGTGACATTCACATTCCTAGTGTGAGGGGACAGGAATGCTGCACTACCTCTTCATCCCTTTCCTTGTTCTTCTTTATGCAGACCCTAAATCATCAATATAAAGACTGTTTATTTTATATTTCAATTTCATTTTCTATTTAATTTTATCTGTGCATCACTTTGGGATTCCCTCAAATTAGTAGAACTGGCTTTCAAAAGTTATCATTTAAGTTGATTTACCAAATAGTTATTTGATAATTACTACAGAGCACACTAACAATCCTTCAGAATGAACCAACATTTCTTTAAAAAAATCGCAAATAACTTTTACAATTTAAAAAAAGGGTGGTTTCCACTCCACATATTTTCAATGAATATGTCAACCACTCACAACTTTGTAAAAAAAAGGATAAAAAGGTTTCTAAAAATCAGTAAGCGAAGGAATGACTGGAAATGGACAAAAATGTGTTATCACCATTTATTCCTAAAGTTCCTGTGGCTTAGCAAAAGATTTTAACTGTGTCTCTCTCGTCTTTTGTGCACACATCACTACAGAATGTTAAGTAAGAGTTAGCGGTCTGGCTGAGAATTGCCTTCAATGGAGCACTCCAACGTCAGACGTATCAAGTGGAGAATATACTCTTTCCTCCACACTTTCTTTTTCTTGTGCTGTAAATTCCTTAGATTCCCCGCTACAAACAAACTTAAAGCCCCCCATTATTCCAAATAGTGCACTGCTGACTCCTTATGTGGCACTTTGTCCTCATTTGTTCCTCGTACTGTGTCCTGCTTGTCGATCCCGTTTCCAGTGATGTTTTTGTGCAACCGCCACCACCTGCTGAGGCAGCCAGGACCATCAACACAAGGGGAGAGTTTCCCATTTTTGGTACATCAGTTCAGATGAGCTGCTCCCTCTATTCTTCACGCTTGTAAAGATCTGGGTTCTCACACACCTGGAAGTACCACATGGACACCGAGGTGTAGTATATAGAACTGGCCCAGGGCATGTGCGCCTGGCCCCTTTTATTGGCAGGGTCACATGTCCTGTGACACCTGTGAAGGATGGGTGTGGGGTGAGTCTGGAAACCAGCCCTTTGGGAGTGGCTGCTGGAAACACATTACTGTGAAACACTAGAATGTGACCAACCGGTCACTACAGCCCTCCCAACCTTTATAAAAAATGTGACAACAAGTCCAACCTGCGGGAGAGAACAAAATAACTAAACAACAACTCCACTGATTCCATTCGAGTTGCTGGCAGGACAAGATACGTGGACTGGTGCATCTGGGAGCACCAGGCATCAAGCCATGCTTCCTCCGTTTTAACCAGACTGAACTGGGCATGAATGGCATGAATGGAAGTGTAGATAAACTCTGGATTTCTCGTTCACCAGTTTGAATTGTCACAGTTCACCTGGGCACTGTGGGTCCTGTCCCACCTGGTCTCAATGCGTGGAAGTCTCTATACAATGCTTGCTGTGAGGCTGCATGTGGAGCAATATTGATGTTTGTGGCTGATACATTTTCAAAGATCCCCCGGTTCCATGGACAGCAAGCCTCCATAGACTGATGACATCTGGTTACTGTTGATGAGTCCTCCTCAGACGCTGAATTGCTTCAAGCTGCACGATAGTGGAGAAAACTCTGGCTTCTTTCTCTCACCAGGATTCACCTCTCTTACCAGGATTTCCCTCTTATGGGAGTCCCCTAAGGTCCTCTTCACTGGGCTTTCACGGGACTGTGTGGACTACGCCGTGTCACTCCAAGGCCATACTATAGGCCCATGGAGGAATCGCTACAAGTTCCATCTTCAAGTCACTCACTGCGCCTCACATGTAGTTGTTTCCAGGTCGTGCTATTCCTGCCATGCTGACTCTGGTGCACCGGCATTGACAGGGCAGTCTTTAGTGTAACCAGACTCCAACAGATCTTCATGCTTTCTGGTACCTGCTGGGGAGCTGCTGCAGACACATCTCTTGTGATGATTCGTCTCTCACCGGTAATCCCTGGGGCTTTACATGACTACCAGTTTCGTTACAGAAGGACGCATTCACAGAACTAACTTAAGACAAAATCCTAAACTTACTACCATTTTGGTATTCACAGAACGTACTTACTACTTTTGGTATTCACAGAGGGCAATTACTACTTTTGGTATTCACAGAATACACTTACTACTTTTGGTATTCACAGAATGGATTTACGACTACTAACTTTACGTCCGCACTCAGGCTGGAATTCCCGCTCCGGGTGCGGGAATTCCGCCCGAGTGCGGACGTAAAGTAAGTAGTCGTAAATACATTGTGTAAATACCAAAAGTAGTAAGTGCATTCTGTGAATACCAAAAGTAGTAAGTGCATTCTGTGAATACCAAAATGGTAGTAAGTTTAAGATTTTGTCTTAAGTTAGTTCTGTGAATCGGGCCAGGGGAGATTAAGTGATTTGCCCAGAATCACAGGATGTTGAGCGTTGTTGGCGAGACTCGAACCCGGTTCTCCAGCTTCGAGATCGACCGCTCCAGCCGTAAGACTACATTTTCTTCCTTTGCCCTTAGATTGCCACAGGCTGGTGTGAATTGCTCGGATCATCTTTTAGGGCCCACAACAGAGGTCGCTCAGGATTTCGAAACAGGACAACAATCCAGTCTCACGTGCAACCCCAAAGGTGCATGGTACAAATGGTCCAGCTTGCTCTCTTCTGCAGGTTTCAGGTTTGCTTGGTGTAGCTGAGGATTTCAGGGTGGCCAGCCTCTCATGGTGCCAAATATACCTCACTGACCTCTGCATGTTTCATAGGTACAGTGCTTCACTTTAGATGTCCAAGGCTCCTGAGATGCTCTTGGGGATGCACTTGATTGCGATGACACCCACAGTCAGATTCTGTACTTTGCGGTGTGCCAGTTGTCTATGGCACACCCTTCTCTTCTTCTTTCATCGGACTCTAGTGCTGTTGCCTCATGCCACACTTCTTCGCTTTAATCGTCATCCTCTTCACAAAGCAGTATGATGGTATCTTGTATTACTCTTCTTTCTTTTGTCCAAGCCTCTCCAAGTGATGTGCACTTCACATGGGTCTCCCTGGCCATGTCCTACACCAGGACTTAACTTTCTCCTCGACCAGACCTCTCGTTGTGACCTTCTTCTTCTCTTGACCTCTCAAAGGTCTTCTTCTTTGGCCTCTCACAGGTCTCTCCTTCGACCTCTCACAGGTCTCTTCATTGACCTCTCACAGGTCTTCTTCTCCATCAACTTCTTACAGGCCTTGATGCACCTCAATGCTACACCGTCGTAGCACTCTCTTCTGCCTCCACTCAGGCAGGCTTTGCAGGGTCTGTCACACCCTGTAAGGACATGGACCCTCTTCCTTGAAGGGCTCCCACTCTTGGGCTTCAACCTGTGCAGTCAGCTTCTCTGGTGCAATCTTCGGTGCACTTCTGACTTTGCGCCCTCTGACCTTTACTTGAGGGTGCTCCTTCTTCTGCCACCTTGCTCACCCGGTTCCTCCTCTTGCGGTGGTGTTCCTTCGCAACTGGGTATGCAGACAGCATTCCTCACAAGTGCGCTGGCAGCACGTAACTGCTTGGAGGTGCACACCTCTCACCTCTCTCTCCCCTGTCCTTTATTTCCCTTCTTGGGTGATGTCGACTGGTGCCTTGCGCTCCCGTGCTTCCACCTTACCTAAGAGCGTGATCACCGCTAGAGCCTGTCTTTTTTTTTCTACTGTTAACTTACCTTGCTGATGTGTGTCCTCTGCACTCTATCCAAATGCACACTGCGCAGTCTATGGGGATAAACACCCATATCTGCCTCCATTTACAGGAGTTCTCGGCATGAGGACACATGGCCTCTCACTTCCCCTTCACCGTTCATGTCTCTTGGGCACTTGCAGCTCTTCAACTCTGGGCCCCACACATTCTCTCAGCACTGCAGGTCAATCCTCAATCAGGTGTTCTCTTGGGTGAGGTGCAGTGACCACCTATGGCTATTAGGTGGCACTGCAACACTTTTTAGAGGACCCAGCAGCTTCAAGGTGAGAACCCTGCCTGTCCCTTACTCTTGGGACATTTGCCATTTACCTCCATGTCGGTTTTGCCGCTTTGTAACCGCATCATATGGCTGCTGTGATGCCCCGGGGGGCTGCTGTGATGCCCCGGGTGTTCACAGTGCAATGCAGGGCGCACAAATGCTTTGCTGGAGCAGCCTCCTCTTACATTGTTTGAGGTCCACTGAGCTGCCGCCGAACTTCTCGCACCTCGAACTCCCCAACCCTCAGTGCAGTGCAACAGCTGACTTTGTGGCGTTGCATCCACTCTCAGCTTGCCGCTGCAGCTTCTCCTGACCCCGTGGGTCCCACGGCCCCTTCAGCCCGGGACAGTCTCTTCCTCCCTCCAGGCACCACAACGGAGGGCATCCCCTCAGGAGAGTTCCTACGGTGCTGGGTGATCCCCGGAGGAAAATATGGCTCTGGCTCACTTTCTGGATGGGGGGGGGGGGGGTGTAAGCGCCTGGCGGAACACCAGTATGGAGATTTTCACATAATTGACACTGGCACAGTCTTGTCTTGCCCTCTGACAGGGTGCTGCAGTTTCACTACCAGGGCACCATCTCTTTTATGCTGGGCTCACTCTTATCTTACACGCGCTTTTTGCTGGACGGCGCTCCGCTCCACTCACTTGCAGGTGGTGTCCCATTACAGGCAGCTGGGTCGCACTCTGCGGACTGCCTCCTTTAATACGCTTCCCCAGGATCAAGGCGGCAGGCAGCAGGAAGCCTACAGGTGCTTCTCGACCCTGCATGCACTACAGCCACCTTACTTTCAGCACAGTGTCTTTGCCTTACTTGCAGCCTCACGCCACCATCACTGGGACACACCTTGCGCCCGATTACTGAGCAGGCACTACACATAGGGGTTGGCTACTGATCAGCTCTCGCACTCAGGGTCCATGTACATGACCTGGTATTCCCCACCTTGTTTCACCGGGTGACCGCAGCTCCGCTGTACCTCCTTTCTGTCCCTTACAGGTACCGGGTGGGGGTCCACCTCACTGTGGGATTCTGGGGCAGTCTCTTCTCCTTCCACAGGTTCTTCAGATAGACCAGCTCCACACTGCACAGACCCTAGGACTCACTCCTCACCCAGCGGGTCATTGGGGACACCTCCTGATCTTCCACTTCGTCGTAGCTGCAGTTAGGGGTGCCCTCAGATGCAGATCACACTTTCTCCCCCTCGCATCATTTTGGGTTTACAGCGCTCCTACACACGGGGCAGTTCCCTGCTCATCTGTAAAGATCAGGGCCCTAGGCCCTCATGCACCTGGAAGGACCACACAGACACAGTGGCATAGTATATAGAACTGGCCCAGGGCACATGCACACGGCCCCTTTTATTGGCAGGGTCACATGTCCTGACACCTTTGCTGGATGGGTGTGGGGTGAGTGTAGAAGCCAGCCCTCTGGGAGTGGCTGGTGGAAACACACTACTGTGAAACACTAGAACGTGACAAACCGGTCACTAAAACACTCACCCAGGACCCAATGGTTCCTCCTCCTGTATCAATGTGAACGTGATCTCTGTACACTATTCTGCAGTCCATGCTTCGTTTGGGAGCCTCAAATCACATTTGCCTGCTACGCCTCTGCCTCAGCAGTCCCGCCCCTGCTTAACCTCACTGTCACGGTGGGCAGCACTGTATCAGCTTTCGGTACTTTTCCTAGTCTGTTCTTCTGCTGGCCTCTATTTCGCTCACTGCTTTGATGACTTGCTGAGCTCCTTGCAATTTATTGGAACGTTAGTGTGAGGGGCTCCTGCACAGAACAACAAACTTTCTATGTGTAGCACTTGGCCCCGCCTCCTCCACACTTCTTGCTTCCTCATCCACTTTAACTGCATCTCTTCAAGTACTGCTGTGCCACATATGTACCGTGTACACTCTGCAGTAGAAAATAATGTACATTGTCATATTTTATCTGATTTTATGTTAATATGCATTGGACAGTCATCTTCAAAATATTTACCAGTGTGATTATTCTTGCATTTTTCCCCCGATTATTCTTTATTCTTTGTGCAGTTTCAAGTTATTTATGAGTGCATAGTTAGTAAAAACTATTGCACTATTAATAAAATCACACAAATTAATTAACAATAAAATACAACATTTTCCAAACAGTCTTGTCATTTACATACTGGTTTCTAATTGTTTCCATTAAAATGAATTAAGATAGGATTAATATACTAAAGTGCTCATAAAGGATAACATTCACTTTATAAGTGTGCAAAATTCATCACGTTCCACTATTCCAAAACAACTTTGTCATTACAATAAAAGGAACATTAAAATTAGAATACAATGCTAAGGACTGATTGAGGGTTAAAGTTCACTGGGTAATTGTGCAGATTTATCAATGTGGCTATTTATTGAAATAACCAAGCTCTAGAACAGCCATCTTGGACTGAGCCAATTTAATTTTTCCGATTCCTTCATTAGGGCATAGCAAAGAGGACTAGGGGCTAGATGACGTCAGGTAAGAAAACATTGATTATGCAAGTTATTTAAAAGCCATACACATCTTAAAATAATCATTCGTTGTGCAGTTTGTGATTCCTGAACAATATTTTACTGCTATGCATTGTATGTATATTTCTGGTTATTTTGGTGTGTCCGTCATCACTTTCAACCAAGCAAGATATCAGAAACTTCCACCTCCATGTATTGCCATAACAGGTGACATGCGTATTAAATGGAGGGTGTGGCTTAATACTTTTAAGAAAATACTTAATGATCTACACTTTGGACCAGAAAGGAATAATGCTTTACTTATACGTATCTTGGCTTAGAAAGGCAATGCAAATGCAAACATTTGCTTAGTGCCAAAATACGTTCTTGTGACAAGGAACTGGATGATTGGTCACACAACGACTCAAGAAGCAATCTGATAAGCATCCCATCATAATGTTGCACGGACACAATTTCTATATACAAGACCAACAACCACATGGGAGCACTGATTCCTATGGTGCTGTACTCTGCATTTTAGCCTCCGCGTGTACATTTGAAAACTTCACAGAAAAACTGATATGCACCCAACTTGTAGTCAGTTACCACCATAAGAAAGTACTAGAGAAGCTTTGAGGTAACAAAAACTCCTGCTCTTAAGTTGGCAGTTAACGTGGTGAAAGCCACAGGACTCACTGGGGAATCTGCTATGGAACTTTCATCTTGCCAATTTCAAGAATATCCATCTTTGGAGGGTAGAGGGCAAATCCAGTGGTTAGACAGGAAATGTGGATGTGTGTGCCGCAGTAAAAACACTGTTAATATTATGAATGATAATGAATGTGAAGGTGTTAATACATTGCAAAGTTGATATATTGGTTATTTCTAGAAACAACAATGTGCCTGTAAAGCTACATGAACAAGATATTGGGTACAGTGTTAAGTTATGTTATATGTTATGTTATGTTGATTTGCAGTGTGTACTATCACCCAGGAGGGTAAGCTGGTGCTGAGCAGGTATGAGTCTAATCAAGCCTGCGGCCTACCGGGAATACTCAAAGAGCCAGGTCTTCTGCTTCTTGCGGAATTCAAGAAGTGAAGAAGAGGCTCTAATGTGTAGCGTCAGGTCGTTCCACTCTTTAGGAAGGAGGTAGGAAAAGGCTAGATGGCCAGATCTGGTTTTCTGCAAGAGAGGGATGTTTGCAAGTAGGAGTCTGGATAACGGAGGTGTCTTGAAGATTTGTGAAAGTAAATTCAGTTGTTCATAAATAAATTTAAAGTTGATGGTGGTACCCTAGATTAGCTTGTGTATTCAGTGTCACTAATTACTATTAAATCAAGTCAAATTATAAGTGAGGGGCTCAATGAAATACACCTTATATCCAGAACTTTATCTCCTGCTCAAGCATTTATGGATCTCAATCCTTATCATAAAATGAATTATTTTTTTGTCATCACAGGACTTAAATTAGCAAAACACAATGGGCAATACACGTCAAAGTTGTTTCAAACAGGGGCAGCCAAAATATGTCTTGCCAAGGGGCCCCCCAAATCCTTAAGGTGACACTGCTTGTCAGGCAAGTGAAGAAGAATTTGGGAAATGGAAAGTGGATTTTCTCAGGTGGAACAGTGAGAAAGAGCTGAACTGTGAGGACAGAGACTGTTGTACCCTTCATTCTCTTCTCAGATTAACTTAGCTTTCTCCCAAGGGTCATTAGGAACCAACCTAGGATGAAAGTGGCTTGGGCTTTACCCCTGTGATCCCTAATAGAGTCAAGAGACTGGAATGAAACTGAATCTGAGTTAGTAAAGACGATATCCTAGGAAACATAAGGTAATGTTTCATATCAGACTTTGATATAAAAGAAAGGAATACAATGAAAGTCTGACCCTAGTCCTTGGTGTTTCCGCGTATCTGTGACAATAATAGAGCATGCTAGGTAAGAATAAAGTTTCCATTCATGTCATTAAAAGAAAAGGCCAACAGTGTTCATGTTTAACACCATTTAAGAAATGTGCCTATTAATACGTGTAACTATCTCTGAAATAAGCCAATGTGTGCAGAAAGTGACTACAATGCAGTCTTAATGCTTACAGGGAACTTTGTGTAAGACAGACCAGGGTCATTCATGCAAGCCATTCATCCCTGGATTCCCCATGGTCTCCACTTTTCAGAAATGACTGTGGCTGAAAAGGAACCCTTCGGGAAAAGATCGACCATGTGCCAAAATTAGGGCTGGGCAAAATTTAAATTACGCCAGCAAAATCTGAGTAATTTTGGGAATTTTGCATTACACTTGTTCCATGGAAATGCCCACAATTATGCTATTTCATGTTATTATGCGCCATTTGTGGCTATCACACATTTAATTTTGCTGAACATTCAGCATAAATACACAAAAGTGAACTACGTAAATTTCTTACACCCCTAGCCCAAATACTGCAGCCATAGTCTGAGATTTGTGAATTAATTGGGATTCTCAATAGTCTGACATATGCAGGGCATTCAGGGTAACAACACCAGGTGGTATCAACATAAGCCACACTGAAATCCTACAGGTCACTAGTTTTCAGAAATTAGGTTACATGGTTTCCCTTTATGCCAGATGACATCACGAGCACAAATGTTGCACTACATCACCAAAAACAATTCATTTTCAAAGGAAGTCTAACACACTTTCATTCATCCAATTTTTAAACAAGCCCTGACCCAAGTGAAAGGCCCACCTTAGTTAAAAATGCAAAAGCTTTCCACAACAGAAATTTGACTTTTATACCCAGCGAATGATATTTTCAAGGTCTTCTGGATAAGGATAGGTTTGGGGATCTACAGAGTCCATATCAGCTTGGACTCCCTTAAGTCTTAGGTTTTCCAAAATCTCTTGGCTTGTTTGACTTCCACAGGAGTCTAGAAGCACAATATGTGGTTTTGTTGTTTGCTTTTCCTGTCTCAGATGATAGCCCAACCGACATATATGGGATACAGATGTTTCTCAAGAGAGAAGTGGTTCATGTGACATTCACCATTATCTACTAGGCGACCCCGTATTTCTAGCTTCCTATTGTTCTTGAGTGTTCACAGAAACAACTTTTTGAAAAAACTTTTTCAGAAACATCTTGTTTTACAGGTAATCATAATTTGAAGGGGTTAAGATGAACACTATCTTTACACTCATATTCTTGGGTAATTTAAAAAATGCATTGAACTCCTTCATCCCAATTTCAATTTAATTTTATTATCAAATAAAGCAAGGTTAGTACGCAATGACAAATCAGTGTGAGTGCTAGACCTGTCAGCTTTAGGGTGGTCTTCCCCAAAACCTTTTGCGTTCTCTCCTCCTGTGTTACTGAGTTTGTTTTTGGTGGCCTTAGGACTCTGTAGAGTTTGCTACTGCTAACCAGCACTAAGGTGGTGTGTTCACTCCCTAAAACATTGTAAAATTAGCCTACACCTTATTGGCATATTTAGTTTACTTATAAGTCCTAGTAAAGTGGCATACCATATACCAAGGGCTCGCAGATTAATTGTACTAGTGGACCTGAAGCATTGATTGTCCCCCCCAATCTAGTAGCCCCTTAAAGCATGTCTCAGGTCTGCCAATGCAGCCTGTATGCAGTGTTAAACTACCAATTTGACTTGGTAACATAAACACTTGCTAGGACTAAAACTCACTTTTTATTATATATATATATATCACCCCTAAGGTAGGCCCTAAATAGCCCATAGGGCAGGGTGCATTATGCAAAATAGCCCAGGGCCATGTACAATTCCTAAATAGCGAGTCACAATGTATTTGCGACTCACTATTTAGGATTTGTGAGTTGCAATTAGGGAGGGGCGTTCCCTTCCTAATTACGTCCACAAATCAATGTACGAATGTTTTGTGACCGCAATTGCGGTCGCAAAACACTCGCAAATTACCACCCTCTTCAATAGGGTGGTAATGCAGTCGCAATTTGGAAGGAGTCTCCAGGGGACCCCTTCCACTTTGTGACTGTCTCTAAAAATATTTTTAAGGGCAGGCAGTGGTCCCAGGGACTACTAACTGCCCTTAAGAAAGGAAACTAAAACGTTTCTTTTTTTAAAAAAATGCATCCCGTTTTCCTTTAAGAAAAATGGGCTGCAGTTAATAAAAAAAAACTGCTTTATTTAAAAGCAGTCCCAGACATGGTGGTCTGCTGAGCCCAGCAGGCCACTATACCTGGGAGGGCCTTTCATTTCAATGAGCTCGCAAATTGCAAGAGGCTCATTAATATTAATGAACCTCGCAATTTGCGACCCCAATGGGATTTGCAACACATTGCAAATGAGTCGCAATTTGCGAGGCGCAATTTTGCTGGTCGTACATCTGGCCCCATATTTTTATTTAATTGATCAATACCTTAGGGAAGGGGGGGCGTGGCTTGAGCCGCCACAAGATGGCTGCGTTCAGCTGAGGCTCAGCGTTTCGAGCAGGACCATCCTTCATCACAGAGCCGTTTCTGCTGGTTTTCGGGGCACTGGACTAATTCCCCTTGTGGAGCAGGTGCAGAGGCACAGGTAGCTACCTTTTTTCCGCATGTTCAGCTGTTTCCGCCCTGTTTCCTCCGCACCTTGCTCTCCTGAGAATTCTCGGCTGCGTTCGCCATTTTGCCTGCGGTGGGATGCCGCTCTGATTTCCCTGTACCAATTGAGGTATGTTTTGAGGGCAACGATGCTGTGTAATTTTGGGAGCTCCATGATTTTTGGCAGAGTTATTGACTATTAAAGTAATATCTCCCACCTGCAATTCTTTGAGGAGAAATTCTCAGTTTAGCCATTTACAATAACCTGGAATCGCCTGACATGATTACAGCTAAGTTTATTACTGGGAACAGTTTGAATCATCACAAGGTGGTCACATCTAATTGAGGCCTCGTTTCTTGAATTGGTTTGCCTTTCCTACGAGATGGTTGCAACTGTGTCTGGTTTTCACGCATTAAGCGTGCTCTCTATTTGTTCCAGCAGCATTATATACTCTATCGCCAGTGGTCTGTGGCAGTGTTCAGTGGAGTGTTCTTTCTGCATGACTCTTGATATGCTTCAACTCTTGTTGCAAGCCAGCCAGTAACACTTAAATGACGTATTTTAACTGGTTTTGGATTCCTCTGGGATGACTTCACAACCTCCCAATACTAATTTATTCATTAGAGACACCTTTGACTGTTCTGCATGTTGTTAAAGTGAGATTACAGGATAAAGATTTGTCTCGTTTTTCAACACCCTAATACACCCTTCTATATGGAGCCTTCTTCCTCCCTTGGTCAGAAGAGTACCTCTGCAAGTATGTCTTCCCTCCGCAAGGACTCGAACACTGCTGCCTCTTCCAAACGCCAAAAGAAGGAACCAAACACTCCTACTAAATCTCCTCTCCCTATAACACTGGACGACCTCATGGAAGAGATAAAGCTCATTAAACCTTTTGTGATTGACACAAACACTACCCTTCAGAGGCTAGAGGAGAAGTGGTCTAACTTAGACTCGAGAGTGTCTGGGGAGGAACAGAGGATCAGCGATACTCAGGATGTGATCCCTCAAGTTGCAGCTATGTCTAAAGATATTGCTCTCCTCAAACTGCAAACGGAAGACTTAGAAAATCGTACCAGGCGCAACAATCTTCAAATTTATGGTATTCCTGAGGGAGAGGAAGGGTCTGACATGCTCGCCTTTTTAAAAACACACATTCCTAAAATTGTTGGTCACAAGGACGGCATCACTCTCAACCTGCAACGTGCCCATCGCATTGGTCCTAAATCCAGAGATTCTTCCTCTACCTCGTCTGTCAACCGCCCCAGAGGGATAATCGTTCTATTTCTGGAGTACACTGAGCTGTTAATGGTTCTGTCAGCAGCAAAGCTAAGAAAGCAGATGTTATGGTCTGGTCAAAGAGTTTTCTTCTCTCAGGATGTGGCCCGTGCCACTACTGCTCGTCGCAAGGAATTCCTTTCTCTTCATCCAGCCCTTTGCTCCATGAATGCCAGAAACGGCCTGGTGCATCATTGCTTCTTTAAAGTCACTCATAAAGAACAGTCCTACTCTTTTGATCGTCCTGAAGATCTAAGACAATTTATTTTTTGCCATAAAGGAGATGAGCTGGACTTTGGTGGGGCCTGAGCAATGTCTCCTCTTGCTCTGTCTTAAGTCCTCTGAGTTATCTTTTCTCATTCCAATGTTCTGAAGACTTCTGTCTTCTTCTGTTGTTGTTAGTTGTGGCTTGTTGGTGCTATTGCTGATTGTTGTAGTTTGTCCGCCTTCCCCAGAGGCCATTTCTCATCATTTCTTTGTTTTTTCTCCACAGATGTCTTCCTTCCCGTACAGACCCATTTCCCTGATGTTTCCTCTCTTCCTGCCTTCCCATCCCGCTCCTAATGCTCATAATCACTCCCCATGTTTGGTAAGTGTTAATTCTTTCATCATATATCCATGTTGCAGGTGTTTGCTTGTTTTACATCTATCAATTTATGTTTTCTTTGTTGTCGGTTTCTCCCTTTGTGTTACCTCTTAATTGGCTCCTCGTTTTTCACATTTTTCTATCTACTGGTTCTTGTTATTTCCTGGTGTCCTCGCTGGCTTTGCCATCTGTCTTCCTCTTGTGGCTCCCCGACTCCACATGATACTCTCTATATTCTGGATATGTATTCCATCATTCTTGACTGAAGTCCCCCGGCTTCCTGTCAACCTCTTTTTGTCTATCATCTATCTTTTTCACATTTTTTCCTTCCCTCTTCTCTTCCTTTGTTTCCTTTTTCTGTTTTTTCTTCTTTAATTTCTGATCCCTTTTCTTCTTTCTCTTTCTTAGTTTCATAATCTCATATTCTTCTCTACCTTTTTGTACCCCCTACTTTTCATCTTTTTCACATCCTTTCTTCCTATCTGTTTTTACTTCAATGTTATAACCTTGTTGACTTTACATTTTTTGCATATTGAGTTCTTAATTTGTTTCAATTTTATAATATTCATGGTGTTGCATATTGAGGTTTTAACTTTTCTTTTCAATTTTATAACACTCATGGTTTGTTTAATACTTTTTCCCCCTTGCAATGACTGATAATGTTCACATTTTTTCCGGGAATGTAAAGGGTTTACGTAACCCTGTCAGATGACAAAGGGTGCTTACTGATCTCTCCAAATTACAATGTAAGATTGCAATGTTACAAGAAACGCACTTTAATGATAATGACGTTAATTCCCTTATAAAACAATGGGTTGGCTATGTATATAATTCCCCAGCTATAGATAGGAAAAATTAAGTGGTGATACTATTTCATAAGTTCCTTTTCCCACCCATAGAAAGCGAGGAAAAGGATGTAGACGGACGATGGCTTCTCCTACACACTCTCATAAATGGATCTCGTATCTCTCTCCTTAACATTTATGGTCCCACAGGTATTGACTCACAGTTTTGTCAATCCATGTCATGCACCCTTCACTCATGTTCTGACTCTAATCTCATAGTAGGTGGGAACTGCAATCCGGTCATGGACCCTTTTACTGAAAGGAAATCCTCGTCTTGATATATTCCTAATAAAATGCAAAACACCTTTGCTAGCACAATACTTTTAAGAGACTTACTTGATGCCTGGAGGATGTATAATCCCGACTGTTTGGAATTTACCTTTTATTCTCCCACTCATAAGAATTGACTATATTTTCTTGAGCCCTCAACTCCTTCCTAATTTACAACATGCTGAGATTGGATCTATTCTTATTTCCGATCACGCTCCAGTCTTTATTATTTTGGATCTCCCTTCCCTACCTTCCAAATCCCGCCGATGGCGCTTTAATAACTATCTTCTCAACGCTCCTACCTTAATTGAGCATTTTTAGGATTTCGTGTCAGAATATTTTTTCTCTGTAACGCTAGTCTAGATAGGCCCTTTCATAATATTTGAGACACTTTTAAGGCGACAGCCAGGGGCTTTATCATTGACTATGTTGCTATTAAAAAGAAACAAAATCGTAAGGAGTCTGCCTCCATTCTGTCTTTCATTGAGAAATTGGAACATGCATATTTTTTCTTCCACTGATGAAGTTACTCTTAAGAATTTGGTCCAAGCAAAATTAAACTTTAACAGAAAATCCTCTGAGGAAGCTTCCGGGACGTTACTAAAAATTAATTCCAAATTTTATGGCGTCACAATAGAGCTGGTAACTGCTGGCGAACTATTTGAAGATCAAGTCCCAAAGGTCTAGAATAGTTAAAATCACAGATGACAGTGGTGTTAAGCGCTTTAAAGATGAAGAGATACTGAAAGGCTTTACGGACTTTTAAAAGACCCTTTAAACCCCTGAATCTTCACCTTCTGATGCTGCCTTGGATTCATTTTTTGATTCACTACCCCCTGCTCTTCCACCACCCCCTGACTGTTCTTTATTGGATATAGATATGTCTCTTTCCAGGATTAAGTCAGCCTTGGCTAAGTTACCTAAAGATAAGGCCCCTGGCCCCGACGGCTTTACTGCCGAATTTTATTCCTATTTCTCTCAGATGCTTTTGCCTCATCTTTTTTCTCTTTTTCAATATTTTGTTTCTCACAATGAGGCTCGAGGCTCTTTTCCCAAGGCTATGATTTGTTTAATTCCCCAAAAAGATAAGGATCCCTCACTATGAATGAATTATTCTTTATTTGTGTGGTTAATAAAAACCAATACAAAAACGATCAGTATAAAAGTATAATAAAGGATTATACACGTCTTTTTCATAAAACCTCCTTTGGTATTTTTGATTTAAACAATAGAAACAGTCTTTTAGGTGCAAGAGGTCAGTCTTTCAATAAAGGCCAGACTGGGTAGGCTCCTCACCCGGATGATTCCCACGCACAGCCAAAGTTGACTTATCCATAAGACCTGTACGGGCGTGATAAATAAACTTAGCAAAGTTGGCCATGTGCCACAGAGTGTCCAGCAAATATAACTGTTGAACAGCCTTGTTTGCTGTGCGCATGCCCAGTTGAAGAAGAATGGGCCTTAGGTAGATTCGGCGAGCTGGCCGCAAGGCCGGACAGCATAGTAGGATGTGAGCCAGCGATTCTCGCTTATAATTGCAGAGGTGGCACTCCGTGATGACCGGTCTTAATTTCACCCTTGGATACAGATTTTTTAGGGGAAGAGGATGTAGTCTGGCTGCAAGAATCCTATGTAGGGCTTGTCTCCCCACTGGCTGTGTAAGATGTAGTTTAAGGCCAAGTGATGTGTGGGGGGAACATTGGGTCTCGTGAAAGCCTCTAGCTGCCAGAGTTTCGATGTCCAATATACGAGAGCATGTTCTTACTTGCTTTTTTATTGCTATTTTGATGGTGGTATACTTAATTATGTTGGAGTCCCAATTCTCTGTGGCTAGTTTCAAGAGTTCTTTGGCTGAGGAGAGGCCAGTTGACCAGGGATTGCCAGGTTGGTGAAAGATGTTGTTTATAACAGCCTTCATCGAGTGCTTTGGAGCCACAGTTGTTAGGTAAAAGTATTTCGCTAAAGCTGGCAATTCCTCCAAAGATTGTTGGTTGAGATTAAATTCTAGGTGAATCAAAGTATTCCTAGTACATGCTGGTAGGCGAAATAGCTTTTTATAAGCTGCACAATGGATCTTTTCGAGGTCCTGAGCGAATTTGCCTGGGAACGCCTGTATCGCATAGTTGAGGGAAGGTGGTAGTTGTGCCCTCAGGACTCGTTGAATGGCTGTTGTTGTTGGACTTTCTAAGACAGCATGGAGTTTGCATATGGCATTGGTATCCTTTTTCCCTTTCTGCTGGAGCTTATGGCGGTGGACCCGTGAGCAGCCAGTTTCACTGATCCAGACCCCAAGATAGTTGTATGATTGAGTGCAATTCAATGTTAATGGGCCCAGACTCCATTTTGTCACTTTTTTTTCGGATAGCGTCCAAAGATCACTATCTTGGATTTCGTTGGGTTGGTGACCAGCTTG
This sequence comes from Triturus cristatus, assembly GCF_964204655.1. NCBI lineage: Eukaryota > Metazoa > Chordata > Amphibia > Caudata > Salamandridae > Triturus > Triturus cristatus. The sequence continues at coordinate 449,921,808 of NC_140592.1, forward strand.
TTTTTAACGTTGTACTCTGAGAGTGCTGTTAAAGCTTTTTGGAGACCGATTTTGGTGTGGTCCAAAAGGACCAGGTCATCAGCGTATTGCATCAGCTGGATCTTATTTTGCCCGATCCTGGGAGTCGCTAAAGTTATGTTATGTTATTAAAGCTTGTAGAGCGCACGATTACCCTAGGGTGTCCTGGCACTAAGCTCTGAATACCTGCGAGGCAAAGATCTAAAACTGGGAAAAGAACCATGTCTTAAGGTGTCTCCTAAAAGAGGTGAGATCAGAGGCGTTTCTCAGAATGAAGGGCAATTCATTCCAAGCTTTAGAGGCACAATAAACAAAGCTTCTACCCTCCCAATTTGCTTTCTTAAAAGAGGGGGTTTTCACTTGTTTGGAACCTGTGGACCTTAAATTTCTGCTTGGAATATACCATGAGAACTTAGTTTTAAGAAACTCAGGACCCGTTCCATTCAAAGCCTTGAACACAATACACAGCGCCTTGAAGCGAGATCTCAGATGTATTAGAATGCCAATGCAATTTTTTTAATTCTTTCTTAACTGAGATAAATCTAGGTGTCCCCGTCAGCAGTCTAGCTGCTGCGTTCTGGGCAACCTGCAGCCTATTCAGATGTTGTTTTTGGATATTAAGAAATAGACTGTTAAAGTAGTCAAGACGCGACATAATAAGTGCCGTCACTACCGTCCTCAAGCTCGCTTCAGACAGAAAGAACCTAATTTTCCTAATTATTCTGAGGACCATGAAGCATGCGGAGGTCACCGTGCTTACATGGTCCCCCATGGTAAGTTTGTTATCTACCACTTTACCTAGGTTCTTGGCTTTTCTGGCTGGTGTAGGACAAAGACCCAAATTATCAGGCCACCATTCTGGTGTCCACATTCGAGGATTGTTGCCAAAACTCAAGACCTCAGTTTTGGCTGAATTGAGTTTTAAACAATTGGCAGACATCCACATTGAGATGGATCCCATACAGTCATGGAAGCGTGCACCTGCTTCCTTCTCTGCTCCCTCCATCACCGACAGCACAATTTGCGTGTCGTCAGCGTAGGAGGAGAGCTGGAACCCATAGGATCTAATAATGCCTGCCAGGGGTGCCACATAGATGTTAAAAAGTGTGGGGCTATGAGCTGAGCCCTGTGGCACCCCACATGGCAAAGAGAAGGGTTCAGAGACGTTACCATCTAGGTCTGCTGTTTGTGATCTGTCTGTTAAAAATGATTTCAGCAGCTGCCAAGCCAAGCCACGTATCCCTATTTCAGACAACCGGTTCAGTAATACCTTATGGTGAACCGTGTCAAAGGTCACGGACAGGTCTAGGAGGATCAGCATCGCATTCCCTCCCCTGTCCACGGCCTCTCTGATTTCCTCAGTCGATTTTAATAGTGCCAGCTCAGTGCTATTTAGGGCTCTAACCCATATTGTGAAGGATCTAAAGCGTTATTAGGATAGAGGAAGTCACTGAGTTGACTATTCATTGCTTTTTCCAGCATTTTGGCTGGCAAAGGAAGTCTAGAAATAGGTCGATAGTTATTTGGATCGGTAGGATCCAAAGACTGCTTTTTCAGTAGAGGAAGAACCGAGGCTTTTTTCTAAAGTTTTGGAAAAATTCCAGATCTGAAAACATCATTAAGCAGGGGAGTCAATGCCGTACAAATAGTATCAGCAATCTGTTTAATGATCCACACTGGACAAGGATCATTCGGTGCGCCGGATTTAATGCCATTCAACAATTTCAATGTATCACATTTCTCCAAAGGAGCAAAATGATCCAAGGTTAAGTCTAAAGGACAAGGGCTTTCCAATTTATTTACATTCAAACCGGTCGGATTTTTATTAATCAGTCCCGAAAGGGATGAAAATATCGTCTCTACTTTAGATTAAAAAAATCCAGCAATTTTATTGCAGAAATCAGGGGCAGCGTAATTTTTAGGCATATTAGGATTAGATAGTTTAATAACCATTTTAAAAAGTTCATTAGAATTGGATTGAGCTTTAGATATTTGTGACAAAAAATATAATTTTTTGGCTGCCATGAGAGCTTGCTTATAGTTAGAAATGGCAGTTTTAAACTCCTTTTTGTCAGACTCTGCGTAATTTTTACGCCATTTTCTTTCGGGGTGTTTGCAAATCAATTTCTTGGCATTAAGTTCTCCTGAATACCAAGGTGCAGTAGGGGAAGTTCGTTTAGGGATCCATTGTTTAGGGGGCACTAGCTGTTCGCATGCATTGGCCAGCCATCTGTTATAAAGAGTTGTTGCTTCTTCAATGTCCCGCGAGGGCATATACTTAGACTTAGTAAGTGACCATTCCAAACTTTTAGTGTCCAATTGACCCCAGGCTCTAGTGATAACTTCCTTAATCTCTTTGGAGCCTCAGATATGGGCAAAAGAGCTCTTTAGCTCAAACTTGATCACAGAGTGAACTGACCACGTAATTGAAAGGACTGAAATATTGACAAGATCCTTATTATTAGAACATATGCCATCTAAAGTGGCTCCATGCAGAGCGCTTCCCATATCCTCTGTATATAAATTAAACAGCAGCGGGGCACGGACACAGCCCTGCTGTAGCCCGTGATCCGTGGTGATTTTTTCTGTGGCGGATTCACATGAGAGTTTAACTCTTACCCAAGTTCGCAAATACAGGGATCTAATGGCATGTAACAGTGGCGGGCAGATGTTTCAACATACCAGTTACTGCCATAAGATGTTGCAGTCTACCCCATCAAACACTGCAGTATAATCAATGAAACAAGCAAAAAGTGGCTGGGTGCCGTGATCCACCGCTTTGTGTACTAGGTATGATAGGGCAATGATGTCATCTATGGTGGAACCACCTGATCGGAACCCTGTCTGGTAGAAGGGGAGAAGATCTTCCTTGCTGACCCAATCCGCTAGTACTGCCAGAAGAGTGCTAGCATAAGCCTGGCCCTCAATGTCCAATAAGGCAATCATACGATAGTTCCTAGGGTCCGTACTTGGCCCCTTTTTGTATATTGGGTGCAGTAGTGATCCCCTCCAAGAGTCTGGAACGTCCTCCAGAAGCCTACACTCGGCATACAGCTGAGCCAAAATGTCTGCCCAGAAGTCGATGTCCTCCCTGAAGAGGGAGTCAGGCAGGCCGTTAGGTCCAGGAGCTCCATAATGTTGTATTTATTTCAAGATGGTTTGAATTGCATATTTTTCCAGGGGGAAAGAATCGGCCAGAGGTTCCTTAAGATTTGTTGCGGCTTTGCTAGGTTGCCCCCCAAGAGTTGTGGTTCTATCTGTTGGATTTGCATTCGAATCATCAGTGTAGAGGGTTTTCACGTGGGCAGTCCAAGTGCCTGCATTAAGTGCGTTTTCTCTATTAGAGGTCCCATGAATTATCTTGTTTAGATATTGCCAAAATTCTTAAAATTTGCTAGGTGCCAGCAGCTCGAATATCTTCAGCCATTTTGCCTCTGTGTGTTCGCGTTTTACCTGCCAAACCAGTAATGAGTGGCTCTTGGCCTCTATTTTTAGTTCCTTTTTGGCAGACTCAGACCTGGTTGCCCGATAAGCCCTGCGTTTGGAGTTTAGTTGTTTGGAGCATTCCTTGATTGCTGGTTGGTGTCCCAGTGTGTATGCGGGGTTTACATTGGTTCTGTGTGTAACGCTCCCCCGAAGCAGAGATGCTAAATCATAGGTGAGTATTCCCCATTCCCCTATATGGCCCTTGTCGTTGAGACCGGTCTGCCAGCCTTTCCACATTGATTTCCTTGAAGCAAACTTATGACTTGGGAGCGGCCCCCATTTGATTCTTCTAAGGAGTCTGTGTAGGTCTTCCCCCTTTGTTGCCCCGATGCAGCGAAGAGTGTGGCTGGTTTTCGCTGTGATGGATAACTGTAAGGTTAGGGCGGCATGATCGCTTTCATTCCGGGGTTGAACTACATAATTTGACATATGTTTTTGTAGCCTCTTACTTAGTAAGATATGGTCTATTGTGCTCGGGTTGTTGTAAGTGGGTGCTATCAATGCTCCTGAGTCGACTTTTGTGGTTAAAGAGTGTGTCGTTGCCAGCATATATGCCTGCATAAGGGCATTGAATCTACCAGTGCCCCCGTTGGAGTGGATTTCAGGTGCGTTCAGCCCTATGTCATGCATGTTTAAGCCCCAAGGATGATGGAGTCCATGCCTGCAAACTGCAATAATAGAGTTTCGATCTTGTTTATTAACCGATTAAGTTTGTCCTTCAGACCCGGCCCGTGGGGATTAAAGTAAACATTGATTAAGAGTATTGATATTGGGCCATTTGTCGTGTTCAAACCTTTAAAAGTACCAGCTAAAAACATGTCTGAGGGGTTCTTTATCACTGAGAAATGTACTTTCAGCGCGTGCTTGATGTATGTTGAAATGCCCCCTGATGGTCTCCTGAAAATATTGCCTTTTATTGCAGGTTTGAAGTATACCGCGTAGCCCCTATTGGAGTGGATGAAGTTGCCCATGTTTCCTGGGCGCAGATGATATCTGTTCCTGCAAGGAAGGTAGTTGCAGCTGGACTTTGCAGAACTTTATTTATCCCTGCAACGTTCCAGGTCATGATGTTAATCGTTTGATTGTTATCTGAGGGACTTCTATGATGGATGGGGACGATCCCTCACTTTGTGCCAATTATCGCCCCATTTCATTGATCGATTTAGATTGTAAAATTTTTGCTAAAATACTGGCCCTAATATTAATCAGGTACTTCCAGAACTGATTGGTTTTGAACAGATGGCATGTGTTAAGGGAAGGACTTTGGATGATAATTCTAGAACTTTTCTCAATATTATTCCTGATGCAGCTATAACCCTAGATGCGGAGAAAGCTTTTGATCATATTCATTGGCTTTTCATGATGCTCGTCCTCAAATGGCATGGTTTTGGCCCTTCTATCCTGTCCGTTATCAATTTGCTATATTCCTCCCCAACTACTTAAGTTTTTGTAACAGATCTCAATCTCCCTATTTTACTTTGCAACGAGGTACCCGTCAAGGCTGTCCTCTTTCTCCCTTGCTCTTTCTCCTCTCTCTTGATTCTTCATTCTCTACGTCACTCTACGTCATTCATCAACTTTTCGTGTTTTCAAACGCAAGGCAATTGAAGCCAAATTTACTGCTTACGCGGATAATATGCTATATGTTTCTGATCACTCTACCTCTTTGCCCGCCTTCACAGATCTTACATTTTTCTAAATCCGAAGTGTTTCCATTAAACAAATATTGTTTAAAAAGCATGTTTGATGGGACTGATTTCAAATGGAATATCAATAGTATCACTTGCTTGGGAATAAAATATTCTTCTTCAATTGGGAGAACAGTTCAGCTTAGTTTGGAAGATGTTTTATTAAAAGTAAATAACATGGCAGGAAGATGGTCTCCCCTTTTTTTGTTATGGTGGGGTAGACTGGACGTAATCAAAATGATGATGCTCCCTGTTATCAATTTTTATTTGTCCATGTTACCATTGAAACTTCCGTTAACATTTTTCAAAACCCTGAATGGTGTTCTGAGTACATTTCTTTGTAATGGTCGGAAAGCCCGTATTTCTTTATCTTTTCTGTCTGCTCCTAAGGATCGGGGAGGCGTCCATTTTCCCAATTGTCGACAATATCACTCCTCCTTTTTAATTCGTCAAGTGTTACATTATTTGTCCTCTTCGGAAGACATTCCTGTATCTGTTTGGCATAAATTGGAGGCATCCTTGATTCACCCTTTTCCTTTTACCTCGTTAACCAACTTTACCCATCCTCCTCGCTCTTTTAACTACCCAACAATTTCACAATTTATTTTAACCTTTCATCCGGTTAAGCGCAAATCTTATACTCCTCTACAAATATTTCTAGACTCACCTCTTTGGCATAATAGATCCATTAAATTGTCCAATCATTTTATTTTCTGGAAAAACTGGGTGGCTAAAGGGATCTTCCTAGTTGAACATTTAATACATGGTTCGCTTTTTCTTTCTCTCCAGGAAGTTGAATCCAAGTTCGGCTTACCTGTGTCCTCACACCTTAGGTATGAATCTTTAAGATTGCTTTTAACTAATCAGTTTTCTCTCCTCTCCGGATCTCCCCCCTCCGCTTTTGACCCAATTTTAGAACCTCTGTCCACCTTTCCTTCCCTTCCGGCCTCCCATATTTACAAATATCTTCATTTCTCCTCTCCTAACCATCCCAAGAATAAAGTTGAACTTTTATGGGAATCCGATTTGCAGGGTGCCCCCTCTATCCATACATGGAACTCTATTAGGACTTGTATACACCGCACCTCCTGTACTGCCAGCACTACTCAGACCCTCTACTATTTCTATCAAAGGTTATTTTTAAATCCATTATCTATTTCCAAGTATAGCTCATATCTATCTCCGAATTGCTGGTCAAGTAAAAACACCACTGGCTCATTTATACACTTATTTTTTCTTTGCCCCGGCATTAATCTGTTTTGGACTAAGGTTTGTGAATCAATCTCCTCCATTTGTTTTATTTATTTTCCCTTCAGCATTTACTCCATATTCTTGGGAAGTAATTCTGATAATTGATTTGGATCCCGCAGGGTGGGCATTTTTGTGGACTTGTTAATTGCTATTGCCTTTCAGGTAATTATGTCTAATTGGAAGGCTACCACCAAGGTGAGAGGAGTTGGCCTAATGGCTAGGGTGGTCGACCTGGAATCTGGGGAACCGGGTTCAAGTCTCGGCAATGACGCTGAACATCCTGTGATTCTGGGCAAATCACTTAATCTCCCCATGCCTAACAAAAAAAATAAATGTGTCCTCATGTAACGCAACTGGTGCTATGTAAAGCGCCCTGATACACGATTCGGGTCAAGTTCGTGCTATTTAAAACTCTGTAAAAAAAATAATTAACTCAGACATTTAGCATCTGATGCTCCAATCGTCAGCACTCTTAGAGACTGGCAATGGTTTTGTCATAAAATGTGCCTGCACAGGATTATGGCTTCTCTTTCAATTGTTGTGTACGTCTCGTCTCTTTATAATACTATGTAAAAATAAGCTACTTACAAAAACAACAGTGCCCACTGTCAATCATTAACTTAAAACATTTCTAACAAAATCGCAATTGGAGTTTCGTGAATTCCACAATTATCCTGGTTAAAAGTAGTATATAATCTGGACTCTAGTTTGTGTATTACCCTCACTCTTGGTTATGGCCAATATTCATTTGTCAGAGTCTACTCTAAACCATGCAACTGCAGACAACCACCATCTTTTCAATAAACTTACCTGCCCCCAGAAGGAGCTCAGAAAGCGGAAATTCTCATTAAATTTCTGGAGCAGAGATAGAAACTTCTGGTCTTCATAGTCAAACCGGTTACCAAAAACCACTGAGCAGATGACATTGGACACAGCTCTGCTGAAGAAAAACGTGGGGTCAAAAGCCAACTCTGTACATGGAAAAAATAAAAGAGAAAGAGATGGTGTTAGACCACAAGCTAATTGGAATTGTGTCTGCTTTCATCGGCTCACAATGTAAGAAAATGCAATGTAGTGTTCTCTCTTACATTGATCTATTTCAAATTCCAAAGGTTGCACTTCCATTGCAAACAAAGGTGTACTGAGTGTGCTAAGGGATCTGAAGGAGAATTTGTCTCAGGCAGACATAAACTTAAGGGGTTCATTCAGGAACAGGTGGTGTGGGACTGCTGTATTAAATTAGTGGTGTTCCTGGTCGATAATCCTACTGATACCAGTATCAATTAGAGTTAGGGAAACTAGTAGGTTTCTAAAGGTTTAACCTCAGCTGATTCTAATGTTGCGACATATGACCCAGTGACTTGTCCACAACACAGAGGTAGGGTGTATGACTCAGAAGACCAGCACTAATTTCTTCTTGGCTGGGACCACCATGTGAGGCATGCTCAACCCACCAGAACAAATTTTAAATGAACCTGACGCTGTAGAGAAAATTCCCTGCACGTCAAATTGATTGATTTCTCTTGTATAAGAAACAAGCTTCTTTAGAGAAATTGTTCCTTAACAAGACATTATGGGTCTGACTTAACAGATTTCCACATGAAGAGCCTTAAATTTAATAGAAAATCTTGGAAAATAGAGACATAATCCTTGAAATATTAAATAAATAAGTGTGCAACACTTGTAGATCCGGAAGCAGAGAAACATATTAAAGTCAAACTTATGAACCTACAAGAACGTAATGTGTGCTCCTTTGGCTTCAATTTCATGACCATCCTGTATTTCTGGTATTTTTCTTAGGTCTTCACAAAACACATAAGACCTTTTTAATGAAGAACCCAGATTTAGGTTGAGGATACCAGGGTCGAAATGTCCAATTCCAGCCATTATTCCAGTACCTAAATCCAGCTATTCCAAGGTATTTAACCTAAAAGGGGGGGGGGGGGCAAATTAAGACACCGTTTTACCAGGTCAAAAAATCACACGCAGATTCCGATTTGTGGTTACAAAAAACAGCCCTTTTCTGAATCTATTTACCATCTGCTGTAATGCTGGATGCTAAAACAATAGGCACCTCAGAAATGGCCAGATCCATACTACCCCGTAATTCATAATGAGCTCTTTAAAGTCTGCTCGCATTGATGTAGCTCGGTGTGCTATTAATTGTTCTTACAGGTACTGAGATCATCAACATTGTAAATAATACATTTAAAAAACATTGGCTTCTAATGTATTAGACTGTAAAACTGTCACTGACCATCTTTCTTGTTAGTTAAACTCAATTTAAAAGAGAACAGAAATGAAAAATCAACATCAATGTCTTCATCTCCACTCCCCAAACAGAAAGGAAGCTCCAAAACTCTAGCCATAATGGGTGCTGCATGCTCAAAATGACCTGAATGTTTTGCATGTCAGTTTATAGAATTGCTATACTTGTGAGTCAAATTGGAGCCATTGATCAATATAAATTGAATTGTATTGTAATTGCATTTATATAGCACTTACTACCCCTGACGAGGCGTTGAAGCTCTTTTTCGGTGAGTAGCACTCTACTCCGGAACCCATAAAGGATTAGTGTTGAATTAGTATAGTAAAATCTGAAATGAATTTGGGCGGTGGATATGTTAGTCTGTTATTTGGATTGAGAAGGATAGTGGAGGGATGAAAGAGGAAAAGGTTTTGCAGTTATATAGCGCTTGCTATATATATCAGAAAACATGTTTTTGAAGAATCAAAACGCCGCACTCTTCCTGGATATTAATACGAGTTTAATAACTTTCTCTCCATCTACGCGTTTTGAACTGAAACAGTTCTTGGTCACGGCAGTTACATGAGTCCCTTGTTTGTTTCAACTATTTATACCAAGATTCCAAATAGCCAACAAAGAGGCATTATGGGCATGTTAGTTCATTGTGCTAATCATGTAAACTTACATGAAATTAAATTCAAATCATATTGATTCCGCTCGCTCTGCATTAGCGCCACATTCTCAGCATCATCATGATGTGCTTATTACTACTTTGGATTGTAAAGAGCCCGAACGCTATAATTATGGTTTAGGCGCTCTATCGCTTTAAACTCTGCGTGAAGTCGCATTGATTCACATGCGAAACACTCGCATGAATCTTCAAAGTTTATAGACTTAGTGTCAAGTAGTTTTAGGCTGAGTTCCATATATACATCTGTGTGCCAAGTTGTGACGCCATGACGAGTAGCAAATCAGACGAAGAATAGAATACCTATAGTCTAGTTGTCAATGCTCTAAATGATCAATTCATACATTCATATTTTCTCTAAACATAATTCAAGTATATAGCCATGAAATCATATCTAATTAGTATTAGATTTAGAGTTTGTTCACAATAATATTCAGTCTTTCTACAAATGTACATAAAGTTCCTCATCTCCATTCAGCCCCCCCCGGGGTACGTGTCTTGAAATGAATTATTAATTTAGACTCCAAACGTCTGAGTTTTTGAGTTCTGTTTCCTCCTCTTTCATGTTCCGCGATGCAGGCTATGCCTGAATATGTAATGTCTTTCCACGTTTTTCCATTGTGGCTCTGTAGGTGCTTTGTTATTGCATAGGTTGTGTCTCCATTCTGAATTGCGCGTATATGTTTTAATATGCGCTTTTTCAATGGGCAGATTGTTGAACCTATATATCGTTTACCACAAAAGCACTCAATCAGATAAATTACAAATTGCGTTTCACATGTAATTGTGTTCTGAATTTCAGATGTTCGACCTTGCGAATCTTTGATAATTTTAAGATTTTTTCCAATTTTGCATGCTTTACATGTCATACACTTTGTAAAGCCTTGTTGTCGTTTTTCAAGCCAAGTTTTAGTCCTTTTGTTTTCAAAGTGACTGTTAACAAAAGTATCACGGAGGGAGTGATGGTGCCTTCCTATATGAAATCGGGGGTTGGTTTCCTATTGTAGGTCCAATATCAGGATCGTTCTTTATGACATTCCAGTACTTCATTAAGATTTTTCGAATTTGAAAGCTTTCCTTGGAGTATGTCAGGATTAGTCGTGTTGTTTCATCAGTTGTTGTTACATCCTCATGCTTGTTTTTAATTTTTTCAGTCAGAGTTTGAACTCTCGTTTTCTGTCTGGCTTTATTCTCTCCACGCAGCATATCGCCATGTTTGTATCCGCGTGACGTGAACCTTTTTTTTGTGTCCTGAAATTTCTTTTCCATCTCTTCTGGCTCAGAGCAATTCCTTTTCATTCGTAGGAATTCTCCATACGGGATACGTTCTTTCAAAGATCGCGACACTGTTTGTTGATGTTTTTTTGCGATAGACTGTTGTGTGTATTTTATTGGATTTGATATATATTTTGGTGTCCAAAATTCAATCTCACTTGATTGTATGTTAAAGGTGAACTTTAGGCCTACACCATTACAATTGAGTATTGTGATATACTCCACCAATTTTTCTTTTGACCCCCTCCATAATAGGAAGAGGTCATCAATGAATCGCAGCCATAACACCACATCTGTGGTGTATGGGTCATTTTCTTCTCTCCAAGCTATGTGCTTCTCCCACCAACCCATGGTGAGATTGGCATAGCTTGGAGAGAAGGAAACTCCCATGGCAGTACCGCACTTCTGAGAATGCATTTGTTTGTTAAAGAGAAGTGCGGCTCAATGATTAGAGCGGCAGACCCTGATGCAGAGGTCTAGCCCGGGACCAGGGTTCAATTCCCCGCCTCGGCGGGTCTTGGGCTCAAAAATTCCACGGACCTGATAATTCTCGCCTCGGTGCCATTCCAATCATGGAGTCCCACTCTGCAACTCTGGGCAATAGCTTGCTTAATCTCCACAACGGCCCCCACAACACTAAGGATGCCTGGCCTCCACCTTGGGGGTGCCCAGAAGTGGACGCCTCACAGGGAAAGCCAGGATGGGTTCCACAGCGGTATTCGTACAAGTGCCTTGAGACCCTTGCGGGTGAGTAGTGCGCTATACAAGTATCAATTTACATTTACATTTACAAACAGAAACACATTGTTCATTAGACAAATTTGCATCATTTCCATCAGAATATTAGTGTGTTGTAGTTCCCCAATTGGTCTTTGTTTGAGGAAGTATGCTGTGGCTGCCAGTCCTATGTCGTGGTTAATTGATGTATATAAAGAAACAACATCAATCGTTGCTAATAGATAATCAGATTGCCACTCTGTTTCCATTAGAATTCTCAAAAAATCACCAGTATCTTTGATGAAGGAACTTAAAGTCAGAACAATTGGTGCTAAAAAATAATCAACATAATCAGCTATATTTTCATAGAGAGATCCACAGCTTAAAATTATGGGCCGACCTTGGGGTTTGTGTAGAGTTTTGTGGACTTTGGGTAAGAAGTATATCGTTGGTGTGACTGGATTATTTACTGTTAAAAAGTTTTTTTCATCTGAACTCAGCAGTCCATTCTCATACCACTTGTTTATTCGATTGTGTATGTCTATGGTCATATATATATATATTCACTGAAAAAACCATAGGTTTCAGGGGCGTTATAGTTAGCTGGATTTTTCACTCGTACAAAACCATTGAAATTCCCCCGTTATAGTTAGTTCAGCTAACTATAACTCGCGCGCCCGCAATGCACTGCTGATGACGTCACATATTACATCACTCATGACATGGTCAGTGACATCACTCATGACATCACTGATGACATCTCAAATGACATCACTGATGACATCATCCAGTGTATGTGTGTTTTTCTGAAAATTACATATGTTTTATATATGTATATCTCAATATCGATGGAAGAATAAATGGGAATATAAGTGTCTAAATGGCTGATTTGTTTTTGAAAATTGATTGTATAACTGACTGATTAAGTGTATCTTAGTGAATACATGACTTAGTGAGTAATGTTTAAATATGTAAATATCTGTATCGGTCTCTCACTTTGTGTATAAGTGGCTGCATGGGTTGGTGAGTAGCTACATGAGTGTCTATATAGGTTATTAGTTGTTTTTTTGAGTATCAGTATGAGTGTCTGAGTGTCTGTATGGTTCGGTGGGGGGTATTACATAGTGCATAGGTGCATGAATGAGTGACTCACTGTTTGTATGTGTTGAAGACAGCATGTGTGCAGGACTGTATGGGTGGATGAGTGTGTGCATGGGTGTGTTAGTGAGTGAATGACTGTCTCAATAGTGTCTTTATGAGTAACTACATATGTTTTAAACTAGTATATGTGACTATTGGTGTATATAAGTGAGTATATGTGAGAGTGTGAGATTGGAAGAGTTCTTGTATGAATAAGTATGTGTTTCTATAAGTGATTGTTTAAAAGACTAAGTATGTGTAAGTTTCTGTAGAAGTAAGTGTGGTGGTGTGTGTATAACTGTATATGCAAGTAAATGGATGTTTGAATCTTTATTAGCATGAGTAACTATGTGTGTGAGTAACTCTATGGATGAGGGGCATTGTGTAACAGGATCTTTAGGTGTATGAGTACATAGGACGAGTGAGTACATGTATGGGTGACTGTATAGGACTGTTGGTGAATGAGTGGATGTGTATGTGGATCTTAGAATTACTGAATAGGTTGTTGTAACTGGTATTGGTATGTCCATTGTTTCGAAAATTTTAGTTTCTATTTTTGAATGTGTGTATCAAAGGTTATATTAGGGGGAGAGGAGGTCTGCCACTCTATCACAAGGATGATGTCATCAGTGATGTCATCAGTGATGTCATTTGAGATGTCATCAGTGATGTCATGAGTGATGTCACTGACCATGTCATGAGTGATGTAATATGAGACGTCATCAGCAGGGCATTGCGGGCGCGCGAGTTATAGTTAGCTGAACTAACTATAACGGGGGAATTTCAATGGTTTTGTAAGAGTGAAAAGTCCAGCTAACTATAACGCCCCTGAAACCTATGGTTTTTTCAGTGAATTTCTAAGGTTTTTTAAATGCAAATTCCTAACTATAATGTGCCTGAAACCTATGGTTTTTTCAGTGAATTTCAAAGGTTTTTTAAATGCTAATTTCTAACTTTGCCTACAGAGATAGGACATGTGAAGAAAGAAGGAAAAACGCACAGAAAGGAAAAAAAAGAAATGCAGAAAGAAGCAACAGAAGCCCTCAAAGACGAAGAAAAGTGCAGGAAGTAGGATAACGTGCAGAAAGAACAAACAGAAGAGCAGAAAGAAGCCTTGTTGCAAAATCATCCTGTACCCTCAACTTTTTCAAACGGATACTGGTGGTAACTGAGTCTGACTAACCAGTCCTAGAGCCAGTGCTATGTTAAAAGACACTCAGAATACAGTGAAAACACCTACATACACTAGGGAACACTATGCTTTGGGGTCCCCCTGTGATTAGCATGACCTCCTCTGTAAGCCCCTAGTATATAATAGGGCAGGGGATTAAAACTACCTCTTAAAACGCACCACAGGGCGTGTTTGCACACGTCACCTCAGGCCCCGTCCCCTCCCTTTCCCACTGTGTAAACATGCCCTGTGGCCGTTTTAAGTTGGGAGATTAAGTCCCCTTGAATCCTGAGGGTCCCTAGGGTCCAACTAGACCACTAGGTACCTCCAGTAAGCGCCAAAGAGCAGCATTGCAGAGAGGTGTAAAAAGTGGCACGGCCTGGACCACCTCTCTGCAACGTAGCTCAGTGGCGCTTACTGGAAGCACCTGGTGGGCTATTTAGCCCTCAGGGGCCCTCAGGATTAAAGGGGAATTATTTCCAAAACTTAAAACGCGCCATAGGGCGTGTTTGCACACGTCACCTCAGGCCCCGTCCCCTCCCTTCCCCACTGTGTAAACGTGCCCTGTGGCCGTTCAAAGTTGAGAGATTAAGTCCCCTTGAATCCTAATGGTCCCTAGGGGCAAAATAGCCCACTAGGGACCTCCAGTAAGCGCCACAGAGCTGCGTTGCATAGAGGTGTAAAAAGGGGCGTGGCCTCAGAACACCTGTCTGCAACGCAGCTCCCTGGCGCATACTGGAGGGTTAGTTGGCCCTCAGGGACCCTCACTATTGAAGGGGAATTAATTCCCCAACTTACAACTGGCCAGGGGGCGCGTTTGCAGAGTGCTGCAAGGAGGGGGCGTGGCCTCCGGCGCGATGCCGGTCTTTTATTTATTTTATTTTTTTAAGAAGGAGGGCTGTGTGGCCCCCCCTTCTTTTTCTAATGTATTGGCCCTGAGGACCCCATCCCCTGGGGCCTGCACCCTAATTTTTTTTTGTTGAAAAAAATTAATTTGGAAGGGGGCCGCGTGGCCCCCCTCCCAAGGCCTTAATCGACCCCGGGGACCCCAACCCCCGGGTCATGGCCTTTTTAAAAAAAAAAATCTTTAGGAGGGGGGCTACGTTGCCCCCCTCCTCAGGCCACTTATGGCCCCGGGGGACTCCATCCACCGGGGCCGGCCTTTGTTTTTTATTATTTTAAAAAAATATATATCTATAGAAACACCTAGGACATGCTGGACAAACCGTATGTACCTATCACCATGACGATTTGCGTGATATTCATTAAAAGGCGACGATGCATACAATGAATCCACGTGGAATGTATTTACACCGCTAGTGAAGCTCTGACGTGTCTGACGCTCAACCATGCCTAGTCCCAGCGCCCCCGCCGGTGGGTACTCTCCAAGTATACACCCTTGTCGTTTATTTATACAAACATGGGTAGCTATTGACGGGCACATTTAATACACACGCACACCAAGCCATTCAAAGGGGGTTCGACAAAAATTCGACCAAACTATGCCAGAAACCCCCCTCACGTTAATAAAATACACATCCACCACCGGATGTGTAATACTTTTTATTTTACTCTCTGGAAAGGAGACAAACCTCACTTGAGAGTCACAGCATGCTCCTGGCTGAGCCCAATGCTGTGTTACACCCACCAGTGCCTTCTAAGTGACACACACCTCTGTGTTGTATTCCACCAGCTAGTGCGTATGCTATGACACCCTCTAGCCCATGTGCACTGTAACACCACCCCGTGAATATGTCATGCCACACTTGCCTTCGCACGGGTTATATTGCCCCATCTAACGTGCCTTCCTCGATGCCTATGTTATAACGCACAGCGTTATGCCATACATATTACAATCTGGGATCCATATCTTTGTCACAGTGCATATGCAATGTTACACTCCCCAGCACATATTTTATATTACAACTTTAGAGACTAGTTAGGTTACACAACACTGCCCTGTGCATATTACACTCCAAGGCGAATATCGCATAGCACGCGCTAGTGCCTGTGCTATCGCACGCTCTCCAATGAATCTGTCATTGCACACAATGTATTGCATATTATATTTCACTCCCCGGTTTTTTTGGTGCATAGTTTATACCATATACAATATCTAGTTTTCATTTTCAATCATGCTCTCAGGACTATGTTCTATTTAACACTTCGTCCACCTACCCTTTTCACAGGCATTACATTTTGCGATGGGGGTGGAGGGTCAGGGGGTGTTTCTGCCAAGTGAGCCCGGAGTCACAGTCACAAACGTCCTCTTCTTTCTGCATAAAAGTGAGATTATGCTGCATACTTGTTCATATTTGAAGTAGTTCACACAGACACACATTTTAAAAACAATAAAGTTTCTAATACCCACCTTCTCTGAACAGTTAGCTTGCTGCCCCATCCACCTCCTCCCTATCCTCTGTTGTCTGAATCCATGGACTAGCCTCCTCCCTCCTGCCATGCATGGTCTGATGTGCTGCCACTGCCCTCCATTTAACATGATGTACCAGTCCACTTCTCCTGTCCTCCATTCCCCAATTCTATGGCCCATCATTGACCTCCTGCTTAGCCTCTGTGCTTAGCTTGCTGCCCCTTTTCTCCTTCCCCCTGCCCTCCGATATCTTTGTGCATGCCCCTGCTCCATCCGTTTTGCCCACCATGTTCCATGGACCTGCCACTCCTATCTACTCTGAGTGTTCTGTTGAGCTGCCACTCCCCTCCCACCTGCCTAGCATTGTCAGATGACTGTAACCTGTCCCTGCCACCTCCAACCTGCCTGCCCACATGCCATGCCCCTATCCGCTTCCTCCTGTCCTCCATGGTCCATTTTACTGCCACACCCTTCTGCCCTCCCTGGTCTGTTGTGCTGCAACTGCTCCTCCTGCCTGCCCCGCGCAGTCTGCTGTGAGGCCCCTTCCCCTGAACTCTCTTATCTGTGCCCAGGTCCTGACCCTCCCTTCTATCCTCCATGGTCCTTTGTGCATGCCCCTGCACCCTCCTTCTTGCCCATCATAGCCATTGTGCTGCCACTAACCCTCCTGCTTGCCATGCATGGTCTTCTGTGCTGCCATGGCCCCTCTCACCTTCCCTGTGTGGTCTGCTAGCTGCCCCTGACCCCCTCCCACCTTCCCTCCATGGTCTGTGTGTATGCCATCATAATCTCACTGTGCTCTCCATGGTGTGTCTTGTTTCTAGTGCCCATCCTGCCTGACCTCCATGGTCATCTTGCTGCTCCTGCCCTTCCCCCTTGCCCCCAGCCCTCTGTTTCCATGCGCAGACCCCTATTCCCTCCCTCCTGGCTTGTCTGTTCCCTTGTAATGCCCCCGATCCGTCCCTCCTGCCCTTTATGGTCTGTTATGCTGCAGCTTTCTCTCCTGTCTGTCCATTATGGTCAGCTAGCTACCATTGCCTCTTTTCCCTCTGTTCTCTGTTGTCCATGTGCATGGTCCTGTCCCCTCCCTATTGCTTTCTATGGATTGTTGTGCTACACTCCTGTCCCGCATGCCCTGTGTGGTGTATTGTGCTTCTGCAAACCCTGCCTGCCCTGTAGGGTCAGTTTGGTGCACCTCTCCATGTCCCTCCTGTCCTCTGTTATCTGAGTCCATGTCCCTACCACAATTCTTCCTGCCTACCATGATCCAATGTACCATACTTGGTAACATTTTGAACTTGGTAAGATGGAGATATTGAAAAAAAAACTGGGGTATTGATTTTCCCCTTTGAGTTACATTGAAAAAGAGGAGATTGTAGACAGGAGACAGATCAAATAAAGCCCATTTGAGCTTAAAAACATTGGACGTTTCCTGGCTGAAACGGGTCTGTTGGCATGTATGGTTGTACTACCACTGCCTCTTCCTTCTGCCCACAATGGTCTATTATATTGCCACAGCGTCTCTTGCCAGTCCTGCATTGTTGGTTTGTTGCCCCTGCCCCCCTTTCCACTGCCCTCCATAGTCTGTTGTGCTGCCACTGCCCTTCCTGCCTGCCCAGTGTGGTCAAATTGTTTCCTCTGCACTCTCCTACCTGCCTTCAATTTTCAGAGTCCGTGCCCCTGGCCTCTGCCTCTCAACAGTATCCCAATGAACAACTAGATTGCTAACATTCTATATTTATTACAAAAGTGTGGAACGCCTGACGTCATCTTGATGTAATCAAAACTGTAATACCTAGAGCATTTCCTTTAGAAATTACATATATGAGAGGGTCTTATTTGCATCAAAATTATGGTTAGTGCTCTAAAAAACTAAAATGAGGACATATTTTCTGAGTTTTCAAATAGCGGCAAAGAACTTTTAAATTATTTGTAATCTTTATGTTTTTTTATCCAGTTGACCACTTGATTAAATGTTGCACTTAGGGGAGAGGATGTGGTGTTACTTCCAGAGCTGCAGACTTTGCAACTGGGGAACCAGGTTGGAGTTTCTGCTTCAGCTCAACATTCTGCGATTCTGGTCAAATCACTTAATCTCCCCATGTCTACAACCAAAATGAATTTGATCTTGTGTGATGTAACCAATGCTCATGTAAGGCACTCCAATACCTGACAAGTCTGCACTTTATAAAACTGCAAATACACAAAAAATAAGTGTTTTGCACACTTCTGTCATTGGGCTACATGTGGGCTACATCTGGGTGATATTTGGGCTACATTTGGGCTCTTTTGTTTCTGGTGGCCATCTTGGGAGCTTTATTTGTTATGAAGTTTCCTAATTTCCTCATTTACTGCAGTCTCCTCAGTAGGAAATACTTTCAGTTTTTTACTTTGGTTCCATCAAGAAGGCATTCAGATGTGTCACACATTTGCCATAAATTCAGAATGTTAGCACTCTAGTTGCTCATTGGATCACTGTAGTAAAGCTGCTGCTCACCAGGGAAGTCTGCTGCTGGTATTGAAAGTGCATGTTTCAGTCTGCATGTCAGAGTTTTTAAATGAAATAGAAGAGCATTTGAGAAGTCACTCAAAATGTGCCCTAATTTTTCTTTCTGCAGCACTAATCATACTTTCTAAGGCAAAATGAACCCCCTCATTTTGTTCCTTTTTACGGTCTCGCCTTGCTATCGTGTAAGCGATCGCAAAGCGAGACTATTGTAAGGGGGTTTTAAAAGTGCTCCCAAAAAGCGGATTGCATGGCTAGCATGCGCACAATCACGCGCATCGTGCCGCCATGCAATCCGTTTGGTATCGCACTTCAAAGGGTCTGCTCCCCCGCCTGGAATGCGCTCCCCCGCCCCCACCCCCGCCAAGCGCGCGCGCCACGCTCCGCCGGGCTTGTTTAATTAAGCCCTGAACATAACAATGCTTTTTCTACCTACAGATATCGGCATAACCCTTATTGAAAAAGAAATGTTTTGACTTGTCAAGGCTTCTCGATTTTTAAGTCCTTGTCAATTATTTCATTCCTAATGTCTTCTTTTCTCTAGCACGGTTTGGTTAGAAATCAGACGCAAATCAGCTTCACAAAAAGAGCATTTACATAATTAGCAGACTGAGTTCACGTTGTTCTTGCATGCTTGGTGCTGCACCGTGCCATAAAGTACAGGCACACAATACTGCTGGTCTCAATGTGTGTGGTGCCAAGCTGGTCACACAAAGAGTCAAAGTCTTGTCGTGACTCGTGAGGGGTGAAATATGCTGCCGGGGGCTTCATGCTCCACTGAACTGGAACAGCCGACTTTTGAAACAGCTGCCACATTCACCATAAACGACTTTCACTATACCACCACGACCCACAACGCTTTCTTTTAAACACTCTTTATGACCAAGCAACAACTTTCCATTATCTTGGCTGGCCCCCATCCTGTTTGCGTGACTTGAAAGGAAACTGTGTTAATTTGTAAGGCGCAGTTTATTTCCATTCCCGGCAAATAGAACTAATGTTGCCTAGCAGGCGAAATCGCACTTCCGGTTTCAGCCAATGAAACTGAGGGTTCCTATTGTAAACACTTGCAGGATCGAAGTGTCTGGCTCGCATGCTGCATTTGATCTAAAGAGATTTACAACGGCACTGACAGAAAAACAATGTTTAATCTGTTCCTCAACCTGTAATTTCCGTTTTCACTTTAAAGCACAGCATACACCCTCAAAGTCCCATTAATTGTACCTTCAGTTTTCAAAGTAGCAAACCATTATAAAATAAAAACGTTGTGGAATTGTTAAACTCAGTCAGAGAAATGTGCAGATCTTTGATATCAAATATGGGCTGGTGGGAGGAGCAGGTGGTCCGAGTCGCTTATCACACTGAGTGGGAAGAAAATGTGCTACATTGGAGTCGATTTATCGACAACTTGTTTGTGGTTTGGAAAGGATCTGAGGTTTCAGTTAACAACTATATTCAAAAACTACAAGTGAACAATTTAAATCTTAAATTCACTAGTACTATAAGTAATTTGTCAGTTAATTTTTTAGACTTAACTATTTATGTTAAGAACTCCAAACTTCAGACAAAATTGTATAGAAAACCGACAGCAGGGAAGCAGGGAACACGCTGCTACATGCAGACAGTTTCCACCCCCAGAATCTGATCAAAAGCATTCCGTATGGTGAATGTTTGAGAACAATGCGCAATTGCAGTGTAAAGGAGGTTGCGGATGAAGAACTTGTGAAACTCAGCACTAGGTTTGAAGCTAGAGGGTATACCAAGACTAATGTACAAACAGCAACAAAGAAAGTGAAAGCGAAAACTAGAGAAGAAATCCTCTTTAATCCGAGCAAGGGTCATATTAAACGGGCCAATGCAGGTGACAGCCAGACTAGGATGATTACCACTTATAATCGACAACATGGTCAAATAAGAAGTATTGTTGCCAAACATTGGCATTTGATTCGTAATGATCCAATTCTGGGCAAAATAACATCAAAAAGACCAGTCATTACATTTAGAAGGGCGAGATCCTTCAAACAAATGCTGGTACGTAATATGATCACTAGGAAACGTTCAGATAAGCAAGCGAAAAATTGGCTTAAACCGAGAGAGGGGTTTACCAAGTGTTCGAAATGTAAGGCCTGCACCTTTGGTATAAACACACACGAATGAAAAAGATCAAAGGTCATTTTACCTGTAAGACTGAGTTTGCTGTCTACGTCCTTCAGTGCCCTTGTGGCCTGAGGTACGTACGCAGCACGATCCATCCAGTTCATAAAAGAGTGCTACAACATCTCAGAGCATTCCGCTATGGGCATAGTTCTTATCCCGTTGTGCGACATTTTGAGGCATATCACAATAAAATTGCACAAGGCCTTGTGTATTATGTGATAGATTGCATCCCTCTGAATGTACAAGGGGGCAATAGAGAGAAAAAGTTGCGAAAATTGGAGTCCTGCTATATCCTGGAGTTAAACACACGTTTTCCGTCAGGATTAAATATTGAAGAAGACTTAATTACACATCTGGTATAAGATATTATTGATGAATTGTATAGAAATTAAGTCATGGTATCGGCTATTCTTCTGCACCATTTTTAATTTATTGTTTTTATTCTTTGCACAATATAACAGTAGAATTTAGCATCATGTAAAATAAGCCCACTTGGGCAGAATTCAATGTTTATTTTGCAAAGCGTGACATGTCGGTCATTAAGACAAGTATATTTGCCCACTAGGACTTAATGTAGTATGTCATATACGATTTTTAATGTGCAGTGTTGTCATGTGACTTAAAACACATCCTCTTGTATAATAGGATGTCTGCAAACGGATGATTTATTTCTCGTTCGTAACGCAGACCAGCAATTGAAATACTTTATTTGCTTGGAGGGTGTCACTTTATCATTTTTGATCATTATTTAAGGACATTATGTTTGTTTGTTTTTTATTGGTAAAAGACATTCTGTTTATGACAATTGTGCACATATGATGAATTTAAACCGTATTTTGATAAGACGTTACATGCTAATTTAAATGCTAAAAACTATGAGTCTTTTGTTTAATGCACTAGTATTGTAGTTCAGTCATGTGACATGACGTGAACTCGGTATTTAAAATGGCTAATTGAAACGGGTAAGCCGTTGGTGAACAAGCCTGCTGAGCAGGCGAAACACGTCCTACCAGTCGTCTGTCAATAAAGTTTTGTTGGCCAGAACACGGCATCGTCATCCTTGTGATCTGAGAAATACTGCAAATATATATATATATATATATTGGGTTTTTTTTATTTGTTTTTTTTTTCACTGAAAAATCCATAGGTTTCAGGGACGTTATAGTTAGAAATTAGAATTTAAAAAACCTTGGAAATTCACTGAAAAAACACCACAGGTTTCAGAGACGTTGTAGTTAGTTGGACATTTCACTCATACAAAACCAGTGAAATGTGGCCGTTATAGTTAGTTCAGCTAACTGTAACTCGTGCCCCCGCAATGCACTGCTCATGCCGTCACATATTACATCTCTCATGAAATGGTCAGTGACATCACTGATGACATCACTGATGACACCTCAAATGACATCACTGATGACATCATCCAGTAATTGTGTGTTTCTGTAAAGTTTAAATATGTTTCATATATATATATATAGAGGCCCTGGTGTATTGAAGAATGAGTGGGTGTATAACTGTCTGAATGGATGATTTAGTAGCGGCGTGACTGACTGTATAAGTAAGTGATTAAACATGTCTTACTAATACATGGGGGACTGACTAATTTATATGAATGTCTGTATCAGTCTGTCAGTTGGTGTGTAAGTGGCTGCTTGGGTTGGTGAGTAGCTACATGAGTACCTATATATGGGTTATTGATTGATTGTCTGAGTATCTGCATGGGTGCCTGAGTGTCTGGGTGGGGGGTGTATGACTCCCTGCATGGATATGTGAGTGGGTGATTCACTGGGTGTTTGGGTTCAAGAGTGCGTCTGTGGGGGGCTGTATAATTGGGTGAGTGTGTGTATGGGAGTGTTGGTGAGTGAATGGATGTCTCAGTGATACATGTGAAAGTAACTACATATGTAAAAGGCAGAATATGTGAGTGCTGGAGTATATAAATGATTATATGTGAGAGAGTGATTGTGAGAGTAGCTGTATGGATGAGTGTTTGCTTGTGTCAGTGATTGTATAAGAGAGTAAGTATGTGTTAGTATCTGTATAAATAAGTGAGGTGGTATGTGTATAACTGTGTACGTGAGTAAATTGGAGTGTGATTGATTCTTTGCATTACGACTAGCTGTGTGAGTAACTTTATGGGTAAGTGGCAGTGTGTGAATGTCAGTATAGGTGTATGAGTGCATATGATTGTGGCTGTATTGATGAGTGATTACATGTATGAGTGACTGTATGGGTGAGTGAGCGGATGTGTGTGTAGACTAACCCTGGGCGAGATACTACGCTTTGCCCACGTAGTGTACGTAGCGCTGCCTGCTTTGCAGTTTTCGAAGTAGGCGAAGCAGGCTAGCGCTACGCACACCCAGGGCGAAGCGTAGCTGCCTGCCGCTGCCACCCGCCTCCCGCCCGCCCTCCTTTTAAATCAAACCCCCGCAATTTCAATAAATATTAAATTAAAGAAACTTACCTGAAACGCGGCGTCTCCGGGGCTCCCTCTTCCATTTCAAACTTCTTCTGACTAATGCGCATGCGCGGACGCCCGCGCATGCGCATTTCTCGCAAGAAATGCGCATGCGCGGGCTTCCGCGCATGCGCATTTGTCAGAAGAAGTTTGAAATGGAAGAGGGAGCCCCGGAGACGCCGCGTTTCAGGTAAGTTTCTTTAATTTAATATTTATTGAAATTGCGGGGGTTTGATTTAAAAGGAGGGCGGGCGGGAGGCGGGTGGCGCGTAGTGGGGCTATGCGAAGCACATAGTGTGCGTAGATTTGGGCACACTACGTGCTGCTTCATGTAGCCCCACTACGCCCACTACGCCCACCCTTAGTGTAGACCTAAGAATCAGTGAGTGGGTATGTAGTAATTGGTGTTGGAGTGTCTATGGTTTTGAGAATGGCAGTCTGTAATTTAGAGTGGGTGTATCAAAAGTTATATTTGGGTGTGAGAAGATGTATCAGATTATCAAGTGGATGATGTCATCAGTGATATCATTTGAGATGTCATCAGTGATGTCACTGACCATGTCATGAGTGATGTAATATGTGACGTCATGAGCAGTGCATTGCGGGGGCACGAGTTATAGTTAGCTCAACTAACTATAACGGCCGAATTTTACTGGTTTTGTATGTGAAATGTCCAACTAACTATAACCTCCCTGAAACCTGTGTTGTTTCAGTGAATTTCCAAGGTTTTTTAAATGCTAATTTCTAACTATAAATTCCCTAAAACCTATGTTTTTTTCAGTGAATTTCAAAGGTTTTTTAAGTGCTAATTTCTAACTATAACGTACCTGAAACCTATGGTTTTTTCAGTGAATTGCAAAGGTTTTTTAAATGCTAATTTCTAACTATAACGTCTCAGAAACCTATGGTTTTTTCAGTGAAATTCAAAGGTTTTTTAAATGCTAATTTCAAACTATAACGTCCCTGAAATCTATGGTTTTTTCAGTGAATTTCAAAGGTTTTTTAAATGCTAATTTCTAACTATAACGTCCCTGAACCCTATGGTTTTTTCAGTTAATTTCAAAGGTTTTTTTAAATGCTATTTTCTTACTATAATGTTGCAAAAATATTTTTTCTTATATTTTTGTTATAAAAATCATGTATTATTTTGTACTTTGTAAAAGATAAATATTCATTTTATTTATTTATTTTTTAAGAAAAAATTGGAGTCGCGCTCCCATCGTGTACCTGTCTCGATCGGTGCACGCATTCAAACCGCCATATTGGTAAAGTCATGTAGGACGCGCGTTTTGTAAACGACGGGTGCGCGAATTACGACCCCACGTAACGTTATGCACAGAGTTGCAGAGCTCGCGCTGGGTGCACAACTCCGCCTTAAATTTTTAACTTTTAAATTTATATATATATATAACTTTTACATGTATATTAAAGCAAGAGATTATTTAATTTTTTTCATAAAAATCATATATTTGTAAGTAGAATACAGATACATTTTTCGTAAATATATTTTTTAGATTTTGCGATGTATGCACGCTGGGTGCGTGCGCCATGCGCGATTCCAGGTGACCTTTTAAAAAAGAGAATTTCATTGGTTGATAACTTTTTCATTCTAGAAGTTACGAGATACCCCCCCTCCCAATTGTGTTCTTTCTTCCAGAACATCAGCAGAGAGATAGCACTTGTGATTTCTCTCTACTTTTTCTGGATTTATTTATTTATTTTTTCAAAACAGCAATTTGAAATGGCTTCTTCCAGCATCCAGCAACATGTTGATCCAGAGGAAGAAGATGACCAACAAGAACCTGTCAGAAAAAGATATGAGAGCGTCGTCTGGGCCTTTTTTTACATCCCTAAAGGCCAAAAAAAGGTAAATGCATGAAAAGTTACGTGCACTATCTGCCAAAGTGTCCTGTCGCGTGGATCTGAAAAATATATTCATGCGGCACATCGTAGATACTCAAGCATCTCCAGACTATACACCCATGGGCCCCTGCACGAGAGCAACACCACCGTGATTTGGAAAAGCAGGCTGCGCAACAAGACCAATTTGGAGTGCCGAGCACATCAACTGGTTCCTCCACCGCAATGACAAAAAAACATTAAACCAGAAGTCACAAGAATTAAACAATGTTGTATTAAATGCAACAAACTTCTCTGCCATGGAGAACAATCCATGGATGCCATTGTGGTTGCAGTTAGAAACCACTTTTGTTAATTTTTTTTGTTTTTCTTTTTGCAATCTGTTGTTAATTGCAAATTGTTGTGAAAGAATTCACAGTTCATTCTGTTTATTTTTGTTTTGTGTGTGAAAAAAAAACAATTTTTTTTAAAAAGTTAGAAAATCACAAGAAAATACAAAAATACAAAAAGAAGAACAAAACGGCTATCGTAAGAACCACCTATTCTGTTTAAAAAAGAGACATTTGTATGTGCTGTATGAAGTGTATAGATAATATCTCTAAAATTACATGGGTGCATGAGTACTGCCTAGAGGACTGGAGAAGTGCTTGGGTAGTTGCAGAGTGATTGGATGAGTGCTTGGGTACTGTGCAGGTGATTGCAGGATTGCATACATAGGGCAAGGTTGATTGCGTGAGTGTATGGATAATGCCTGGGTGAATGCATGAGTACAAGCGTAGTGCTTGAGTGATTGAAAGAGTGCACAGGTAGTGTCTGGGTGATTGCATGAGTGCATCAGTAGTACATACGTGCTTGTATGAGTGCATGGGTAGTGCCTGCATCATTGGATGAGTGCATGTGTAATATCTGGGTGATTGCATTAGAATATGAGTACTGTTTGGGTGATTGGAAGAGTGTATAGGTAGTGCTTGAGTGACTGCATGAGTGCATCAGTAGTGCCTGGGTTATTGCACGAGTGCATCAGTAGTAGGTAGATGATTGCATAAGTGCATGGGTAGTGCCTATATGATTGGACGAGTGCATGGGTAATGCCTGGGTTATTGCATAAATGCATGGGTAATGCCTGGGAGATTGCATTGGTATATGGGTAGTGTTTGGGTGTTTGGAAGAGTGTATGGGTAGTGCTTGGGTTTTTGCATGAGTGCATCAGTAGCACATAGGTGCTTCCATAAGTGCATGGGTAGTGCCTGCATGATTGGACGAGTGCATGGGTAATGCTTGTGTTATTGCACAAGTGCATGAGTAATGCCTGGGTGATTGCATTACTATATGGGTAGTACTTGAGTGATTGTAAGAGTGCATGGACAGTGCCTGGGTGATTGCATTAGTGCATCAGTAGTACGTAGGTGCTTCCATAAGTGCATGGGTAATGACTTGATGATTGCATGAGCGTTTGGGATGAACCTGGGCGATTGTAAGAGTGCAAGGGTAGTGTGGGGATTTTATAAGTGCTTAGGTATTGGTGGAGTGTTTGGATAAGTGTATGGCTAGTAGCTTGGTGATTGGAGGAGTGCATGGATAGTGCACAGGTAAATACAGCAGTGAATGGGTAGTGCCTGAGTTATTGCATCAGTGGATGAATAGTGCCTGGGTGATTGTAGGAGTGCTTTTGTAATGGCTGGGTGATTTTGTAAGTGCATGGGTACAACTTGGATGATTATATAAGTTCATGGGTAATGACTGCGGGATTGCATCAGTGCAGAGGTAATGTATGGGCGACTGCGAAAGTACATGGGTAATGCCTGAGTCTTTGCATGAGTTTATGGGTAATGCCTGCATGATTGTATGAGTGCATGGGTAGTGCCTGTGTGATTGGACAACTGCAAGAGTAGTATACGGGGATTTTAGAAGTGTTTGAGGAGTGAATGAGAGATTGAATGAGTGCATAGGTACTGGGTGGGTGATTGCAGGAGTGTATGGGTAGTGCATGGGTGATTGGAGCAGTGAATGAGTAGAGTCTGGGTTATTCCATGGGTGCGTGGATACTCCCTGGGTGATTAGAGGAGTGCAATGGTAGTGTGTCCTGATTTTATAAGTGCTTGAGTAGGGGCGGAGGGATAGTAGGAGTGCATGGGTACTGGCTGGATGATTGGAGGAGTGCATGGGTAGTGCTTAGGTGATTTTATAAGTACTTGGGTAGTGGCAGAGTGATTATATGACTGATTCGGTAATAACCGTGTATTTAGAGGATTGTATGTGTACTGCATGGTTGATTGCATGAGTGCAGGAGTAATGTCTGGGTGATTAGCGAAGTGCATGGATATTGGGTGGGTAATTGAACGACAAAATAAATGGATGATTGCAGAAGTGTATAGGTACTACCAGACAGATTAAAGGTGTGTATTAGTAATGCCTGGCTGATTTTGAAAGTATATACGTTATAGTCTAATAATTGAAAGAGTGCATGAGTATTACTGAGGTGATTTGAGAAGTGAGATGATTGAATGTGAAAATATGAATAACTGCAATAAAAATTACTGTAATCAATAATTCATATTTTTATGTTTATTGAATTATTTCAACTTATCTTCTGTATTGAGGTAGATATCAAACTCATTGAAACTATTTTATAGTTGCTTTATTATAAATTACATTTAAAATATTTCCAAACTTTAGTTTTACTTTCTGTAAAAGACAAGAAAAATACTGTTATTGCAAATACTATTAAATGTTAATAGCACAAAATAATTTTAAAAATACATAACGTATTCAGGTCTTCTTTTTTGCTGTTCTCATATTCTACTGAATTTCACAATAAACAGTGATTTCAATGCTGATCATCATAAAACAGCAGACAAAAAAATTCAATCAATAAGATTGTAAAAGAAAAATAATCTGTGCTCAAAATTTTCACAAGTTCAACTCTCTGTTTACGTTTTCAAAAATAAACACTCTCATTCACATTGCATATAATACAAAGACCAAATATATGAACTACTTCTTTTTATCACAATTTTCAAAATGCACTATCAATGAACCGGAACGAAAATTCAAACACAAAAATCAATCAAATACAATCCATATAATGTTTTTACTCGAGACAATGCGACATATGCCACACCCTCTTTAAACACTGAACTTCCAATATTTACCAAAGCATTATCTACACTCAAACCTTGAGATTTATGAATGGTCACCGCATATGCTAAAGAAAGAGGAAACTGTTTTCTACGAACATACAAATCTTTTACAAGCAGGAAGCGAACAGCACAACGTGCAACCTGTTTTACCTCTTCAATCTGATCAAATTTAATCTTCAAAAATTAAATTCCTTCTCTGTTCTGAAAATTTACATAATCAATAACTTATCCCATTGCTCCATTCACTAAACCGTTTTCAACATCTAAATTACGCCATAATATTACCCGACAGTTTAGACATACATATAAAGTCTTCTCCAAACCAGCCGTCTTAGATATAGATTTTTCCAAAGAATCTAATTTTGACTGTAATTTCTCTGACAGAAAAATAGTAACTCCTTCGTGTTCCATTTAATCAATGGCTTCCATTTTCATTATTGTTTGTCTCTCCAGTTTCAAAAGTTCCTCATTGAATGTAGAGCACTCTTTCAGTGTTGGCATCATACAAACTATAGAATTTTTTTCTCCAATTTTTTTGTAGATTATTTCAGGTGCAATGTTTTCATTTGGAAACATGTTTGTTACTAGCCGACTTTGTAAAGCTTCTTTACCATGTTTTGTCAAAACACCAATTCTTATATCTTGAAGAATGTGTCCATAATGTTCATCACTTGCTTCTCGCATATTCTTAATAAGTTCTTTATATTCAAAATGAGACCAAATGTTCACATTTCTAATACTTCCCAAAGTTTTTTAGTGTCTTGATACAGAAGTGTTCTAAAAACTGGTTCTCCTTTCACAGGAGTTAGTTTTCGCCGAATAAAATTACATGTTTTCCTTCAAACAGAAGATCGTAATCTGTTTTTAAAACCTGTTGCCTCCTCAAGTGTACAAAGTCAAGCATTAAGTTTGAGACCATGCTCACCTCATCAATGATTAGAAGTTTCAATTTCTTTAGTACTCTTGAGACTTCATAACAAGATTCTCCAGATAGCTTGTGGTATTCCAACTTATTTTCATGTTCAACTGGTAGCATGAGTAAATGATGTAATGTAATCCCTTTAATGTTGTATGCTGCTAACCCAGTTGGAGCGGTTACAACACAAGATAAATGTGATTCAGTTGTTTTCTGTAGATAAGTAGTCAAAACTGTAATTAAGAAACTTTTTCCTGTACCAGCTTGACCACTGATATACATTCGAATAGGTTTAATTGATGTGCAGTTGCATTTTTTTCATGCAGTAAACCATGTTCTATCTGTTGTGTAACTTGCAGATATATTTCTTTCTGTTGAATATTTAGTTGTTCTTCCAAGTTTCCCAATTCTATCATATCCTGATGTGCTTGTTGCATTGCCGTTTCCACTTCAGTCATGGTTTTTGCTGCTTCATTTTCAACAATTGGTTGTCCTAGTGGATCTTGACTTAGTGGGGCAGAATTTATCTTGAGAACTGTCTCTAGCTATTTCAGCTGCGATAGTAGTCTCTTGTTAAATCTCTTCATTTAACATTTGTAGTTAATTTTGAAAAATTGTACATTGAAAGCTATTTTTCCAGGCATTGAAAGAATCTTCATAGTAGTCAAAATCTCCAAGTAATTCTGTTTCAGTACGCCAAGGCTTGAAAAGTTGTAGGAGTGCTAAATAGAAAAATTCTCTTTTATCTATTGTTTCGCAACTGAGTTTTCTGTGGTTAATAAGATTTCCTTTGGCATATTTTACCAAACATCCTTCACAGCCAATTACTGCATATTTTTCTTCGCTTATATTTTCTGTAACATTTCTTTTAAAGCTGTAATGTTGCAGTACTTCATAGAGACATATGTTTTCCAGATGTGGACTTCTTTTGGGATAGTATGTGTCCAACATATTTGTTTTAACAGTATCTGTTCTTTCTGGTTCATTCAATGCTAAGTATTCAATTTCTTGTACAGTTTTCAATACTCAAGTTTGTGTTGCAGCAAGACCAAGACTTGCCCAAATGATTCCTCTTGCCTTTGAATATAAACTTGCAGAGGTCAACCGATCCGAACATTCATAGGATCCAATTTCACGATGGGAGAGCATGTTCAAACTAAAGCTGTACAATTTCTTGGTAAGAGTCTTTTCTTGTGAAATTTCTTTCCACATTTCCTTCGACTCTGTCTTTTCAGATTTGGTGATATAAGACGTAACATACCGAGCAACAGCAATCAAATTATCTGCAACATATTGGATATCCATATTTGCATTCCACATAGTCAAAATCACTGAATTGTAGTCATTAATATACTTTGAATCTTCAGTTCTTTTTATGTTGTAAGTATTCTTAGGAGATTTCTGAGTTATAGTATGGCTTACCGCTGACATGAAACTGTTCAATCTTCCTCTTGAAATTACTGGTCATGGGAAATTTTGGAGCATTCTTGATCCATAACAGCATATGAATATGAGATGCACCTCTATCTTGGTATTCCTATCTCCAAAAGACATCAATAACTTCTCCAAGAGGTGAATTATTTTTGTTGCAGATAAAAGACATCATCGCTTCAAACCTATGATTAAAATATCTGCACACATTTACAGGATCCAAGGAACACAGTTCTCCAGGTGTCTTCAGTTCAATGTTTTCTATATTTTAATTTGCTTGTCTTAGGAAATCAAGTAAATCGTTCCATGCGTACGCAGCACAGCTAAGCGTAAGAAACCAAGTAGGGGTTCCTAAGTTCCTTAACATGCATTTAAGTTCTCCGTGATGACGATATCAATAGTCATATGTCCCACATTGACACGCCATCAAATTAATCAACTGAGTTTCTAGTTGTTCGTCTTTGTTCAACTTTCCCCATGAACTCCTTTGCAGAAACATGTGTAAAGTGAACTCCTGTTTTTAATATGTGGTTCACTGCATATGAAAGTCCAGACAAGTCACTTTCGAACAAAAGAAGAAATAAATATGGAATACACTGTCGAAATCTTGGTTCCTCTGAATATAATCTTGTATGGTATTCTGAAGCTGGAATCTGAACTGGTCGTTCATTATACCGTCCACCTTTTCCAGTGGGAAACAGCTGTGGAAAAAAACGAGCTTCTAAACGTTTTTCCCATACACTCATGGAAGTTCCTTTCACTTTTTACATTTGGAATAATTCAATAGTGTTTCCTATCACTTCTTTTGAATGTAGAGGATGTAATGTTCATAAATTTCCTCTCTCCTGGAGTGCTCCACTTTTTCAATTTGACCATTTTAAATTTCTCTTTAATCTTCTGAACATATTTCTTGTTCTTCCACATTTACAGTTTTATAGTAAGTATTATTTGTACAAGATATATTGTAGCCTTTTGAAGTTTCATAACATCTACTAACTCTTGCCAAATGTTTGACTCTTTGTTGGCACACCATTAACTAAAACTACTACAGGTTCACTTTCCTCTCTCTATACACCAACAGTTTTAATATTTTTCTTAAAGTCTAAAGGTAAATATACAACTGTTCCTTTTAAACCTCTTTGTAGATCTGTTGGTGGCAGCTTACCTGTTTAAGGCTCCATACGAATTATAGCCTGAAGTGATGCACAGATTGAATAAGAATTGACTCATATGTATTTAAATCTACCAGTTCTGGAGGTATAGCTACCAACTCTATGTTGTTATGTATACCTCTAGCTGGCATCTTGATGTCTTCTAATTTGTTGTAACAATATTTACAAATACGTTGATCAGTATCCAACTCAAAACGACCTTCCACAAACAAATAAGTAGCAAATTCTCTCCATTCATCATTGTTCTCCTTTTCACATTTTAAATACAGATCTACATTCCTAGTTTGACTTTTATAGTGAGGATATCGACAACAAATACAAACATAGTTTGGATTTTCATCAGAAACAACATTAAACGTTGTTCTTTCTTTTTAAAACTTCACAGTAGTAGTGTCTTCCGCCTCGTATTCAACACCTACACTTATCAAACTCTAACTTTCTCTACACTCCTGTTCAGGACCAAAGAAACAAAACTGTATATCATCAGAAACTTGTTTTTTACATCCGACACTAAACCATGCAAAAGAGCTGTGTTCATTTCATTTAGACACGATGCAGGACTTTTTACGTAATACAATCTTCTTACTAATTTACGCATTTCTGAATGATGTATTACTAACATTCTTAAATGATGAAAACTACTTTGACCCACTTTCCTAGAAAGACAAGCCAGAAAATGACCCTGCAAGGTGGTATATTTTCTCACTTTACAAGGATCTAGTCCTTGCAACATCTTAATCTTCTGTTTTACACTGTTTTTCCATAATCTCATATCAAATTTAGTAATATATCAATAGATTCCTTTCGTACACTACAAATACTAATACAATCCACTTAAACACTGGAGCCTGTGGACGTCTACCTAGAACTTCTTCAACTATTACTTGTTCCTCATTTCTAGGAACCACCTTTTCTTTTTCAATTGGACAACCACTTTTAACTTCGTAGCAACAACCACAGGTATCAACTGCGTGAACTAATGTACTTTGTTGAAAATAGCTTTCTTCATTGAAAAAAGGTTCTGCACTAGAAGTGTGCTTCCAATCCCCAGAACATGTTTTGCAAAATGTAGTTCTATTAACCACTCTTTTTCTTTTCTCCTTCATAGAATGTATTATTTTATTTAATGTTTTTGTTCTGTTCAATACTAATAGAAACAATTTTTTTTTTCAATTCAACAGCCTTTTCAACAAAACTTTCAATCTGCTTTTTTTCTTATAAAATGCAGATCTTCTTTTATATTTTCTGCAATCTTTCAACAAATTTTGTAGTACTACTTTTTAACAGTCTCCTTATTATGTCTTTAAATTGTTTCATCTTTTTTCAACGTAGATTGTTTTCCCATAACCTGATTTTCCATTATTTTAATCTTTTTTTGTTTACATCTGGTTTCTTGTAGTACTGTAGTACTTTTCTTTTCCTTTAGTCCATTTTCAAAAATCCTGAAATTTTTCAGAAGTTTTTTAACAAATTGTTTAGTTCGCTTACCAGAAGTCTTTCTCTTCAATTTCACATGTTGTTCCTCATCTAACTTGTGCTTTTTTCTTTCCTTTAAATAAAATTCTTTTTTCTTTTCTTTAGATCTTTTCTTGCCATAATCAAGCTTTATTTGTAATAATGATGAATATCTGAAAACAAAAAATATTTTTAAATAATTTTGTTAAATAAGGAAATATTATGAAAAAAATTATATAGGGAGATAGAGGGAGGTAGAGGGAGAGGTGGAGGAAGGTAGATGGAAATGTAGGGAGAGGGTGTAGAGGCAGACAGAGGTAGAGGGAGGTAGAGGGAGAGGGATGTAGGTAGATGGAGATAGAGGGAGAGGAAGGGAGAGGGAGAAGGAATGAGAGGAAGAAAGAGGAAGATGGAGCTAGAGACAGAGGTGTTTAGAGAGACAGAGAGAGAGGTAGACCAAGAGAGGTAGACAGAGAGAGAGAGGTAGAGAGAAAGATAGAGAGAGCGGTAGAAAGAGAGGTAGAGAGAGAGGGAAATAGAGAGAGATAGAGAGAGGTAGGGAGAGAGGGAGGTAGAGGGTGGGAGAGGTAGAGGTAGGTAGAGGGATGCAGAGGGAGGTAGGGAGAAGGAGGTAGAAGAAGACGGAGAGAGAAAGAGGTAGAAGGAGATTGAGGGAGAGAGAGGGATAGAGAGGTAGAGAGAAAGAGGTAGAGAGACACAGAGGTAGAGAGGGATAGAGATGTAGAGAGAGAGGTAGAGAAAGAGGTATAGAGACATAGGTAGAGAAAGAAGTAGAGAGAGACAGAGGGAAAGGTAGAGAGAGAGAGGTAGAGACAAACAGAAGTAGAGAGAGGCAGAGAGACAGAGAGGTAGAGAGAGGTACAGAGAGAGGGTAGTAGAGGAAAAGTGAGGAAGAAGGAACAAGAGGGAGGTAGGAAGAGGGAGGTACAGGGAGAGAGAGAGAGAGAGGGAAAGAGACAGGTAAAAGGAGAAGGAGAGAGAGAGACGTAGAGATAGAGAGAGAGAGAGACAGAGAGACATAGAGAGAGAGGTATAGAGAGATGTAGCGAGAGATAGAGAGAGAGAGAGGTACAGACAGGTAGAGACAGAGGGGTGGAGAGAGAGGGAGAGAGGTAGAGGGAGAGGTAGCTAGACGGAGGTAGGAAGAGGAAGATAGAGGGAGATGGAGAGAGACAGCGGTAGAGGGACAGGGAGGGACAGAGAGGTAGAGAGAAATAGGTATATATAGAGAGAGAGCGGTACAGAGAGACAAAGACATAGAGAGAGAGGTACAGAGAGAGATAGAGGGAGGGGGAGTGAGACAGAGGAAGAGGGAGATAGACCAAGAGGTAGAGGGTGAGGGAGGGAGAAGGAGAGAGAGGGAGAGTGTCAGAGAGGTAGAGAGGTAGAGAGAGAGGGACAGAGAGAGGGAGGTAGAGGGACAGTGAGAGAGGGAGGTAGGGAGATAGAGAGAGAGGGAGAGAGAGAGGTAAAGGGAGAGGGAGAGAGACATAGAGAGATAGAGAGAGGTTAAGAGAAATAGAAAGACGTAGAGAGAGACATCGAGAGAGACGTAGAGAGAGAGATAGATACAAATGTGGTAGAGAGACAGGTAGAGACAGAAGGGTAGAGAGAGCGGGAGGGAGGTAGAGGGAGAGGTAGGTAGATAGAGGTAGAGGGAGGTAGGGAGAGGGAGGGAGAGGGAGAAAGACAAAGGTAGAGGGAGAGGGAAGGAGAGGGAGAGACAGAGACATAGAGCGATATAGATATATATAGAGAGAAGTAGACAGAGAAAGAGACATAGAGAGAGAGGTAGAGAGAGAGCTAGCTAGAGAGACAGGTACAGAGAGAGGGAGGTAGAGAGAGAGATAGAGAGACAGAGGTAGAAAGAGAGAGTTAAAAAGGGAGAAATAGAGAGACACAGAGTGACAGAGAGGTAGAGAGGGTAAAGAGAGGTACAGAGAGAGAGACGTAGAGGAAGGGGGTAGAAGAAGGTAGAGGGAGAGGGAGGTAGAGGGAGAAGGAGAGAAGTAGAGGGAGGGAGAGAGAGAGAGAGGTAGAGCAAGAGAGGTATAGAGAAAGAGAGAGGTTGAGAGAGACGTAGTGAGAAACTTACAGAGACAGGTAGAGAGAGACATAGAGAGAAAGGTAGAAAGAGACAGAGGTAGAAAGATAGAGAGGTACAGAGAGAGGTACAGAGAGATGGAAGTAGAGAGAGGTAGAGAAAAAAGGTAGACAGAGAAGGAGGGAGAGGGAGGTAGAGGTACGTAGAGGGAGGGAAAGGGAGAGGTAGAAAGATAGAGAGAGAGAGAGGGAGAGGGAGTTAGAGAGAGAGAGAGAGAGGTAGAGACAGACAGAGGTAGAGAGATACATAGAGAGTGAGAGAGACGAAGAGAGAAGTAGAGAGAGAGAAAAGTAGAGACAGCGAGGTAGAGAGAGAGAGAGGTAGATGTAGAAAGAGGTAGAGGGAGGTAGGGAGAAGGTGGTAGAGGGAGAGGGACAGAGAAAGAGGTAGAAGGAGAGGAAGGGAGAGGGAGAAAGAGAGAGGTGAAGAGAGAGAGGTAGAAAGAGAGAGAGAGGTAAAGAGAGACAGAGAGACGTACAGAGAAAGATAGAGAGAGACATAGAGAGAGAGGGATAGAAAGAGAGGTACAGAGACAGTGAGGTAGAAAAAGGTAAAGAGAGAAAGATAAAGAGAGAAGTAGAGAGAGAGGTAAAGAGAAGTAGACAGAAAGAGAGAGGGAGAGGGAGAGGGAGGGAGAGGAAGGGAGAGGTGGTAGACATAAAAGGAGGTAGAGGGAGGTAGAGGAAGAGGAAGGAAGAAGAAGAGAGAGGTACAGATAGAGAGAGGTAGAGGGAGAGCCAGGTAGAGGTAGGTATGGAGAGGGAAGCATGGGCAATAGAGAGACACGGAGACTGAGAAAGGTAGACGGAGATAGAGGCAAAGGGAGGTAGAGAGAGGTAGAGGTACAGGAAGAGAAAGGTAGAGGTAAACAGAGAGTTAGTGAGAGGAAGAGGTATAAGAAGGAGAGTGAGAGAGAGGGAGGTAGAGAGAGCGGGAAACAGAGAGAGAGAGAGAGAGAGAGAGAGAGAGAGACAAATGTAAAGAGAGGGAGGTAGAGAGAGAAGTGTAAAACTACAACATTCTCAAAACATACATGGATATGTCTGTATCACAACACTATCCACCCCTAAAGAAATCATAGAACAAAATTTTAATTTGAAGCAAACACCCTAAAATTATGTGGTATATTTCAACTATACCTCTCTACAGATTTCTAAAACATAGTGCAGTCAGTAATAAATTATCTCAACATCTTTTAAACCACACTATTTTGCTGCATCTTCACCATTCCACTACTACTCAGAGTCTTGACCCTACCACATAAAAACCAACAAAATCTCATTCTTATACATCGTATACCTTCAAACGTATAAGATATATGAATTTACATATATACCTAGTCACATAGGGGCGTGGCCAAGATGGCAGACTGAACAGTCGCTTGCTGCAAAGGCTCCCTGCTCCTGACCCACTGACTCGGCTGACTCTTAGCATTGAGCCACAATCCGGGCGGCAAACACTGCACACCGTTGAGAAAACGCGGAGCGGTGACCGTAGGAGCAAATTGCGAGGGTTTCCTCGAGATTACGGGAGCGAGCGGCTTCCGGACTTCACGAGGCGGCAACGAGGAAATGGTGCCCAAGCCGCAGGACAACTAGGACAGCAGACTGAGCATCAGCAATGGGGCCCCAATAACGGGCCCAGTGGTGACACCGAGGCTGTTTGCAGCAATTAAATCTGGACTGGCAAGAGGAAGGTAGAGCCTGACATGGAGCGAGGGGAGGCTGGAGGCCCCGGCTGGAGTGAATGCTGCCGGGGAACAGTGAACGTGGCCGCTTGGGCAGAGAGGTGTCCGTCATCGGCTCTGAGGTGGACTGACAAAGACCCCGGCGGCGAACAAGCCTCGACTGCACTACTATCTCTGTGAGCGAGGTAAGGGGTATCGGAGGGGCGGCCCCAGGATGGATGTCCAGGTCTCGAGCTGGGCCCAGGACTCTCAGGCGGCCTGGTGGGGGAGAGAGGCATGCTGTGGAAATGGCGTTTAGGCTGCGCTAGCGCTGCAGCGGCAGCTGCTGACTCACCTAGTTCACGATTGCCCCGCAGGACAGGAAGGTTCTGGCAAGAGCGCCGCAAGGCAAGATTAGCACTGAGGGGGCCCGCTAATCTAAGAGACAGCCCATTTGAATCCAGGGAGGCCAAGGTACGGAGCGGAGCTGCATGGCGGCGCAACACCTAGAGCCAGGAGGAGTGAGGAAGGCCTGATGAATGCGGCCACGGACTGCTAGCCATCGGCCCGACCATCCAGAGGCCTGCATATGAGACCAACCACGTCAGGGTGAGGGACAGGCCCTGAGTGCAGGCCTAGGGAATATCCCCATAGTGTGGTCCTGGTATGAGAGACGGAGGCCACAGAGGGCATTAGCGCAGTAGGCGTGAGGGCCCGGGGGCTCTCAACAGGGCGGAGCTCAGACAGCACCCAGCGCAGCATTGAGGAGAGCATTCTATGGGGGTGGTGTGAGAGTGGCAGAGCTATGGGCCCCACATCTCTTCCACACTAAGCAGCCACCTGTTCACACGACTGACCCGTGTGGGAGTGAGGAGCAGTCCTGCCTGTTGGCCTGTCACTGGACTGGGGAGTGAGATGCTGGTACGGAGAAATGGAGTCACGAGGCTGGGCCTCTCAGCGGTGTCCGGGGGTCAGACTGGACTGTGGACGGAGTGGAGGGGCGTCTCCCGGCCTAAGCAGTCGGATAGCGGAGCCTGGGGCCTCAGAATGCTGCCACGGAGAGAGGGACACCTTATGCAACCGGTGAGAGACCGGAGGGCGGCTGGTCAGAGGAGGGAGTCTGGAGGCGGGGCGGGGGTGGACTTTGGCGGTGGTTGTTGATTGCCGGACTACACGGGGATCACCTTGCTTCATAACAAGCAGCAGGAGTGCTTCATAGGCGCCCTAGAACGCGTGAATCACCGAGGTTGCCTCCCCCCCTGTGCATGGCCTGGAGATGGCCTCGATGAGGAAGAAAGGGGAACGATCTCTGAAGGAGATGCTCTCCAAAGGACCCCCTTCTGGGGACAGAGTGACTAGACCATCCCCAAGCCCGAAAGCTACTACAAACCTAGAAGACGGAGAGGTCCCAATTACCCTCTCCTTCCTCGAATCGCTCTTCAATGTTCTCAGGGAGGATTTTCAAACACTTAAGAGTGAGGTGACGGGCGAGGTCCGAGAGATTTGCCGCAATGTGGATGCTGTCGGGGAGAGAGTTGCAGCGATAGAAGAACGCAAGCTCACCAAGGAAGAGGAAATCGAGCAACTCCACCAAGAGGTGATTCGCTTGCGAGATCAACAATTGGACTTGCAGGCACATGCGGAGGACCTGGAGAATCGGTCACGACAAAATAACATTTGCGTCAGGGGGGTCCCCTTGAAAACAGAAGGGACGGACGTGGCCCAATACCTCCAGGTACTGTTCCGTGACATATTAGGAGAATCCCAGGACTTTGCAATCCGTATCGACCGTGCTCATCGCGTGGGGTTGGTGAGACGGGCTCCTGCCCCTCCTCCACACATACTAGCCTTCCTACTGGACTTCCCTCTTAAGGAACTAACTCTATGGGAGGCACGGACGAAACAACCTTTACGGAACCAAGGGCACTCCACAGCTCTCTACCAAGACCTCGCTTCTATCACACTGCAAAAAAGGAAGCACTCCTACTATGTGGGAGGGGATAAAACGGGACGCCTCCTTGCCAGCAAACTTAGGGCCTGCACCCAACGTGCAAAAATACAAGCGCTTCAAAATGATACAGGGGAAATGGTTGAAGGGGACGAGGAGATTGCTGCGGTCCTGCGGGATTTTTATGTCACACTGTACGGTAAAACCGCGCAGATAGGGATGGCGGGGAGACATATCTTAAGGGGGCCACTACGTCGACGCTAAATGCCATGGTGGCCGAAGCACTAGAGGCGCCCATTAAGATTGACGAGGTGATTGGAGCAATCTCCCGTCTTAAACCTCTGAAGTCGTCGGGCCCTGATGGCTTTTCGGCGGGTTTCTATAAGGCCCTCTGCCTACTACTCGCCCCGATTTTTACCCGGCCATTCAATTCCTTCCAGGGACCGGGGACCATCCCTGCAGACATGTTGGCGGCCGACGTGGTCGTCATTCCTAAGCCAGGGAAGGATGCGACTCAGTGTCGTTCCTATCAACCGATTTCCCTCCTTAACATCGATTTAAAGTTATTTACAGGGGTCCTTGCGGCTCGAACGCCCCAACGCCTACCTGGGATTATCGAGCCGGACCAATCTGGCTTCATAGCTAATCGTCAAAGCAGCGACAACACTAAACGCCTAGTGCATCTGAAAGATAAAGCCCATTGTACTAATATGAATGCCATATTGCTGTCGGTTGACGCCAAAAAGGCGTTCGACCGGGCTGACTGGGATTTCTTAGACAAGACCCTTGCTCACTTTTGCGTGGGAGATAGATTTAGGGCCTGGGTGGCAAGCTGCTACGACAAGCCCACAGCAGTAATCAGGGTAAACGGGGTGGCCTCCCGGCCCTTTGAGATAAGGATGGGTACGAGACAGGGGTGACCCTTGTCACCCCTTCTCTTCGCGCTTTACGTGGAACCCCTAGCACAAAAAATTCGGGATAACCCCGATATCTTGGGTATCCCATTCGGAGGGGAACGCCATACTGTGAGTCTATATGCGATGATATTTTGGCGACCCTGGAATTCCCCGAGCGCTCAGTACCTGCTTTTTTACGGGAGTTGGCTGCCTTTGGTCGGGTCTCCAGTTTTAAGGTGAACGTCGAGAAATCCATGGTTTTACATTTGGGTAGTGGGGCAGCCCGACGTATGATCGGCCACGGAACGGAGAGCTACTTATACGGGACACCATCACTTATCTAGGGATAGATCTCACCTCTTCTGTTCCACGAGCGGTCATACAGAATTATGCCAAGCTCCTTTCTCAAATTCAGAAAGACCTAAGACAGTGGCAAAAGCATTCTTTATCTCTCCTAGGCTGCATTGCTGCCATTAAAATGAATATCCTACCCAAAGCTCTCTATATTTTTCAGACCATACAGGCCTGGCCCCCACCGGGGACCCTACATAAAATACAAAGCGCAGTGCAACAATTCATCTGGGCAGGGGCACGTCCTCGTATGAGCAGAGTTCTATCCTACAGACCACCGGAGAAGGGGGGGTTGGGTATCCCGAACTTTCTAGAATATTTTAGAGCATCACAACTTCGAAATCTGGTGGAGTGGAGCAGACCCGAGTCCAAAAAACGATGGCTGTTTCAGGACCGGGCGCTGGCAAAGCTCTCCCTGTGGAAGGTGCCTTTCTTAAGGCACCCGGATAGACCACCAAATCTTAAGGGCTCTCCAATCACAAGCACATTGTTAAGAGTCTGGGACTCGGTGGTGGTAAAGCGCGGCCTCACATCCTTTCCCTCACCCTTGACACCCATATTCGACAACCCGGAGTTTCCCCCCGGACTCGACACACGGGCTTTCCCGCAATGGCGGGCAACGGACTGCAGGTCTGCGGGACACCTCTTTGATTTAGAGGGCTTTCTCTCGTTTGCAGACGAGCAGCGATTTTACACAATCGCCGCTCCGCAACGATATCAGTACTTCCAAATTCGCCACTGGCTCCTCCACCCCGAGGTGCGCCCGCTGGTTCATAGAAAGCTCACCACATATGAGAAATGGCTCCTATCCAAAGTCTCCGATAAAAAGATGATCACTGAATTATATAGCATGCTGCGTCCCTCAGCTCCCTCCTTGCTCTCGGCGGGTCAGCAGCGATGGGCACAGGAAATCGGGAGAGACTTAACGGAGAAAGAATGGCGAGATGTATATTTTCGGGCTCACCGTATGGCTCGCAATGCAGCTAGTAGGGAGGCGGCGGTCAAGGTGTTCACCTACTGGTACCTCACACCGGCCAGGATGAATAAAGGGAACCCTGATCGAAGCCCGACATGTTGGCGAGGCTGTGACGAGGTGGGTACACTAACTCACCTACTATGGGACTGTAAGGAACTGACTGACTCCTGGGGTACTGTACTAGATGACGTTGACAAGCACTTTGAGACTGAAATCCCCTGATTCCCAGCCTACACATTACTGGGGCTCCCCAATCCACTCACCTAGCCACTGAAATTGATAAAGGGCAAACAGTTGGGCCTAGCGATGGGAGCAGCCGTTCAACATATCCTCCCCCTATGGGGCACGAAGACACGACCAACCCACACAGGCGGGCTACATAAATTGTGGTATATAGTTGGCATGGAACGCATTCAAGCCACTCTGACAAACTCTACGGGCTCCTTCAAGACTATATGGCACCCACTGCTGTCTCTGCTTGCTCTTGAAATGAACGAAGTGACATGCCCCAAGTATCTTCGACTCCTTCGGCTCACCGAAGCACCACCTACAAATGAAGTCCCTAAATCTGCTACTTAGTTGGCGACCTTTACCACAAGGTTATTGAGAGACTCTCGACTTGCACACTGGTTCAGAGAGGGAGGGTGGCGGGGAGTAAGGGAGTTTTGTTTGTTACTCACTTTTCATCATCATATACTGGCTACGAGGGTCGATCCCCTTCTGGAATTTTGTTGCATTTACCTCCCGCTCATCCACGACGAATTACTGGGGCTCATATGTGGATGTATGGGTCAGGCCAGAAGGGTGAGGGGACGGTTCCTTCGAGTTTACAATATGGGATTGTCAGCGGTACTCAATGCTGTTTTTACAGGTTTGCGAATCAATAAACACAGAGTTACCATATAAATGTAAATTGCCCCACCAGCCTATGGATGTAGGTGGCAGATGTTGTTATAAGTCTTAAAAACCAATAAAAGATTTAAACCATAACTAGTCACATACTTGAGACATAAGTCCATGTACTCCTTAAAAATCAACAGACTCCAATTACAATTTTAAAACAACACCTAAAATTTTGCGGTATACCACAAATGTACACATGCACACACTAAACAAAACTACCATAATCACTAATCCATCTTACAAAATACACCTATTATAATACAAAAAAATATTTCAAACAACATTTAACAACAATAAAACCAACTAAAATACACATTTCTACAATAAATAATACATTTCAAATATCACAATTCTTCAATAAATTATAAATTTAAAAATAAAGGTAATGTGGTAGAGGTAGACAGATGTAGAAGAAGAGCCAGGTAGAGGGAGGTAGGGAGAGAGAGGTACGAGAAGGTAGAGAAAGACGGAGTGTGACAGAGGTACAGGGAGGTAGAGGGAAAGGGAGGTAGAGAGAGCTAGAGTGAGGTACAGGTAGAGGTAGGTATAGGGAGGGAGAGGGAGGTAGGGAGACAGAGATACAAGGAGAGGGAGAGAGAGTGAGAGTAAGAGACAGGAACATGGAGGTAGACAGATAGAGAGAGACATAGAGAGAGGTAGACAGAGAGAGAGAGACATAGAGATAAAAGATAGACAGAGAGGTAGACAGACAGGTAGAGAGGGAGGTAGAGAGAGAGAGAGAGCGAGAGCGAGAGAGAGCGAGAGAGAGGGAGAGAGAGGGAGAGAGAGAGAGGGAGGGAGGTAGAGACAGATAGACCGACGTAGAGAGAGAGGTATAGAGAGACATTCCTACATTAAATGATAAATTTCAGATATCACAATTCTTCAATTATTTATAAAGTTCAAAAATAAAGCTAATATATGATACACTTCTCAAATATATAACTCACCTTCCAAATTGATTAGTAGAATATCAAATATCAGAGTCTCATAAAAGATTTTCTTATGCACAAAATCAATGTAATGCATCTCTCTCAACAATGTAAAACCAGTAATGGCAAACTTTTCCTCTCTTTCTTCACATAAATAAATATTAGTAACAAATCACATTGCTTCCAACATAATTTCTAATTCTAAAACACATTTCAATTGGCTACACATATTAACCTTTACCAACTGACCTCTACAACTACTCAAATTGTTCTGGAAATTTCTTGAAGCCGTGATTCCACCGAGCACACTCGCGATGGGACCGCGAATCCATACGGGAGTTTAAAAATATATCACAAATAAAATTACCACTATTTTAAAAGAACACACCACTCTTAAAGATAGCACTGACCTGGAAAAACTTTAATAATATATCACTTGTATATCAATGACAATTCCACATTTTAAAAGCACAGATAGCATTCAACCCCTCCCCCCTTCTGCTTAATGCCAGTTTATATAGCAACAGTTCATGGAACCTTGAAGTGAACTGACAGGTCACAAGTTCACCATATCTTTAAGTTCAGCACAGAAGCTTACAAATG
Source organism: Triturus cristatus (assembly GCF_964204655.1). Taxonomy (NCBI): domain Eukaryota; kingdom Metazoa; phylum Chordata; class Amphibia; order Caudata; family Salamandridae; genus Triturus; species Triturus cristatus. Next base: position 449,965,356 of record NC_140592.1, read on the forward strand.
CAAACAGCAGGTGTGGTTGACGTTTGCAAAATATGACCTTATCCTATCTACTGTATCTGTCAAACATTTTCAACAAACCAATAAGAAACAGGCTTTTTAAAGTAAGTAACATGCACCCTATTTTTGAGTGTACAATGTTCATAAACAGCCAATCAATTCTCTACATTTTGAAAACCAACATCTTGTCCACCATTTTAGACACCTCTCATTCTACCAACTGACTACCTCAGCTACAGACATCTTTTCATTACTTCCAGACATCCCTTCAAGATGCTTTCAGTGTAGATTGGTGGGCACGGCTATATTTTCTGGTGCAAAAGGTATGCTGAATAAGAGGTATTGACAAAGACCTAGCTTTGCAAAATATGGATATTAAATGGATTGAACAGAGAGGATTAAAGTTGCAACAATTGTTGCCTTTGGTTAAAACCTTTTTTCATCTCCAACCCCCTGACCTCATGATTGTGCACTGTGGTGGCAATGACCTAGGTACATTGACTGGGGTAGGTCTGGTAATGCTAATGAAGGACACCTTAACACAGTTGATGCTGCTTTTGCCTTAAACTGTCTTTGTATACTCTAACATATGCCAAAGACAGAAATGGAATTGGTCAAAATTAATTCTGTCCACAGTTTGAGAAAGCTAGGAAGAATGTCAATAAAGCTGTTTCTGCGTATCTTAGAGATCATAGAATGGGATCCATTTACAATAGCAAACTACGTTTTGATATGAAAGACATCTTCAGAACTGATGAAGTACACTTCACAGATCAAGGGAACAGAATCTTTCTCAACAACCTTAAGCTGTGCATCCACACTTACATATAGCTTCAACAAACTCAAAATAAAAACACGGGCTCTTTTTAGAGCCACCCTATAACCCAACATATAACCTTTCTATTCCAAAAACATATATACTTTCCTTTTTTTTTTTACTTGGAGTCCCGAACCCATCGCGGTTACACTGGGGGCCGGGCTGGACGCGATGGAGCCGTGATTCCGGGCCAGCGAGGAAAAAAAAATGCCCACCATTCTAATTTAAATGTGGGGCCACATGGGACCAGTCCCGGGGATCACCACCTCCCCGGGGCACTATTTATTTTCATAAGGGGGTCCATTATGGACCCCCAGGCCCCAGGGACAACCACCTCCCTGGGGCACTATTTTTTTTATAGGGGAGTCTATTATGGACCCCTAGCACCCAGGGACCACCACCTCCCGGGGCTTTAAAATGGTATGAGGGGGACCACACGGCCCCCCTCCTGGAGCCCTCTTAGCCCCTGGGGACCACCACCCCCCAGGGCTAGCTCCAGCAATATCCCGGGTGCCCACCCCGCGACACTGCAGTTTGCAATGGCAAGGCAGGAGCATGGCTCCCACCCTGTCATTGCAAACTCTGTTTCTCTTTATAGAAGCGAGACCAGGAAACCTGCTCTCACTTCTATGAAGAGAAGCAGATTGCTATTGGACAAGGGGAGCAGCAAGTACAAAGATCCCCTTGTCCAAACCCAATGCCGGCTCCTGCAGCAGGCGGGGAGCCGGCTGGGACCGTGGGGGCGTTGGGACTCCACCCACGGTTCCCAATGTAAGGGCATGCTCCGGGAGATGGGGTCCCCGGGACAAAAAAAAAGCCCTTGGTGGGGGGATATTTTTTTTTTAATTATTTTAAATATACAAAATGGATGAGCCTCGGGGGATGGGGCCCCCAAGACAGAGTTTGAGTAATTAGAATCGGGTGCATTTTTTTTTTTATTGCTGGCCTGGAGTCGCGACTCCATAGCTACCAGCGCGGCCCCCAGTGTAACTGCGATGGGTGCACGAATCCCCAACGAAGCGCTTTCCTCAATATGACCTAAGAGATATAGCGGTCCCCAGGGTTTGAGGGGGGCACGTACATTACGGTTAAAGTCCGGGGTGGTGCGGTCCCCCAGGCTGCGGGGGCCCCGCAGGTCCCAGCTAATAAATTACACATTCCCCCCGGGACCTGGCCCACCAGGGGGCTTACAGATAACAAAGTGCGAGAGCCCACGTTTCTTTTTTTTTTTTTAAATCGGCACGGTTCGCACACCCAGCGCAAATTCAGCCGTTTAAAAATAAAATGGTTTTCTTTGGCCCTGGGGGTCCTTGTGGGACCCCCTAAGCAGACCTAGGGGGTCAGGGTGTTTCTACCCTGCTCTCTTTTCTTGTTTTTCATCTTTTTTTTCTGATTTCGTGTGACTCGGTTATCGAGTTGCGAGATAGCTACCAACACATTCTGGCTTGGAGTGTTGGCAGCCTATCACAGTGAAGCTCATGCTCGGGAGGGATCACGGATCCACCGCATCCCTAGATATCGATATTTTTTATTTTAGAATTTCTAAGCAGCTACTGAACGGATTTACACCATTTAGGAAAAAGCATGCTTTCTAGACCAAGTCCTACCTTTTTGCCAAATTTTGGTGTAATTCAGTTCAGCAGTTCGGGATGTAGCTTTGTTTAAAGTTCCTATGGAAATTAACATGGGGAAAATGCATTTTGGAGCCCCCTTTTTTCTCTGCCCCGGCTTTCTGAATCCCCCCAAAACCTTCAGGACAGAAGCTGACCGGAGCAGGCCATTCTTTTGGAAAATTCCATGAAGATTCGTCAAACGGCGCTAAAGATATTGGCAAATCAAAAAACGCTTTTCCTTTGGAAACTAGGTCCTAACTATAACTACCTCCTGGCGAAATGGCAATTTACTGGTAAAAAATGTGCTCCCAGACAGATTGCCACCACAGTTCATCCTTGCAGTGCCAGTCAATTAGCCGGCGCGTTTCGAAGCCTCATTGCTCCTTTTTGAAAGGCTCGACTGCTGTGTTTGATCTTCACGATTAAGTGATTTGCCCAGAAACACGGGATGTTGAGCAGATGCTGAGACTCAAACCTGCTGCCTTAGCTCCAAAGTTGGCAGCTCTAGCCAGTACGCCACAACCTCTTGCACAAGAACTAAAGCATTTCCAATATTATATACAACGAAGCCATTGTTGTATGTATGCATGTAGTGTATTTATCTTATGCAACTAACAACCATTGAAAAAGCCATTAGTCCTGGCTTGCTGTATGTGTAATGTTACTTATGTGGAGGCAATAACAGAAGCAGCGAAATACCAGTAGGGCGGCACATTATGCTGAGCACCGATTTTTAGCATAAATGTTTTAAGCCACGGCCTAAATTATATCGCCCCTTTGAGAGACCCCCTGTAGGAAGCTGGCACTGTAGATACTATACAAAAATTAGGTATAGGTAATAGTAGATAGCACCTTACTCTCTATTTGTGCTAGTGTGGACGAGCAGTAAGACTTTATCAGAGGGTAGTGTTAAGCATTTATTGTACACACTCAGGCAAGAAATCATGTCACACACTCAAAGACTGAACTCAGACCAATTTGTTTGTATAAAAATATTATTTAGTTATTTTATTTCTAAAACCAAGCCATACCTGGTGGAGGTAAGTGAAATAATACTTTGCAAAATCTTATGCATTGATTTACAGTTGAATGCAGGTTCAAATGCAGTTGGTTGATTTACAGGTAAGCAAACAGTTTGAAATTACATTTCAGTTACTTTACAGATTAGTATGCACGTTACATTTTAGATTACTTTTTAGGCTACTTTTACTAATCAGTGTGATATGCCTAGATATCACACTGAGACATTTCCTACAAAAAAGGTAAGTACTTCAGTTTTTACACATATGCAGTTCTTCAATGTTTCATCGAACCAACTCCACACTTAGAAGAATTTTCATGGAACAGCAGTCAATGCAATCCTATGGGAGGAAAATAAGTTATCGGTTTGCAGGTAAGTACTGGTTTGTGGGAGTTGGTATTCTAGGGTTAGAACCAGGGTTTCCCCAGGGTTGAGGATGAAATCTCAGAACACCCTCAGCAGCACTAGGGAGTGCTGAGGCCCAATGTTTTCCAATGGGTGATAGGGCTACTCACAAGCAGGCCACAGGGTTGTGGGAGCAAAGTTCCTGGTGTTAGACTCAGGGCAAAGTTAGCATACAAGGTGCACCCACAGCGGCACAGGGGCAGCCGGGTACCTGAGGGTTGGGATTGGCAGAGATGGGCACACCTTCTCGGCTGTGCTACTTTTTCCTGCCTGTCTTCCAGCCGAAAAGGAGGGGAGACAGGAAGGGGGCCTACTTATGATAGCAGGAGAGGCTGGTGGTCGCGTTACAAGAGCAGCAAGGCCTTTGAAGCCCCCCTGCCACAGAGGGCTCTTCCTGGCCTGGGAGAGGTGTGACCACCTCGGCCCAGGAAAGGCTTTGCTTCTGGGCTCAAGGAGCGAAGGCTCCCACCCCAGGGGTCCAGAAACATGTCTCTTGGTGGCAGGCTGGTGTGTACCAGTCAGGGAACCCACCAGAGGTTGGTCATTTTTCAGGGGGCATCTCTAAGATACGCACTGATTTTAGATCTATTAGCCCTCAGTTGACCTGTCGCCCACGTTGCCAATTTTATGCTTTTATATAGCTGTTAGTTTTATGGTTTTAAATAGCTTTTAAATAGCTATGCTGGCATATGCATTGAATCTTACCTAGACCTCGCCGCTGCTTTAATTCAGGAAGGATCATGCCCTGGTTCGCCACGGCTGAGTGCTGTTTGTGCGGAGGGCATTGTGATCAACAGTCTGTTCCAGTAGTTAGTCCGGACTATCCTGCTGCTTCCGGTGGTGAGCAGTCTAGTCTTTTACCACTACCATACTATTTAAACCAGATGATGCGGACGTGCAGTGGGCACGCACAGTGGGCACGCCGCTGCGAACCGAAGGAGCACCAAAGGCAAGCCCGTCTGTGCCCGTCTGCGCCTGGACTGTGCAGTGGGCCAGAACATTTGGTCCAGTGAAGCCAGAACCAGTGAAATACACAGGTAAAGCTTTTTTTGACATTTCCCTCTTATGTTCTAGCTCTGGCTGCAACATATTTACTCTGGACAATGTTTCTTGCCAACAAATTTATATATGTGCTTGTGGTTTTTCCCTCCCGGCACAACAGACAATCAGAGCAGGTCAAACATCTGATACTAAGTTGAAAAGAAAGAACTCAGGTACCCAAATTTGGGCAGAGGTACATTGTGGCTTAATTAATGTTAGGTCACTTGCCAAACATAAATACAAAATAGCGGACATCACATCTCAATTCAATCTGGATGTGCTATGTCTTACTGAGACATGGGCGGACGCAGCGTCTGACCCGGATTTCATGGTTGCAGTCCCCCATGGATTGTTATCTTCCAGATTGGATAGACCCATCATGAGAGGAGGTGAGCTGGCGGTAATAAATTGTGAGCACTTTGGAGCCACATTTTCCCCAGTTTCCACTCCCCATTGTGAAGGGCTTTACTTTGCCTTAGAATTAAATTTAAAATAAACCTTTTGGGGAATTCTTTTTTTTTTTTTTGTGTCCTCATTTTAAACCCACTCGGGCTTGTCCAAGCTGATGATTAGAGAGAAATACAACTGTCTCAGTATACTGGATTTGCTGGCTTATACCCCATAAGGGCGGAGCCTGCCAGTGTTATCTCAGTCAACAGTAAAAGGATAGCGCCCACTTGGGAGGCCCATTACTCAGCTTAAAACTGCTGGAGCGTCTCAATCATACCCATGAGAGGGCTACAGGGTATACCAGAGAAGGCGGGCTGTGTAATCCTTGGACTAGGGGAAAAAAAAAAAAACCCTAGCTCCATTTCAACAAGTTCCAAAAATCTTGTTTCTTATTTCCTGCCCTTGAGAGATCTAATCTGGATGTCCTCAACAAAGAGGTCTGCCAGTCTTGATGCGTAGGTGGTAACAAGTCTTTCCATTTAATGCAGATCTCCCTTCTGGCAAGTAAGATGGCATAAAATAGAAGTTTCTTCGATGGACCTTCCAAATAATTTGCAAGGCCAAAGATAAGCATAGGTAGGTTGACAATAATATGTATCCCCAATGACCTAGTAAGTGTGTTACTCACCCCTTCCCAAAAATCAAGAAGGGCAGTGCAATTCAGAAACATGTGGATATCTGAGGCTGCAGTTTCCCCACATTTCGCACAGCATATTGATGGACTATTTGAGAATTTTGCTATCCTCTGGGGTGAATAATAGGCCCTGTGGATTGTAAAAAGGTGATTCCTGCGAAGCCAGGCTAGTTTTACCGTGTCCCACATCATTTTACATGAGTTTAACCATAATGACTGAAGGTCTTGTTGTGGGATACAGCTCTCCCAAAGTGAGATAGGCAGTTGAAATTCGCCATCCTTCTCTTCCATAATGCATCGATACCAAAACGCAGCTTCTTTCTTTGCTGGAAGTTTATGCAGGATCAGATGCTCGAATTGGTTGGTACCACCCAATAGATGTTTATTGCGGGAGGCTTCAGCAGCAGTGGCCCAACTAGTTAGTTGGAAATATTTGAATCTAGAGAGAGATGGACCTACTTTATCTCTAAGAGCCTCCCAGGGAACTAATGTGTTTTCCACAAAAAGATCTCCCCACCTCTCAATGCCAGCCCTCCTAAGGGGAATTGATAGACTATCCAACAAACATTCTGGAGTCCCTGGAGAATTCCAAATCGGAGCATATCTCGAAAAATAGCCCAGCTTCAACAAAGCCCTCAGCTTAACCCATGTTCTTGCCACCCCCTGTAATACCTTCAGCCTAACTTTTTTGAAGAATTTTGGGTTGCCATACTTGTATAAAAAGCCTTCCCCTGGGATACCGGACCCTCTCAACATAGCTAGAAACATAGTGCCAACTCCCCCACTAGCAGGAGTCTTTAATAAGATACACGAGTGCGAGAGTTGAAACGCCCAAGCATAGAGTAAGTCAGGGGCTACTAGACCTCCCTTCTCTCTCCGCCTTCTAATTATTTTCTAGGCTATCCTGGAATGTCGAGAAGCCCAAACAAAAGTATTGTGTTTACTTTGGAGTTTAGCCAAAACACCCGTGTCAAAAAATAAAGGAATGGCATCAAAGAGAAAAGTATATCTGGGTAAAATAGACATCTTGATTAAATTAACTCGCCCCAATATTGAAAGCGGCAAGAGAGCCCAAGATTTCATTAACTTACGGGTTTCTCTTGTGACCAACATTAAATTGTGGGTGGGTATCTTGTCAATGTCATGGAGAATATGTACTCCCAGATATCTCATATTAGTTTTCAGAGAAGGGAGCTGATGATTAATCTGCATGTTCCATGCCATTATTTCAGTTTTGGTGGTGTTAACCTTGTACCCTGAAACTGTACCGAATTCTTGTGCCAATTCCATAACTACGGGGTAAGCGCTATTGAGATCTGATGTAAATATTAAAACATCATCGGCATACAAGGCCACTTTTTTTTCCCATTCTCCATGCTTAAAAGACAATACTCTGCACTCTTCTCTCAATAATTGGGCAAAAGGCTCAATATATAAATCAAACAACAAAGGGGAAAGGGGACGCGTACCCCTCGAGATCAGAAAAGGCTCTGCTAGAGAGCCATTTATAAGTAGGTTAGCCAATGGTTTACTATACAAGAGTGCAATAGAACGCCTTAACTTATTTCCGATCTTAAACTTCGCCAGGGCCTCCGACAAGAACAACCAGTTGACCCTGTTGAAGGCCTTAGCAGCGTCAAGGGTCAGGACCGCCAATGGTAGAGACCACATTGAGGCCAGATCTATGGCACCAATTAGGTCATAGGTCAGTTCTGAGAGATGACGCCCCGCAACAAAGCCCCTCTGGTCCTGATGTAAGAGATCCCCTACCACACTACCAAGCCTAGCAGCCAAGATTGAAGCGTAGATTTTATAATCCGCATTTAATATAGAAATTGGCCTATATGATTCACAGCTTGTAGGTGGTTTTCCCGGCTTTAATATTAGGGTTATAGATGCATTATTCCAAGACAGCGGAGGCGCCATACTATCTTGAAGGATTTGATTGAATAGAATTGTCAAGATCGGAACGACCTCCTTAATAATACATCTATATATCTCAGAAGGAAGACCGTCCGGACCTGCTGCCTTGCCCTTCTTTGATCTCATTATTGCTTTGTGGACCTCCTCTTGAGTTATCGGATGATCCAAGACCACTTGTTGTTCCGGGGTTAGTGCAGGGACCTTTATCTTACTTAGCCAAGATTGAATCTTCATAAGGTCTTAATCGCCATCCTCCTTATAAATTTCCTGAAAGAAGGACTGAAACACCCCTTTGATGTCATCGTCAGAGGTATAAAATATACCATCCTTGAAGACCGCATTGATATGATTTCTTGCTTGATCAGATTTAACTTTCCAAGCAAGTAATTTCCCTGCACCCTCACCATATTCAAAATGGGCTATTTTGCTAGCCTCCCACCTTTGCAATAATCGTGAACTCAGCACCATTTCAAGCTGGCCCTTAAGATCATGCAATTTGGCTTGTATTCCCACTAATAAACCGGGGTTTTGTAAATCGAGCGATGTTTGAATAGTTTTAATTTTACACTCTAACTCAGATATATCTTCCTTGTATTTTCTCATTTTATAAGTGGTAATACTAGTAATACTACCTCTCAAAAAGGCCATAAATGACTCCCATACATTAGCCACCGAAGCGGTGTCCTGATTCCTTGCCATAAAACTCTCGGCCTCTCTCTGAAGAGTAAGTAAGATGTCTTCTGATGTCATTAATGAACGGTCTATAGACCAAGTCCTTGGCGAAGGAACCACAGTTCCCTCTATAACCAAGCTCACAGCCGAGTGATCCGAAAGATGTGCAGGAAGATAGGAAATATTTTTTTCCTTTTTATTCAAAGAGTGGCTAACAAGAATGTAGTCAATTCTAGATTGATGTTTATACTTGTAGTTAAAAAACGAATATTCACATCTAAGACCTGACCTGACCCTCCAAATGTCTAGGTACCCAAATTGTTTCATGACACCCATGAGACAAGCTCTAGTTTTAGGAGAAGTTAACGCGCGGCTATTCATAGATTTGTCCACTAAAGGATCTAGAACTCTATTAAAATCGCCTGCTAATATAACTGGTTCTGAAAAATCCAACAAGGCTGATACCAAGTTTTTAAGTGAAGAAGGGTCATCCTGATTCGGACCATAATAGCCGGCGATCGTTACTCTGAGACCAATCAACTGAAGTTCTGCAACAGCCCATCTGCCACTTGGGTCCACTGTTGATGATCTGAGATTCACACGCGCAGCTCTTTTAACCAGGATTGCTACCCCTCTTCTATAAACTAATTGTGTAGTGCTAACTACAAAGTCAATCCACCTTGACTTCTTGACTAAAACTAGTAGCTCCTGTTCGATCAAGTGTGTCTCCTGCAATACAATGATCTGCACACTACTATCACGTAAATATTGAAAAATCCTTTGTCTTCTAGAATTAGTGTGCAGACCATTGACATTTCAGGAGAGAACATGGATCGAGTTCATAAAAAGACAACTAGCAATGTAAACAATCTCACCTGCCCAACTAACCTAGGAAAATCACAAAACAAGCAATGATACACATAAGCACTATTTTCCTTTGACTTTTTCAAGACTGCTGGATAAAGAGAAAAACGTTTTATAACTGAACATAAGGACATTTTAATTTTTTCCCCCTGCAAACCCCTTGTGACCCTATCCCTATCCCAACCCCCAAAAACCCCAGTGAACCCCCAACCGCCCCTGAAAACCCTTCCCCCTAATATCTGGACCATGTCCAGTATTCGGCACCTAGCCGTGTACGGCCCTTAACTACTTAATATATTATATTTATTGTTACTGAATCCAATGCCGCCTAAGTGTACGAAAATGGTTATAACAACTAAGCCGTCATTGTTTACTTAATTCTATCAAAAGTGCATCTGCTGCCATCACTGAGCTCACATTATGCATTTTATTGTTAAGCATTATTTTTAAGGTTGCAGCAAATTTCAGCTGGGCAACAGCGCCCAGTTTCCTGAAATCATCTAATCTAGAGTAAGAATTTGTTCTTTGAGAGCGTATGTCTGAAAGTTGATTAAAATCTTTCTAGGCTTCGGCCTTTTCAAGTTCCTTCGGAAAGGGTCCCTGTGTATTCGCTGGATGTCGCTAGATAACACCTCTTCAGAGACCTCCAGATCCAGAGCTTCTTTTAGTAGAGCAACAACAAATCGTTTAAGGTTCCCTCCTTCTTTATCCTCCGGAACATTTAGTATTCGGAGATTATTTCTCCTTGCATTATTTTCTAAAGTCTCAAGACGCTCAGATAGTACTGCCTCACTCACTTTTAGAGACTTTATTTTAATCTCGGCAGATTCCAAATTAGCCGTAAGGTTTGTAACATTTTCCTCTAGTTGAAGTGTTCTAGTATCTAAGATATCCACTTTTGACCCAAGCGTCTCACAAAGAGTTCTGATTTCAGCTTGATTTGATGTAGAGGCTTGAAAACCCTTTTTGATATCCTGGGATAAAGCTCTAAGCATTTCACCCACAGTGTACTCAGAATGATCATCAGATATATGCTGCTGTTCACAAACTTTTGGGTCTCCACACTCGTCTGCATGCCGAGAAGTTTCAACAATGCTAGCTGAAGGCGAAGACGATGAGGAGAGATCAACCTCCCCAAATCCTGTTTGCGGCAATATCGGCTTTCCAGTGTCAGGACTCCCTGGGGGAATGAGAGCCTGTATATCTGGAGATTTAGGAGAAATACCCTCCATTAATTTAATTAGAGCTGAAACCCCTTTGGTCAGCTGCAGAATCTGTGGAAGTACCCTAAAATAGGACCTTAAAGAGGGCGTTATTTTATTAGGCGCCCCTTGATGGAGTTTCCGTATTTTAGCGCCCCTTATTTTCCGTGGAGCCGCCTCGACTAATAGGGATGATGACTCCCCCTCTTCTTTCCTTGTCGGAACACCTGTGTGCTCAGAAACCCCCCCCCCAGGTCTTTTTGCGTCGGGTGGCTCCGATCTTCCTGGTCTAAATTTAGTTTAAGAGGTAAAGTAGTAGACTCTCTGGTGCTAGCTTTCTTCCCCTTCTTTTTATAATTTTTGGCTTCTAAATGACCAAAAGTCCCAGCTTGTTTTCCTTGGCGTCTGGATCTAAGCTTGAGAGGGGCATTTGCAGGCTCAGGCTCAGGCTCGGGGTCTGATATAACCACATTGGAAAGACTGAAACCCTCTCCCGTAGCCTCGAAACCCCCAACCCCCCCCTTAGATGGCACCTCCAGGGCGGCCCGCCTTACTCCCACAGACTCCACAATGCCACTAAGCGGACCCCTACCTCGAAGAAAGCCGAGACTGGCGCTTCGTGTACGGCGTAGTTCCCAGGACGCCGAGATCCAGAGAAACTGGTTGTTTTTAGTGGACTAAGCAGGAGTAAGAGAAATAACCCAAAAACATCAGTTGAATTCGTGTCCTGATGGTTGTGCCTACTTCTGCAGCGGTACATGTAAAGTTTCTACCTTGAAGTCAGCATTTGACAACAGATCTCGCCAATCAAAGCGTTTAAAAAAACAGAATAAAGGACCTACTAAGTAGACCAAGACGTATCTGCCTTCTAGTCAAGTTCTTCCATGACCCTGGTAGTCCCTTCTGATTGATATCGAGTGGCAATTGCAATAATAGAGTGAACACCAGTCTCATCACCTACAATCTAGGCTGCTATACACCCTTTGTGTCCTGAAGAAGACCCGATATGACTATATACAACGAGTGGTTGATATAGGGTCGAAACGTTGACGGTTCAACAGTCCCCCACCAATTGGAATTCCTTGTGTATAATATGAAAAACTAGGACATGTGTCTTACAAGGTTTATTCTTTGTCTATAACGAAATTTGGGACTATTTACAACAAAAAGTTTTTTGTAAATTTTGTATTTTGTGTATATTCTGATTTTATTGGTAATCACGTACATATACTGTAAATATTTACACTTTCACTATCACACTTAGTCACTTTATTCACTTTGTCACTGCGTCGTTTTTCAAAAAATACTGTATATACAGCCTTTCATTTCTTGTTCATATTCAAATGAGTTGATATCCAATTGAAAATATAAAGAATAAATTGTTTGTTTTTCGAATTATAAGTCATTGTGAAATATTGATTGTTTGGTTGATTTACTAATGCTGTGTTTCTTGATTCTTTTTTATTTATGCTGTTTGATCTATTCTATTGAAAATAACTGTTTCCCTTTGGAACCACTGTTTATATTATGTTGATAAGGCCCAGGTTCCTTGGGTTATAGGGTTACCCCTGTTTATTTAACTTTTGAGATCCAGAGAAGGGCACCAAGAGGAGCGACGGAGTAGCTGGAAAACCTGGAGCTGGGTCCGCACATCAGCGGGAAAGGAGAGGCACTACGATCCGTCAGGAGGAAGGAAAAAATACAGACTTTTGAGGTGCTAGTTGATTAATTTTTCCATAAAATCAGCAATCGGCAGAACAAGACAACAAAAGTCAACTTTACTTAACCATAACGGATAAGCGGTAAAGCGAAGGGCTCCATACACAGGAAAGATGCCACGGCCACTCAGCTCGCAGCTGCCATGTTTTCCCCCATGGGGGATTCTTGTATACCGACCCCCTGGCTCCAGAGCCAGCTTCCTTGTAACCTAGACTCCTTGCTGGAACCCTTCCTCTCTGCAAATGAGTTTACGATCCTGGGCGATTTTGATGTATGACTGCCTGACCTCAAGTTGGCCGCCTCAGTTGGTCTCTCCATGATGCTCTACTACTCCTAGACAATAGAACTGGTCATCAACCTGATCTGAACCACATCCCTCTCCTGACCAGGATCCTGCTCTCCCTCCAGGACATGTTCTCTTTGAACTTTCCCTCGACCGTGGAGCCCCTGCTATTTGACCGATGCCCGGTGGTGCTACCTGTTAGCTGAAGAGGAGATGGGCTGTGGATTCCCCCTCGGCCGTCACCTACCCAGCAGGACTTTGGGAAAACATTCCTTTGTCTCTCTGTCGTACCCCCCTCCTACCCCTTCACCCTACCCCCTTCCCCCTCTACGCTCCCTTCTTCTTGCCTTCTATCCCTTTAATGTGTTTCTGTTGAGACCTAGCTATTTGACTGATGCCCGGTGGAGCTACCTGATAGCTGAAGAGGAGATGGGCTGCGGATTCCCTCTCGACCGTCACCTACCCAGCCGGACCTTGGGCAAACTTCCCCTTCGTCTCTCCGTCGTATCTATACCCTACCCTTTTTTCCCTTACCCCCTCTCCCTTCCCCACCCCATTTTCCTTTTCTTCTATGCTCCTTAAATGTTTTTACTGGTATCTTTGGTAACTTGTAACGGATGTAAGTTTGCAACTATGTGGAACCTTATGTAAAGTGCTCTGATACCTTCGGGTCTATCCAGCGCTATATAAAACTCTTTAAATAAATAAAAATGTATACCTTGAGGATATGTCAGATAAAGACACAGTTACACTCACTGATACCTTTGGCATGCTGGGATTAGCACAGATGGTACATAAACCTACTCATGAGGCAGGACACACTTGATGGTATATTTTCCTCTGTATCAGGCTTTAGAGTTAAAGATATCCATCCTCGTGTCTGGTCAGATCATTCCATAATTTTATTTGAATATACAGTCCCAAAAACACTAGATGCTGGGGCTGCTAAAATACAGCAAAGCACCTATAAAGCCTGGAATAAGATGGACAAGAACATGCTACAACTCCAATTGTAGCTGACACAGCCTATTGTAAGCACATATGCAGATCAGGCAGCCATTGAATACACAGATTGGCTAAAGCACGCCTCTAGGGCTACAGTGCCAATATGCAAAATTCAGGCAACCGCATTCTACCCTCGGCCCCTTGGTTTACAGACGCCCAGCGACAAGAGAAACAAAAATGCCGTAGACTGAAAAGATGATGTCGAACGAAATACGAGATACTAGATAAAATTGAATACAAACATGCATTAGCTAAATATAAATTTTTACTGATTACTGAAAAAGGCAGAGTGAGAGAACTAAAAACTCAGCCAAAGAACTCTTTAGTGTGGTAGAGAAGCTCACAGCCTTACCTAGCAATAAAACCACAAAGAGTAGTCAACAGTTCTGTGACAACATTGCCACAACAAAGTCAATGACATCTATGTCTCCTTTGAAGCTGCCATTACAAATGAGCCAGCCAAGGAGTCTTTGAGTACTGAGACAGGAGTGAATATCTTTCAGAATTTCTCACAGGTATCTAGTGAGCTTGTGGAAAAACTAATCAAGGAAACCAAATCTGGATCCCATTTGAACCCATGCCCTCCCGCAGTTTTGAGAGACATTGCGAAGGAGGTGAGTCCCACCTTGACTAAAATATTTAACAATATGTTCACCTCTGGTATCTTCCCTGCCATTTGGAAAGATGCAGCCATCTTTCCATTAATCTTTCCATTAATAAAAAAGGGGAATCTGGATGCTTCAATCACTAGTAATGACCGTCCGATTGCCAGGCTGCCACTTCCAGCAAAATCAGTAGAGAAAATCATGAATAACCAGTTAACTCAATTCATTCAAGAAAATGAACTACTTGATTCCTCCCAACTTGGCTTTCACCCAGGGCACAGTACAGAGATGGCATTGATCAAGGCCACTGATGAGACTAGGACAGTGATGGACAAAGGAGGTGCTGCAGACTTGATCCATCTTGATCTGTCGGCGGCCTTCGATACCGTCAACCATGACATACTGCTACTGCATCTGGAAAAACTAGAGGTTAAGGGTCAGGCTCTGTCTCTATTATCATCTTTTTTGAAGGACAGAAGACAGACAGGGACCCTGGACTAGTTTAAATCTACTTCTTACGTGCTCCCTTGTGGGGTCCCTCAGGGTTCGTTGCTAAGTCCATTCCTGTTTAACATTTATGTGTCGGAACTGGCTCCCTTAATACAACATTTCGGTTTCAACTTAGATCATATGCCGACGATACCCAGATTGTGATTGCCACGCATAAAGATCAAGCATCCTCCGATTTAGCAGCTGGATGGGCAGACATTGTCTCAAATTGAATTTGTACAAAACCAAAGTGGTGATCTTTGGTAATCTCCAACCAAGATGGGACGGTCTCTGATGGCCTGTTGAGATCGGAGAGTTACCAAAACCTGTAGAAAAGGCAAAGAACTTCGGGGTCCTGATTGACAATAAACGTACTTTCTCACAACAAACTAATGCTACGGTTTTGCCCGCCTTCTATCTGATTAGGAAACTAAAAAAGGTTCTTCCCTATATTCCCTTTGATTCCAGGAGGACGGTTGTAACTGCATTGATACTATCTAAGTTAGACAACTGTAATGTCCTCTATCTAAATATGCAGATGCAACATCTAAAAAAACTTCAGATGGTGCAAAGTGTAGCTGCCAGGCTTTTATTAAACCTACCAAAGTATGAATCAGTTTCTAAAGACATTCGGAAACTTCACTGGCTTCCTGTGGCACAATGTATCAAGTTCAAGACACTTTGTCTAGCCTATAAGGCCATGAATAACACAGGGCCGGTATTTCTGAAAAGTATCTTCTCCTGGTACCACCCTGGCAGACAGTTATGGTCTACTAATGCCAGGCTTATGATGGTTCCAAGGATTCAAACCTCGAGCTGGGGAGGCCGAAGCATAGGTCATGGTGTGGCAAAACTATGGAATATGCTCTCTATGGACATTAGAGCTGCCAATTCTCTTGTCTCATTTAGGAAAGACCTTAAAATATGGCTAATCTTGAATTAAATTTCTTGTATCCCCATTGATTCCTCAGGGCTTACGTTCAGGTTTAGCGCCAAGACACCTCCGGGTATTCGTGCGCTTAATGAGTTATATTAACATAACATAACATTGTATAGTAAATCCCAAATGGCATCAGTGTGGGTTTATTATGCTGAGAAATTTGCTACCAAACTTCCCAGAATTCAGTAATGCCATTATGGTGCTGTGGAGTTCGTAATGACAGACTCTCAGATCATATACTCTTTATGGCTTTATTGCACTTACAATGTCTAAAGATTGACTAAGACACTGTAGGGGTAGAGTGCTCATGCAACTGTACCCTCACCACTGGTATTGTGCACCCAGCTGAAGGGGTGTCTTACCTATACCATAGGCAGTTGGGTGCAGGCATGGCACACAGGAATGTGTGATTAGTTATACAAATGGGATGTACTCCTTATTTTTACGTTTAATCCAACTTTTTCATAATTATTCAAAGAATGCGTGCAGACTGAGAAGGTGCCCTACCCAAATGGCACCTGTGTAATAAACAACTTCAAGGGAAGCGGCGTCCTCTCGCCCCAAATAGTCGCACTGCTGGCTAGCGCTATCTTGGCAGCCATGTTTTACTCCTTTTTAAACCATAAGTTCCTTATTTTTCAACATGTTTACTACATCATTATACAACTCTTATTTGATTCATACTTTATACTTGAATCCACACTCCGAATAATAGGCCTTTTTCCATGTTTCTTATGTTCACGCTGTGCCCCTCCGGACCTCTTGCAAGAACATGACAAATGCCAAATTCGTCCAAGGCAGTGTGTTTATTAAAAAAGCCCAATGCATTTCGGGCCACGAACGCCCTTCATCAGGGGTAAATATAAAAAACAACAATACAAACAATAACCATTTACAGCTCGACCAACATACTTCTTATTCAGAATTACATTTCAGGTTAGTATTCATTTTTTCATTTTTTCAAAACGTCATGATACTATGCAACCCTCTCATGTTCCCCCATAATCAGTCCCTTCATAGCCAGTACCAATGAAAACCTCTGAATCCAAAAAGAACCAATCACTCTAGTCTCCTTGCCCTTGGTCGCGCTTGTACTACTAAACAATCTCTTTTCCTTCCTGCTCCCAAACTACATACCAAGCGCTATATCAGCAGACGTATGTTGCCCTTGCCCCTTAATCAAATCTAATTCCTACTAGCTACTCCCACCTACAACCAACCATTCGTGTAACTGTTCAAACCCACTGTGCCCCTCATTTCTAATTAATAGACTTTTACCTAAGTATAAATCACTTTACTTTGCACACCTGTGTTCAAACCACTCCTCCCACTGCTTTGTTTACCCCGCACTACTTCACTCAGACTTATACTTTCCCTCTGTCTCTAGCCCCGATTTGCCCACAATCCACTCATACTTTAGATGCGCTCTCCTGTGACTGCATCATTAACTCCGCTGTCACCCCTCAGCCATAACATACACAACTGCTAGTGCCGTACCTGCCATGCACATTTAAAACCGTCAAACTTCCTTCTCCCTTCCGAAAAGTGATTGTTCGCTTCCTTAACCCTCCCCTATTTCACTAGTGTGTTACCTCCCTGCTACTTCCTGATTGGCCCTCTACACAATCTTTTCCCGCCATCAGTACTGCTTGTGCTGTTTTTCAACCGAAAACTACATTTCTCATAATGCAGTAAACTCATGAGGATTCATGCAAAATCATCTCAATCACGATACTCTGTGTACCATGATAAATGCTAGTAAACATTCTCAAAATATTGTTAAAGCTGATCACCAGATTATACAATTAGTTGTTTTTGAAGTTTTTCAAGCTCGTTTCCATCTAATATCAACTCTGACTGGTATGACGAATCCAAGATGTTTCACCGGACATGTGGACTCCAGTCAGTTTCTCCTTTCTTTAATTCACTTTTAAATTCTGGTGGGTGCTATCCCAGTTTAGGGCAGTCTTCATGAAATGATTAATTATACAAATGGGATGCACTCCTTATTTTCACGTTTAATCCAACTTGTCCATAATTATTCAAAGAATGCGTGCAGACTGAGAAGGTGCCCTACCCAAATGGCACCTGTGTAATAAACAACTTCAAGGGAAGGGGCGTCCTCTCGCCCCAAATAGGCGCACTGCTGGCTGGCGCTATCTTGGCAGCCATATGTTAATCCTTTTTAAACCGTAAGTGCCTTATTTTTCATCATGTTTACTACATCATTATACACCTCTTATTTGATTCATACTTTATATTTGAATTCACACTCCGAATAATAGGCCTTTTTCCATGTTTCTTATGTTCACGCTGTGCCCCTCTGGACCTCTTGCAAGAACATGACAAATGACAAATTCGTCCAAGGCAGTGTGCCATGTCGACTCTTCACTTTTCTCTGCACCAAAACACGCAACCTGCAATGGCAGTATGTGTGTGTTAAGGTACAGGACCTGAAAGGGTGACACAATATGTGCTGCAACCCTTAGAGGCCTTCCCTGGTCACAGTGCCCTTTGTACCCATGGTACCTTTTACAAGGGGCTTACTTGTGGCCAGAGAGGTGCCAATTGGGGGTAAAAAGGTACAGATTTGGGAAAGAACACAGGCCCTGGGAACATGATTGGCAGGGACCCAGGGCACATCAAGTCAAAGTGCATTAGAAATCTAGTAGAAAGTGTGGGGGGAGTTACTGCAACAGTACCCCAGCTTCCAACACTCCCCAGTTTTTTCATCCCACTTAAAGCCCTGCAGAATAGCAATAGTTAAACTTATATCTGAAACTCTATGCTGCCGTCAATAGCATGCTGAGTTACTTCAAATGTCTGGGAATGCACCCTGCATTCAGATAATTCACTCCTCATTTTTGCCCTTCACTTTCATGCTCACCCTGCACTCACAGCAATCCCAATGCACGCACGCTGATCACCATGCACTCACACCATTCCCTCGCTCACTCTGCATTCACAGCGATCACGGCACTCACAATGCACTTGCGCTGTTCACGCTGTACCTCACCCTGTAGTTACACAAACACACTACTCACCCACACTCATGTGACACTTCACCCACCTGTCCCCCTCATTGCTTAATCTGCAATCTCACTCAAACAAGCTCATCACTAACCATGCATTCATTCATCCCACTCTGCACTTACATCTGCACCTTATGGTCACCTCACTCACCCTGCAATCACTTCTCTTACCCTACTCTCACACTGTTGCATTGCTCACCGTGCACTCGCATGGGCACTTCTGCCACCCACACAGTGCAGAGGACTAATGTACCTGCTACAAAGAAAGTGTACCATGCAGATCACAGAAATTATTGCGAGTGTACTATGAGTAGTGCTATAAAAAATTGCATGTTTGTCAGAACGGTGCTGTAGAGAGATGAGATGCATTGTTGGTGAGTGATACTGAGGGAATTCATGGAAAAGGAGTAAATGGGGGCAGGGCGCCAAAAAACAAATGTTGCACCGTGTGCGGCCAGTGCTAGGGCCAGCCCTGGATGGGAGTGTTTTGACCTCCCCCCCTCCCAGAAGTTCGGGTCTAGTTGCGCCCCTGATATAGCTCATTTAATGGCTTTGCCTCAAGTGAAGCAAAGCAAAAATGTGTATTAACCTTGTGTTTTACTGTCAGTTTTATAGGGTCTTGGGGCCCCAAGATCTGAAATGTATCAAATTTTCTTTTAATAGTCATATCAGTTTCTATACTAATGTAAGATGTTTGGAAAGACAGGCCAACAGCTGATAGTCAATAAGCTAGGAGCCTAAATAGATAGGGATTGGGCAAGGTTGTGTGCTCTGAGTCTGAAACTTTCAATGAATTTAATGTTTGTTTACTCCAGCTGGAAAACAATCTCACAACTACAGTTTGAGAAAGCATTGTTTCATTAACCCCTTCGCTGCGGGGGTAATTCCCCCGCGGCGCGGGGGGTGGCGGCGGCGGCGCTGTGCTCATGACGAGCCCAGCTCGTCATGCTGCACAGTGGAGCTGTGCTCATGACAAGCTGGGCTCGTCACGACTCCGCCCACTAATTGATTCTCCCGCACAGGCGGGGAATCAATTACGCGTGGGAGTGGCGCGACGGTTATGATGAGCCCAGCTCATCATGAGCACAGCTCCACTGTGCCTCATGATGAGCTGGGATCATCATGAGCATGCAACGGGTTAATGTTGTGATGTATTGTACTGTGCTATTGCCCTTGCAATAATTGGTTATCACAAAGCATATCATATTTGACAGTTTTCTTCCAAGTTGTAAACCTTGCTGCCAATTGTCAAAGGGCCTCTGCATGCGTACGGAGGCCCCGCAGTTGTGGCGGGGAGCTCACTCTCATGGCGTGGGCCCCACAATGGGTAACCAGGGGCGGCTCCTCTGCTACGGCGGAGGAGCATCTCTCCAGTGCTTTTAAGCAGTGCACTGCAAAGGAAACATAAAATGATAACTTTGAGTTATTATCATTTTATGTTTCTTGTAGCTTTGCGGGCGGGTGGGTCGGCGGGGCTTGTCTGCTCTCGAATCAGGCAGGGGAGGAGTGGTTTGCCCCCTCCTAAGTGCGCAATGACTGTTTGGTCGACCCTCTTGGGCCGCCAAAACCAGTCATGCACACTTTCCCCGTTCTCCATGCAGGCTGCACTACAACCTGCGTAGAGAACAAGCCCAGGCCCCCACTCCTTGGTTAAGCGTTGTATCAGGATGCTCAAAACCAATCACAATGCTCCATTGCAGGATTGCGATTGGCCAGGGGAGCCTGGGTGCTAACCAATCACAACGCTGCATTGCAGCATTGTGATTGGTCAGAGGAGCTTTTTCTGTGCTTCCTGTGCCTCGGAAAGCAGGAGCAGAAACGCGGGACCGGCTGGGCGAGGTAAGTGGGGTTTTTTCTTTTGTTTTTTTACCTGTAACCCCCCCCCCCCCCACCCGTGTGCCTGCCCCACCCCACCACTTGCAAACTGCGTTACAGAGATTTTCTTGCCACAACTGCGAGGCCTCTTCCACAAGTGCAGAGGCCCTTTGGGAATCAGGCCCCTTTTGCTGTCTGTCATAAGAACCTTATATTTTCTGTGACATCTGACAGTTTGCCATTAAAAGGAGTGTGCGATTTTGGAGTACTGATTTGGGAGCAGGGATCCAAACAGCACAGTAATACAGGTCAAAAGTCACTTCCTGAGAAAAGTCGGATAAACCACGGATACCTATAACACAAACCTATAGGTGTTTCCACAGATAAAGGCTTGCTTTGTAATTATGCAGCACCTGAAAACATCAAAGGAAGAAACAGCACAATAACATTCACACACCAAATGACAAAAGATGGTCTAAAATGGATTAAAGGAACTGGAGATGCGATTTTCTAAATGTTTGAGTCAAAAAGTGTCACGAAAACACAATGCGTCAATACAAATCAATGGGTTTCGCCGACCAAAATCTAGGCATTATGTAAGGGCAACAAGATTGAGCAGGGGTCAAATAAGCCTAGTGGGCTGTGCACATCAATTAAGTTCAGACCGGAGCTATTTCCATTGTTGATTAGTTACAACTATGCAATCGTTTTCAAATCAGTTACAATTTTTAAAACATGTTAGACATTATAAGTAAAACTTGTAAAAGATCATATCAATTACAGGTTTAAAAGAAGCATTACTCCATTTCCATTTAAATCGGAGAAGACTTTCAAGACAGATGGATAGAAATAAAATACTGGGTTAGTTGCACCCAGTGCTGGAACTGGAAAAAAAAGTCCAAGAACCCAGGAATTGGGGTTCAAGGTGCGGCAGATGAAAGGGGTGGAGTCATGAGGGGCCGAGCTTGAAAAGTGGGGCCTAACAGTCAATTTATACATTTATTAAAATGAAATCTGCTGCAAATGAATTTGCAACAAGGGTATTTGTGACAGTAATTTTGTTCTAGCTTTCTTAATTGGCCACAAAGAGGCTCCATTTTAAAATACCTTACAGAGTTAAGACACCTGCTGCAGAAATCTTTGTGTGGCCAGCAATTTTGAGGGGGATTATAATACCGGAAAGGAGATGAAGTAACTGGACAGCCATATTCTTTGTTAGACTTCTTCAAACCGTCATCCTTGGGGCTTTGTCAACGCAACAGTAGTAATCTAATCCACGGGTGTTGTTCTACGTTTGCTATTTAATTGTTCTTAATATCCAAATGAGTTGATTCCTGAATTTCTATAATTCTATAGCCCTAGGGTCCAGCTAATTGCCCTACTTGAAAGAGGGTTCTATTATTGACTCCGAACAATCTGACGGAAAATCCTCCTCCCTAATGGACAGCAATGCATTAGTTAGTATAGGTGCCCATAAATCAATGTCTTCCTCATAGATGTTGACAGGAACCTCATCCTGTGCCTGCCGAGGGCGTCTCTTTTCAAAGCAAGGCTGGCCCAGATATGTCTACCAGGCCTAGTCCTAGTTGTATCTTGAAAAGCTATTTCAGGAGAATCAGGTTCTTGATTAAAAATCTTACTGAAATGATTTACCCAATCAACAATGCGCACCACTGAATCATTGAAGGTGCTGAGGTATCTCTAAAGAATGGGGAATTGAAAATGTGCTAAAATAAATTATTATCATTTGTATGGGGTTCCTTCATCAATTTCTCTGACGCTTCCTCCCTAAATTTATTTTTCCTTCATAGCAGGATCCGTTTATACCATTACCTACAGGATGAGATCAATGATCTATCTCTTATAGTTGATTTAAGAGCGCCTTTAAATGTTGATGAGCCTCTCTTGATGCTTGGTCAAACCAATCCTTTGTACTGACACTTATTCGTACAATAATCTTTTTTGAGCCACTCTCATGTTGAGACACAGATTGTTTCAAAAGAGGTTTTGATCTTTTTAGCGTTCATATCTTCCTCTAGGCAAAGCAGAACATCTGCGAGATTAGAGGAGACCAAATTGTGTAGGAAGTTAATATGATTGACTTCAGACCTCTCAATATATGATCAATTTTACTAGTGGCCCCTCTCCCAGTAAATGTTGGTTTTGGATTTATTGTATGAGAGCAAAATTCTGAGGCAAAATTAAAATTAAATCGAGTGGTTAGCGTGTTCAATGCATCCTATATGTGTTATATAGGGAATGAGACTGACCCTTACCACAGGTATCCTCAATTTCGCATACCTTTTTGGGTGGGACTGTACAGAGACGAGCATTACAGTTCACCCCACGAACAACATAGCTATCTTTGCTGCTTGTGATTGCATGTTATTTCAAATCACACGCTAGAGCTTGAAATACATTCACCCATTGGTTATTAAACAATTAGTTATATAAATAATCAACAAATCTGTCGCGGAGTTGATGCACAAGCACCAATGCTGGTAAAGATGAGAGTCCAGCTAAGACCAGAGTATGTCAAAGAAACAGAATCAAGAAAAAAATTGCTGGCCCTTCTTTAGCTCTACCTGATATTGGGGGCGTTGCTCGGATATCAAATGGAGTCAATCGTCGAGAACGTTATTGACAGCCCAAGTCTCCTGGAGGCAACTCTTATTGAACCCAACTTTGTGTGTTAACCAATCATAATAAGACACCTTATTCGCTACATCCACCGCATTTCATGTCGCGATAATAACATTACCCAGTTCCTTATTCCCCTGCCATGCTTTTTTTTGGCAAGACTGACAAAGTCTTCCAACCCATTAGACCTTCCTTTGGAGACAGCAAAAAAAATGCAGGCTACAGGGAGAAGGCATAAGCAGGAGCTAGCAGCCAGCAGCCAGGAGTCTGGACTTTTGGTAAAATAGCCAACCTGTGTGCATTGTGTAACATGCCGATTTCACTAGATTTTTTTGCGTAGTGTGTCCACACCCATTTTTGGCACATGACACCAGCAGCACATTTAATACAATTACAAATAATATTGTGTACTTTCTGGGAAACTGCACAAAATTGCCCCCACAAAAAAATATGGAAATTATATGGAGGTCTAGTGCCTACAAAAGTTGAGGGCTGCAACTCGGAGCCTTTTAACCTCTGGTAATGCCCAATGAATTTTGTATGGTAGCCATGAGGTTAGCAAACACATTGCACAAGCATCAGCCGAGTGTGGCGATACACCCTGGTTATCTACTGGGTATGCATTCCAGCAGCCAACATCTGTGCTGCACTCTACTGTTTTTTAAAACCGAGGTAACTTAAAAAAAAGCCCGCAGTTTATACATTTCTACAATTCATCTATGCGCCTCTTCTTTTTTCACTATTTGTCTTCTCTATCCTTGTTTCAGACCCTTTCTTTCCCCCGAATTTCTCCCTTAACTTCCTTTCCTCCTTCTTCCGCTCCATTTTTCTCCCTTATCCTTCTCTTTTGTTCTCTCTCTCCCTAATATCAAATATACCTTTCCTCTCTAAATTTTTCTCCACCCTTTTCTCTCCTCCTCACTTTTTCTTATCACTTCTATCTTACTCTCTTCCTACAGTGCTCTCTGGGTCCCACTCTCATCATCTCTTCTATCCTCTAGTCCTCTATTGTTATCTCTCTTTCCCTCCTTTCTTCTTTCGTCTTCAGTTGGTCTATCACCATCCTTATGTCTTTAAATATGTGACACTTACTGTTCTACACCCTCCCTGACCACGGGGAAAGTATCAAAGTGTGTAACCTCCACAAAAGCCCTAACCCTTCAGACTTTAAGCATAGGCAACATCAATAGGTCTGGCTTTAAAGTACCAGCACAAGTAAAGCTCTACAGGCACAAGTTTGCCCTGTGAAATCTGTATCCTGTTTTGTATTTCCCAAACATGAAATCTATGGCATCCGGACTACAAACCTGGGGAGTAAAAACAGGGTACATGCACGGGAAATACAGAAAGAGGCTGGCTGCAAAATGTCAGGCCATAGAGACAGATATGAATGGGCTTGTTTTGTAGAACTTTCTATAACTAGAGAGAAACCTAGGAAGCTGCAAAGACATGGAGGAAGATGCAGCCTTAAGCTGTATCTAGCGGTAGAACATACACAGGATGACCACTGAAGATACATCTGATCTGCCAGATGGAAGGTCAGCGGGAAGGCACTTGTCTTTGAGCAGGCTGCTTAATAGGTGATGGCTGAAGGAAGTGACAGAGTTCTGGCATTAATTAAGGAGAATAACCACTAGAGTTGAAAAGAAAACTGACAAGGAGGAGATTGAAGGAAAGAAGCAGGAAATAAAAACTTTAATTGACAGGGCGAAGAGTCAGAAGCTTTTCCCGTATAGTAAGGATACTCAGTTGTGAAGGACTTCTTATATTGTCAATGATGAAGTGCTTTCACCTGTGTCCAAGATAAAGTTACTACATTAGGAAGAGCTGTTGCCAATGAAGATGTCCATGCACTCAGCACTACATGCGAGCAAAGAATCGCTGCATCCTTGTGCCTGCGCTGTGTGATCTTCAGCCATGTTGGTCAAAAGGCTAGCATGAAGCACCACCTAGTTTCGGGAAAAATCTGGCATCAATCAGAAAGGATGATGTTTTCTTTATGGGGTCTCCATTGCAAATGTGGGTAATTTTAGCCCTCTTGAATTGTCCCATATGCTTTTTTACTCCATACCCAATACAGGTAGCGATGGAACAGAGGTAGATGTAGGTGAGTGCAGGTTTCTTCTAAATGGATAATCTTTGCTTTTCCCCGTTATGCCTGTATTTCTACATATAAGCACACTTTTTGTCTGTGCCTATGTGTCTTACGTGTACCAAAGGAAGAAATAAGCTAAGTGACAATTCCTGCCTCTATGTTGCTGATTGGAGGAATGTCAGAGTTGAGCTTCCACACAGTGATTGGGTACTCTCACTGCTGCCTCCAATCAGAGAGAGTCCCGTTTGCGATGGTCATGATTCTGTAAAAGAAACGGAAGTAAACATACTTCTGACGTCAGAATGAACAATGTAAAGGGGAAATCTTTCTGTGGAGCACATGCCCCCCAGAGGTGTTTCTATACCCCCCGCCCCACAGAGGCGCACCCCACAATTTGAAGACTTCTGCCCTCGGCTACTGGTGATGTTGAGAAGACAAGCTCAAGTATGTTGTCTTAGGAGTGTGCTGGTTATGAGACATACATTCTATACCACACTGAGTGTATCAGTGAAGTTGAAGAGAGGTCTGTGTTTTTTTTTGGGGGGGGGGGGGGTTTAAACTTGTGTTGTCTGGGAGGCTATCAATTTACAAAGTTCAACTGAAACCTTAGGTCACTGTTATGCACCAGATACCCATTTACTGAACAGGTCATACCCAGACAAGAAAAGAGTGCAAATTACTGAGAAACGATTCAAGTCATCTGGTATTTTATACATTTTAATAGATTTGCTTACCATGGATCTCTGCAGGGAGAGCATTCCAAATACGAGTGCCTCACACTATAAAAGATCTTGAATCTGCGGTCCATATGTGCAATAGCAAATCCTAGAATCAGGCTATTTCCAACTGAACAAAAAGCTTTTTCATACATACAATACACAAACTGTGATTCTGTAACATGTTACCAAAGCGCAATTTTGGTTTGCATGTTTAGGGCGTTGCTTCCAAATACTGAATTGCAGTCCTAACACATTCCATTTACCTTTGAGAAAAAAGAGCTGTATTAAAAAAATTGCTTTATTAAAAAGCGATCAGAGACATGGTGGTCTGTTGACCCCAGCAGGCCACCATCCCTGTGATGGCTGCAATTCCTAATGGGTCACAAATTGTGACATGCCTCATAAATATTCAAGAGGTAGGTCTATTTGCGACCTGAATAGGAATCGCTTTCTGAAGTTTGTACGTTTTCCTACATCAGGAATCGCAATTTCCTAACAAATTCGTAATTAGGACATCACAATTCCTATTATTTGTACATATGACCCCAAATTTTGAGATCTTTAAACAAATGGACCGTATTTCAATACAATTTGTCATGTATATGTCACAATTTTTCTAGAGTCTCCTTGAATGTAGCTTTTATGCATTATGGAAACTGATGTAAAGAAAATCCTTTTATACACCGACAGACAGTATAATTTCCAATTTTGATAAAAATTTGGCCAAGGAAAAGGGTGTTATGTTGTTTTGTTACACAAGTATTATTTCGGGAAACCATAAGTATTTTGTCAAAATGTTGAATCACATAAACATCAAAGTCACATTCACCACTTCAAAAACCACACTTACCACCATAGTTTCTGAAAGGCTTTTTGAACGTATAAACTACTAATGCAGCATCTCTGCATTACCTGTCAGTCAGCCCAGAAAATGTATGACATTCAAATAATCCATTGGTATTCTAAAAAACAGGCAACATAGTGTGCCTATTTTGATTGTGGAATTGTAGAAACCCACTTGTTGAAGGCAGTGAAGGAGTAGCCATGTCTTTGGAGACTCCTTGTCCTGCTTTCCTCTAACTCCTTCCTAATCTGTGCCAAAAGACTAGTTCCCTTTGTTGGATTCTAGGTTGTGTCCTGAGTGAGTGAGTGAGTAAGTGTGTGTGTGTGTTTGTGTATGTGTGTGAAAGAGAGAGATAGATGCAGACAGAGAGAATGGTCAAATTAGGAAAAATATTACTCAGTGTGGCAGCTAGAGTACCTTTCATTTTTCTGAACTCTTCCACCAAAAACTGGACCTCCTCTTGGATCCGTTGCTCGATGCTCCTCTTTCCCATTCCAAAATTTCTTAAGGTCATGAGAGAGAATCGTCGAAGTTGCTTCCAGCGCTCTCCATTGCTCACTACAACACCTGAAGAGAAGACAGGAAAAGCTAAGAATATGACAGTTGTAAATAATGCAGCAACAATACATTTTGCCTGTTGTGTCGGGCAGACTTCAAGTCTTCTTGTTTGTATATTGTACCAGGTTAGCTGTACATCTGGCCACCTGGACCAGGAAATGCAATCATAGCACAGACTAGGCTACAACCTTGACCAGTCACCATTAGGAAAATGTCCAATCCTATCTCTAGACCTCTTCTGATCATGATTTATTTCATTGATGCCACCATTTAGTTGGAGTCAATCATCAGGCCTTGGGGAGGCCATAACAGTTTAATGATACCACTTAATGATATTTAACTCTATAAAGTTCTGAAAACTATGACCCATCGAGTTTGGTTCCCATAAGTGCGAGGCTCCCCTCCATATAATGCATGCTATTTCACTTGGTTCGTTCAACATCAAACTGTGTCTATCTTGATTACCCTGACTTGTGGTTTTAATGAATGGGTTTAAAGATGCTTCCTGGAACCACCGGCTGACTTCATGATATCAGCTTATGAACAATCAAATTAACCCTTCCTGCTATTAGCAAATTCTCATACACACCGAAGACCTTTAGTTTAACCTGATATAATACAAACATAATGGTTGCTATTCAAAGTTAAACATGGCCCCTGCATGCTGCAGTTTCCATGCATTATTCCAACATTGAAATATCTCACAATGTGTCCAGGCAAATCTCCCGCTGGAAACAATTTTTAAAGATTCTACTCAAGTCCATTCACCCACATATTTCAGATCTGCAGCCTTCAATGATTAAAGTCAACTGACTCTCATTTGCACATATCAAACTAGGACCATGCAGATCTGAATATGTAGGGCTATACTTGTGCCATGTAAGATACTGGATCCACTAATTTCAAGATCTGTTCATGCCTTTATGTTTAATTAAACCACTGTACATTCTAGAGTTTTATAGACAATGTGTCTTGTTTCTTTTCTCTCTCTCTCTGCCTTATTTATAACCCTTATGTATGGTCCAGAACCGATTAATCCTTTTTAACATACATAGTGTAATCATGTTCTCTAAAATGAATTTATTTTATATGCTACAGAAAATAACTACAAAAATAAGTGAATACATAAGTAAAAAATGCATTATAAAGTACCCAGAATAGCATGTAATCCAAAACTTAAGACATTTGAGCGGTGGACCGTGATCTCTAAATTGTTTATAGCTTCATGGTGGGGTGCAGAGCAGCATGATCCTATATTTTCTGCTTGGATGAAGATAAAGTAGAATTATTTACCATATCCTTTGGTGACCATATGGATTACTGGAAAGTATCCTCGTCCACTGAAATCATCACCTTGATCCACAAGTGCTTCTTTTACCGCCTCATACCCGCATAGCACGAGCACTGGTTGAGAGCCAAAGTACAGCGTAAAGACTGGCCCGTACATTTTACTGAGCTGTGGGGATAAGGAAAATAGTAAGAAAAACAATCATCACGGCCAATATTGGAACCTCCATATTTACTTGGGAAATTGTTTTTGCAAAGTAAGGTGAAAACAAGCAACAGGCATCTTGAGATATATTCAATAATGCATGTAATTTTATATTCGACACAGTATAATTTGTATGTACCCTTTAGGGGACAAAAGGAGTTTGTTTCATTTTAAAAAGACAAACATCTGGGGCGTGGCTTGCGCCCGCAGAAGATGGCCGGCGCTCCCTAGCTCTCCCTGGTTACGGGAGAGAACGACGGACCTGACGCGGCGCTGGCCGCCTACACAGACCTATGGCTACGCGTCTCATCTGGCGAAAGGGGTGCTGCACTAAATGAGGTGTTTACTGACAACGGACACACAGTGTAAGTGCCGCTTTCCCCTTTCGTCTATCGGAGCGGCTCCGTCAGTAACGGCCGCCATTTCAAACTGCGCGCTGTGAGGAATTTTGCCGCGCTTCGTATTTAAGAAGCTTTCCACATACCGCAGGCATATTTATTAGCTGACTGGATCTCCCGCTCGCTGCCACAATGATATGCTTCAAGTTCTCCTCATAAGACTGTCATTGTTTTCCCCGTGTAGCTTTTTTGTTTATACAAGCCTTCAGGAACATAACTTCGGACCGTTTTTTCTCTGCTCAATGGCTATATGCTGCCATCTAGTGTCCAACTGCCTCATCATGTAAAGACATTATTTTAATAATAAGGAACCTCTTGATCTCTGTGGATTATTTCACTTTGTTCCTTTTGCCGGGAAGGTGCGCTTTATTGCCGCTGTGAGGCTACCACAGCAGACTATTTTGCTTCATATATTCTACCTATATAATAAGGAGTATATTAAATGAGCTTATCACTTTGGCGCGCTATTTACTTCATTAATCTCTATTTAACATATCGCTCCTCATTTTTGTAGTGCGTCTTTTATATCCAAATGCATCTACTCCTTAATTAGTACTAGTATTTTGAAACAATTAACCTCATGGACCTCTCGCAATTCTCAGTCTACCTCCCAATCTTAAATGATTCGTAGTTTACTCTGTGAATACCGCAAAGGGGAGAAGAAGCAGCAACAGACGGTGTGAGTAGACTGAAGGAATTTATTTATTTATTTTTTTTCTGGATATATGGTGCGCACTTCTTGACTTTCAACGCTACCTGAAGGAATGTTACTATGAATGTAGTTGGCCTTGCAGAAGATGACATTTGTATTTGTTACCCGTGTTACTATTTCAGTCCACTGTTGAGAGATCGTGATCAATACCCATTGAGAGCAGCTGCGTCAAAGTAAGTTCCCGGAAACGGCACGATAACTTACATTCACAGGCTTCTTGATTTGTGACTAAACACAGGATTGCTCTGCGGACGTTTCCTGTATCTCCAGAAATTCCGTTTGCCGCTCCCCGAGACAATAATCGTCGATTCTACACAAATTTTCATGGGGAAACTCCGCAATTTAAAGCTGGCTACTACTTCTCAATTACCTGTGGACTCCGACTCAGATTCTCCTCCTCGAGACATGGTGGATGTCACGACACCAAAAACAGATCCAACACGAGGAGCCATTCCAAAGGCGCGCAACAAGGGAAAGCTGTCATCCTCTCTAGCTTCCTCTAAGCGCTTGAAGAAGGACCCACCATCCCCAGAGAGTAACTCCTCATCCGCTTCCATGGATCTTATTTTGGAAGAGCTCCGAGCTTTCAAACCCTTTATGGAGGCTACCACAAAGAACATGCAAGCCATGCAAGAAAAATGGTCATCTTTGGAGTCACGTGTTCAGACCTTAGAAACCTATACAGACTCTTTGCAAGCCTCTTGTTCCCACATTCCGTCAATGGAGAAGGAGATACTTCTACTTAAACGCCAGACGGAGGATTTGGAAAACAGGAATCGTAGGAATAACCTACGCCTATATGGTCTTCCAGAACTTACAGAAGGGTCAAACCCTACCGTCTTTTTCCAATCCTTTCTGGCCAAGATCTTAGATGCTCCGACCTTAACCTCTGTTAATATTCAAAGAGCTCATCGCCTAGGCCCGAAGGTCGCTAGTAAACCCAGAGGTGTCATCATGTTGTTCCTACAATTTACCGACCTCTTACAGGTCCTTTCAGCCGCCAAACTCAAGAAGCAAATTATGTGGGAAGGTCATCGCCTCTATCTCTCACAAGATGTCTCCAAGGCTACTGCAGATCGTAGGAAGAAGTTTTTGGACATGCGGCCTCAATTACGAGCCCTAAATGCCAGATATGGACTACTACATCCGTGTCTCTTCAAGGTCACCTATAAGGACAAAACAACTACGTATGAAGACCCTGCGGACTTACAGGCGTTTCTCCAACGACATGGTCCAGATGTCATGGATGTATCCAGACCTGGTTGACAAGTCCTGCTTCTCCTTACTGAAACCTGTTGTATTATGTTTCTGTTGTCTCTCCACTAACGCTTATGTTGTAGTTCCCTGATTGTCTCCTCTTCCGTCAGCCGTTTCACTCTCATGTATCCCCTCTGTAGTGTTGGGTAGTGTAGTATAGTTTAATTGTAGTTTGTGTTCTCTTATTTCCCTGTGACACGTCTTTCCCTTTAATTGCATATCTCTTTTGTGTTTTTTTTTTTTTGTTTTTTTTTACAGACATCTCCTTCCTCCTATCCTGATATCCCTTGTTGTTTTTATACAGTGCGTTTTTGAAGTCATGGTATTTGAGGTCTGTTTGTCTGTTTTGGAGATTGTCGTCGCTGTCTCCCGGTGCCATCGCCCCATCCTCGTTCTTGAGTTTTTCGTTCCGTAAGTATGTTTTTCAGTCGTTCGTTTCGAACGTGTACTGTCTTTTTGTTGGTTTTTGTCTCTGTCCTTTTTCCTACAACTGATCTCTTACCTTTTTCTCTTTCCTCTCTTTTTTCGCTTTCCCTTTCCTCCTTCTACCCCTCCTTGTTCCTTCTTTTTCTTGAACTCAGTACCACTCTCACAATGATTTTTTCTTTTCTCTCCCTTCCCTTTTTTCCTTTTCGCTTTTTCTCCTTTCGTCCTCTCCCCTTCATCACTTCGTTTAAACTTTCTCAGTTTTTTCAAGTTAGGTTTTATGCAATAACAAGCATGTTGCTGTTAGCTGTCTCTCTTTGCTTTTCCATTCCGGGTTACATCATGGAATGTTAAGGGTTTAAACAATCCCATTAAAAGGCAAAGGGTTTTATCCCATTTAGCAAGACTTAAATCTGATGTTGCCCTCCTTCAGGAGTCACATCTCTCTGAATCGGAGGCTTTGAAACTCAAGCGTTGTTGGGTGGGTCATGTTTTTTGCTCCCCCACAGTTTCTAAGAAAAATGGTGTTGTGATTTTATTACATAAAAAGTTGAATGTTTCTTCAATTTCTCATGAATACGATGTTGATGGTCGATGGGTTATTGTTACACTGCTTATAGATAATATTCCTATCACCCTTTTTAATGTGTATGCCCCAACTGGAATTGATAGAACATTTTGGCCCTCTATCTCAACTAAGCTGTCCTCCCTTTCTGAGGACTATATACTTCTCGGGGGAGATTGTAATCAAGTTGTTGACCCCTTTCTTGACCGCCACTCCAATGTTAAATTTGTCCCCTCTAAGATGCACTCTCAATTTGTTAACACTTTTCAAAATAATGCTTTGGTGGATATTTGGAGACTGTGTAATCCTGATCTTAGAGAATATAGTTTTTACTCTCCTCCACATCATTCGCAGTCCCGCATTGACCATATTTTTCTTAGTAAGTCCTTATCCCAGCACGCTATACGTTCTGATATCGGTTCTATCCTAATCTCGGACCATGCCCCAATTCATGTAGACCTTGACTTACTCCCTTTTTCGCCCCACTCTGGCAGATGGCGTTTCAACAATGCTTTGCTTTTGGAACCTACTTTTTGTTCTGAATTCACTGCCTTTGCCAATGAATTTTTCCTTCTCAATCATACTCCTGATTCCTCTTTTGTTACTATTTGGGATTCTTTTAAAGCGGCCTCTAGGGGTTTTATTATTAACTTTGTAGCCCGACGAAAGAAACTTCAAGAAATCAAGTCCAATCACATCTTAGCCAATATTAAATCTTTGGAGCTTGACTACCATGCTTCTCAGTCTGAGACCT
This sequence comes from Triturus cristatus, assembly GCF_964204655.1. Taxonomy (NCBI): domain Eukaryota; kingdom Metazoa; phylum Chordata; class Amphibia; order Caudata; family Salamandridae; genus Triturus; species Triturus cristatus. The sequence goes on from NC_140592.1 coordinate 449,998,343, forward strand.
CTCTTAAAAAACTTATTGATGCGAAATTCTCCTTCAATAGGTTTACAACTGATGCTGCCTCTAACCTTTTGTTAAAATATAATTCCAGATACTATGGAGGTAAAAACAAAATGGGGAAACTTTTGGCCAATTACTTAAAGATAAGGAAGGAGCGTTCAAAGATTGAGTCCATTAAGACTTCTACGGGGACCTCTTGCTTTAAGGATAAAGACATCCTCTCTGAGTTTGTTAAATTTTATGACAATCTTTATACCCCCGAACACATCCCGGGAAATACGGATCTTCTTTCATATTTTCATTCACTTCCCTCTCCCCCGGCCTCTCATGTTGATTTCTCTGCCTTAGAACGAGACATTACGCTTTCTGAAATCTCTCTTGCCGTTTCTAAATTGCGGCACGGTAAATCTCCGGGTCCTGATGGTTTCACTACTGAATTTTACAGCCATTTCGCCTCTTTACTTCTCCCTAAACTATTACTCTTATTCCAAACCTTCCTCACAGCGGGTTCTTCCAGCGGTACTTTCCAACAGGCTTTAATCTGTCTAATTCCCAAAGAAGACAAGGACCACTCGTTATGCAAAAATTATAGACCAATTTCCCTGGTCAATACAGATTACAAAATTCTGGCAAAACTTTTGGCACTACGTATGGATCCCCTTTTACCCGACCTCATTGGTCCTGAGCAATCAGGTTTTGTCAAAGGCCGCCTCTCATCTGACAACTCCCGTGTTTTCCTTAATATTCTTAGCAAGGCTTCCTCTCTGTCACTTCCTTTCGCGGCTATTTCTTTAGACGCGGAAAAAGCCTTTGACAGGATTGGATGGGACTTTATGTTTCAGGCCTTGCGTTGGATCGGCTTTTCTTCCAAATTTATCTCTATTATTTCTTTACTCTATTCTAATCCTCAGGCTTCCATTTTTGTTAATGGAATGACCTCGGATTACTTCTCATTACACAGGGGAGTACGACAAGGCTGTCCTTTATCCCCCCTACTTTTTGTTTTAGCCCTGGAACCCTTTCTTACCAAAATTCGTCTAGACAGCAGTATCTCTGGTTTTAAATTTGGTTCACGTCAGGTTAAACTATCGGTCTATGCTGATGATATTCTTTTCTACTGCTCTGATCCTATTTCCTCTATTCCCTCCTTTCTCCAACAGGTGTCTTCCTTCTCCGCGGTCTCTGGCTATCGCCTCAATGCTGATAAGTGCGAGATTCTACCTCTAAACCTTATTTGTCAAAAGCATCTTTTTTCCCAAACGGGCTTCTCATGGCAGCCTTCTAAGATTAAGTACTTGGGGGTTTGGTTCGCCCCTCTCTTATCTGATACGATCAAATTCAACTTTGAATATATCTTTAAGAAAATGGACATGGCTATCCAACGCTGGAACCCGCTCTTTCTATCCTGGTGGGGTCGGCTCAATTCTATAAAAATGATGTTATCGCCTCTTCTTCTATATACCACTTCCATGCTCCCAATACATATTCCAGCTTCCTTCTTTAGACGGATTGATTCCTTATTGCTGAAATTCTTATGGAATGGTAAACGCTCTCGGATAGCTTTGGCTTCACTGCGCAAGGATAAGACCCAGTCTGGTGTGCGTTTTCCGGATTACAGAGAGTATCATCGAGCTTTTTCATTGAAACAATCGATCCGTTGGTTCTCTTCTGACCTTCCGCATTATCCACCCGTCTGGTTAAGTATGGAACTTTCCTTTCTTTCCCCTTTTACCTTTCCCGAGTTCTTATCCTTCACGTCTCCTTTGGTCCGCTTTCGCACACCTGTTATTTCTTACTCCCGTACTCTCCTTCTTCCTTATATATCATCATCTTATCCGTCCCTCCTTTCCCTTAACGAACAACCGATATGGCATAACTCTCTCTTCAAAATACGCAATCGCACTATATTTTGGAAGACGTGGTACTCTAAGGGTTTGTGTTGGATATCTCAACTAATTTCCCAGGGTATCCCTCTCTCATTTCAAGAACTTAAATCCTCTTTCTCATTGCCCTCCTCTGCTCGATCACAATACAATGCCCTTCTCCCAGTTCTGATCTCATATCTCCGTTCCTTAGCCCCATCTGCAGTTATTCCTCTGGATCGCAAAGCTACCCTTTCATTATTTGAACTATCTCCTTCAGCCTCTGCTATTTATAATTCTTTTCGATACTCCATCAATAGAATAAAATCTAAAATCGAGATTGCATGGGAATTAGATCTCTCTCAGGATTGGCCATTACCTTTTTGGGACAAAATATGGGCTAAGCTTCATAAAACCTCTAGAGCCGCTAATACTACCCAAACCTTATATTTTATTTATACCAGAACTTTATGTACTCCACACACTTTATCCCGTTTTTCACTTGATGCATCCTCTATTTGCTGGTCCTGTCCCTGTTCCGATGCAGATCTTAAACACATGTTGTTTGAATGTCCTTCTATCTGCACGTTCTGGCACCTGGTCTGGACGCAAATACAAAAAATATTTCATTTTCAGATTCCCTTCTCCCCTGTGCAAGTTTTTCTAGGTTCCCTGTCACCAGAACTTCCACAATCACCTACCCATTATCTATTACTTGACCTTTTAATTGCTGTGGCTTTCCATACAATTACTTCCAATTGGAAACAGGCTGCAAATATCTCCTATCACTCTTGGTGGAATGCAGTTTGCTTCCATCATCGCCTAGATACTAATTATGTATCTCCCATTTCCCTAGCAGTCAAACGCGACCTGATTTGGCTCCCTTTGGTATCCTATCTCTCCTCCTCTGCTCCAGTACACGCTTCTCCAAACCCTGAAACACTCGAGGTGCGTAAGCCACCTTGATTTTCTTGTTTTATTGCTCCCTTTTGCTATGATATTATGTTCTACTGTATTATATGATATTTTTTCATTATTACACTTGGGTTTTGTTCATGTATCCTTCATGCTTGTCATATTTGCTCTTATTGAATGCTTCAATTGATTTGCTTATTCTATGTATGCTTACCATGCTGAATATGTCCCCTTCCCTCCCCCCCTTTTTTCTCTTTCAATAAACTCAAACTTAAAAAAAAAAAAGACAAACATCTGTATCGCTTATGTGTTGCATTTAGGTTGGTAATTACTTTGCTTTGTATTCAAAGGCGAGGTCTTTCGTTGGTCAGTTCTTTGAAAACTTCTCAACACATGATCTCTTCCTGAGGTTCATAGATAAGCCGGTCAATTTAAACTGCTTTGTCTCCAGGGCCTTATCGTCAGCATCAACAAAAGATTAGCACTGCCAATTTTCCTAGTTAGAGTAGTGAAGGAAAGCCCTTAAGTTAACAAAGACACAGAGGAGAATATTATGCATTCTCTAATCTTACTTTTTTTTTTATCTACAGCAACTACCAAAAGCATATGAAAACGTCATTTCCTGTAATTCCTGATATTGTACACAGAACTAGGTAACCAATTGATTTACACCCTAATACATGTGAAACAGTCTGAATATATTAACCTTCTCTTTTGTTGATGCAGAAGCAAACTAAAGTCCATATAAAAAACATAAAAAATGATGAATAATAACAGAAAGCCCAATAGGAAAAAACAACCTTTAGGGGGCCTTCTGATTTGTAGAAATTGACACTAGAAGAGAAAAGAAAGGATTCATTATTGTCTACAGATATATTGAGGACAGGGGGACAAGGTAACTTACGATATCAGATAAAGAAGGGATAATATTTGCATCCATGTCTTTCTTAAAAGTATAGGGACAGTCTTGTGACCAATATTGATTAAAAGCATCAGACACTAAGATTTGTAGATCTGGTCTCCAACTGTAAAGCTTATCCAGCTGAGAATTGTAACGGAACTCCAACAGATTTATAGATAATGGAGCCCATCAAGGGTTCAACTCAAGAAAATCATGTAGAAGAAGCCATCAAATGCTGTAATCTTTCTTATTTCTGGTGACTCAATCTGCTACTGAATTGGGGGTGCCTGGTAAGTACTGCATCCTCATTGATTTCCTATGATTTAGGCAAAATCCTGAAAAGGCTTCCGCTATCTCTGTCAAAGGCTTACATTTTGTGAAACCTACACGGTATATATATCTGACTGCAGTAAGATTGTCCGTACGAAGCCGGACTGCACAATTTGGCCTGTCCTTTGTGAACCGGAAGAACACAAAGAAGCCTACACGAATCTCTAAACAGAACTATATACAGTGATAACTCCTTTCTTGATCATGTTTCTCCAGTTGAGATCTGGCCACACCAAGCCCCATAGTCACATTGGCTAGCATTTGATGCCACGATCTGAGGATGTAGGGAATATTTGGGGGCCATTACAAGCTTCTAGAAGACTCAGTAACCATGAAATGTACTTCAGAGTGTCACTCTAATAAACTTAAATATGTGTGGTAGAGGCTCCTTTCTACATGTTTTATCTTTAAACTCTGAATGATTTCACAATAGAATGGCCCTGGAAAAAGATGCTTGAAGAGAAGTGGCTAACAGGTTGACTAGCCTGTCCAACTGTTGGGGAGAACTAGGTGTAACAGACTGAGGGCCAAATTCAGAGTTTGACAGACAGGGTACTCCATCACAAACATGATGGAGTACCGTATCTGACAAACTCAGTCGATCCACCTCATTTAGAGATGCACAAACTGTAAGGCTTCTATAAACGGAGCCCCTGTTCGTTCCATAAACAGAAATGTTACTCAGATAGCCAGATGGACTAAGGGGTATCATAAGCATGGCCTTACACCACCTTCCCCATTTAGGGTTGACAGCGTAATGTCATTTTCTTATACCTCACCTTCGGGTGAACAGCAAAAAGCAAATAATGCCCCCCACATGCTGAGAGCAAATATATACTGAAGTCCCTTTAAAAAGGCTTTTTGTGACATTTTGTTTAAGATCATGACATTATCTATGGTCTCTAAGCCTTTTCTGAAGCCTAGCTGAAATATTGAAATAAGGTTTGCTGATGTAGCGATTCTTCCAGTTGAAATAGAACAATTTTAGACAACAGTTTGGCCTCAGTTTCCAGTAAGTCTATAGTTCTTCAGTTTTTAGTATTTTCTACATTTCCTTTTTTATTTATTGGATGAAGAATAGTCCCTTTTCAAGAGTCTAGAATGGTTTGGGTTTAAAGACAGTCTGTGAAGAGCAATGACCTTTGGTCTTTCATGGTCAAATTCTGATCAAGTTTTATACCCAGATTTTTCACATAAGATTTTGGAGTAGGTGGTGATCCTAATTCAGGCAGCCACCACTCAGGAGACCATAACAGTTGAGCAGCACCGAAAAGCATGATTTCAGTTTTGCCACCATTTAGTTGGAGAAAGTTAGCAGCCATCCAGGCTGTAATAGCTTTCATGCCTTCAGTGAAATGCTCTCTCATCTCGGACGGGTCTTTATCAAAGGCTACCAGAAGTTGGGTATCGTCCGCGTATGAGATAGGTGTAAAACCATGGGCTCTTATGATGTTTGCAAGAGGAGTGACATATATGTTGAACAGTGTGGGGCTCATACAGGAGCCCAGTGGCACTCCTTTGTTTATTATCCTGGTGCGTGACCGAAAAGGTCCCAGATGAATGGTCTGAGTTCAGTCAGACAGATAGTTTCTAAACCACTGGAGCACCAGGCCCTAGATACCTATCTCCTCCAGTCTCCGTATCAGTCTAGGATGAAGGCCGCAGAAAAGTCTAACAGAACAAGTATAGATGGAAGATTTTTGTCTTGGCAGCTTCTAATATGGTCTGTAACAGCTAAGAGTGCAGTTTCGGTGCTGTATATTGGTCTGAAGCCTGACTGAGATGAATCTAGGATCCTATTAGACTCAAGATAGTCCATCAGTTGTTTATTGATCTTACTTTCTATTATTTTGCTAGCCCAGTGAAGGGGTGATATAGGACGATAGTTGGAAACGTCTGCAGTAGGATGGTTGTTTTTTTGGAGATCGGACTAACCCGAGCAGCTTTCCACCTCTGCTGGAATGGCATCCGTGCTCAAGGAAAGATTCAACAAGGAGCTAATGGGCGGGGCCGGTTGCTGAGACAGCATGGCTGCTCTCTTCATTTGAATAGGATCCTGAGGATAATCTAATTTAGCAGCTTTCAGAGCAGGTTGAGCTGACTCTACACTGAAAGGAGCAAAGTTGTTGAAAGCGCAAGTGCAAGTTTGCTTACTACCAACATAAGTGGGCTCCAAGTTAAAACAGTTGCTTGCTGTGACATAATAATGCAGCTCCGATATGTATGGCATCCAATCACCTGCTTGTATTGCATTTGAAATATACTTACCATCAGAATGATACAATTTGAAGATAAAATGTCAAAATCCCTTTGGGTCCTAGGGTTTTTGAACACATGATTATGTCATCCCACCATTTTCCTTCAAGGCTTGCTTTTGTCTCTCAGCATTTCATCTTTTCTTTTTTTATATTTTAGAAATAACAACCTCTTTTGGTAAGTTGTAATAACTGTGTGCTTTTCACTTTTGGTACATTCATTGGTTTAATAGCCTCTTCAAGAGCCACGGGTATGCTGTATACCAGTGATTCTTATTCTGCCATTATGAATTTTCTGCTGGCCTACTTTTGTCAGCTTTTCTGTGGTGTACTTGTCCGACAGTGTTGTTTCTAAGTCGTCCAAGGTTTGTGGAATCTCTTCCCTTTCTGTGAGGGTTGAAAGTGTCCTAATTGACAACATTTCTTGTGCATCCTTGCAATTCCCATACATCCTTAGTGAGTGATGTGACCATATAAGACTCCTCAGATCTATTACCTTTTCTGGTTCTCCTGTGGCTTTGTAAGGTAGTTTTTGTGCTGTACCTCCACTTAAGAAGGGTAACTTGAGGGTGATATTCGCTCTCCTTTCACTCAAGAATTCCTCTAGCGGTGAAGGTGTAACTAAAGTTTAGTCTATGTCTGAGGTTTTTTTTGTTTGCAGGTTTAAATAGTGCGAACTCGACCCGCTGGTACTGGAGCGCTTTACATGAGCACCGGTTACGTTACACAAGGACACATTCATTATTTGGTAGGCACGGGGAGATTAAGTGATTTACCCAGGTTCACAGGAGCTGAGCCGACAAGCTAAGCCCACGCCGAGGCTCGAACCTGGTTCCCAAGCTCAAAAGTCGGCAGCTCTGGCCGTAAGGCCACAACCTCTCCCCAGAGGCTGCTAAAACGTGCGTTGGAATTGCTGAGAATTGAGAGGATTCCTCCATTTATATGCATTAGTGAAGTTAGAAATAGTTTTGAGCGACAGTGGGTAGATTCAAGACTTTGTTGAGGTTGCCTGGTACCATTAAATGTCACTTGGCATTAATCAGTCTCTCCTTAACCAGCAGTTATATTAGAGCTCAAATGAAAGGAAAGAAGTGAATAGGACTTACCTCACGCAACTGCAGCACCAAGAAAAGATGTAAATGCATGCGTAATACCTGGCATGCATTATGGTTAAATTTGATTGGTTACCTCGTTCTTTGTACAAAAATAGGAATGATAGGAAAAAACGTTTCATTACTTAGTCTCATGGCTTGGAGCTTCCGGTTCAGCCATAAAAATTAATCAATTTCTGATGTGGAGCAAAGCAGCCTTATAATGCAACTTAGGGGGGCACACACGCAAGGTACAGTGATGATGCACCTAACATCCACACCTTAGCCCTTTCGTTGTGGCAGTTGTTTACCCCACCTCCTGCCCGACATCAGCGAGAGCTTCAGCATTCCAATTAGCTGCAATCGGAAAATGCATAACATTTTAGATCAAAATATGCAGAGTCCAAATGACAGCAAGGCAAGTAAAAACTAGCTTTGTATCGTTGATTTACAAAATGGAGGCCTTAAAACAGAACCTGTTAATCCCATACCACAAAGAAACCTACATCAATGCAGCATCGAAGATAATATTTCGTGTGGTCACGTTTTTAGGAATGTGTAAATGGAAACGAAATACACATACCAAGAAATAAAGACTAAAAGGTCATTGTGGCTCACTTCTGCCATTCATCAAAGTGTGTGTCCCCTCTGTCTTGTGTGCAGTTCTTTTTATGGGGGCCAATGCACAAACAGGAGAGTACAATAATGTATGGAGTTCTCCATCTCCGCCGGAATGTAGTTTTACACTTCATTACTATCCCCTAAACAGGTGCTACAGGACACCTGGGGCTGTATTACAGAAGGTGCACCAGGGGTAAACAGGCATTTGCGCCCGCTTTGCATGCCCCCCAGGGCACCTTGGTATTATAGAAGGGGGCGCAGACGCTTGTGCGACCCCTTCTATAAAACCGATAGTGCTGGCGCACTTAATGCGCCAGTGCTACCTTCAGAGGGTGTTCCTTCATTTGCATGGGGAGTCCCTATGCAAATGAGGGAATTCCTTTGACTCTGCACCCGCGCCATATTACAGACGTGGGCATAGAGTCAAAGAAGCCCTCAGGAGGCACACTGACAATGCACCATTAAAAAGGTGGCACACTGTCAGTGCGCCTACTGACAGCAGCCCTCTGCAGGGGGTAAAGGGGGTCCCATGAACCACTCAGACATCCCCTTGCAGGCGGGTGCAGTCAAGGGGATCTCTAATCCCCTTTGAATGGGCAGGCGGTTGCCACCTGAACTGTGAAAACACAGAGCGGCTGCTCCATGTTCTCACATGAATGCGCTGCCCCCAGGGCAGCGCGAGGTCACAGCTGCCGTGGGGGCAGCGCATATTTCATAATTAAGCGCATTGGCATTGTTTGCGCCTGGCGCACCTTTTGAAAGGTGTGCCGGGCGCAAACAATGCCAAGGCGTAATACGGCCCGTGGAAAATCACGCCTCACAGCTTTCCAGGCATACTACTGCACCTGCCATGTGACTTTTTAAAGGCTGCCCATTCCCTCTGTGTAGAACTTTATGCAAACTTCAATTCCCACCTGCAGTCCAAACTTCCAAACCAGTGTTTCATTTGTAAATAAGTAAGTGCCAGGGCCCTAGTCAGGAAGCCACTGGGGCTTGCACCACCCATTGCGCCTACCTTGTGTATAATAAGGGGGTACCCAATATTCCAACCGCATCTCGGTAAAGCAATTATAGCAAAAAACAAGATGATGCGAAGGAACCGATCAAATGATATTCTTCTCAAAATGTGGAAATATGGATTTTTCTGGTCAGTTATGTCCCCTATCTTGGACCCCAACGGTTCTATGTGCATGTTACAAGTACATGTATGTTCCCTCCAGTTCCAGTTATGAAGACGCAAATACATGTGCGTCCACCGTTAACATGTCCTCTGTTGATCCGCCATGAATGGGCCGGATATTCCATTCCTAAGTACGAAAGGCCACCGCCTTTATATGGTTCACTTATGCCATTTTACAGTCCAGGCAAGTAGGCCCTGATTCTGTCATCAAGCTTCTCTTGCCTTCTGCCTCTGAAAGCTCCAGTCCGAGCCTGCATCTGTGACCATGAACTTTGTCTCGTTCCCTGCGCGGCTCACGAAGCCTGACATCAGCTTGCTGCCTGCCAAGAACTGTATTTCACCTTCGAAAATTATCTGCTCCGCTCTCTGCCCAATGCATTCCTGTCTAGTAGTTTAAGTAAACATTCTTCCAGCTACCGAGCAAAGGCTCGGCTTCTCTGTCTTTATGCAAGTAATTCATAGCCCTGTTACTATGGAAAATTCCTGCCCTCGCATCTAGTGTAGACACTTAGACGCTTGTACACACACACACAGTCAGTATAGAATAGATTTTGTCCAAGAGTCCTTCCTTTGTGGATAACATAGTTCTTTAAACATAGGATGTTAGATATGATTTGGGATTAGGTTGACTTGACCCCCCAGACTTCTTGTCTCCACATGTAGAGCTAAATGTCAAGTCCCCCTCACCCCCTAGTTGCACGTCAATCACACGTCATACTGCTGCGCGCGCATCTATGCCAAGTATAATCTTATGGATCCACCTATATATGACATCATAACCAATTATGTTCCTTTTTACTCCTCATTACACCCATTTTCGGTTACGCATGTGAATCGTCACCTTCCTTATCAATTGTTACGCCTCCCGCATCTATTTCATTGTAATGTATGTTCTATAAAAGTCATTTCTTGTCAATAATGTATGTACTTCACTTCCTGAACCTCCGTGGTGATGGAACTTGGAGCAACCGATTATAATCGATCATTGGAATAAAGCCCATTCCGAACCTCTAATACCACGGATTCTGCCTCTTATTTACTGAGCTATTTTATTATGTTTCCGTATCAAATTAAGTCCCGGTAATTAAATTATTTACCACATGAATGGCGCCCGAACAGGGACACTTTCTCATCTCACGCGCCGGCGGTGAGTTGCAGGCCCGGTCTCCTGCCACAGCTGGACGGACAATTACGCGTACCAGCAGGATTTCCTGTGTCTCCCTCCGGTCAAGCGGGGGCGACTGAGGCTGCGATCAACACCCAGACGAGGCGATGAGAAGTGCGAAGTATCCCGACCAGAGCCTAGCTGAGAGAGCAAGATCCGAGGTATACAGAGGCCCACCAGTTTCCGAAGTCCCAAGTCGAGTCCAGTGTCCGAAGCGTTCGAGTCGAGTCCAGTCCGGTTCAAGTTCAGTCCAGTTTCTGAGGCCTTCCGTTTCCGAGCTACCCGGTGAGTACCATTACTGGGGAGGCATTCTGACGTGCACATAGGTTGTGCCGGTCAAGACGGGTTTGGGTACACAAATCCGGTCTGCACTGTTTCAGCAGTGTATCTGTACTGTTTAGCAGTATATCAAGTATATAATTCAGAATGATTCAGTTAATGTCGAGTATTATGTTTAGTGATTTAAGTTCTCCTTAGATCGTCATCATTGTTCATTGTTCAGGTAAATGTTAAATGTTAAATGTTTTAAGTACGTTCTGCATATTGTGGTATGAATGACTGTTCATTATTGTGATTACTGTATTAAGTTTGTTCAAGATCAAGTATCAGATCAGTTCTCAATATGCCGCTCTTTTCGAAACTAAGACAGATCACAACTAGAAAAGGGGTACTCGAAGAAGCTGTTCCCATTCCTCCTAGGGACACTCCAGGGTACTTCATGTATCATAAACATGGCCTAGACGCCATATTATTTCTTGATCTATGGGTAGACTACACTAAGGAATTACCAGAAAGTCAGAGGTGGCCCGCAGCGGGGACCTGGGATGCAGAGTGCATCGTGAAAGTAGAGGAAGAATTATGGAAAAAGAAAGCTAGACAATCACAGAAAGACGCCATTGAATTATGGCGTAAAGAATCACATAGACGAACAGAAAAAGCACGTAGACAGGAAGAGAAGAGTAAAGAGAATTCTAATGAAGTCCGAGAAAATCTATTAATTAAAGAAGGTGCACGAGTGAAATCAGAACAAGTAGACAGACAAAGAAATGCCCTTATGAATGGTATGTATCCCCTTCTGACCGAGGGATTGCCTAAGGCTACTCCAGAGATACCAAGAGACTTGCCAACCCCGTTGTTTCCAATAAAGGTACATCCTAAGGGGCATCCTAGAACCGCAGAAGATGTTTTTCTTTCCTCATATTTAGATGACGCAGCTCCCGAGTATGCTAATCCCGCCCCACATAGACCGCCTGCCAGGGAGGTTCAACGCCGAGATCCAGTACCCGTATCGTTACAGCAACAAGTTCTGACACAAGTTCCGGCAAGCACATCTGTTTCTGCATCTGTTCCTACAGCTACTTCTATAGCTGTATCCACGCCTATAGTTGCTGTATCACGTTCAACGAATCCTTTCACGCCCGATACCCCAGACGGGGCTACGGGCGGTGCTACCAATATCTTTTCTACGCCACCTAGAATAAATAAACTTACTTTTCAAGAGTCAGCACATTCACGTACCCCCAAACTCATAAATGCCCGTACGCTTAAGGAACTTCTTATAGATTGTAGATATGACCCTGTGCCCGGAAAAGAGGACGAAATGACCCTAGCATCATTACGTATCAGACGAGCCGCAGTGTATTTAGGGAAATTACCAGGAATGACTGCACATCTAGATAATATATATCATTTTGTCCAAACCGGGCGAGATTCTGAATGTATTAACAGAGCTATGGAATACCAGAAAGTGGAAATACAGGGGGAACTGTTGCGTTTCCTCATAAATTGTGTGATCAGAAATCAAGACCGACCGGGGGTAGACCCGGAAGCAATGCAGATTCTTACCAGATGGAGCCAGAATATATCAGAAGGGAGACATGATAAGCAAAACTGTATAATAGCCATGTGCCGAAAGATCCGTAAAGAAATAGAACGCCTACACGAAGAAAGATTAGCGGTAGATCAGTTCGAACAAAGCGAGGAAGAAGCATCAGGACTGCCCACAGGACAGTCAGAAACTATAGCCTATGTAGGTAGAGGAAGATCTCGTAATAGTACTAGATGTCTTACTGATCCGATACATCCGATAGGTCTAGAAAATAACAGGAAATTTCAAACACCAATAATAAATATAAGGTCTAACGAGCATTCATTCCAAGCAGCAGATAAATTACTCCGAGAACGAAGGGGTTATCATTTTCTCGATTCTATGGATGAACAAGAATTAGCCAGGTCAGCTGTTCATTGGGTTGACAGTCCCGGGAAGTATAGTGATGACACAGTAGCTCACACATTTTTGAATCTCACCCCAGATGAACAGCGTTTAGCTGGGATTTATATGATTCAACAACTTCTTATACTATATAAAAGCCAACATTCAGATCCTGGTCCCTTACCTGATATATTGACCGAATTACTCACGAATAGATGGAGAGGTTCAGGTACTAAGCTAATTAAAGAAATACTAGAATCAAGAAAGCAGTACATTCTTTTTATATGCCCAGAACATGTCTCACTGCCCATCAAGGAAAGAACCATGTATTACATGGACAGACAGAATCCCTTACGAGAAGTGCACCCAATAAAGGGCGAGGACAATGAGTTTAAACGTGTATATGTGTATACGCCCATATCGAAAATAGAATTGTTGGAAATGAAGAAAGTGGTACCTAGTCATGACAAAGACCCAGCGGGTTTCCACCGAGAAATTAAAGACATGTTACTCATGGGAGAGTATACCTATCCCGACATTATGACAATATTAAAGGTATTGATGCCTGCTGGCATTTATGAAAAACTCAAGGAAAAAGAGTGGGAGGTAGGAGACCAAAAGATAGAATGGTCAGCTTTAGAAGCAGAAGAGAGGGCCCGAACTGCAGGAGCAGGGCTTGGGGACAAAACTAAAGCACTACCAGGTTTACTAGTACAGGTACTGCCACGTTTATTAACCACGAAAAAGGAAGACTGGGGTGCAATTTCAGCCTGTAAACAAAAGCAAGATGAAGACACTAGTGATTTCTATGCACGATTTGAAAAATGTTTTGGTATAAATAGTGGTATAAAAGCGAGTAGCGAATCATACCCACATCTGTTTGTGACAAAATTAGTGGAAAATTCCTTGCCCCAAGTGAAGAATAGAGTATTAAAATTCGAGAGTACTTGGCAAGGTAACACCCCATCACAAATGTTACAAATGTTACAGTACCATCACAATAGAATTAGAGAGGAACAAGATCATGAACAAAGACGCATGAAAGACACGAAAATGAAAATGCTAGTTTCTCAGACAGTTCCAGCTGAAGGACATAAAAAGGGTGTGACACATTCCGGTGATTTCGCAGGACCTATAAAAGGGACATGCAATTATTGTAAAAAGCCAGGTCATTACGTACACGAATGTCCAGTTTTGAAACATAATATCGCCATAGGTAATACAAAAGAAAGACCACGGCCACCTAGACAGGATCAGAATGAACAAGGAGCTCCGCAGCACGCACAGTCCATGCCAGCTCCACCACAGTCTGTACAGTTTGTGCCAGCTGCACCAGCGCTGCCTGTTGCTGCCACACAAACCACGACACGACAACTGTACCAGACCGCACAGTATGACTATCCTGATTATCAACGATATGCATGAACCAGCCTAGAGAGGGAAGTTGACTTACCCCTTATCGAGATCCCGGTAGACCAAGAAGGACCTTATGTACATAGTGAATTATTAGGCCAAGATAGAAAATTTTTACTCGATACCGGGGCAAGTCGAACAACCATAAAACATAGTGAAGTTCCAGGGGCACCCCTCTCAGGCTCACAGAATATTTCCCTTGGTTTTTCAGGAAAACCTATTGTTAATGAAGTGTCACAACCTCTTCCACTTACGATAGGACCTTTGACCCGAACTACAGATTTATTGCTTACTAAATCATGTCCAGAAAACCTGTTAGGAATAAAAACACTGAAGGCTCTAGGAGCTATAATATGTTGTTCTCCGGAAGGAGTAAGATTGATTTTACGTGATTTTAAAGGTCATTATGTGTCTAGAGACATGGATCCCCGATTGCAGACTTTACCTACACATCTATGGGCACAAGGCCCTACTGATGTTGGTTGCATGAATATTACACCATATCGAGTCACACTAAAGGCAGGAGTGGTACTACCACGAATGCGACAATACAAGTTACCACCAGATGCTGTAGTGGCTTTACTGCAAATCATTGACGAGCTCATTGCCCAAGGAGTAGTTGTGGAAACAGATTCCAATGTATGTAATTCACCGATAATTCCGATTCTCAAACGAACAGATCCGAAGGCCCCACCAGTATATCGATTGGTTATTGATCTGCGCGAATTAAACAAGTGCATTGTGCCGCAATTCCCTGTGGTCCCCGATATCTCATCATTACTGACAGCTATTGATTCCGAAGCAACATTCTTTACTGTAATTGATCTCAAAAATGCCTTTTTCAGCGTCCCAATAGATCCGGAAAGCCAATATTTGTTCGGATTTAGTTTAAATGGACGTAGCTTCAAATTCTCACGCGCACCTCAAGGATTTACAGAAAGCCCCAGCATCTATAGCCAAGCACTGAAACGAGAACTCGACAGTATCCACATGCCAGTTAACACTGCCTTGCTTCAATATGTCGATGATCTGTTGATCACCGCTAGAAGCGAACCCGAATGTGAGAAAGCATCACTGACAGTTTTACAATTTCTAGCTGAAAAGGGTCACAAGGTGTCCCCTTCTAAGCTGCAATTCTGTGTCCAGCGAGTTATTTACCTTGGTCACTCGCTGTCCAAGGAGGGAAGGCAGCTTACACCAGACCGCATTCAGTTAATAGCTAACATGCCAATACCCAAGACACAAAAGGAGGTGCGGGCTTTCATAGGCCTCACTTCATATTGTAGACAGTGGATCCCTCAGTATGCATTTTTAGCAAAACCACTCATTCAGTTGACAACACAGGAGGCAGCCACATCGACTGTTCTCCCTTGGACTCAAGAACATACACAAGCTTTTGAAAGCCTAAAGAAAGCTTTATGTCAAGCACCTGTTTTAGCAACACCATGTTACAGAAAACAGTTTACACTCTTTGTTACAGAACGCGAAGGTACTGCCTTGTCAGTACTCACACAGGAACAAGCAGGATCACACAAACCATGTGCTTATTTTTCTAGTACATTAGATCCCGTAGCTCAGGCTCTGCCTGCGTGCCTGAAATCAGTGGCAGCAACAGCTTTAGCAATTAGACAAAGCGATGCCATAGTGTTAGGACATCCATTGACAGTACAAGTACCACATGCAGTGGAGGTTCTTGTGAATCGAACGCAAACACAACATTTGACTATAGCAAGACTTACAGGGTATGAACTAACACTGTTTCAGCCACATATAGAAATCAGACGTTGTAACACATTGAATCCTGCCACACTTTTACCTGTAAATGGAACAGACCCACTAGCCCATGACTGTATTGATGTTATTACAATCACGACGAAACCCAGACAAGACTTGACAGACGTCCCATTGTCAGACCCAGACCTGACGTTGTATGTAGATGGTTCATGTATGAGAACAAGTACAGGAGAGCTAGTGGCCGCGTATGCAGTCACAACAGATACTGAAGTCATTGAAACCAATCGTATAAATACTTTGTCAGCTCAAGCCGCAGAGCTCATCGCTCTGACACAAGCCTGTATTCGAGCCATAAATAAAAAAGTCAACATATACACTGATTCACGTTATGCATTCGGAGTCGTACATGACTTCGGCGTGCTGTGGCGAGAGAGAGGTTATTTAACTTCTCACGGTGCCCACATTCAGCACGGACCCCTCATTCATGCCTTATTAGATGCAATACATTTACCCATTGCAATATCGATTATGAAATGCAAAGCACATACGAAAGTTACTGATATCATTTCTCAAGGCAATGATCTAGCTGATAGAACAGCTAAACAGACTGCTCAAACTCAAACATCCGAGATGACAAAGACAATAGTCCAGACGCCAACACATTGTATGACGGTTAAAGATCCTACTCTTGACGTAATTGACATCCAGACACATGCTACACCAGATGAAATAAAGAAATGGACGGAATTAGGAGGGATCCAAACGGATCAAGGATGGATGATGAAGGAAAAGTCTGTGTGGTTCCTTCCTGATTCAATGGTCCAAGTCATTATTAACACTATCCATAGTCCAGCGCATCTAGGAGAGAAAGCTATGCTAGATAGCATTCAACACATTTGGTTCAATAAACATTTACGAACAGCAGCCAAACAAAAGGTCCGTACCTGTCTGATCTGTTGCCAGTTCAACCCAGGAAAAAGCGTTCCCGTAGAACAGGGTGGATTTCATCCTCCTGATCACCCTTTTGAAGTCCTCCAGATGGATTATATCCAGATGGAACGATGTCGAGGATTCAAATATGTTCTCGTAGTTGTGTGTGCTCTTTCCCGTTGGACGGAGGCATACCCGGTTTCAGATTACACTGCCCCGACTACTGCCAAACAGTTGGTTCGAGAATTCTTCTCACGATACGGTTTACCACGTGTTGTTCACTCAGATAACGGCCAGCCGTTCTCATCCGAATTAATGAAACACGTTTCACTTTTGTTAGGCTATCAGTGGAAATTCCACTGTGTCCGACACCCTGAGGCAGCAGGTCTCGTAGAAAGACATAATCAGACTCTGAAAATAAGATTATCCAAAATATGCAGAGAAAAAGGTGTCGACTGGGTAGTAGCACTACCAGTTGCACTCTTTTACACAAGAATGGTAGCACACTCTCGAACAGGGCTATCCCCGTATGAAGTGATCTTCGGCAGACCACCAAATATGTGGGGGACGCCTATGCCACGAAAAATAACTGATATTGACTGTAATATGCTGACAGATTACTTGGCTTCCTTGATGTCTGCACTACAATCTTGTCGTTCACAGGTAGCTGCAGCCTTTCCCGACAACACTGAGGTGAAACCCCTTGATGTAGTTCCGGGGGACCTTGTTCTTGTGAGGAATTTCGACCGAAAGACTCAGCTGGAGCCCAGGTGGAAAGCACCCAAATTGGTCCTGCTCACCACAAGGACAGCCGTGAAGATCGAAGGCAGAAAAGGATGGATTCATTCAAGTCATATCAAGAAATTTCATGGACTTCCTTCGGATGTGAATAGCCCACCTCGTGTGTCTTCACCCATTGACTCAAAACTACCTTTGGCTGAGGCCAACAGTCAGGAACTTTATAAATTAAAGCTCAGGCCCAATCAGTCGAGCAATTTGATTGTTTAAGTCCTCTCCAAGGTGAAGCGGTTGAATTGTCTCTGACATGTATCCCTTGGACCTGAATAGAGAAAACACCCGAAAAATGTTGAAACGACAGGCGTACTGTAAATCACTGCGTAGCCATTGCATAATGACATTAATTTTGTTTTTCTTGAGTCTTTTAATAATTACTGCAAGTATATTGTTGCACATATATTATCCTGTTTCTAGACATGTTTACAATGTTACTGCTGAACATTCTTTTAGTGAATTACCTCCGCTTGAATTGTCATACAGATTTGCGCTGCGCAATAACACTTTTATTAGTATGTTACATCATTCCCATCAGGTTAGCAATGCTACAAACTGTTGGATATGTGGCCGACTCCCTCCCTATCAGAATTATAAAGGAATTTTACCTCTTTTTCCATACCCGTTCACACACAACGGCTCCTGTGGAGCATGGTTTAGCCTAATTAATTCTCTGGATTCGAATTCTGCAGTTTATCAAGATAACTGGGTATGGGGACATTTGAATTTAGTTTTGCTTAAGGTCTGCTACCCCAACAAGGAGGGACTTCCCCAGAGAACAGGAACTGATCTAGAAAATGAAGTATATGGATTAGGTAATTTTACGCTTAATCTTATGATCCTAAATGTCGAATCCGAAGCTACTCCAATTTTGCCCGCTATGTCAATATTTCCAGTAAAAGGTGAATTATGTGTAAGAAAGAATGGTTCCATTCATATGGGCCATAGTAGATGCACCACTGTAGTAGAATTTAGTGATCAAGGCAAGTCTACATTTAGAGCTTCCCGCCATTCCTATTTCATATGTGGTCAGACGGCATATGTACGTTTGCCTCTAGATTGGGATGGAACTTGCTACATTGGATTCCTTTTGCCACCTGTTTTTCTAGCTCCCCCCGATTATCACAGAAACACTCATTTAGTAAATAATAGAGTAAGGAGAGATCTCCCGATAGTCGATTACACTGAAACAGCATGGGAAAAATACACCGATTTCAATAAAGGTCTCTTTCCCTATATAGGTACCGTTACTAATAGTAAACTGATACGTAGATTGACTAGAACCCTTGAAGCAGTAGTGAACGAAACTATTTCCGCCTTAGGCAATTTAACAGAAGAGCAGTCTGCTATGCGGATTGTTGTGCTTCAAAATCGTCTTGTCCTTGACGTCATCCTGGCCGATAGGGGCGGAGCTTGTAGGGTCATCGGATCAAGCTGTTGCATTTTCATACCAGAAAATTCGCCATCTGTATATAAGGCCATAACCCGCCTTCATAAGATTGTAAGCCAGATACACCAGAACCCAGGCACCTGGACTTGGTCCGGTTGGTTTTGGAGCGTGATATCAGCCTGGGGATGGAGAGTTCTATCCTTCCTAGGTATTGGCCTTCTCATATTATTCAGTTGCTGCTTATGCCTGCAATGTGGACCAGCGATTTGTGGTCTGTGTGCCACATCGTGCATTCCACATCAAGATTTTCATTCAAGATCCCGGAAGAAGAAAGAAGAACAAATGATGCTATATGAACAGATCAATGGATTAATGAAGATTGATATCTCTTGACGGGCAAGTAGGGGACAAGGAGGGAATGTGGAAATATGGATTTTTCTGGTCAGTTATGTCCCCTATCTTGGACCCCAACGGTTCTATGTGCATGTTACAAGTACATGTATGTTCCCTCCAGTTCCAGTTATGAAGACGCAAATACATGTGTGTCCACCGTTAACATGTCCTCTGTTGATCCGCCATGAATGGGCCGGATATTCCATTCCTAAGTACGAAAGGCCACCGCCTTTATATGGTTCACTTATGCCATTTTACAGTCCAGGCAAGTAGGCCCTGATTCTGTCATCAAGCTTCTCTTGCCTTCTGCCTCTGAAAGCTCCAGTCCGAGCCTGCATCTGTGACCATGAACTTTGTCTCGTTCCCTGCGCGGCTCACGAAGCCTGACATCAGCTTGCTGCCTGCCAAGAACTGTATTTCACCTTCGAAAATTATCTGCTCCGCTCTCTGCCCAATGCATTCCTGTCTAGTAGTTTAAGTAAACATTCTTCCAGCTACCGAGCAAAGGCTCGGCTTCTCTGTCTTTATGCAAGTAATTCATAGCCCTGTTACTATGGAAAATTCCTGCCCTCGCATCTAGTGTAGACACTTAGACGCTTGTACACACACACACAGTCAGTATAGAATAGATTTTGTCCAAGAGTCCTTCCTTTGTGGATAACATAGTTCTTTAAACATAGGATGTTAGATATGATTTGGGATTAGGTTGACTTGACCCCCCAGACTTCTTGTCTCCACATGTAGAGCTAAATGTCAAGTCCCCCTCACCCCCTAGTTGCACGTCAATCACACGTCATACTGCTGCGCGCGCATCTATGCCAAGTATAATCTTATGGATCCACCTATATATGACATCATAACCAATTATGTTCCTTTTTACTCCTCATTACACCCATTTTCGGTTACGCATGTGAATCGTCACCTTCCTTATCAATTGTTACGCCTCCCGCATCTATTTCATTGTAATGTATGTTCTATAAAAGTCATTTCTTGTCAATAATGTATGTACTTCACTTCCTGAACCTCCGTGGTGATGGAACTTGGAGCAACCGATTATAATCGATCATTGGAATAAAGCCCATTCCGAACCTCTAATACCACGGATTCTGCCTCTTATTTACTGAGCTATTTTATTATGTTTCCGTATCAAATTAAGTCCCGGTAATTAAATTATTTACCACAAAAATATGAAGGAAACCACAAATTACTCCTTCACAGTAAGTTATTTATATATTGAAATTAATCATCTGCTAATCATATCATTGTCTGGACACAGTTTCATTTGATAAATCTCTTTTATCAACATATAAATAAAGTTCCAAATATTCATTTCATACGTAATTCAGTGAACATCGGTCCATTACTCAAACAAAGAGAAAGGAGGGAACATAAACACAAACAAAACAAGGCATTTAATCCATTCCTTATTCCCCTACAAAAAATAATAATGGATGTTGACACTATTATCATGAGCATTCCATTGTTTGAAGTCGCCCCATTGGATAGTACTAGGAGGTAGTAACCGTTATACCTCTTCCACAATTTATTGGTACTATGTATATCTCAATTCAAACAATGATTTAAATACTTCCGGGGCACTTAATATTCAACAGTAGTCGACGCGTTTCAGCCCAACTTGCTTGCGGGCCTCATCAGGACTAGGGTATATAAGGATATATCTCCTGGAACAACATCTATAATATAAACAAAAATTTACAATATATACAACTATCTATATATGTACATTCACTAACACACATTCTAAAAGATATGCACAACCTCTCTGGGGGTGGCAGTACCAAAGAAAAACCAAAAAACACCAATAGTAGGGCTCTAAATATGTGAAGAGACCAAATCACCAAGACAGTTCTAACACCCGTGTAGTGAAATCTCATGGCTACCAGAAAAGATTTTAATAAAGCCAACAACAAACTAAGATAAACCCAATCAAGAAAAAAGTGAACTATATCCGGATGAGTATATACACCAAAGTACGAAGCACTCTAGGATTACCAATTCCGCAGCAATCCGAGTAGTCTAATTTCACAGCGGCATAAAATCCATGGCGAGTAATGTTCTAAGTGGAGAGCAATGGGGGACTGAATTAGATCTCTACCAAGTAATTTTTGCAAGAAATGTGGCGACACGCTAAACAAACAACAACCCATATCTTACCTATTGGGCCATGGCCTTCCGGGTCAAACAAATGCACTGGGGGCGTATGAATCCCAAACCCGCACTAGCGTCTATTCTTCTTGAAAGATCTACCGGGGAAGGAAAAGTAACAGGCTATCAAAAACGAGACCGGGCAACAAGCACGGATCTACCCTTATAGTAAAAGAGGACCCGAGTATCTAACAAGTCGTACCTTGCAATATTATTCGAATTGTCTCCCGCTGGCGTTCCAAATCTCCACACGGTTCCCGGATGGAATCACGTGACCGGGGAACGCGGAAGTATAAATACTCAAAAAATAAACAACGGACTCGAAGGACGCCGGCCCGAAATCTAACGTGTCACCCAATGGAAATAGAAAGACTGACATAGAAAAAAAGGTTACATCGATTCCTTGCCCCACAATAATTATTAGTTGATACTAATCTAAGGGCAGGACACAATTCAAAAAGGGGAGAAAAATGTGACGAATACAAGAGAAAATAGTAAAGCAAATTAGAAAATTACCTAAAGTGAAAAGTACTGCCACTCCGTACAATATTACTGAATAACAGAATAATAGCTACACAAGCCGCATCAATGGGTTCATGTTAAAGACCCGTGAGTCAGTTTTCTTATACGTAACATTCATAATGACCAATAGTCTCAAAAAGCTCAAAAAACCTGCGAACATATAGACATATGTATTAGTATTGCGGAAGAAAATTGAACTAGAGATAGGCAAATACATGTAGATTTCAGCTTGCTAAAACAACCCCAACAGATTGTATTAGGGATCTTGGATCAGCGACCACATTTCATCCCGATCATTAAGGCCTAGTGTCGCTGTATGGTACTTCTCTATAAGCCTTGCCTCTGATCTATTCAGTCTCATTTGGAGAGTATCTTTATTCGAATCCTGCAAAACCAACAGTACAGACCAATGCAAATCATTTTCTGAATGGTTGTGCGAGATAAAATGCTGGACCAGGGGAGCTGCCTGTGTCCTACATTTAATCCTTGACTTGTGTTACAGGATCCGTTTCTTTGCAGTCTGGGTCGTTTGTCCAATGTAAAACTTTTTACATGGGCAATTAACACAATATATGATGTTGTTTGTGTTGCAGTTTGAAAACACTCTCTGTTCATGCTTGAATCCATTAATGACAATGTGTTTCGAATCAATCGTCATTTTGCACGCCACACAGTTTTGACATCTATAATGTCCTGACACAGGTGGAAGACTTAAGAGACCCCCTAAGGTCTCTTCTTGGAAGATCAATAGTTCTTGCTGCTCGAACCAAGTGTTGTCTGATGTTTCTGCCTTTCTTAAATGCAAACAAAGGCTTCTGAATATTTAGAGTGTCAATAAGTTTCCAATTAGATAGAATTATCTTTTTAATCTTGTTTGCTTTTGGACCATATGTCAGAACACATGTGAGGAGTGATTTATCTGCGTGTTGTTTAGGTGTTAGTAGATCTTCGCGTGGTGTATACCACGCTCTTTTGAGTGCTGTCTTCGTCAATTTCTTGGGATGTCCTCGCATGATCAACTTGTTTTTTAGAATTTCAGCACATGAGAAATAATCCTCTTTATTCGAGCAATTCCTCCGAATACGGAGGAATTGCCCATATGGCAAATTCTCTTTCAAAGTGCGTGGATGTCCACTGGTGAAGTGCAACAAGGTGTTACGATCAGTGGGTTTGGTATAGAGGCTGACTTTCAATTGACCATTCTGGTGTTGCACGAGGACATCTAAAAAATTGATCTTTTCTTTGTCTTTAGAGATAGTAAATTTAAGCTCCAATGTTCTCGCATTGAGCCAACTGTGAAAGTCTGACAGTTCAATTTCATTGCCACCCCAAATCATAAAAATGTCATCAATATAGCAACACCAAAAACACACCTGAGATTTAAAAGGGTTGGTGTCGCTATAAATCCATTTTTTCTCAAACTCGTCCATAACCAAATTGGCTATCTCGGGTGAGAAACAACAGCCCATGGCCACTCCCATTATTTGGAGATACAAAACATCTTTGAAACTAAAAAAATTGTTTTTCAAGCATAATGTCGCAAGCGAGATTATGAAGTCAGTTGGTACTTGGTGTGGCCTTTCTCTTTCCTCCAATTTAACTTTCATGACTGCCAACGCCTCGTCTTGCGGGATATTAGTATACAGTGATACAATATCAAAGGATACCAAAAGTTGCCAGTCGACATTGTATGGGAGATTCTCTATTTGTGATATGAAATCCATCGTATCTCTCACATACGGGTTTTCGTCTAACAGGCTGTTAGACGAAAACCCTACACGCAAACTAAAGGCAGAAATTTTGGAAACGACTACGAATGCACTCAATCAGGGGTGGCTATGTAATAATGAATTTGATTTCCTAAATGTAGACGTATGCAAAATTCCCAACATATATGTACTTCCAAAAGTACATAAAAATACTGAGTGTCCTCCGGGAAGACCTATTGTGTCCGCCTGTGGTTCCCTTCTGGAACCATTGGCCAAATATATTGGCTCCTTTCTTACCCCGTTGGTCAAAGAAACCCAATCGTATGTGAGAGATACGATGGATTTCATAACACAAATAGAGAATCTCCCATACAATGTCAACTGTCACTTCTAAAGAGATACTTTGAGATCTTGTGATTATAATCTCTACACTCATTTAAAGTACTCTTTGGTAACTACTCAAAATAACAAAAAATCCACTGAGTGTCTTCAAAAATCGTTGTCGACGCGTTTCAGCCAATATGTATAGTACAGGAGATAATATATACCCTTTGACTTAGAACCACATGTGTGCTTAGAAGGTTGATGATAATATTTTGAAAAGAATTACGTTTATAGTGTTGGTTGGATTCTAGGCACCTTTAGAACATGGACATAATGGTGGTGGAATTACACACTTTGGGTGAATTTTCAATTATTTTTTCAATTATCTTGAACTTAATATATATTTTTTGGTTACGGCCTGCCACTCCAGTACCTGTTATGTAAATTTGTTTTTTGACCTGTTCCAATGTGTATATAGTGTATATAAAGACATGTACAAAAATTAGAATGAGTGTATAAATAGATAAAAAAGAAATATTTAATTTGTTTCTATAGGCTGAATTTAACGAAAATATAAGTTCAGTGGCCCTAGTCCTGATGAAGCCTAAAGATTTTCTTGGCTGAAACGCGTCGACAACGATTTTTGAAGACACTCAGTGGATTTTTTGTTATTTTGAGTAGTTACCAAAGAGTACTTTAAATGAGTGTAGAGATTATAATCACAAGATCTCAAAGTATCTCTTTAGAAGTGATCTTCGATAGAACGGAATGCTTTAGTAAAATAATTCTATAGGCATCCTACCTGAATTGATAGGGTTAGTTGGATTTGTATATGTTTGATTTCTGTGTATATGTACGTTAGTATTGTAAATATTGTAAATGTTTGTGTATATATATCTAAAAGATTGATCCTTATATGTTTTGTGTTGAAGTATAAAATAAATAGAGGCATAAATACTCCACGTAAATGTTAAAGATATCTTTTGTTGGATTGGAATTGCTTGTGATGATTATGTAAAATAACAACAACAAAGTTGGGTTGAGAAAATATATAACTCAAGGGAGGAGACAATTTATTTTTCTCGTCACCATAATATACGTTACATTATTGGTCCCGAGGCATCATTTTTCTTTGCTACTGTTTAAATACCCAGATGCCAGAGGGTTACTAATTTGGGTTACCCCCAGTTTTTGATGAGGCACGGTAATAGTGTCAACATCCATTATTATTTTTTGCAGGGGAATAAGGAATGGATTAAATGCCTTGTTTTGTTTGTGTTTATGTTCCCTCCTTTCTCTTTGTTTGAGTAATGGACCGATGTTCACTGAATTACGTATGAAATGAATATTTGGAACTTTATTTATATGTTGATAAAAGAGATTTATCAAATGAAACTGTGTCCAGACAATGATATGATTAGCAGATGATTAATTTTAATATAAAAATAACTTACTGTGAAGGAGTAATTTGTGGTTTCCTTCATATTTTGAGAAGAATATCATTTGATCGGTTCCTTCGCATCATCTTGTTTTTTGCTATAACCCATTGCGCCTACCAGCACTACCAGTGTCAGTACCAGCACAACTACTAACCATCATACTCCTACATGTGTGATATTTTAGACTACTCCGGGTCCTCAAAGCTATGAGAATGGCTTGGGCGGCAGGTATTAGTCATTTTTAATATGTACTGAATGAATAAACTACTGTTGTTGTTCTGATCTCTAAATTAGACAAACATCGCCACCATGTAGAACACTGTTATAGTTGCCAGAGGAAACCACCAGCTAATGTGTGTGATTTACTAATGTGGATTTATCCCTTCTCATAGCAGAGTGATGTGTAATAGTAAGGCATTTGGATCAATAGTAAGGCCATTTACACCCTACAGGATTCCTATTGTTAAATCCTGGCAGCCATAAAGTCAGGCAACTTTGTCAAAATAATTTCACAACCAAAAATCCCTTTGTGAATTGAGTCTTATCGGTTTCACTTCTTATTGGACAAAAGTACAGTTGCTTAAGATGTGGTATGATCCGGGGCTGGTGTGAGGGCGGGGCGACCGGTGCGGCTGCACTGTGCGATGACCTGCTGGGTGGGACACTGACCTGAGCTGGGGGGCCACTGTGTTTAGCAATAACTTATGAGTTAAAAGCACCTGTTGCAGAGTTACTTGTGTGTCCAGCTATCAGGCAGCAAAAGAATGAGTAGATAACTCTTGTGATTAATGTTCCTGTTAAGAGAGAGCGATCGGAGTATTTTCCAGTGGCAGTTTTGATTCGCCATGAAGTAGCACAGAGGGTTAACATGCCTGCTGGCAGCAAAGAACAGATCTGTATTTTATGTGGATAGCTGAGTGGATTAGTGAAAGGAGCCTTTATCAGTGCTTCCAATCAAATTAAATGCATGTGAGAGAGGGACTGTGGAGAGATGAGGGGCACTTCTGCAGGGTGGTAGTGAGGAAATTCGAGTAGATCATGGGGAGTGGGGGCTGACAAAAAACATTGTTGCACCAGGTGCCACCAGCGCTAAAGATGGCCCTGGTATGATTTTTTAGAGATATTGTCCAATAGTAATAGTAAAATACTTTATTGCATTAATCATTTGATTACAATAAATAGAAAATAAGCAGGCATAAAAATGGTCCAATAGTTAAAAGCTGGAAGATCTGATTTCAAATTCTGCTTCCCACATGACCAAATTGTGTGAAGCAGACACTCCTTTCGCTCCCTTGTTCGGCAAAATCAGGAGCACCTAGAACAGATTCAATTTGTAGTTCAGGCAGGGAGAGCACCATTACGGGCCCCATATTGTAATGAGTCATCTAGATAGACTCTTTCAATGCGGTGCGGAGAAAAATTAGACCTAGTCCCTGATTACAAGTTAATGACTATATTCCGATCCCACACAAGTTGTGTGCTAATTATAACACCTCCGCAGGCCCGTAAAAAAGGCAAAATCTGATCAATTTAGTCTGTTAAATACCAATTGTGCATGTTATGCCTCATGTGTAAATTAATTAATTGGGGAGAGATGTAGCCTTGGGGCAAGAGCAGTCGACCTCGAAGCTGAGGAACCAGGTTCGAGTCTCGGCGACAGCGCTCATCATCCTTTGATTCTGGGCAAATCACTTAATCTCTCCCTGCCTAAAAAAAAATGAATGTCCTTCTGTAACGAAACTGGTGCTCATGTAAAACGCTCTGATACCCAATTTTCTCGGGTCTAGTTCACGCTATATAAAACTCTAAAAAAGAAAAACACCTAATAGGAGGTATTTACCGCATTTGGTAAACCCCTCACTCCGAGGTAATGGTATTTACCATGTGTGGTAAGCACCTCACCTATTCTGCCGAAATCCTCACCTATTCTGCCGAAATTGTTACGAGGGCTCAAATGTTGCCTTTACAACATTGATTTTTGCAACACAATTTCCCCCAAAAAATAAGCTAGAAATTCTTAGGTTTTACAGATAGCTCGGAAAAACATCCCAGACTAATCCAATACTTCAGAGTCTGCTATAGTACCCAGAAGCTATTTTGCAGCTCAAAGCATGTATATACTTATCAGAAACAATGGATGTACTAAAGCCCCACATTTGCCCCACAAGTGAAGCAGTACTGTATACTGTGTGCTCAGTACTGTTCCTGGGCTAATTATAAGCCCATACAATACTTGTCCCTGAAAAGAAAACAAATTGCTAATACTATAATGTAATGGAGGCTCATCGGTTGTTGTTTCCTGGCTGAAAAGTATACACGCAAATGCACAGGCATCATATAACAGAGTGCTACACGCTGTGCTAGATTCTTTGAGACAAAAAACATTCGGACATGAGGCAAGGATTTAATAAACTTGTTAGGATTGTTCCATTAACATAAAATTACATTTTGGATGTGTTGGTGTAATGGAAACCCAGTAACTTCATATTTCATGAACTGTTTCAATATAGGCTCAGATGAACTTCTGGGAATCCCTTATTTATGCAACCTCTTGGTAGACTTGCAGGCATATCTGACCCTTCTGGTCAAATGGGGGCGCTAATCCTTCTTCCTCAGACCCAGAAGAAATATCTGAATTTCTCCTAGTCTCATTATTAGCAGCATCTGTATACCAATGTTTCAACCAGTACACATGAAATTTTGCCTTCAAAAGAGTCATGGTCATTTGCCCTAGTCTTCTTTTCATTTTTCCTGGTGGAGGCTGAGATCTAAACCTGGATACAGAAGAACCAGAACTGGAGCCTTTAACATGCCTGGTCTTTCTGGTGTTCTTGCCCATAATGATATCAAAATAGGACAGAAATCACTTTCCGTACAAAACAAGCACAGCCTACATGCTTCAGCGTACTCCTTAACTAGAGGAAAAAGAGCAATCTGCACTACTGTATAATATGCAAACATGAAATTTGTGATGTGAAATAAGCAGAAAGAATTATAATTATGAGCACTGAGAACTATACAAAGAACATGTCTTGTAATCAGCAACCTATATTCTAAAACACTACTAGAGTGAATTGTGACAGTACATAAAAAATAAAGAATGTTAGTATTTTTGTAAGAATTTAGAAAGTGCTAAAGTTCCCTTTGTCTTACACACTTTTTAGGGACAAGGAACTCTCTTTAGGGGAGACCTGCACCAAGCCTCTGATCCCTATCCCCTCCAAAAATATATATTTTAATCTTTTTTATTTAATTTGGAAATATGATGTCGTAAATTTGCATTTGGGCTATCTGGCACATGCATCAAGGAAGGCTTTTGCGATTCCTTAATTGCGATTATTAAGGAATCGCAATTAAGGAATCGCAAAAGCCTATGCATGTAAGAATTGCTATAAAAATAGCGATTCCTAAACATTCCTTAATTGCGACTCGCAAATTGCGAGTCACAATTAAGGAATGCCTTCCTATTCATTCCTATGGGCCTACAGGCCCATAGGAATGAATGGGAGATTGCATGCGCAATTTGCGAGTACCAGTAGGTACTCGCAAATTGCTCATGCAATTTCAAGGGTGCAAGGGTGTCAAAATGACACCTTGTTGCACCCCTGAAATTGTGATGTGCACCCATGTTGCGCACACACATGCCCCAAGGGCATATGTGAGTGTAACTTAAAACTTAAAAAAATGCATTTTGGTGCATTTTTCAAAGTTTTTGCAAATTACAGACAAGTTTGATTTGTCTGTAATTTGCGGTCTCAAATAGCAAAATCGCTATTTGTAAGTGCTTCTAGCATTCCATTTAAGGAATCGCAAATTGCGATTCCTTAAATGCAATCGCAATTTAGGAATTCACAAATAATTGCGAATTCTTAAATTGCGCTTAGGAAACACTTTCATGCATCTCCAAAGGCTAATTTGCGATCGCAAACTGCCGATTTTTGCGAATCGCACCGTTTGCGATCGCAAAAACCTTTGATGCATGTGCCCCTATGTCCATTGTGAAATGTCGCAATTGTATTGTGCTCCATAGTACATCATGCTAAAAGTTAATAAAGAAATTTGAACCTAAAAAAATACATTTAACAGCCTCCCACCCCTGTACCTTTATTATTGATGGGACCATGTTCTTGCTGTCCAAATGGAGGGCGCTCCCGAGAAAAGGAAGACACATCGGCCCAGGAGGAAGTTTGCTTGGCTGGCGGATGGATTTCCAGACCATGATGAAAATCAGCGAGAACAGGGTGAGAACTAAGGAAACAGAGATGTCCATCATTCGGATGAGATGTCCAAGCCCTGGCAGCAGCAATGTGTACTCCTGGCCATCAAGAACTGTGTGTGCTTTCTCAACCTCTGTGCTGCAGATGTTAGTTCTATTGAACAGTCGCTGTCCATGGCCTGTTTACCCGGTCTTTCCACTTAACTAATGTTTAACTTTGAGAAGCAATACATCAACTTGAAAGGCATTCATTTAAATGCAGCACGAGTCATGCTTTCACTCTGTCATATAACCTTTAATCGTGCATACAAGCAGAGAGCGCCACCTTCACAGCAAGGCAAACATGTCAGGACGTCACGTGCATTACCCACCTATCCCCACGGAGTTCGTACTATAACCTCAAAAATATGCAATCAGGAACACAGGTCAAGGCAGTAAGCGTGCAACAATGCCACATACCAATGGTTGTTGCATTACAAGTGCCACACAGCACATTATAACCACTACCTTTCTTGACAGGTGTTAGGTTACCTTTAAGATGAAACAGTACTTAATGTTCCCTTAGAATGGACTGGATCAAAACATGAATGCATTTTCCGAATTCCATATTTTTTGTTTTTGCATAGTGTTGCATTGCTGTGATGGGTGGGAATTGTATTGGTCCTGCGACTGTGACGCTGCAGTTGCGCTTGCAGGTCGCTTATTAGGTCTAATATAATAGCAGAATTTAACCTGTACTTGTCATAGATTTCCTCCTCTGTCTGGCCGAAAATTCGCTCGTCCCTTCCTCCTTCTCTACACACCAGCCTGGACCCTCATCCTCTTTTAAATGACATAGAGCGTAGCCATTCTGGAACATGCTTAGGCACTCTGGACCTGTTTAAATAGATTGCACCTGGCTAGCACCCGATTTGAGTTGGTGGTATTTTGCACGTCCAAAATTGCATTTTTTTGACCATTCGTTAATTACGAATGGTTCCTGCATTTCATCTACAATTAGCTGATCGTGGGTCGCATTTTGCGATCCGCAATTTGGTGTTGCAAATTTTAGGAATCGCTATTTTTGCGATTACCTAGAAGTGGCCTGCGTATGCATTTAGTAATGCAATTTTGCATTTGCAAAAAGCCAAATTTAGCGATTCGCACAATTTGTGAATGCAAAATAGGTTGATATATGTGACCATTAGTCATTAAGACCGTGAAAGCCTTTAAACATCTCTCACTAGATTTTTGGGGAAAGTTGGAACTCTTTGTAATTGACAAAGGTAAAGACCCTTGAGACACTAGGATCGAACCTTTACTCTTTCCATGGGGAACCTAAGACCTTAACCATTAAGCCATAAGCCTTACGCTTCTAGAGCAAGCAGAAAATATTTCAATCAAAAAAACTCTCCTCTAGTGGAAAAAAAACGTGCACTTCGCTTTAAGAAGGCAAGCTGATGATAAACTAATAAACACTTGGAGTGGTATGCACTTAAAAAAAACTATCTTCTACCGAAACACACCCAGCTCATGGGATCACAAGCCAAACTGAGTCTCTGACTCTTTCCTCATGCACCGTGGCAAACAACAGACATTTAACGAGAGAAAATTTACCAAAGAAAGGTGGGAAACAGTATGCTCTTTTCTTAACGAAAAATCTTAGCTCATTAAACAACACTAACACAGTTCAGAGGTGCAGCACTTACTCAACTCAAGCAGCAAGAAAAGAGTACATGTTGGTTGTATTTATAGTGGATGCATGGGTGGGTGTTCTTATGTTGTTTTTTCTGCCCCAGGATCATTTTGAAGGCGCTATTCCATAAAGAGCAAGAAAAGGCATTCCATGATATGATCATCGTGTCTTGTAATAAAATTCATACTTCTGCAGTCGTTGACTGTGGTGACAATTTGTTCAAATCAGTCTTTCAATGTTCCACAATAGAATACAATTAACCCAGTTACATAGTGGACAATTGTTACAGTGTAATTTTGCAAAGACATTCGCAGTGGCTTGTTAGTGTGATAGGGTACATATGTAAGGAAACACACTTTGTTCATCACTTGCATCGGTTGGTTGTTGCAAGTGGTTTGTACGGGTCTTTGGTGTAAATGTTAGTGCAAAACTAGTCTGCATCAGTTTTGCACTACATAAGCTGGTTCCAAGTTGGTAGGACTAATATAGCGCTGTTGAATTTTTTGATAATGCATGGACTTTCCAAGAGCTGAACCAAGTACTATAAATGTACATATATAAGAATCTATTGCCACATTGTATATAATCCTTTTTAGTTCTTGCTTTAGATACATGAAGGACTTCGTGTTACCAATACTTCAAAAAAGTACACATAAGAAATAGTACAGAGCGAGTGGGCTTTGGGTCAGCCTTATTCAGCCATTGGTTCCCGCTTTTAATGTTTTGCCATTTCAAGGATAGGCTGTCCGTCAAGGCAATGGCATATGCTGCCAGGTTACATTTTTCCATCACTGAGCCTACTAACTTTGGTTATGGATCTTCAAGAAGTAGTCCTACACCCCTCTGCTCTTTGTCCTCACAGTCATTTTTCCTCTTTAGTTTCATCTTCCCTCTGTCGCTGTTTTTGAGGTTGATTTCATATTGCCCGCTAACTTCCTTGTTTCTTCTGTTCTCAGTATTCTTTTCCTACTTTGCCCCATTCCCGGGCTTTCCCAACTACCTGCCTTTTTTGTCTACAGTGCCTTTCCTCTGGATTATTATTGTGATATATTGTTTCCACCCATCCCAGCATGCCCCTGCTCTTCATCTGTAAAGCCTGTTTGTCACCTGATGAACCACGGCCCTTGATGGGTCCCTTTCAAATATGTGTACAGTATATTCCAGAGATGGCTGGCATGTCCTGAGGGTGGTGTGGAGGGTGTCAAAAAAAATACAATAAATTAAATAAAACACTTACCTTCCTCCAATGAGTGCAAGGTCCACAATGGTCTTCTCTCCTGGAGGTAGGCTCCCAAGCCAATCCTGGCCTGCTCTCATGCTGTGAAACCCCAAAACCAGTCCTAAGATGCTTGTTTCCAGTTCAGGGAGGACCTGGCCTGGCAGTTTGGACTGGACTGTTCTCATTGAGCACAGGGTCAAGACTGATTTGCATATGGCTGGGTTCAAACTAGAATGGCATGGTGAGCAAAAAACGATGGATTTAGGCCCAGACCTCTGTACTGGATGAATGTATGACATTTTTCTGCATTCTGTTCATCAATTGTTCTTTTTGCATTTGTCACCCCAAGTGGGACAGGTGTGCCCAGACGTGGGTCCCGTGCTCTCCATTAGGGGTGGGCGGAATTTGCGAAATTCACTTTTGCAAATTATCGCGAAAATGTTAAAAATCTCCGCAAACACGCGGAAATATCGCGAAGATGCGGAAGTTTTTTTCCCGCCCGTTCGCGGTATTTTCTGCGTGGTCGCGGCTCGCCAACTTACCCATGCGGTTGCTCGTGGGCGCGGGCATCTTGTTTTCACTTGTCTCGCGGTGCATGATCGCGAGAAGAAAGACGTGATCGCGCGACGCATGACGTGACAGCTCAAATGGCTACCAACAATCCAACATCTCGTGGAGAACGCGACCGGATCGGGAAAACTTGTCGGCGAACGCGGGGATTCAGGTAAGGCGATCGCGCGCACGCGAGAATGTATTATTTTACAGCGCGAGCAAGAAACAAATTATCGCTAAGCTACGGAATGCGGAAATTTTGACATTTTCGCGCTTTCCGCGGAACGCGAAAATGCCAAATTATCGCAATTTCCGCGAACGGAACGGAATTTTGGCCCAGGCCTACTCTCCATGCCACTGGAGTCCAGCTATCCTGGCTGATGAGGGGTTAAACCTCGAGACCAGTCCTATGATGCTTGTTTCCAGTCCAGGGAGGACCTGGCCTGGCAGTTCGGGCTGGACTGTTCCCATTGGGCACAGGGTCAAGACTGATCTGCATATGGCTGGGTACAAACTGGAATGTCAGGGTAAGCAAAAAAACAATGGATTTGGGCCCAGATCTCTGTACTGGGGTGAATGTCACATTGTTCTGCATTCTGTCCATTAATTGTTCTTTTTGCGTTAACCAGCATGAGAGCAGCGCCCTGATTGGAGAGAGCGGCCTGTCTTGGCGCTCCACAGCGCACTGGAGGCCCTTACTTACTCTCAACCCAGCTGTCTTAAGACAGCTGGGTTGAGAAGTGTAAAGTGAGCATATCTGGCTGGCCTAGAGTGTTGGGCTGCTACAGGAAATTCTATGCATGATAGTGGTTGGTTGTATTAGCTGGCACGTGGTAGTTCTGGTGATTAGGGAGACCCTGGAAAGCCTCATAGCAGGCAGTAGTTGAGTTGCTGGATCCTGCACGTGGCCATGCCTTACCTCGGCATGCAAGGCCGGTAACACTGCTGTTTCACTTCCGGGACTTCTGAAATGTCACTGTGGGATTGAAGTGTCTGCAGTACATGGTAGAAATCAACAAACTTAAAAAGGATGAGCAGGACCATAGGGCTTCTCAATGAATGGTGGCACATCCTCCAAGTCTAAGGGTTGAAGGCAGTCGCTCATCATAACTGCCTCCAGCAGCACCCACTGGAAAGAAGGGGGAGGGAGATTGACAGACATACACGGGCAATGGCTGTAATAGTGTTTCAAATACCAGGCAATGTGGATGATCACACCATAATTGTACTTTTAATGCCACAGCAAATATGTTTATGCCAAGGCACTAGTACTAATAGTTAAGGTATTGCAGTCTCCTACAGCAAGCCCTTTCGTCTCGAGTCACCCAAAGGAGCATGTTTGAATCACCATGTTAGTTTACTCGATGGGTCTTGATATATGATGTTTTCCACGTTTTACCTTTATACCACTTAACTGTATCCTTGGCTATTACTCCTTCTTGATGAAGATATACTTCGATTTGGCTGAATAATTAAAAGGATCTTTTTTACCAGTTGACATACTACTACTGCCATTTAACGTATACAACCTTGATAAAGTACGAGTGAACGAAACACATGTCGGCTGCCATATCTCCCTGGTTGTTCATCTATCTACATCGTTAAATGTGATATTGTAACACCT
The DNA here is from genome assembly GCF_964204655.1 of Triturus cristatus. NCBI lineage: Eukaryota > Metazoa > Chordata > Amphibia > Caudata > Salamandridae > Triturus > Triturus cristatus. The sequence goes on from NC_140592.1 coordinate 450,032,970, forward strand.
CTTGAAGAATAAATATTTGGGAATACAACACTCTTAGTCAGACCTTTCACTGATTTTCAATTACTCTTTTTTTAAATAGAATTCGGGTATGTGCTCCAAACCAATAATATTAGCCCTTTTATCTGAGTCAGGTGACCTTTAAGAAGAGTTTCATGTACTGCAACTTTTCAAAACTCTGAGGGCACGTGACTGTGACTACCAATGCTTCTTTAACTAAAGACATAATGGGTTTCCCAATGTTTGGCCATACAGTGCTTGCGACCAATGTTTTGCAATTTCATAATACTTTGCCTAAAAGCTGTTTTTTAAAATTTAACAGCTAACCATCTTCCTTTCATAAACATTGAGCATAAAGCACCAGTGCGTTAAAACCATATCCTTTGGCAACTCAAGCGCTTGTTTACTGACTTCACAGCACTTTATGTATATCGATCCACACTGGAAGCGGGGCGGTGAAGAGTGAAAGTAATGTGTGCTTTTACACATGTATGAAACTAATGAGCCTCGTATTGGGGGTTTAGTCTAAATTGTCAAGGGGTGAGTAAAAAATATAAACTAATTAGCATGGTTAATCCATTCAGATGACAGGATTCCTAATCCTGAGATGCTTCTGGCTGGCACACTGGAGGGAGCTTTAAAGAGAAAGAGGGAAATGGGCAGTGTAGGACAGCAGAGAGCTCATTTAGACATGAGAGCAAACTATAATGGGAGTTAAAACTCGGTGTCTGCTTATATTACCATGTGCATTCATTTTTCAGCCATTTCTCATGTGTGTCTCCGAGTCCCCGCAACATTCCGCTTTCCCACATTGTCTGCGTTCGCTGTACAAGGAGTTAAGCGAACCAGTTCTCAAATCGAACCGGCTCTCAAATCTCTTAAATGGCTCCCTATCGAAGGCAGATCTGCCTACAAAACCGCCTGCATTACTCATAATGTCCTCCACGAAAACACTCCGCAGTACCTCTCAAAGAAACTCGACACTGCGGGCTCCACTCGACCTCTGAGAAGCACCAACACCCTACTCCTAATCCCACCTCTGCATAAAAAGAAAGCTACACAATCTTGCTCCTTCTCTGGCAATGTCCCTATTATCTGGAATGCCCTCCCAAAAAACCTGCGCTGTAATCCCTCCTATTCTAGTTTCAAAAAAGACCTCAAAACCCACCTCCTCAATTATTATTGGGGTTCCTAACCTGTGTCTTACTCCTGATTTCTTATCTATCATACTATATTTGTTCAGTAATATATACCCTGTTCTCCTGTTTCACCATTTACCTAATTACTTAAATGTATAGCTCCTGCCCCTGTTTATTTATCTGGATTTGTATAATGCTCATGTTGTTTGTACTTTGTATATTTCAAGTTTTTGTTGTGCTACCTTTCATATGCTTTTATACCGTATGTGCCTTATACTATCCTTATCTTGTAAAGCGCTCTGATACCTCTGGGTCTAGCCAGCGCTATATAAAACCTTCAAAATAAATAAATAAAATAAATAAGTTGCAGTGGCGTAAAATAAGCCCCTAGCTCCAGGGCCCCCCCTCAGGAAAAGTGCTAAGGGTTGGGGCAGGGAGGGGGGTACTTTGCAGGGGGGGCTCAGGTTTCATTACACCACTGACCAGCTGTGTATGTTGTGACCCATTTGCTTAAAAATCAACACTTCCTCTAACACCCCTCCCCCCCCCGTTTTGGGTTTGGCTTTCTTTTTCTTTCCTAGGACAGTCCGTAAATTAGACCTAACGTCCGTTGTCCGTGAGGATCCCTTTTACAGACGCCTTTTGTCTGTAATTTTGGGCCTTACAGGGAGCAGAGCTGTTCCGCTGTGAGAGGCCTCGGCTCCCTGATGGGGTCGCCTCGCACTCATCCTCAGAGCACAAGAGTAGCCCCACCCCACCCATTGTCATTCTGTATGCAGCTGATTGTCACATACAGAATGACAATGGCCAGTTTGAGCTGTTACAGCATGTGGTGGCCTCCTCTTGACGCGGTCTAGGGCAAGGCATTCGGTTAGGGTTAGATGGAAGAACTGTACAAAACAAATGTACAAAAAAAGCCCATGCTACTATGTGCCAGTTCATGAAAAGAAGCTGGCGAAAGAAGTTAAAAACAAGAGGTTATAGTTCTTACACAGTCTCATCATTTCAGAGTTGAAGCATTTTTTATATTATATACAACTAAGCCATAGTTGCTGCTTTTTTATTTATTTTATGCAACTAACATCCATTGACAAAGCCAATAGTCACAGCTTGTTGTAGGTCTAATGTTACTGGATGCAATGATAGAAACAGAAAAATATCAATTGGGAGGCACATTATGCTCAGCACATATTTTTAGCTTAGGTGTTTTAAGCCACGCCCTTAACTACATCAGGCACGCCCCTTGGAGAGACCCACAGTTTTTTCATCCCACTTAAAGCTCTGGAAACAACACCATATCAGAGTCACCTCACATCCTGACATTGTGCATCTTGCATGACTTCCAAGTTTTCAGATTGCCTATGTACAGGGGCATAGTGAACCCTCCGCCACCCCTTGCTTTAGGAACTACAGCGAGTGTGAAGTTCTTGATGGGTCTCTTCTGTCTGCAACTCAGTAGACAAAGGGTCAGCTCATAATTAATGTGAAAAGGTGGGTTAGTGAATAAGTGAAGGAATGGGTAAATGGCCGGATGGATTAGTGAAAGGATGAATGGATGAGTGAAAGGGTAAATGGAATGATAATGAGAAAAAAGATGGATGGATGCGTGAGTCGATGGATGAGGGTAAATAGATGGATGTATGGGTGGAAGGGTAGATGGATGGGTAAAAGGGTGGATAGATCAGTAAAAGGATGGATGGATGAGTGAAAGGGTGGATGATGGGCGAGTGAGTGGGTGGGTGGCTGGATGAGAGAAATGATGGATGGATTGAGGAATTGATAAGTGAAAGGGTGAATGAATGGCTGGAAGAGTGAAAGGGTGGAAGAGTGAATGGGTGAGTGAAAGGGAAGGTAGATGGACAAACGGATGGATAGATGAGTGAAAGAGGGGATGGATGAGAGAAAGGATGGATGCAGGGGATGAGTGGATGAGTAAATGGAAGAATGCATACACAAGTGAAAGGGAGCTGTGGAGAGCTGGAAGAAAGGATGGATGGATGAGTGAAAAGTTGAATGGGTGGATGGATGAGTGACTAGGTCGATGAATGTGTAAGTGAAAGGATGGCTGGCTAGGTGAAAGGGTAAATGGTTGGATGGATGAATGAATGGATGGATCGGTGGAAGAGTGGATGGATGAGTGGAAGAGTGGATGGATGAGTGAAAGTATGGATTGGGTGATGGATGGATTAGTGAAAGGGTGGATGGAGGGATGGATGAGTGAAATGAGGGATGGAAGGATAGATGATGGATAGGTTTGCAAATGGTTGAAAGGTTTGGCTCTGGGTGGGCACACAGATGGAAGGACAGAATGAATGGTGAAAGACTGAATGATGGATGAAAGAATTAATAGATAACATGATGTAAATTTGAAATGGTGGATATCAGGGGTTTGATGGAAGGATGAATGGCTAGATCCTTGGACAAGAGAGCTCTTCTGGAGAGGGTTGTGATGACTTACTGTGCTTTCTTGGTGCCATAAGAGCTTTAGTTCAAAGTGTGAGGAATTAAAATTTTCTGGCTACTCCCTTGCCTATGTGTTACTATTATGTATTTGCTATGTGCTTATGTGTGGGATCTATACATCATGCATATGACATTTTGAGTGACACCCAACTGCTATTTGAATGTTACACTAGCACTAGTAATTGTTTGCATGGTTTGTTTTAGGTGTAAGGTTTTAGGGAGTGCCTCATAGTGCCATGAGCTGTGCTTGGGATGCATATTGTGTTTGTAGCAATAGGCAAGGTGTCAAAAATAAACTATGAATAGTGTTTCGACAGTGCCTTCTTTAAGAAAGCTGCAAGGAAAAGCACCTTACTGACTTCCATCAGCTACTGCAAGGCCCCCATAAGAAAAGTCAGATTCCATATTTTAAGTTCCGCTTGCTGAAACACACATAATGCGTTCCCTATAGTGGGTTCATCACAGCAATCCTCCCTTTAGTTCACCTATGCATGCCGCTTTACATCTCACAATGGCACTCAGATATGAGATGCTAGTAACAAAGTCTATCCAAGCAGATCTTCCCGACCACTTCTCTCACCAAGCATGCCTGCTAAGGACCATGAGTTGTAAACAAAATATCAGATTGGACAATCCAGTGCAGTAACCGTATAAATAGATTATCATAAGAAAAACGACAAAATACCTGCACATTTGATCAAAGCTGCACGCATACCAAAAACCATGAAGTGCACGATTGTCTAAACCTAATATAAACTTATTTTGACTAGTACTTAAGTGGTTGTCTAGTTAGTCACTTTTATACTATCGCACAACTTCCTCTGATGTGTCTGTAAAACGTACCTTTTGTCCCGATGTTTTGTCCTGAATTTTGACCTCCTGTCCTGTCCTGAATTTTGACCCTTTGTCCTGAATTTTTACACTTACCATCCTGAATTTGCACTCATGCCAGTTGGTCACCCTATTCTTTCCTCATCCCCAGTTTCAGACTTGAAAGTTGAAAACATTGTGCAACCAATAAGAAAATGATTTATCAAGTTTTAAAAGCACGAATTATTGGCCGGATAATCGCCGCACTAAAGCACATCTCGGAGGCTAGGCTATGTATTTTTTATACTGACTTAAACCCGTGCTCGGCAAATAAAACCCGCATTTTTGTGGGAAATATTAACCACCAGAGCTATCCGTACCCGAATTATACGGTGAAACGTGTTAAATGCACGTCTATCTCAAGATTATAGGCTTCTGAAAATGCGGGTTCCTTGCGACCAACATAGTTTTCAAGTACGCCCGTACTAAGCACGTTGTATTCACTGCTTCAGGCCACGTTCTAAAAAGTAATGTGCTGTCAGACAGTACTGACTCACCACTTATGACCTTTCCCTTTTCACTCATAAAATGTTTTAATACTTTTTTAATTACAAGGAGCAGCTGTTTCTTTTTGGAACAGAAAGTGGGACCAGTTAATGAGTAACCGCGATATAAAACGTCACACCCAGTTCTCGCGTGATGACACCAACTGCACGAGCGAGCACTTGATCTGGCTGCTCAGTCAATCAGAGAGCGCAGAAAACATAGATATTCCGATCTCTGTTTCATTGAGGGTAACAGAGGTAGTGCAGGGGCGCACGGAATTACCGCGGTGCCCCGCCCACACACATTGGCGCTAGAAAGACGGTATCTCCCAAGTACTCGATTGTCGCTCCCGTTACTACAGGTTGCGCAACAGTGCTTCATTCGTGAAATAAAGAGTGCGGTACCCCAAAATGCCCTCAGAAGCCTGTTGCTGTCGAACGTTGGGGTTGCCAAAAATCAGAGCTGCTTATATATTTTTTTAGTCCTCCTCACGAGTCTTTCATCCACCAGCATACTCTTCCTTCGCCTTATCTCATGTTGCCGGTTCCGTTTGACCCTTGCTTTCGCACTAGGTCACTTTTTTCCCTCTTTCTCATCATCTTTCTTTTTCCCTTTCACTCTTTTACGTTGGGTCAAAGTCTTACGATGTCTTATGATAAAAAGTAAGGCCTGGACGCCAAACATGAGTGCCAGTGGGCCCCACCTGAAACCACCAGGTCAAATTAAGTACTGCTGTGCACCACAGCCGCCAGTGCCTACCACTGAAGCCTCGGACACTGAGAGGCTGTCAGTTGCAGCGTGTGGACCTTTAGTGGAACTAAGAGAAATGGAGGCCACTGACGCAACTTTATTTGAAAACGCTACACATGCTGTGGCACCACCACATGCCAACCCTTGGGGAGCTGAAGAGAATGATGTGATACCTGGACGCTCAAAACTGTCCTACATGCCTCTCTTCCAGGGTCCTCCCCATGCAAAATAATTTTACCGATTATGCCCCCTACCTGGTTCTAAGAAAACCAAGAAGGGTGTCAGACATAATGAGAACTGAGTACTTTAGCATGTATATTTAACGTCTATGCATCTATAGATAGAGTTGGACACTCGGCTTGAAGGAATTGCAATATATCTTAGAAATTTTACTTCTGGAAAGATGTGATCATTTTTGGGCCAATATTTATAATGATTGGGTCTGATTCACAAAGGGACTCCGCACTGGTGGCGGAGGGCCCGCAGTTGTGTGGGAGTCTCCGCACTCGGGGCAGAATCTCCTCAATGAGCATTCTCATAGCGGAGATTTTGCCAGAGTGAGGAGACTCCCGCACGACTGCAACTGCGGGGCCTTGGCCACAAGTGCGGTGGCCCTTTGTGAATCAGTCCCGCAGTGTTGTCTCTACATACACTGATTTTATATTACACTTCAGAAGTGCTGCAGAGATTTCTAGAATAGGCATGTGTAGGAAAGTAGGATCTGCGTCTTATGGTTACCCCCACTTTTTGCTTGATGTCACACTGTTGTGACTAGTCTGACTGGGATCCTGCTAATCAGGACCCCAGTCGATCTAATTTCTCCTTAAAACATTATGCCATGTACTGTGGTACACTCCATATTGGATATTGGGGTACCCTTATAAGTCCCTAGTACTTCGTACACATGTACCTGGGGAATAGGTACCCCAGAGGCCTCCCATGGGCTGAAGCATGTATTATGCCCCCCATGAGAGGCCATGCAAAATAGAACTACAGGTCTGCCATTGCAGACTGTGTAAGCTGCTGCTCGCACCACTTACTTTGGATATAGGATCAATATAACTATAGGTCACTACACTTAAAACTTACAAGTCACTCCTATAGCAGGACTTAACAATCCTGAAGGCAGGGTGCTGGGTTTTACGTGAGAGGGTGCCCCTGCTTGAGCAGAGCCCCTCTGCAGCCTTCGGAGACCATTTTCCTGGGTTGTCTGTGACTCAGCCAGACATATAGGTAAAGATGCATTGTAACCTCGTGGTAAATGCTATCTTGAAAACGGCTGAAATAAAACATGTTGTGTTTGGTATCAAACACCTTGGAATCATACCGCCACACTGGTAACCGGTGTGGGAGGTATGATTCCACCCTTCTGAAGCGAGATTCGTGGGGTCACTGGTCTTTCCAGTGCCAGCTTTCTCGACCCGGTCAGCACAAAATGGATGCTGCCGACCAGAGACACATTTCTGCCCTCCTGCTGCTGAGCCAAGCTCAAGCAGAGGAAGGCAGAACAATAGGCAACCTGTCACAGGGAGGTATGACCACCTCCCAGACAGGATTTAGTGTATTGGAGCTGGGTGGGTGCACTTCCAAAGTGACTGAAAGTCTACACGAGGGGCACATTTGGTGTCCCTGTACATAGTCCAGCTCAAACCAGTTCTGGGAGCCGTTGGCTCCTGCTCTGGCGTGAAACTGGACAAAGGACATGGGAGTAACCTCCCCTCTGTCCTGACCCTCCCCTAGGAGAGTCCCCTGAATCTGTCCAACTCTCTCCCGTGGATACATAAGGGCTTACCTGGCTGTAAGACTCCAGATTTTACTTGGTCAAGATTCTGCAACAAGAAACCACTGACCTTCGACCGTCTGGACACTCTGGACCTCGCTGGACTTCGACTGGGCCCAACTTAGTCTCTCTCTCCGTCCGAAGCATAATCTGTGCCCTTGCACCATACAGGCTCTGTGCAGTACCTGTGGAGCATTAAGGACAATTGAAGAATCTTCTTTGGGGTGAAGGAGTCACTCCCCTGCATTTGCAGGCACCGTAACACAACTGACCGGTCTGCTGATCCGGAGCTCCTGCGGACTCCAAAGGCTCCAGCAACACAGGAGGTGGGTTCCGAAGTTTCTTGAGTTCGATCTTCCCTCTCACCGAGTTTGAGGCCAGTATCCCTCGTGGGGACTGCATAACCCAAACCCTTGTGCATGCATACTTTTGCAAGTGCATATACTTGTTGGCAATTCCCGAGCTTGTGCATTGAAGTTTCTTTAGTCCTGACCCTGAACAGTATTTCCACCAAAGAACTCTGGCCTCCTCGCACTGAGTGCTCCGTGGGCTGGTACTTTGTGATCTTGCTCGAGGTCCCCTCGCGACTCCTGGTCATTCGGCCTGTGGGTCCTCCTGAGGGTCATATTGATTTTATTTGGGCTTTCCTGGGTGCTCCAGACATGCCCTGCCTCCCCATTGCTTGGTAAGTCCCCTGGACCTTGCTGGTCTACACCGTAACCTGCTTGACCTTCTTGCATGGGTTGCTGTTGCCCAGGCTTGTTGGTGCTGAAACCAGACACTGATCCCTCAGCACTCGACATCCTTCATGGGGCAGCTTGCATACGGCTCCTGGTCATCCTCGACATTTCCTGGACCTCGTGGCTGCTGAGTCAAGCATCCTTATTTCGCACCTGAAGCACCTGACATTGGTGGGCATTCGTCTACCGAGCACCTGGTCACCCTGAAGTGACCCAGACTCTGTCCCCTAAGCTTTCAGGTTCCTTCCATCATGAATCCACCTTTGGATTCCTACGGACACTTTCTTCCTTCCCGGCAGCAGCTCTTCTTCGCAGCCCTCTATTCAGACCAACAGCGGTTTCCGACACCACTCCAGGCCTATGCACCCAGCTCCTCTGGAATAGGTAACTTGGGTACTACGGTATCCACGGGTGGGGGGGCTCTCCAACCTCCTAAGATCTGAATGGTTTACTCGATGTCCACCGAGAAGGGTCCTTAAACTTTGAAATTGTAACTGCGACTTCCCCATAGAATTGTACGGAGCCCGCGGTCGTGTTAGCACACTGCACCCATCCTCCGTGGGGTCCGTTTCTACTCACCTTGGGTGGTTCCTTGGGGTACCAGCGATTCATCATGTTCTAGACACTGTCTCAACTCCAGTCTTGGTTCTTATACCACTATTTAATATGTGGTGTGGTCTCCCCCTGGCGCCCACTGTGTATTGTGCTGCTTACAACTGTTTATATGCTAAAGTATTGTGTGGTTTGTGTTGTACCTTAGTGTAGAGGATACTAGAGAGTGTTATATAAATAAATACATATTTTTATAACTACTGTGTGGTTCTCCTTTCATTTAGTTAATACTAAAGGTGATATTCTGGTACAACAAGCTGCTTCACATTCCTTCAAGATTAAGCATGAAGGCTGCTCTCCACAGCTACCAACAGGATAGCTTTCTAAAGGTTATTTTAGATCTCATACATCATAAGGATCGTTTGGACTGGTGCAAGGTGCCCACTTTAATTAGTGGTTAGCATATACCAGGCCAACTTCTCACATTGAAGTGCAGCGGTTGGGATCAAAGATTTTGATTGTTTTACCAGATAAATCTTTGTATTGATTAACTGAAAAGTACTAGGTACATCTAAGACCAGCTTTGAATAAGTAAGTTGTACTGAACTTGGGGTTGGGTAGTCAAGTGTCTAGCACACGCTTTCTCCAACCTAAGAGAGTTTAGTTTCCCACTAGATTAGGTAGGTGCATACACCACACCACACCACACTTAGTATGTCTTCTAAAGGAGAAGCCAGCAGTGGCTCTCTGCCCTCTAGGCACAATGAGTTTCCATTCCAGGAATTGAAAGCCATGTGTGTCTTTAGAAAGCTGAAGACAGGGAGAAATGCCAACACTCAACGCCTCATTGAGGTGTTACTGTTAGATGACCTTAGGAAGACCCCTGGGTCAGATGAACAGGATAGAGTGGGTGGGGCAGGTAATGAAGACAGGTCAGGAGGTGACACCATCTATGACCTAGATTCAAACCCTGGCCAGGAGAATCAAGACGATTCCCACCTGGACAACTCAGATCTTCAGGGATATGGTGGAGAAGGCCGACATGCCCCCTCTTCACCCCTCCTGGAAGAATGCAGAGTTTACCAAGGAGATCTAGATCTCCCTCTGCAGAGTCACATCACTCAGGACAGTCTGTAGGGACTTCTGTATCTAGCAAGAGGAACCATTCCTTAGACAGGGAGTATCAACTGCTTGAACTTGAGAAAGCAAGGTTTAGGCTCAGGCAAGAGAGGTTGACCCTAGACAAGGAAATCCTATAAGTCTAGAGAGCTAGAAAGAAATTGGGACTAGAGTCTCATAGTGGCAGCAACAGAGTCCCTAGAGTTAAGGAACATTCTTTTGACAATAGGAACCTGAGCAAGATTGTACCTCTCTACCATGTTGGGGATGACATCCATAAATGGATAACTGCTTTAGAGAGGGCCTGTAAAGTTCAGAGGGTCCCTCAAGAGCAGAGGGCAGCTATCTTGTGGCTCTCCTTTGCTGACAAAGGTAGAGATACGCTCCTAACTGTTAGAGAAGAGGATGCTGACAATTACTCAGTACTGAAGAGTGCTCCCATTGATGGGTTTGGCTTAACCACTGAACAGTAAAGGATTACGTTCAGAGACACCGGGAAGACACAGACTCAAGACTGGGTAGACTTTGTAGATTGTACTATTAAGGCTCTCAAGGCTGGTTACTTGGCAGCAAAGTGAATGATTTCAAGGGATTGTACAATTTGATTATGAGGGAGCAGATCCATAATAATTGCCAAAATCAGTTGTTGCATCAGTACCTGGTTGACTCTGATCTGACTTCTCCCCAATAATTGGGAAAGAAGGCAGATACGTGGGTCAGAACCAGGGTGAGGCAGAAAAAACAGAACTCCGGTGGTGACCAGAAGAAACAAGACTCTACAACTCAAGATAAGGGTGGGGACAAACAGATCAACAGTTCATCAGGGCCCCAAAAACCTGATCTGGGGGCGGGGGGGGGGGGGGTCACAATCTAAAAAGGGAAAAGACAAAAGGATACCTTGCTGTTACTTATGTAAAGAAAAGATCCATTGGGCAAAATATGCCAGTTGTACAAAGGCCAAGGAGTCCACCACAACCACCACTGCCCCTAAGGCAACTGCTCCCCTAGTACAGTTTCAAGTGGTGGTATATGGAACAAGGGATAAGTAGGGTTAACCCTGGGCTCTGAAATGGGTTCTGGCCTAGTCAGAACTGCAGCTCAGGCTGTGCTTGTCTGTGATGGTGGCATATATGTTGCCACCCTATTTGTCAGTCTCAGTAACCTCAGCAAATACAGACAACAGCCTTTGATTAATGGTAAGGAGGCCATGGCATAGAGGGACACATGTGCAGGTATCGCTATGGTGACAAAATATCTTGTGGATCCTCAACAGATCCTACTTGGTGAGCTGTACCAAGTGACCAATGCTAACAATGTCAGGACATATCCTTCCTTGGCAGTTGTTAATTTCAGCTGGGGAGGGGTAAATGGCCCAAAGAAGGTTGTGGTTAGCTCGGACCTCCCTGTGGAATGCTTGTTGGGCAATGATTTGGAGACTGCAGCCTGGGCCTGAAGTGGAACTCAGGACACATGCAGCAATGTTGGGCATCTCTGCAGATGTGTTTGCTGTGACTAGGTCACAGACCTAACAGATGTCTACTGTACAGGCCCTGGATCCTGAAAAGATGGACCAGGTGCCTTCCAAGAGAAGGAGGGTTAAGGGGGTGTCTTCCCCACAGGCATAGGAAAAGGGTCAGTCTCTTGAGGGAGATGACCCCAGTCCTTGGGAAGGAACTGTCCCAGATGAACTGGAACCTGACCAGGTTGAGTTCTTGGGGACAGGGGGCCCTTCCAGGGCAGATCTGAGTCAGGAGCAGCAAACTCACCCCTCTCTTGAACCCCTCAGACAGCAAGCTGCTGCTGAGGCTGCTGGGAGTATCAGTGGGTCCCACAGGATCTATACGGATGAGGGACTCCTGTACTCAGAGGGTAGAGACCCCAAGCCTGGTGCCACCAGAAGGTTGTCATACTGCTGAAGTTTAGGGGCTTCCTACTCACCCTAGCACACAATATTCCCTTGGCAGGTCACTTAGGCCAAAGTAAGACTTGGGACAGGCTTGTCCCTCACTTTCACTGGCCTCACATGTCAGATGACACTAAGGAGTTGTGTTGCTCCTGTACCACCTGTCAAGCCAGTGGCAAGTCAGGTGGTACCACAAAGGCCCCCCTAATACCACTACTTGTGGTGGGGGTTCCCTTTGAGAGGGTTGGTATTGACATAATTGGTCCCATGAACCCTCCAACTGCATCTAGTTACATTCTAGTGGTGGTGGACCATGCCACTAGGTCTCCAGAGGCAATACCCCTTAGAACCACCACAGCTCCTGTGGTGACCAGGGCCCTCCTGGGATTTTTCCAGAGTGGGTTTCCCTAAGGAGGTCTTAACTGAACGAGTGCAAACTTCATATCTAGTTACATCACTGCAATGTCGAAGGAGTGTGAAGTGAATTACAAATTCACCACACCCTATCACCCACAATGCAATGGGTTGGTTGAAAGGTTACACAAAACCCTAAAGGGCATGATCATGGGCCTCCAAGAAAAGCTTAGGCAAAAATAGGATGTCCTGTTGCTCTGCCTTCTCTTTGCCTACAGAGAAGTTCCACAAAAGGGAGTTGGCCACAGCCCTTTTGAACTTTTGTTTGGGCATCCAGTTAGGGGTCCCTTGTGTCTGGTGAAGGAGGGATGGGAGTTACCTCTCAAACCTCCTAAACAAGACATAGTGGACTGTGTACTTGGTCTCCGCTCCAGGATGGCTGAGTACATGAAGAAGGCCAGCAAAAACCTTGAGGCAAGTCAAGAATTGCAAAAAGCTTGGCATGACCAAAAGGGTGTACTGACTGTTTATCAGCGAGGACAGAAAGTATGGGTGTTGGAGCCTGTGGCCCCAGCAGCTCTCCAGGACAAGTGGCGTGGACCCCATACTCAAACCCTATGTTGACAGGGCAGACATGGGCTTGCTCATAGCTACTGATGAGGGACAGGAGGAAGAGAGTGACCCACGTCCTGATCTCCTCACACAGAACCCTGATGATGGCTCAGTTGATGGTGTGCCTTGGCAGGCAGCCTCACTGAGCAACAGCAGATTGATTGCAGGAAGGCCCTCAATCAATACAGGCATATGTTCTATTTGACTCCTAGTCAGACCACCTGGTGTACACATGAAGTGGACAGAGGTGAGAGCTTACCTGTTAAAAATAAGATTTACAGACAGCCTGACCATGCCAGAGATTGCATCAGGACTGAGGTCCAAAAGATGCTGGAATTGGGAGTGATGTAACCCTCCGATAGCCCTTCGGCTAGTCCAGTGGTCCTGGTACCCAAACCTCATAACCAGGGTGGTTTTTGGGAAATGAGGTTTTGTGTGGACTACAGGGAGCTCAATGCAGTCACTAGGACTGATGCTCACCCTAATCCTAGGGCAGATGAGCTCATAGACACTTTGGCCTAAGCCAAGTTCTTGAGCACATTTGACCTCACTGCTTGATATTAGCAAATCAGACTAGCTGAGAGTGCCAAACCAAAAACAGAATCTTCAACCCCTAGTTGGCACTATCAATTTATTGCGATGCCCTTTGGTTTGAAGAATGCACCTGCCACATTCCATAGGTTGGTGAACAAAGTCCTTACAGGCCTGGAAGCCTATAGTGCAGCATATCTTGATGATATAGCTAACTTTAGCTCCACCTGGGAGGATCACCTGGTACACCTGAAGAATGATTTGTAGGCTCTGCAGAAAGCAGGCCTCACTATCAAGGCCACCAAGTGCCAGATAGGGCAGTGTAAGGTTGTTTACCTGGTCCACCTTGTGGGCGGAGGCCAGGTGCAACCATTGCAGAGCAAAATCCAGACCATAATGGACTGGGTTGCTCCCACTACCCAGACTCAGGTCAGAGCTTTCTTGGGCCTGACTGGGTACTACAGAAGATTTGTTAAGGGTTATGGGTCCATAGTGACTCCCTTAAATGATCTCACATATAAAAGAATGCCCAAGAAAGTTCAGTGGACATTTAGCTGTCAGAAGGCATTTGATGATCTCAAGCAGGCCATGTGCACTGCTCCCATTCTGCAAAGTCCTGACTATTCCAAACAATTCCATTGTCCAAACATATGTATCTGAGTTGGGGGTAGGGGATGTGTTGTCACAACTTAATCCAGAGTGTCAGGATCAACCAGTAGCCTTTATCAGAAGAAGGTTGACCCCCAGAGAGAAACGTTGGTCAGCTATTGAGAGGTAAGCCTTTGCTGTGGTTTGGGCTCTGAAGAAGCGGAGGCATCCTTGTTTGACAGCCACTTCATTGTTCAGAAAGACCATAAGCCCCTCTTATGGCTAAAACAGATGAAGGGGGAAAATCCCAAACTTTTGAGGTGGTCCATTTCCCTACAGGGGATGGACTATACAGTGGAACATAGACCTGGGAGTAACCATGCCAATGCAGATGGACTCTCCAGATATTTCCACTTAGAAAATGAAGACTCAATTGGGCAAGCTTAGTCTCATCTGCTTATGTTTGGGGGGGGGTGTAGGAAAGTAGCATCTGCTTCTTATGGTTCCCCCACTTTTTGCTTGATGTTACACTGTTTTGACTATTCTGACTGGGATCCTGCTAATCAGGACCCCAGTCTATCTGCTTAAAACATTATGCCATGTACTGTAGTACACTCCAGATTGGATGCTGGGTTACCCTTATAAGTCCCAAGTATATGGTAAACATGTACCCAGGGCATAGGTACCCCAGAGGCCTCTCATGGGCCGAAGCATGTATTATGTCACCCATGAGAGGCCATGCAAAATGGAACTACAGGTATGCCATTGCAGCCTGTGTAAGTTGATGCTCACACCACTTACTTTAGATATAGGTTCACTATATCTATAGGTTGTGATAGCAAACTTAGAAGTCACCCCTATAGCAGGCCTTAACAATCCTGAAGGCAGGGTGCTGGGTTTTACGTGAGAGGTTGCCCCTGCATGATCTGAGCCCCTCGGCAGCCTTCGGAGACCAGTCTCCCGGGCTGTCTGTGACTCAGCCAGACATATAGCTAGAGGTTCATTATAACCTTGCAGTAAATGCTGTCTCGAAAATGACTGAAATAAAACATGTCTTGTTTGATATCAAACACCTTGGAATCACATCTCCACACCGGTAACTGGTGTGGGAGGTATGATTCCTCCCTTCTGAAGCGAACTTCATGGAATCACTTGTCTTTCCGGTGCTCACCTTCTCGACCCGGTCAGCACAAAATGGATACTGCTCACCAGAGACACATTTCTGCCCTCCTCCTGCTGAGCCAAGCTCGAGCAGAGGAAGGCAGCACAATAGGCATCCTGTCACAGGGAGGTGTGACCACTGCCCAGCCAGGATTTAGTGTATTGGGGCTGGGTGGGTGCACTTCCAAAGTGCCTGAAAGTCTACACATGGGGCACATTTGGTGTCCCTGTGCATATTCCAGCTCAAACCAGTCCTGGGAGCCGTTGACTCCTGCTCAGGCACAAAGCTGGACAAAGGACATGGGAGTAACCTCCTCTCTGTCCTGACCCTCCCCTAGGAGGGTACCCTGAATGTGTCCAACCCTCTCCCATGAGTACATAAGGGCTTACCTGGCAGTAAGACTACAGATTTTACATGGACAAGATTCTGCAACAAGAAACCACTGACCATCGACCGTCTGGACACTCTGGAGCTCGCTGGACATCGACTGGGCCTGACTTTGTCTCCCTCTCCGTCCAAAGCATTGTCTGTGCCCTTGCACCATACAGGCTCCATACAGGACCTGTGGAGCATTAAGGACAATTGAAGAATCTCCCTTGGGGTGAATAAGTCACTCCCCTGCATTAGCAGGCACTGTAATGCAACTGACCAGTCTGCTGATCCGGAGTTCCTGTGGACTCCAAAGGCTCCAGCAACACAGGAGGGAGGTTCCGAAGTTCCTTGAGGCCGATCTGCCCTCGCACCAAGTTTGAGGCCAGTATCCCTCGTGGGGACCGCATAACCTGAACCCCTGTGCACCGCGTACTTTTGTAAGTGCATATGCTTGTTGGCAATTCCTGAGCTTGTGCATTTAACTCTGTGTAGTCCTGACCCTGAGCAGCATTTCCACCAAAGAACTCGGGCCTCCTCACAACGAGTGCTCTGTGGGCTGGTACTTTGTGATCTTGCTCAAGGTCCCCTCACGACTCCTAGTCACTCGGCCTGTGGGTCCTCCTGAGAGTCATCTTGATTTCTATTGGGCTTTCCTGGTTGCTCCAGACGTGCCCTGAATCCCCATTGCTTTTTGAGTCCCCTGGACCTTGCTGGTCCACACCGTAACCTGCTTGACCTTCTTGCATGGGTTGCTGTTGCCAAGGCTTGTTGGTGCTGAAACCAGACACTGACCCCTCAGCACTCGACATCCTTCATGGGGCAGCTTGCATATGGCTCCTGGTCATCCTCAACATTTCCTGGACCTGGTGGCTGCTGAGTCAAGCATCCTTATTTCGCACTTGAAGCACCTGACATTGGTGGGCATTCGTCTACCGAGCCCCTGGTCACCCTGAAGTGACCCAGACTCTGTCCCCTCTGCTTTCAGGTTCCTTTCATCACGAATCCACCCTTGGATTCCTACAGACACTTTCGTCCTTCCCGGCACCAGCTCTTCTTCGCAGCCCTCCATTGAGAACGACGGCGGTTTTCCGACACCACTCCAGGCCTATGCACCCAGCTCCTCTGGGATAGGTAACTCGGGTACTATGGTATCCACGGGTGGGGTGGCTCTCCAACCTCCTAAGTTCCAAAGGGTTTCCTCTGAGTACACTGAGAAGGGTCCATAAACTTTAAAATTGTAACCACGACTTCCCCATAGAATTGTACAGAGCCCGCGGTCGTGTTAGCACACTGCACCCATCCTCCGCGGGGTACCTTTCTACTCACCTTGAGTGGTTCCTTGGGGTACCAGCGATTCTACGTGTTCTAGACACTGTGTCGATCCAGTCGTGGTTCTTATACCACTATTTAAGTATATGGTGTGGTTCCCCTCCTGGAGCCCACTGTGTAGTGTGCTACTTACAACTGTTTCCTTGGTAAAGTATTGTGTGCTTTGTGTTGTACCCTCGTGTAGAGGATACAAGAGAGTGTTATAGAAATAAATACATATTTTTATAACCACTGTATGGTTCTCTTTTCATTTAGTTAATACTAAAGGTGATATTCAGGTAAAGCAAGCTGCTTTACATTCCTTCAGGATTAAGCCTGAAGGCTGCTTTCCACAGCTACCACTAGGATAGCTTTCTCAAGGATATCTTTGACCTCATACATCATAAGGATCGTTTGGACTGGTGCAAGGTGCCAATTTTAATTAGTGGACAGCATATACCAGACAAACTTCTCACAGAATGTAGCCAGGACATATATTCTAATAAGAATTTTCAGATACATGATCTTTTTAAGGTGTTGGGAACGAATCCACTTTTTGTATCCAATGCCATCAAACTTTTAATTGGGTTGAATTTGAAGTTTGGCTAACTGGAAGAAACAAATCTGTATTTTTATGGTTAACTCGCTTTCACGTCAATCAGTTGAGTTACCGGCTTTCTTCCCTCAGCCAGATTCAGTGACAGAAGGTGCTCTGCACACACTAGATGTCAAACGAGCATTGCTGTATTACATTCAAATGACAAAATCTTTCCGTAACACCAATCAACGTAACTCGGCCCACATGACACATTTGGGCCTCAATTTTGTATCGGGTTTGAGTTATTTTTCTAATGCAAACCTAACTCAAAATGTTCAGGTGGGATTTACTATCCAATTCACATCATGATTTGCGTTGTCTAGTAGTCCAAAGTAACGCGAAGTTGCACAATGTGCTGTCTTGAGTTACTTTGTGTCAAGGGACGTTCCATGGGTGGTGCAGTGTCGTTCCCATATTTCCACCAATTGGTTTTGGTGCAAATCCCTATCTACAAAAATTGTGGACACAAATGTATACCCAAATCCTACACCTCATTGAGGCAGGAACAACGAGGAGTAATGTTTGAATTTTTTCCATTTCGCTTGTGCTCTGCATTGTACAGTACACATACAAAGTGGGAAAATTCTTAACGTATTAGTTTTGTACCGGAACAGACACCTTCTAGTACAAAACCTATGCTTCAGACAATACAGGCACCTTGCATTATGGCACATGGGTCTCTTCGTTGGCACATGGCTTCCTAAACTGAGCCAGTGCAGGGAGAGAACAGAACAGCGCCACATCTTTACATATGGTGCTGTTCTCCACTCTCTCTTTCATGTAAAGCAGGGCAGCAACTTTATTTGCTGCTTTGCGTCACGTGACTTCTCGATATTCAGTATTTACCTATCAGACCTACTTATCTTTATACATTTTATATTAACAGTTCAACCTACAAACTGTACATTTAATACTAATACAAAAAACCTCCTGCAAAAGTATATGAGATGTTATTCTAATTGTATACACTTATGATATATATTCACTGAAAAAAAGTGTAAAGAGATGTTATAGATAGGTGTTGAAAATAATAGGATTTAAAAAAGAAACCTTGAAATTCCCTTATTATAGTTCACTGAGGTAACCATAACTTGCACCCCCAACATATACTGCTTATGAACTCCCATATTACATCACTCATGAGTTGTTAAATCACATCATTGAAGACATCTCAAATTACATAACTGATAACATCACTGCTGACATCATACCATCATTGTGACTATTTCCAATAGAGTTTGTGGACCTCATTTATTTTAATTTTCTATTCTCTTCAATTAAATTACTCGGGAAAAATCCTTTACTATGCAGCCAGAACTATGCAGTACCATTTCCACGCAAGTCATTACATCAACTTACATTAGGGAACGTGTTGTTGGATTTTAAATCCAACACCTTCCCTACTGTTGCACAGACTGGAGTTGGAATAGTAATATTTTCCATTCCAAAGCCCAGCGATTCCCTGAGGCAAGTTGTTGTAATGACTTGCGTGGTAATGGAATGCGTGGTAACAATGCGCTTGTTGTATTTCCCGCTTTGTAATGGCATGCGTTGTAAAAGCATGCACAATTGTGTCATATATCCAAATTAACCTATTAGACTACACTTGACCAGCAATTTTAAGACAAGATTTTGACAGAGATACATTCACCACTGTAAAGACTCCTGCGGTCCGGCGCTATGCACAATAGTACCTACTTCAGTAAAATACACTACACACATCCGTGAGAGGGGCATAATCGCATACACCTTTAGAGCCATGCTAGCAACACCAGTATGAGATATACCACCTCTAAAAGGAACAACCCTACATTCTACATTATTCAATAACCTGCAGTGCCTCGAAACCTTTAGTGAAGTTCTGGGAAATAAACAATCACAGCTTATGGAATTTGTCTATACCACTGTTTTACAACTATTGAACATGGGCCCTTGTCCAGATATCAACTGATGGGTAATTTATTTTCAACAGCAGCTTTGGCCTGTCTTAAAATATTGATCAAATAAGGCTTTGGATTTAAACCACAACCTACTTTCAAGCACACCTCTGCAAGCCACATCAGGTTTTCTCAGACTTTACCTTGTTTAATAGGGAGTACTTCGTCCATCCCAAACTTTAATGATTTGTGTATGGTGCGCCATATAACTATGAAAATGGACAAATACACTTGTCTCAAGGGCCTATGCTACTTCCATGCTATTGACCCACACAACCATTCTCAGTAACTCTATGCTTTATATCATAATGGAGTTATCATTGATAGCAATGATATAAACAATTATGTCATCAGGGACGTCATCAATGTCATCAGTGATATTGTAGGAAAGCGCCCTTTTAACATGGTCTCCCCTTCCCCCATTTTGCTCTGGATGTTGTGGTAATTGGTCTGAAAGTGAACTGGGACCTGCTAACCAGATCACAGTGCCAGTGCTCTTTCCCTCAAAGGTAAAGTAAATTGGTACACCCAATTGGAAAGATGCTTTAACCCCCCCTTATAAGTCCTTAGTAGATGGTACCGGTGGTACCTAGGGCCAGAGTGTTAAAGGGGTCACCAGGGCTGCAGCACTATTTGTCCTACCTTGAGTTTTGAAGCCTAGTCCTGAACCTCACCAAGTCTCAGCCCTCTACAGCGTTCTCAGGACTTCTGGAAGAAGATTTGCTACATCGTTCCATTTGCCGTGGTGAAGGTGGGTTGTTGGTCTGGATGACTACTGACTGCTTTATTTGACGGAAAGAGGGAAATATCCTGTATTGTCGACCCTCAACTTCTGTGGCGCAGTTGTACACTGTTTGGATTGCTCACCTTTCTCCGTTAGCACGCCTGGTAAAGTCAGCCCCTGCAGCTCCTGTTCAGCCCCGCAGATAGCCAGGTACACCTCAGTACCGGAGATGCCTACGCTAGGTAGAGCTGTTAAACCTGGTGATTCCTGGTCCTGGGGCCCTTCCAAGCTTAACCTCCAAAGGGCTCCCCTGTACCCAACCTGCAAGTGACCGAGTGTCACAAGTGTATTTTTAACAGCTACCGCGGCTCCCTGTTCCGCACCAAAGACAGCCAAGTCACTTCTGCACCTGTATTCCCTGGGCAAGATAACATTGTTCTGACTGTCAAGGCTTGTTCTGTGGACCCGCAAGACCTTAAGTGGGTTCCATTGAACACACCCTGCAAGTGACCGAGTGTCACCTAGTGTTTTCTTCATTTACCACAATGGTAAAGTGTGACAGCTCTGCGAAGTACCGATTTTCTGAACACTTTAAAATTGATAACTCCAGTTATCTACATTGTATTGATTTTGTTTTGGTGTCTAAAGTTATATAAAAATAAGCTCTATTTTTACAAATTGGTGTCAGATTTCTTTCGAGACATGTCAATTACTTATCTTCCATGTTGGTGCTCTGAAATGCTTAACACATGTTCCCCTAAATAAGTCTGACTTCTCTTTGCCAAGCTACCAGGACTGAGCTTAGGCTTGCTAGTGTGAATCCGAGGTCCACTTTTGGGTATTGAGTTAATAATACATGGTGAGGCCTTCCAGCCATACCACATTATATTTCCTCATTGCTACAGATATCATCAATGATGTCATCTAACATGTCATCATAAGTGATCTAATATGTGAGGTCATAAACAGTGCATGTGGGGTCACAAGTTACAATTAGCCCAGTAAACTATAAGTGCTCAATTTCAGAATTGTTTTGGTTTTTAAACAATATTTATTTAAACACCTAACTAACTTTAAACATTGTGTGTTTCAGTGAATTTCTGGAATATCTTAAATTAAGATCATATTTGCATACCTAACTGTAACATTACTTTAACCTTTGTCTTTTTATACATATATATGACACTCTTGAAGTCAATAATGTTTAGTTATAGTTAGGTTAATATTTCCATAAGAAAGACATTTTTTGTTTCACTAATAAAGAGTGAGTGGCTGCACCTTCAGTAGCTCACAATGAAAAAAAAGGTTGGAGACCCCTGCAATAAGGTCTCTCCTGAGAAATTACAGTAATGTCAGAAGGAAGTTATGTATCTGGGACATCAGACTGATAAAGGAGTGAGACGAGTGTCTCATGAATGCATAGCGCAGGTTCTTGAATTGAAATTCCCAACCACATAGAGAGAAGTGTGAATGTTCCTGGGCATGATTGGCTTTTGAAAACAAAGGATCCCAAACATTTCCTTTGTGGTGAAGCCTTTACTGAGGCGGACACACACTGATGTCAATGACTGAATATCAAAGGATGATGAACGCATGGAAGCCTTTCAGGAGCTCAAAGTTTTACATTGCAGAGCACCCGCTCTTGGAATGTGAGACTATACCAAATAATTTGTACTTTTTTGTCATCAAAGAGATCGGTGTGGACCTTCTGTAGTAACACAAGCTCATGGGGAGACAATGCACCCTATTGGGTACTGCTCAGGTACTCTAGACCCGGTAGCAGCAGCATTGCCTGGTTGTCTCAAAGTGAATGCAGCTGTGAGCATTAGCATTCAGCAAACCGAAGGGATAGTGATAGCTATCCCTGATTTTTGTGGTCCCTGAGTTGATTGAAATTCCATTGACCTGCACCCACACACAGCACTTGACAAACAGCTGATTCACCCGCTATAAAAGAATCATTCTGGCAGCTGAAAATGTTTAAATCAGGAGATGCAACACACTTAACCCTTTTTCTCTATTGCCAACTCTAGAGGGCGAGGATGCTGGTGATTTTGACCATAACTGCATTAGCGCTACAGAGTTGTGCACAAACCAAGACCCGACATACTGGAGGTACCTCTTCCCGAGTCTGACCATACCTATATGTTGATCAGTCTTGCTTGAGAGACCAGCAGGGTATTTTCTGAGCCACCTATGCTGTATGTACACTGAGTGGGGGGGTGGAAGTGTCCTACCTGTGTCATGTAATGTCAGCATAAGTAGCGGAATTGATTGCACTTACTTGGACCTAGTTCATATAGGAGGGGTCATGAGTTACCATTTATACTGACAGCCAGTATGGGTTCTGAGGTGCGCATGCTTTTGGGCAGTTGTAGTTGCAATGAGGTTTCAAGACCTCTGTTGGTTCTCCCATTTGAAATGGACAGTATGTCTCCAATCTGATACTTTACAATTGCCAAAGGAAACTGCAGTAGTGAAAGGTGCTGGACACAAGAATGGCAGTGATTTTGTTACCAGAAGCAATCGCTATGCAGATAAAATTGCCCGATATTGAGCACAAGTCCAGCAGCTTTAACATGGATGAACCATTTAATGCAGAGTGAGAGACTATCTCTAATATGCTTCTGCATACTGGACATACCTTGAATGAGCTGAGAGAACTGCAGCACACTGCCCCAGAAGTAGAGAAGGCCAAATGGGAAAAGATATGATATGTAAAAACTGCCAGTGACTTTCGGGTGTCCAGTGGTAAGTCAGATCTCCCGATTCTATTTTGCATGCTATGGCACGGCATAGGATGGCCCCACATAAGTGGGTAGAGACAGACTGGTGTCCTCATATAGTTTGTATTGCTATAATTACCATTTTCTATCAATGGCAGAAGGTTTGTGTCAATGATGGGCTATCTGTCAGAAACAAAATGTGGGCAATAGAGTTGTGGTGACCATGAGCCACAATGGGATTGAGGCATATGCTACCCAGAGATGTGATAGACTGACAGTCACTAAACTATTGTTGCAGGAATTGATACAGCAATTTGGGATGCCAATCAGTCTTGAATCAGATCAAGGAACTCGCGTCAAAAGTGAGGTGATGCAGTTGCAATGTACAACATTAGGGATTGATCAGTAATTCCATTCTATTTACAGACCAGTAGCTTCAGGCATTGTAGAGATTGAACAGTACAATCAAAGCTAAGTTGGCCAAGGCCCGTGCCTGCACATCACTTAAACGGCCCAACGCTCTTTCTTTAGTACTGTTGAGCATTCAATGTACCCTTTGTAAGTGAACAGGATTGTCTCCTCACAAGGTGCGATGGGGACAGTCATGCAAATTCCTTCCATAACTGCAGCTGCTCTTGTGAATATCACAGATGACATGCTTCTTGAGTAAAGCAAGGCATTAACTTATGTGGTGCATTCAATCTCTCATCAGGTTTATGCTGCTATTCCAGCTGTCCGAGAATCTCCAGGACATGATTTGAACGCAGACGATTGGGCTCACATAAGGAAACATGTTTGTAAGCCTTGTCTAGAGGAGCACTGGAGAGGCCCTTAGCAGGTGATCCTGGTCACCAACACCGCTGTAAAGTGTGCTGGATATATGCCTCTCACACCAAGAGGGTAAGATGAGAAGAGGAAGAAGTGGAGTGAACATCCACTAACTTTTCGAGTAAAAAAAGATTTGAAGTCTCTGAGGCTTCTGAAGAAGAAGAAGGCCAGTCTGAGGGCCTACAGTCTCCATCTGCAGAGCATCATCTGGAACAAGAACCAGGTGGAGGTGACTACTGGTTTGAGACTACAATTTGTATTGAGATCGCAAATATGCATGGACAGTCAAAACAAACTTGCCAAAGCCAAGGTTGCATGACTCTGAGGACAGCACAGTGCAAGGGAGTGCTACCCCAGAGTAAATCTTTGAGGTAGTAAATCAGAACCAGAGATCTCAAAGCACCTCTAAGGATCGAGGCTTGACGGAGGAAGGTTTGTCAAACATGACAATGACATGGAAGAGACTACTGGTAACTAGAAAAAAACAAAGACATTAAGGAAAGTTAGTGAGTTAGAAGTGTCATGTGTCCCAGTTACGCCTAGAGTAAAACACTGGCATATTTGCATGTGCACAGGTTTCTTCCTAAAGTTGGCTTCACTCTCATGCAATGACTTTTGACACACATTTGCATCCGTGACAGTCTGGATTAGTTTCTTGGAAAATATACTTGCTTACAGAATCAACTTTACAAGAACACTATCATGCTACCTTGTCGCATTGTACAAGGTTTATACATATGTTGGACAAATGTGCTTATTGTTTTCATTGTTTTCGTACATATGGCGACATAGCTATCTATAACACACTAACAATGGCAGCCTGACCTAGATCTCTGCTCATGGCAAGGATGCCTTTTGTTATAAATAAACATCTGTTTCCGGGTGTTGGCAGAGGATCTCTTTGCTGTCATTGGCGAGGTCTCTCCATGCTGATGCTTTGGCCCAGAAGCCTGCTGATATCTCTATGAGGGGTGTCTGACTCGTGACCACAATGGGGTTCTAGATTCTTTACCTTTAGGTAATGGGTTTAGGATCATCCAGTATGGGGATTCTTGGCAGCACAGATACACACACACTAGACACCTAGGTTGGGAGATGCATAGTAGGAGTATGCTAGATTTCTATATTATTTTAAATGCTTATATTGTTTTAGCACAATGGTGAAACTTTTCACTTTGTTCACTGTCCTAATACTTCTAATAACTTTCATTTGTTTCTGTCTATTAATCATTGCAGCACATACATTTTATATAAGAATCATGTTGGCTGAATAAATATTGATAAGGCCTCATTGTGTATTTCTTGTATGTTTCTCAGAGAGAAAGAGAGCATAAGTGAATTAGCAAAAAGGTTCTAGATCTGTTACCAAGGTTCCTGGGGGATCAGGTTTGTCATGTTCAGTAGTTGTCAGAACAATTCGCTACCTGTCTAGGTTTAGAGATACTTATGGTGGCACTGTGAGCTAGCTGGCCTACGGCACAACATATCCTGAGGGGTTGCAGGAAATTAGCCTGGCCCATCCCCCCCTTTTGAAAACAGCCCGGGAATAGCTGGAGCAATGGAGCCATCCCGCACTGTGCATACTATTATCCATAACGGGGCCCGTTACATTCGCCACACTCGATCACAACTCCGATCTAGAAGGAGAGGAGGAACGGAGCTTGCATGCATGGTGAGCACCCTGCAAAGTCACCCATCTATAACGAGTGCGACACTCTGAAACGGAGCTTCACTGAACAAGCCTCCCTCACGAGGGCTTACCCGGACGAAGCCCTCAGCCCAACTCCGCCCCCCTCAGGCACGATCGACAACATCTATGCTCGTGTATACTGTGTGTTTTTAGCGGCCTGATTTCCTTCACATGGGAGCGGAGTTCGCATTAATTTTACCACATTTGCACAATCACATGAGTAAGAAATGCTGAACTAACGGGCATCATCTACCTCTAGACCTGCAAAATGGCGGCCCACACAAATCAGCGTTACCAATATTTTGGGGTTTGCCTCTAGCTTGTTGTTCTAGGCAGGAAGAGACTTCGACCCTCCAATGAAACAGACATAAGAACTGAGAAAGGACAAAACACCCATAGAGCCACAGAAACTGAAATAGGACTACTACTGGTTTAGCCCAGCTAATGGAAAGAGACACAGGACTATCTCGCTGGCTATGATTTCCACTCCTAAAGATGTGGCCATCTTGGACTAACTCCCTTACAGTGGGCTAGCCCCTGTACGTTGCTAGATAACACCCATCGATCTCCCTATCTACACATACAGGTCAGAATTTCAATTTTTAATTTTTTTTTATCTTGTTCAAGAGTGCTCCTGCCTCACCCCCCCATCTTTCACTCGCCTGCTACGGTGCACTTACCACGTTACCTGAATTAACCCCTACTCCTCCCTCCCCCTTCTTTCCCTCTGCCCCAAACCAACGCCACCACCCCCGCTGCACCATCACCTCCTTTCGCACGTCTACCCCCCTTCCCAAGCCCATCCCCCCCCCTTCACAGCACAGGCCCCCATTACGGTTCACAAACACGCATGACGCCCCGTAACACCCTATCCCATACTAACTAGTGCCAACCCCACTATGGAGCGCACAGGCGTACATACCTACACCATCAATTACCCCCCAACCTCTGGAAAAAAGCAGCCAAACGCTTTAAACACAATATGTTAAAACTACACCCTGAAACACCAATCTTGGATCCCTACTTCTCTACAAAGGGCACATAACCACTGACATCATTTTCCACACCAAAAGAAGAGCACAATGGAGGAAATCCTTCCTAGTTATATTCTCGATCTCCTCCACCAGGAAAACTGCACACGGTCTCACAATCTCTATCTCCCCCTCCCCAATCTTCAAAGCTGCAGCAACCATCACCATCTACCATAACGGAATCATTCTCATGCAATCAACTGACCGCAGCTTAAACCTGCTGGATAACATCTTCCCCATCATCAGAGAAGGAGTTATAAAACCCCAACCCTCCCCCAGGCGGCTCCCACCACCAGCACACAGCCTATCACCCCGCCAAATTCTACCTCTAGCCACGCTCCGCTGATATCACAATCAATATTTATACCCGACCTCAGTGCTACCCCCCTCCCTGCCCGACTCCTCTATAAGACGCTCCCCCCTTATTACTCTACCAGCATTTACAGCCATTCCAGACTCAACATTCTCCCCTGGAATTAACATATTTCCCCCCATTGCCAACACTACCTCCTGCAAAACCATCACTCCCACAACCACATCCTCACCGCACACCTCTGCGCCTCCTACATCGACACCCCACTCCAGTCCAGTCCCCCCGATCCAGATAGGGAACCAGATAGGATGCCTCAAAACAACCTAGAATACGTGCTTCCTTCTTACCACCCACAGGACGTAAGCACACCTCCCACGCCCATAATACATTCAACAATCTTGCTACCAATTTCACCAGACCCTAAACTTGACGAGATTCTATTCTCGTTACAGCAAATCAAAGAAGAACTACAAGCTTTAGCTGAGGTTTTTCTGTGCCAACCCTGGAACACTAGGTTGGCACGACAGACCAAATCAAACTTCCACATGGCCCACTCAGTAGTCACCTCGAAACATTCGCCCCCTAGGTGGAGATCAGTTCCTTTTCACAATACTTCAACCCGCCCAATCCGCAGGACCAATCCTCTATTGGAGAAAGACTTACTCTCTCTACTCCACTCCAATGAGCTCCCACATCCGAATCCCAACACTATGCCTCCAGATAACCCCCCCAAAAAGGCTCTAATCCCAACTATTCCTCCCAACACTCACAGGCCCACTAAACACAATCCTAGAGGTATAATCAAAAACAACCTTAGACAAGTTCCCCTTATTCAGGAACCCAATACATCCCTCATCACGCCCCGTCTTAAGTGTATACTACTAAATTGGGGATCGACCTCAAGACATGCAGCCAACATAGCTGACCTCATACTTACACAAGAACCGGATTTGCTAATTTTGACCGAAACTTGGTTAAAGGAATCCTCTACACCCATCATCGACATACTGGTACCCCCAAACCACGACATCATCAGACTGGACAGAATTGTTAAGCCAGGGAGTGGCA
Source organism: Triturus cristatus (assembly GCF_964204655.1). NCBI lineage: Eukaryota > Metazoa > Chordata > Amphibia > Caudata > Salamandridae > Triturus > Triturus cristatus. The sequence continues at coordinate 450,060,611 of NC_140592.1, forward strand.
TCACCTGCATATACCGAAACAATCTCTCAGTAAACCGATCCCAATCTCCAGTATTCCCCTTTTGTGAATACATATGCCTCGACATCACTAGCAATGGCAAACCAGTATGCTCTCTACACACCCTCTATCATCCACCAGGTGACAACCTCAACTTTACCGAACATTTCATGGCCATAGTCTCTACTAATGCCGGACATCAAAATACCCAAATATTTGTCGGAGACCTCAATCTCCACTGGAATGACCCCAATGATGCAGCGGTCAATAGTCTCAAAAATTTCCTCTCTGACCTCGACCTCACCCAAATTTGTAACAGCTCTACACATGATAAAGGAGCAATCCTTGATTTAGTAATCTCTAAAGTTGATTCCATCCAGCTAGATACGATCCATCCATGTGATTGGTCCAATCATCATATCATCACCTTCTTCGTCAATGAAACAGTGAAACTTAATTCGACTCAACCCACAAGACCTAAAGTATGGAAGAGGGATCTGAAAAACATTGTTCCTAACAATCACAACCTCCAGCTCCAACTTCCTTCTTTTACCTGAAGGGATATCCGATGTTCATGATCTCACCAACCACTACTTCACTTCCATAAACATGATATTAAACGAGGTTGCCTCACTTCCACAAAAGACTCTAAGCCTTGGTACGATGGAAGACTCAACGAGACAGATGATCCTTAAGAATAACTAAACGTAGATGGAGATCAGTTCCATCCGCCAATCACCTCAAGATACTAAGAAAGAAGAGAAACGCCTACTACAGAAAGATCAAGCGCAGTAAAGCAGACTTTTTCAGTCATCAATTAGACAAGGCCAAAAATCGTCCCCAAAAACTTTTCAAGCTAATCAAAACTCAATCTAAGGATGCACCTCACTGCCCCCAAGCTAACTTAGGCTCACGACCCAATTGTGAAGAATTTGCCTCCTTCACTCTGAAGACCGATAACATAAAGAAGGACCTATTCAACGATCTAATCACACATACTGTCACACACACGGACTCCTCATCATCATCTCTTCTCGGAGCCCCACATCGAAATCCACCAAAGTTCGACCTAAAAAATAATGCATGCTGGTCATCCCTCAATACCTAGAATTAAGAAAATATACTCAAAATGCTTACTGCTCTGAACCCTGCCAATCACTTCACTGACCCTCTCCCAGCAAACTTGATAAAAGACTTCACCCTGCTGCTGCTGCCTCTTTGGACCAAGATCATAAATAACTCTTTACGCCAAGGATCCATCCCTGACATCCTCAAATACGGGCAGGTATCCCCCATCCTAAAGAAACCTACGGCTGACCCAGCGGACTTAAACAATTACCGCCCAATATCCAACATCCCTACCCTGGCCAAACTCTTCGAAAAATGTGTACACCTCCAGCTTGTAAGACATATAGACCATTTCAACCTACTCAACAAATACCAATCAGGTTTCCGTGCAGGTCACAGCACTGAATCAGTCATGACCCATATAATTGACAATGCACTACAAATCCTAGACCAAAACGAAGCCTGCTTACTCATCTTGCTCGACCTTTGATACCGTCAAACACGACAACCTGCTAGGCCTTCTGCAACACAGAATGGGACTATCTGGATCAGTTCTAAACTGGTTTACTTTGTTCCTCCAAAAGAAGATCGCAACGATTCAAGGTCAACCACTCCCTGTCCAAACCCTTCCCAGTCACTTTAGGAGTCCCACAAGGATCTTCCCTATTTCCGACACTGTTCAACCTATTCATGGAACCACTCACTGAAATTCTATACTCGTCTAACATCCAATATCACATGTACGCAGATGACATAACTATACCTAAAGATTCATTCTCTAGAAGACATCAAATCGCTCAACACAACTCTCGGAAAAACTCAGACCTGGCTGGCGGAAAACCATCTAAAACTGAATACTCTCAGAAACTGAATTCCTCCTAATCGCTCCTCCCGCCCAAGTACCCATAATGCAGGACTGGCTCAAACACCTAACAGCACTCAACTGCCAACCTCTTATCATTGACTCAGTGAAATCGCTGGGTGTAACGCTGGACAGAAATCTCAATATGCAGAAACACATCAGCAACTCAACAAAAGGAGCAAACTTTCAGATAAATACGTTGAGAAAACTGAAACCTTTCCTGCCTGAAAATGACTTCAATCTGGCAGTACAAGCTCTAGTCATCCCAAGAGTGGAATATGGTAGTGTCTCTCTCTGCGGCCTTCCCAGTTCTTCAATTGTCCCTCTAAGAGCCTCAATCAACGCCGCAGCTAGACTTATTATTGGCTCCAAAAGAAGCTCCCACATATCCCCGGACCTAAGATCCTTTAATTGGCTACCTTTTGAAGCCAGAATTCAACTAAAAATATCATGTATGACGCATAAAGCCATTCATCATGAGACACCCAGCTATCTGGCACAGAAACTGGAGCCCTCATGTGGGAACAGATCTTCCAGAAGTGCCAAAAACCTCTTACTGAAACCGCAAAGATTCAACAAAAAGAAAACATACAACTAAACCTTTTCAGGGATGGCGCTGAGGGATGGCGCTGAGAATGTGGAATGCTTTGCCCCCAGAAACTAGACTTAATCTCTTTTCATGGCTAAGTTCACTTGAGCATGGGCTACTGTTATTACTCGACTCAACACTTGATCTACATGGAACTATGTATTATTTACTTTCTCTCTATGTATCCCAGATATTGTGTCTATATTATGCTTGATCTATATGGAACGTTATGTTATGCACCATATACCTATGTATCTACGATATGGTGATTACACTATCATTGACTAACATGGAACTATATGTTATTTACCATGTACCTATGTATCTCAGATATTTACCTTGCAAAGCACTCTGATACCCGCAAGGGTCTTGTTCACACTATATAAAACTTTCAAATAAATAAATAAAATCCCAACAGTTATGCTGTCCACAAACGCTCAGTTCCTATCGTAGGATGGAAACCAGTGGTGGCTCTTCCGCTAAGGCGGAGGAGCGTCGCCCCACTGCCAGGAGCAGGGAAGAAAGTTATTATTTTATTTTTTCCTCCTGCAGTGTGCGTGAGGGGGCCGGGGCAGGGCTGCAGGGGAGGAGTGGTAGGCAATCCTGTGCGCAATGACTGTTTGGTCAGCCCTCTCAGGCTGCCCAAAACAGTCATGCGCACTCCCCTGTTCTCCATGTAGGCTACATTACAGCTTTAATGGAGAACATGCCCACCCCTACAGCCCCTGGCTGAGCGCGTGTCATGGCGCTTAGACCTATCACAATGCTCCATTGGAGCATTGTGATTGGCTTAGGGGGGGAAGTTGGCTGCCTGCTTCCTGTCCGACCTGGAGTCAGACACAGGCGAGCAGGAGAGAAGACATGGGACCCGGTGGCAGCAAGGTACGTTTTTTTTGTTTTTTTTAAAGTACCCTGCGACCCACCCCTCCACACCCGCCCTCCTACCCGCGAGCCGTTCCGGCCGATCCTGATAGAAACTACACAACAGAAGAACCAGAGCAAGCTGATCAACCTGACTCTGTGGACAAAAGCATAGACTTGACTACTTCCAAACGACCCAAAAAAAAATAAAGCAAAAGGTCAATAGAAGGTTTTCAGACCCAATTTGGACATACCTGGTGTTAGACCTAGCATCCTTGGTGTTATGGTCCTCTGTCTTTTTGCCTCTGCCTCCTGTATTTTTGCTGTGTGCTGGAGTTCGTTTTTGCTTGTCTAGATGCTCTGGGCACTTTGCCATTGCTGATCAGTGTCAAACTGCAAGTGCTACCAATGCAAATTGTGGTTATGGATTGGTGTTTCCATGATTGGCTTATTTGATATACATTTAAGTCCCAAGTACAGTGCACTGTGTGTGCCCTGGGCCTGTAAATCAAATGCTGCTAGTAGGCCTGCAGCCCTGATTGTGCCACCCACACAAGCAGCCTCTCAAAGGGTTCACAGAACTGCCACTGCAGTGTCTGCGCACAGTTTTAACTGCCATGTCGACCTGGCAAGTGCATCCACTTGCCAGGCCCTAACCTTCCATTTTCATACATATTAGGCACCCCTAAGATAGGCCCAAGGTACCCCCATGGGCAAGGTGCAGTGTATCTGACAGGTAGGGCATGTACTGGTGTGTGTGACATGTGCTGATAGTGAAATAGAGTGTGATTCATTTCTCACAATTGAAAGGCTATCTGTAGAATATAATGAAGTATACTTTGGAATATCTTACAAGTATAAGTCCCATGGGGACCAGATAGAAAGATGGAGTTTAGTATGCCTGAACTCAAAATATAAAAATACATCTTTTAGTAAAGGTGACTTTTATATGGTGTTTTTAAAAAAAAAAAAATAACCACTTTTAGAAAGTAGTTATTGTCTTGCTTAGCCATCCTGTGCGACTCTGCAGGTTTGTGGATTGACTGACTGGTTTTGGAGTGACAGGGGCTGGGGATGTACATTCTCTTCAGACAGCCACGAGGGGAGGAGAGTCAAGGTGTGTCCTGGCTTGCCTGGATGAGTCAGGGATGGGCTAAGTAGACCTGGGCTGCATTTAAGAGTAGAGGGAGGAGACTTCCCTGCACCTGAATAGGCCTGGTCTGTCTTGGACAATGCTGTTTCCACCTCCTGCCAGGAAGCTGGGCCAGAGAGGACAGAACTGGTCTTCACAAGCGCAGAGACTCTCTGCCACAAGAGAACATATAAAATTGAGTATAAATATTGGGGCCCAGACCCCAGAACTTTAAATTACTTCTAGACTCAAGAGGAACCACTGGGAATAAGAAGAGATGTGAAAGCTGAAGGAGAACTACTGCCCCTTTGCTGTGTGGGGTTGGCCTGAAGTAGCTGTTTCTGCCAAGGAGAGGACCAAGACTCTGCTGTGTATCCCGCTTGAAGAAGATCTCCAAGGGCTTGAGCTTCTTGCCTCCTACTCTGAAGTCTCAGGGACACAAAGACCTAATTTCCTCTGTCCTCCTGCACCTGGAACTGCTGTTTCAGCTGCCACAGAAGGAAATAGCAACACCGACAAGTGATGCTGCAACCTGTAATGAAGCCGTGGGCACCGCTCATTAAGTGCACGATGCACCGCCCAGATGCCTGCCAACGCCATACCGTACCGACTCCAACACGTCACCAAGGTCGCTGCCTGCACTGGAGCCGAGGGCACAGCTCGTGACACTCGCAATGCAACGCCCTGACTCACATCGCAGCCCCTACCTCACCGTCGCCGGTGCTTCATCATCGCAGAGCCTCCCGAATCCATCAACCCCGCCTAGTCCGATGGTTGCCTGACTGACATTGATGAACCTTTCTGAGATTGAGACCAGTTATACAAAGAGCTCATCTATGTCAATCCATGGCAAAGGCGGAAAAGGACGATCACAGAGTTAGGGTAAGGGCCAAAGGACATTAAAGCCTTAGGCCTCCAGTGGACGCAAAATAAAAATCCCTGCAGCTTTCGAGCAAGGGCAGTGATGGCAGGGTAGAACTTCGAGGACTAAACTCCCACTATCTGCAATTTTTAGATTTCCTTGATCAGACCTAAGCTAACATGGTGCAGCAATGCTGCAAATTCTTGCTTGTAGTTTTAGCAATTGCCATTTCAGTTTCTATGCTTGGATGGCTGTTAGATGTTTATCTGTTGGTTGGTGATATACCTCAGTAAACACTAACATTAAGCTTGCTGTCAGTAAACCAATACATGGGAAAAAAGTTTCACATGTTCCACAGCATATGAGTGGTTAGAGATATAACGTCTATTTTCAGATTTTAGTTGAATATGTGAAAGGTATGCAAGTAGAAAAGTGTTATATGTGTTCTTATCTTCCAGGCTCTGCAGCTAAGGGGGAAGCCTATTATCCCGTCCTACTCATTTTCATGCTCTGTCTTAATAGACCTCTTTTATCAACAGACCTCAATTAAGTTGTTTTATTCGGATTATGATAAACTGTTAGAAATTGTGCCAAAGGTGAGTGACGCAAACATATAGTTGTGGGCTATTAAAATGTTCTCTATTTTTAAAAGTCTTTTAAGTTAAGGAATCAGCGTGAGTATATGATGAAATTCTTTACTACAGCAACTAACATGAGCACTACAAACTAAAGAATGCACAACGCAACCTGTAAAATGAGAAGAGATGAAAGAGTGTTTGCAGACGAGCTGAAGAGAAGAATAAGAATAGATGAAGAAAAAGGGGAAGGGCAAAGGATAACAGGGGCAGAGCATATTATTGGAAAGGGTAGAAGACCTTAAAGGAACTGCCCACAAGATGGAGCATTGACATCGCCAAAAAGAGATACTTACATATAATATGGAAACTGAGAAAAATGAGACTGTTGAGATATTGGGGTGGAGTGACAGGTATTATCTGGTAAAAGGCAGAACGTTTTTTGAATTAGAGGTAAGTATTAAAGGCATTTATTATGTGTGTGTTAAGTCAGATTATTTTTAGTTTAACACAACTGGGTAGGTAGATGTTATGCAGCCCTAGTCTTCCCTAGGATCCATCACACTAACAAGATGGATTTTCCTCTTGATGCCCCCAAGATGGAGCATTGACATCGCCAAAAAGAGATACTTACATATAATATGGAAACTGAGAAAAATGAGACTGTTGAGATATTGGGGTGGAGTGACAGGTATTATTTGGTAAAAGGCAGAACGTTTTTTGAATTAGAGGTAAGTATTAAAGGCATTTATTATGTGTGTGTTAAGTCAGATTATTTTTAGTTTAACCCCTTGAGTGCCCATGACGAGATGGTCTCGTCATGGGCCGCGGTTGCGCTGTGCCCATGACGAGACTATCTCGTCATGAGCCCCGCCCGCTAATGAAACGCCCGGCACAGGGCGTGGAAAGGGCGGGGCACACAAGGGGTTAACACAACTGGGTAGGTAGATGTTATGCAGCCCTAGTCTTCCCTAGGATACATCACACTAACGAGATGGATTTTCCTCTTGATTGCTATATAAGAGAAAGTAAGCATAGTTTTAAGCAGATCCTTAGGGATATTTTCAGAGCACTTCAGATCAGAAGACTATCCATCTTAGTAGATCGGCTTGCTACTCTAACACTGTAGGAGCTTTAACAGTCTTAAATAAAGAATTGCTTGCCATGAGAGCTATGACTATGCATAATCGTCTTGCGGTGGATTTGCCCCTCGCAAAGGAAGGTGGAGTTTGGAAGTCCTTTATGCTTGGGAATTCTGTGCATCTATACTGTGCAAAGATAAGCAGCTTGACAGCGAAATTACTAATATTACAAACATAACACATGAACTAACTGAGCTGGAAGAGTCAGGTCCATGGCAAAGAATAGATTTGGTATTTGGATCTATTCTAAAAAGGCTTTTCTAAGATAGGGGAGTAGCTTGGTAGTGTAGGTGGAGAAATTCTAAAACTGCTGTTAACTCCTCTTCTGGTTATACTAATTGGCATTGCATGTGTGCTTATTTTCCTAAACTTTTGCAAGATAATTTCGTCAAGCAGTAGAATAAACTGTGGGTATAAGAAGCTGTCAGCAACAAGAGGAACAAAAGAAAGACTGTTAAGGTAAAGGTTGTAGAAATGCAAAGTGATCTCCACAACACCTTGAAGGATTTGGAGGAACTCAAGGAGAAGAACCCGATTCAGAAATCATAAGAGGGGGGGGTAGCGAGAGCTGGTTTCTTTTATTTGCTTTAAACACATTAGAAACCGAGCTTATGCTAGTAATTAATGTTCCAAACACCACAAGATAACTACTGCTGCTTTTCCTTGTTCTAAATAAAGAGTTGCAAGTTTTACAATAATAAATAAAGTCCCAGAGACTTCTCCCAGCGCATTACCTTACCATGGACACCCCAACTGTCTCAGATTATTATTGTACAATTTATCAACTAGCATGCTTGAATAAACTGTGAGACCAACTAAAATCCAATGTAATACTACTATGAGAGAATCCTCAAATGTACTCTGTAGTAAAATGTTTCTTCTTGCTTGATCCTCATTGGTGCATATCCTGAGAACCATGGACTTGTTTAGAAATGCATGAGAGTCTTTGTCTTAAGTCTTATAAAAGAACATGCCATCCCTACTTCCCACCTTTAGAAGGCAAATCTATGCTGAATTTCATACAGAACTTTACTAAGTTCTTTGTATTTATGAAATGTATGTTTCGTGGTAAAATTATTGATGGCATAATTAATGTATTTTGCCTATTAAGTCCTGATATAAACCTTCAACATTATAACCGTCTGTCATTCTTGTTGCGAATGTTGCAGTCCCTGTTATTGAAATGGATATTGCTGTATTAAGTGACATGTCTAATCTTGGGGCATCAAAGTCTGTATCAGGACTACACCTCTCCTGGTCCTAGCCGCTGCCATGCTTTTGGCATTATCAATTAAGGCAGGTATGCGCGCCAACAGGTTTCCATACCTCCATTGCTCTATCTGTAATGTTTGTGCAGGTGACTGTACTTTCTTTGCTCTCCTCTCGAGCGGATGTCTGCACTGGCTTAATTCTTACCACTTTTCCAATGAACTATTAGCAGTATTTTGCACACTTGGTTATAATGTTGCAGTGTAGTAGTTGCATGCCCATGTACCTTGTTATTGTATTGTAGGTTTATATAGCGCTTACTACCCCTGAAGAGGTGTTGAAGTGCTTTTTTTCTAATACATTGAGAAAGTGCACTTTCTGCGATAACGTGCCAACAAAAATGTACTGCAGAGAAGATAATAAAAAATGCACCTACCGTGCATTTCAAAATCATCCTACATTGCCCCTCTTCCCACATCCTCCTGGTCCACCCCACTATGAGAATCAGTTCTTCAGTGTTGGTCTGAAACTGAGTCACACCCTCTCATCATCACCTAAATAAATCAAAGCTTAGTGGTGACCTGCAGTGGAGTGGGAAGCTGACAAACCTTCACTTTGATGCCCTTTGTGGGACAGAAAGTGACCCAGCGAGAATTTCTTCATTTCATAACCTTCAGAATATGCATACCTGCCAACTTGAGGAACAATCTCACTGTGTGAGGAGGGGCGGGCCTCCTGCAGAGTAGTATCTAGGAGGCACTTTTGAACCCCACCTGCATCCAAGCCCCCTTCTCCTATAAAGAAAAAGCTTGCTGAGGCTGGTGCCGATGTCCTGGGGTGTTTTTATAACCCTTAATAGACGTCGGCAGTTCAAAAACTCAGAAAATGAGTGGTTTTCAGCTTGTTTGCCCAACCACTGTGTGATATCAGCTCCTCACCAGGATATGGAAGCCAATGTCGTGTATCACACGGTGGCACCGTGTGAGTTGGCAGCGATGGCATATGCTGGAGAAATGGGAAACAAAATAAAGGCTGTGAACATTTTTCCCTGCCTTAGGATGATTAATGGTCAAGTAACCCTAATGGCACATGCTTTCATAGATTTCTGAACTCTAGGCAGTAACACAAGGAAAGACACACCTTTTGCTGTCTCTGTATAAACGGAGGTTGACGCTGCCAAACAAGACATTCAGGACAAGTAACTCCAAAGGCAGTGTCAGTCTAGAGCAGGGTTCTCCAATGTCGGTCCTGATCAATGCCAGATTTTTAAGATAACTACACTTATCTAAATGTGGATATGCTAAAATCTGGCATGGATCCAGCCCTCCAGGACTGACACCGGAAAACCCTGGTCTAGAGCACACATACCTTTGGCTGGACAGGTAAAATGTGCCCAGGTGTTTACAGCTTGGTAATCACTCGAAGAATGATGGATATAGGCATATCACTCTTTTTTACTTCTCTATAGCATCTATGCAAATCCTAAAAGGGTTCTCACCATCTAAGTTTTAAACAGCCACAAGAAGCGTTTGAGCTTGAGTGTTAAGTATGTACAGTGCCAGCACCCAGCACAAACATCAAATATATAATCATATTTCAGTTCTCAACTACAGGGGCTGTAGCAGTACTAAAGGTGTGCACTTTTCGTTTGAGCATGTGTCCTAATAAAAAGAAGAGGAAGCCAAAACTGAAACAAGAGGTGCAATAGATTATGGATGTTGCTAACATTGACACAATAAATTAGTGGTGTGTGGCACCAAGGTAGGTGATACTTTAAAATGGAGAAAATGAAGAGTTAACTTAATCATTAAGGTAAATCTTCATTTTAATGTTCTCCCATTTAAAAGCATTCAGAAACATTTTGTTCTCACACTCAAATAGTGTGTTGACAAGGACTTTTAGTTAAGATGTAAATCTGCTTCAATAATTCACCTCAGTGTCCTGGGTCATATATCTGACTCCAGCACCACTCATTATAAGGCACTGCTATCTGCAGCCTGACCATAATAATGTTGAACAAAGACTTCCCTTAACTCTAAATGGAAAATTTGCCTGCTCCCAGGCACTCCCTTTTTGTATAAACAGGGGATGTAGTCTGCTGGGTGAGAGGCTATTTTCATGGATAGGTAGGTGTACATGCTTTACTAAATAGGTATTATGCAAGGCTGTTTTGCCTTGCTACTGTTATTTTTTTACACTTGTGCTGTAAAATACACTGTTTGCATCCCTTTTTTCAGACATTTGTAGTAAATGAGCACTGTAAAATTCTCCTTTTTTTTTTTTTAAGGTTGTGGCAGTTGGGGTTCAATCTCGTTTACTCCACTTTACAATTCAGGGCTCGCTGTGCTCACACATTATACTCAGGTCTAAAATGTTCAGCCTTCCACTTTTAAAATCCACCAGCCGCTACTGGATTCCTCATCATTTGACATCAACATTTTGATGGGGAAGCTCTTCAAAAGTGGCCTGAATCAGCCCCAATCTCCCATGAGAAAAGCAGTGAAAGTCAATTTCCATTGCTGAATTCAAAGACTTTCATTTTTTTTTGTTTGGCACTTGAAATTGAAACGTCTGAGAAAATCTCCTCAGTGTGCTGTCTTTAAAGCAAGTGTCCACCAAATAATTCAAGCCTGCTTATGGACTGTGAAAACTCCGGCTTGCCTAAAAAGATGCTTTGAAATTAATCAGCTATTCAAATACACGTGAGCTTTCTAAAAAGTCCTGTTTGGCATTAACCTGAGAGTCTCTAGGCAACTCTGACATACTCAACCTCAGATATCCGATACCAACATTTAAACTGAGATTGTTCCTCTATTTCAGATTAAATCACCTTCGAACGTTTTTAGGTCTCGCGCCTAGTGTTGCAGTGTGCAGCACAAGACCTCTTGTAAGGGGGTTCTAAAAGCTGCTCACACGCTCGTGCGTGTGATCAGGCTTTCGACGCCCGCCATTGTCTTTCGTGTGTTTTTTCTTTTTTTTAAAAGGCACGTGATTGGGCAAATGCGGGCGCATGTCCAGCCTTTGAAACACCCATTCCCGTCGGTGGCCAGCACACGCAGCAGCGCTCCCTAGCCCCCGCTCCTCTGGTGCACGTGCACCACTGGTTTCGATGGCGTGGAAGCGTAATCTGCAGTCAGCCCCACGAGGTAAAGTTGGAAGCTCTGTTCGTGATACGAGCCACGGTTCGATGTGGCTTTGACATTGTTACCTACGGAGAAATGCTCCTCCTGTAATACCACGTGTTCCATAAATGTATGTCGTATGTTCCTACCATTGCTAGCGGCCGGCCGGAAGGTTGTGGGCCCATACTTGTATACTTTTAAGACCTGTAATAAACGGTTTCAACAAAAAAAAAAAAAAAAAAAAAAAAAAAGACTGTTGTAATACTGAGGTCCCTAGCTACCGCTTGACTTGCCAGCAACATGCCCGGCGACGAGGTGAGGAATCCCTGCGACATCTTAGAACTAGACCTTGGTGCTGCTCCGTGAGTCACAACCACTCTTCTCACCCCGCTTAAATTAGATGTAAAATGTAGCCTTCTCACCATGCTTTATCACTGATTGGTAATAATAAGGAGCGCAGGTGCCTCTAAACTGAAGGGCTTTATGACAAACATGGGGGCTAGGAAGTAAAAAAATTTATGACCCGCATCCTCTGCCGTCTATGGTTTTCCTCGTATTTTGCCTTTCGGTTAACCAGAGCCATATATTTTCTTTAGAGCCAGTAGATAGTCACAGTTTCAATGTTGAGCGTGTCCTTTACGAGGACGGGCCTGCCAATTTAGGATGTGCTTCTAGTCTAACGGTAACTTACGAGCATAGCCTGTTTATTTAAACCGACCGTTTACATCTTGTTCAATTTGCCGTGCAGTAAAAGACAGATGTCGAATGTCATGCTCTGTGGTCCGAGGGACATTGGTGTTTTAAATGTCTGTAAATGAATTGTGCAGCTATTTAGGAAAGCACAAATGAAGCCCTTTTGTGTAATTCTGACGTGTGTTGGAAACAAATATTTTAAATTCAAAACAAATCCGTACACTAAGTGATGACGTTTCCACACATTCTCGTTTGTGCGTTATAGAAATTTTACAGTAGAACTGTATGTCTGCAAATGCAATGGGCATTTTAATTGTAAACGTGTTGTATGTAAATAGCAGTGCGCTACCATACTGTGCAATACTGCACACTGTCACTCTGCTCTAAACCCCTCTACTCTTTGCCATTCAAATCCATGGCTTGCCTCACCCCTCCTTGACATGCATCTCTAGGACACACCATTCCACTCTTCCCCACGCTACTCTTACATGCCCCTCCACGCCCCACCACTCTACACATTGCTTCTTTGCCACTCCATTTCACAACACACTGCTCTACACCCCTCCACTCTAAGACACGCTGTGCCCGCCGCGACAATCTACACTATCACAACCATCTGTGACATCCTACTCCCCTCTATGCCACTCTGCGACAGTCGCCTCCACTCAACTGTTTATGGTGTTTTGGGTGCATGTGTGTGTGTGTGTGTGTGTTTTAAAAATAAAGTATTGGTATCTCTGACATCTGGCTACATGGCTGGACTGATCGATCAGTACAGAAAAAGTCACGCTTTTTAGATGCTTATGAGCTAGCTTTTATAAATGTATCAAAAGACAATTTATTCATACATTACTTGCTCCATCACTTGAGGAAAGAACATAGAAGCAAGATCTGGATGATGGCATCTGATGCTTCTAGAATTCAGATCACCGTTTCTAGGCATTAATCTTGTTGCTTCGTGGGTGTCGAGGGTATTGCCAGAGCCTCCAGCATTTCACAGTTTTGAAATTCGCTAATCAACAACAAAATTGGCGAACAAACATAATGCGTGCACAACTTAACCTGATGGCTGCAAAATGTTAAAAAAAGCAGGCTTGTGCCTATGAAAGAAAAGCAAGTCTCATGGTGCATGGATATTTAAGTTTACTTTCCATACTGACTGACTTTTGGCTCCGCTTCACCGGCAGCACATCTTACAATGCCTTTACATGTCACAGTATAGTCGCTTCCTGAGGAGCTGTAGCACAGTTTGGCCCAGGCAAAGACTAAGATGTGTGATCTTAGGCCCAATGGTGGTCTCTGGCTCAGAGGTCACCCTTGTTGAAAATGAAGCTCTGTTTTTTAGGTCTTGGACTGACGTAAGCAGCGCATGCGCTGCTCTCGTCTTACGAGACTTCTTGGAATCGATACGATTCCAGAAGACTCGTCTCAGCTCCACCTTAAGTTTTTATTCATGCACGTCCTTTGGCGTCACAAATTATGCCAAAAGCAGTGCAATGATTGCACTGAAGGCATGTCACTCACTGCTTGTTGCCACCTTGTCTCCATTTAGACACGCCCACCGGGATTGGCTCTCTAACCGGCGGCAGGAGACAGTGTCTCCTTATTAGCCGCCACTGGGATTCACAATTCCAATCCATATAAACAAGCATTTGCAATGCAATAGGTCTCGCATTTGCGAGAGTTTAATCAATTGGCATTGTAAATGACAATGCCTTTTATTTATGTTTTAAAAATCAACACTTAAATTAAAGGCATTGTCATTTACAATGCCAATAGCTCAAACTCTCGCAAATGCGAGACCTATTGCATTGTAAATGCTTGTTTTCTAAACTATGAAGCTGTATCTTAGTCCTCTGTCCTGACGTTCCTTGAATTATATTTGTACAAAAAAACATTTTCCAATAGAGCTTAAAAAAAGACAAAGGGTAAAAAGGTTACAAAATCATATTACAACTTTTACTGTTTTTACACATTTTGCTATGCCATTCACAGTATCAAGATAGGTGTCGACTTGATATTAGGAATGGATTATGGGCGTTCTAATTTGCGACACTATATTCTGTTCTGCCTTAGTTAACCTTGAATCAAAGGCTGGCTCTAACCACGAAATCGCAAACGACAAACATTCCCACCTCAATGATAGGGCCTGTTCATCTTTCAAAAAATTCAGACAAGAACACAGACAAAACTTGCACAATAGGTTCCAAGAAGCAATATTTTCTTTGACATGTCGCAATTGTCTGCAGCAATGGTGATTCCGTAAGGCAATGCTGTGAACAAGGACTTTGGCAGTCCGAAACGCCTAAGGCAATGGAATTATGCCGGTTTGTGCCACACTATTGAGAACCTGATGGGTCGTGCAGCTTCAATTGAGGACACAATGGTAGACATATATACACATTCATATATATACATATATACATATATACAAATTACCTACTGGCGGTCGCCAGTAGGTAGTTATAGTTAGGACCTATTTTCCATAGGAAAAGCATTTTTTGTTTTCCCAATAACTTTGGCGTCGTTTGACGAATCATCGCGAAATTTTCAAAACTAGTGGGGCGCTCCGGTCAGCTCCTGTCTTGAAAGTTTTGGGGATATTCGCCAAGCGGGGCCAAGAAAAAAGGGGGGGTCCCAAAACGTGTTTTCTCCATGTTATTTTCCATAGGAAATTTTAGACACGGCTACAGCCCGAACTGCTGAACGGAATTACACCAAATTTGGCAAAAAGGTATAACTTGGTTCAGAAAGCGTACTTTTTTTTAAAATGGTGTAAATCCGTTCAGTAGTTGCTGAGAAATTCAAAAATAAAAGTTTCGATATCTAGGGCAGCGGTGGATTCGCAACCTCTCCCGACCACAAGCTTCACTGTGATTGGCTGCCAACACTCCAAACCAGGAAGTGTTGGCAGCCATCTTGTGACTCGGTAGAACCGAGTCAAGAGAAAACAGTGAAACAAAGATACAAAACAAGAAAAGGGGGCAGGGTAGAAACACCCTGGCCTCACAGGCCTGCTCAGGGGGTCCCACAAGGACCCCCAGGGCCAAAAAAAAGCATTTTTTAACAATAATTTCGGCAGAAGTTGTGTTGGAGTCGCGAATCCCGCCTAAATTATTTTTTTTTAAATGAAGCTTCATTTTCTATAAGCCCCCGGGTGGGCCATATTCCCCTATGTGCAGCAGAGTGCATAAGAATTTATTATGTATTTCTTCCTCTATGTTATGTTATGCAGTGGTGTACATCAAGGATCTCTGTATATTCACTCCTTTAGACATATGATTGCATAGGGGTTGCTGCATACATTAATTCTTCCGTGCGGTGGTTTGCATAGGGGCTAAACATACACTCCCCCTCTAGGCGTATGTTTATTTAGGGGATTCTGCATGCATTCCCTCTTCTGTGCAGAGGGTCGGGTTGTCCCGGGTGGTCAGTGCAGTGCTGGGAACCAACAGAAAGTTAGAGAGTCGGCACCAGGTGGGAACCCAGTAATCGGAGATTAATTGTGTTAATCAGAGTTTCCCACCCGGAGCCATCCATCAACGGCAGCCAATGATCCTCGCTTCCTCCAATGCGCGGGGTCAGGGGACACAGCTCCGAACCCAGACTCAATTAAAGCCACACCTGAGCGGGGCCATCAGTCATGCCAATTAGGGATGTGTGGCAGGGTGGGCGGGGCCAGACCGTTACAGAGGTGTGAGGAGTACAGGGAAGCCCTACCTGTGCAGCCAGAAGACTCTACAAGGAAACCCCGAACATACGCATCCTCAGGATGACATCAGGCCAGTGTGCGTCTGCCGGTGGGGCGCTGGGATCTGAGCCCCCACTCCAGAGCCATGTCAGAGCTCTGCTCCCTCCCCAGTCGGTTGTCAAAGCCGACATCTGTTTCATTTTATCTTCAGCTCCATTTTCTCACTCTTATTTTCACCTCCCCTTTTTTGTACATTTGTGATCTTGGTAGCCTACTACTTACCAGATGTGGTAATGCAGCACAGACTCTTGTTACGTTCGATGCTTGGCTTCTCGGGAGAGAAAGGTGGAAGGAGTGGGTAGAGCTGGTGCCCAACCCCTCTCAGACACCGTCGGACCTAACCCTTCCCTCACCCAGAACCCATGCGAGCTCACTGCCCCTCCCACCGTGCCCACCCATCACACACACACACACACCTACCCACAGTCAGACACTGGTACCACCCCAACCCATTTCACCCACCACACGCATATCTCGCTACAGCCTACTTTTATCCAGCTCCAACACAGGTACTCAGCTCTACCTCCCCTCCGGCCTGCCCCACCCACCACATGCCCACCCAGCTCCAGCTAGACTTTATCCAACTCCCACACGCCTATCTGGCCCCAGCCAGGCTGTATCCGACTCCCACATAGACACTCGGCTCTACCCAGGCTTGTTCCACCCACCACACACCCACTCGGCCCCAGCCAGACTTTATCCAACTCCAACACACTCGGCTCCACCTCGGCTTGTCCTACACACCACACACCCACACAGCCTACACTAACATTTATCCAACACCCACACAGGTACTCCGCTACACCCCAAACTATCCCACCCACCACACCCTACCTACCCACGGCCCGCCTTCGTCCTATTCACACACAGATACTCGGCTCCACCCCAACCTGTCCCACCCACCACAGCCACATCAAGTCCCAGGCAGTCCTTATTCCAGCCCTCACCCATATTCCACGCAGTCTGCAGGCCCCACTTCAACCTACAACACGCCCCAGTTCTCATGCCCACCCATGCAACCTCCCGGCTGCGGTGTGTGGTTTTCATTCACCTTCTGGGAACTCCTCGCGTGAAACTTTTAGTAACTCGCTGGAGACGCTGCCCCGGTGCACGGCACAGAGAGGGGAGCGTGCACTGTCACTACTGCATTAAACTCGTGGCGCGCACTTTCCACGTGCCAATGAGACTCCGACATTCATCTGTATTAAAGATACCTGCGCTCTTGGGTTCAGTTATTCAAGGGTGCATTCATCCACCCACTCCCAGCTATCCATCCGACCACCATTACCGTTTTCATTTACCTACTTCTTTATTCGTGCATTAACCTGCACGTTCATTTGTTCATGCATTCAGTTCATATGTGTATTTGTCAGCGATTGAATGAATTCATTCATCCAATCATTCATTCACCCATTCCTTCGCTGCCACCGATATCCATGTGGACTGGCACAGGGGCATCAATTCGGCCTGAATATAGCCACACGCGCTCTGCAGTGTTTTGTCGATACTGTCCAAACGTTTAACATAAAGGTATCCGGACTGAGCGAGATAGAGTGACTTGCCCAGGAAAGTTGGCAAAGGGGTAAAGCTGTGGTCCAGGTTCAGATCTCTTCTTTCCAAACCTCAAACTTTGCCAATCGACCAGCTCTCCCTTCATTTGTCTGCACCCCTGTATATATGAAGTGGACCCTGTCTCTCCAGCCCTTTCTTCTGTGTGAGCACCCCCTGGGGCTCACCAAAATCACCCTTAGAACAGACATGACGTGCAAGAAGTTCCACGTCTCTCACTTCTAGTGCCTCATTTCAAAGTGTCTTCTGTGTGCTTCGATGCGCCCCGCCCCAAGCTTTGCAAAGCAGCGCTTAGAAGCACAGCCACAAAGCAGGCGGGCGCAGGAGCGCGGGGAGGAGCAGTCACGTGACACGCTGGGCTGCTAATAATGCCCCCTTATTGAAGCTCAAAAAACAATTCGCGCTCGGGGGGCCCTGCATACGTGCCTGCTAAGTCCCCAGATTTCCTCCTTTTCCTGCATTAGTTCCTCCTTCCCTATTGTTCTCCTCGAGGTCCCACCTTCTTTCTTCCCCTTCCCCACCCCCAATTTCTTCTGCAGTTCTGCTTGTTCGTGCTGTTGTTTCTTTCCCTCTTTTTTTCTCCTCTTCCTCTTTCTGCTGCCCCCTTCTCGGTACCCTCTTTTATTCTGCTTCTTACCGCCCTCCTCCTAATCTCCTCTGTACATTGTCTTCTCTTCTTTCTGCTCCTCCTCCTACTCGGCCTCCTATTCATTCTATTCTTCTTCGCCTTCTCCTCATTTCCCCCCTCTCTTCCCTTTCCTTGTTTTATACCTTTTCCTCCTCTGTTTTCAACAGCCAATCCCCAAACATCCCTAATCTTTCTCCTTTTTGTTCTTCTTCTCGTTCCCTTACTTCTATTCATTATATTACCTTCTCGTCTCCTCTTTTCTTCTTTTATTTTTTATTCCCCTCTCCTCTTGTGCCTCCTCCTACCCTTCCTTGTTTTCCTCATTCTCCACCAGTTTTCTTAATTCTCTTCTATTTCCTCTTCTTCGCTAACACATTTTCTTCCTCTTTATCTTCTGCTCTTTCTTCCCATTCTATCTTCCTTTTCACCTGTTTATGTGTATTTTCGTCTTCTCTTTCTTAAAGTTCGTATTCCCATTGTTATTACACCACTTCTTTTTTGCTCGTGTCTTCACTCTTCTCAAACTTCTCGTGTTCTTCTTTTGTTTTGTTTTCTTATTATTATTTTTACTATATACCTCTCCCAGGGGACGCGTTTGCACAATGGTGTAGGGAGGGGGCGTGGCCTAATTTGACAATTGTACAAACACACCCTGTGGTGCATTTTAAGTTGGAGGATTAATTTCCCTTCAACCCTAAGGGTCCCCGAGGGCCAACTAGCCCGCCATGTTGCTCCAGTAAGCACCAGGGAGCTACGTTGCAGAGTGGTGGTCCGAGGCCATGCCCCTTTTTACACCACTCTGCAACGCAGTTCTGTGGCGCTTACTGGAGGTAGCTGGTGGGCTAGTTGGCCCTCAGGGACCCTCAGGATTCAAGGGGACTTAATCACCCAATTTAAAACGCGCCACAGGGCGCGTTTGCACACTTGTCACATCAGGCCCCGCCCCCTTCCCTGCACCACAGTGCAAACACGCACTGTGGCGCGTTTTAAGTTGGGGGATTAATTCCCCTTCAATCCTGAGGGTCCCTTGGGGCCAACTAGTCCACCAGGTACCTCTTGTAAATGCCACTGGGCTGCGTTGCAGAGAGGTACTCCGAGGCCACGCCCCTTTTTACACCACTCTACAAACGCGGCTTCTGGTCCACTGCTGGTGGGGCGATGAGGTCCTCTTGTGTCCTGAGGACCTCAAGACACAAGTGGACTTCATCCTCTGAGCAGCAGTGCACCAGAAACCGCGTTTGCAGAGTAGTGTAAAAAGGGGCGTGGCCTCAGAACACCTCTCTGAAACGCAGCTATGTGGCATTTACTGGATGTACCTGGTGGGCTACTTGGCCACCAGGGACCTTCAGGATTCAAGGGGACTTAATAGGGATGTCATAGTTAGAAATTAGCATTTAAAAAACCATTGAAATTCACTGAAAAAAACATTGGTTTCAGGACACGTTATATAGTTAAGAAATTAGCATTTAAAAAAACCTTAGAAATTCACTGAAAAAAACATAGGTTTCAGGGACATTATAGTTAGCTGGACATTTCACTCTTACAAACCATAGAAATTCCACTGTTATAGTTAGTTCAGCTAACTATAACTCACGCACCCGCAATGCACTGCTCATGACGTCACATATTACATCATTCATGACATGGTCAGTGACATCACTGATGACATCACTGATGACATCTCAAATGACATCACTGATGACATCATCCACATGAAAATCTGATGCACCTCCTCACACTCTAATATAACCTTTGATACACCCACTGTAAAATACAGACTACCATTTTCTACATCATTGACACACCAATACCAGTTACTACATATGCACTCACTGATTCCTAGGTCTACACACACATCCACTCATTCATCCATACAATCACTCATACATGCAGTCACACATCAATACAACACTATCATATGCACACATACACCTATATAGACACTCACACACCGCCACTCACCAATGCAGTTACTCACACACCTAGTCAGTCATGCAAAGAATCAATCACACTCCCATTTACTCACCTATACAATTATACATACACCACCTCACTTATTCATACAGATACTAACGCATACATATTCTCTTGTATAATCAGTGGTACAAGTACACACTCATCCATACAGCCAGTCTCACAATCACTATCATGTATAGTCATTTATATACTTCAACTCTCACATACACTGCCTTTTACATATGTAGTTACTTGGACATGTACCACTGAGACATCCATTAACTCACCAACACACCCATACACACATCCATACAGATGTTTCCACATGTACTCTTGAACCCACACACTCAGTGAATCAATCACTCACACATCTATGCACAGAGTGACACACCTCCCACCCACACACACTCAATCTCCCGAAAAAATACTCAGACAACCAATCAATGACCTATATAGACACTCATGTAGCTACTGACCAACCCATGCAGCAGCTGGCACAACAACAGACAGACTGATACAGAGATTCACACAGTTTAGTCACTAACCCATGCATTCAGTAAGACACATTTCATCACTCACTTATACAGTCAGTCATGCACCTACTAAATCCTCCATCCAGACACTTATACACCCAATCATTCTTCAATACACCTTGGAATATATATAAAACATATTTAAACTTTACAGAAACACACTGGCACTGGATGATGTCATCAGTGATGTCATTTGAGATGCCATCAGTGATGTCACTGACCATGTCATGAATGATGTAATGTGTGACGTCATGAGCAGTGCATTGCGGGTGCCTGAGTTATAGTTAGCTGAACTAACTATAATGGTGTAATTTCTATGGTTTTGTAAGAGTGAAATGTCTAGCTAACTATAACGTCCATGAAACCTATGGTTTTTTCAGTGAATGTCTAACGTTATTTTTAAATGCTAACTTCTAACTATAACATCCCTGAAACCTATGGTTTTTTCAGTGAATATATATATATATATATATATATCAAACGCAGAAGGTTACCCTTGAGAGGAGCCTCACACGTCAGGATTGCACACCAGTCCGCAGGCGACAGTGTAGACAGAATGCTCCACGCGTTACAAATGCCATACGCGTTTCGAGCGATTAGGACGCTCTTGTTCACTGGCAATCAGAGACAGGAAGCAGTGTGTGAAGAACTTTGTTTTAATTGAATATCTGGAGTCCGGCCCCTGTGGGCGTGTCCATTAGCATGCTGGTACTGGTAGTTCAGATATTGCTGAAGGACTCCATCGTTCTTTTGCCAAGTGGCCACAAGTCCTGCCAATGTTAAAAAGTCAAATACCCTGTTGGGTGTACAGCGCAGGATGCACCGCTGTACCACAATGTCAAATATCTCTGTGGGCGAGGCTCCTGACGTCCCAAGAGCACCGAAGGTTTCTCAGCACTCGGGATCCGCCCGCAAGCGTCGGGGCTCCTCGCGACCGAGCGAGCCGCTTAAACATCAAACGCAGAAGGTTACCCTTGAGAGGAGCCTCACACGTCAGGATTGCACACCAGTCCGCAGGCGACAGTGTAGACAGAATGCTCCACGCGTTACAAATGCCATACGCGTTTCGAGCGATTAGGACGCTCTTGTTCACTGGCAATCAGAGACAGGAAGCAGTGTGTGAAGAACTTTGTTTTAATTGAATATCTGGAGTCCGGCCCCTGTGGGCGTGTCCATTAGCATGCTGGTACTGGTAGTTCAGATATTGCTGAAGGACTCCATCGTTCTTTCAGCTGTGGTGTATATATATATATATATATATATATATATACACCACAGCTGAATTTTTTCAGGATACGAAAATAACAGCAACCACGGACTCTTCAGGCTTTCAAATGCACAGATTTATTCTGCAAAAACGGCCTACTCTACGCGTTTCGGGACTTGCTCCCTTGTTCAGGAGAGCCGTGGTAACAATAAAGTGTTGTTTTAAATAAACAAACATGTGATCGTGTAGAAAATACAACAACAGAGAAAACAGACTTCATACCTCGGAGTTACTTCACTCCGTATAAACAGCATGTCGGCGTATCCCGCCATCTTTAAATTGCTGTTGATCTATCAATCGGAAAGCTGATGAAAATATACCAGTGCATATTTGAAAATGGTTAAATGCAAGGTAAGGAACATAATGTAACGCGTTCATAATTGGCAATAAATGAAATAATCGGCTGTTGTGCAACAATAATATATGAAAACGTCTCTGACTGTTTTAGACAAAGTGTCGTTCTACCGCTTCCTCAATGATTCATTTACTGCGAAGTTTAGGTTGCTATAATTACGTTTAACATTCAATTGAGCCCAAGTGGCCTATATTCCTATTCAACAACACATTACTTAATCTGGAACAATCCTACCATTTAACAGTATTATTATTTCCTTCCTTTGTGGATCAATCCACAGATACTTTGGCTCTTTTGCATTCTTCTGAGAGGTGACCCTTCTGTTCTCTGTAATAAACAGAATAAAAAAAACACACATTCATTTGCACTAAAAAGACATTATACACTACACCACAATACAAGACATTTCAACAAAAAATTAATTAAACAATTAATTAAAACTCGTTCTTTAGCTAAGACAGGATGGAAAAAACTTTTTCCTTATTCTCATAAATCTCGATTTAAGAGATTCTTAAAAACTCCATTAAGGATACAAACAACCACTGGCAGTATATCACAAACAATGTCCAAAAACAGTTGTAATCTCTTAGCCCGAATGTACTTCCATTTCCTCATCACAATTGTGTCCTATAGGAACTAACGTCCTATACTGTATGATTAATTTAGACTCGAGACGTCTCAGATCCTTGACTCTGTTGCCGCCTCTTTCATTTAATCGCACCGAGTCTAACACACAAAAATTCAAAAGGGCGTTGTTTTGCCTATGGTGACTTTGAAAATGTCTGGCCATGGGATATTGCTTGTCACAATTTTTTATTGCGCGCAAATGCTCTAACACCCTTTTCTTTGCCTTGTGAATAGTACTGCCGATGTATGCTTTTTTACACGGGCAGAATAAGGCATACACTGCAAATTCAGTGTTGCATGATGTGTGTTTAGTAATTTGAAAAGGTTTACACTCCGGTGAGAGTTTGCATTCTTTTTTGTGTGTGCAGTTTTTACATGCCTTACAATTACGGCATGGGTAAAACCCTTGTATTCCCAGACTTCTTATTTCAACAGGTTCCGCTGCTCTACAAAGAGTATCTTTGAGGGATTTAGCTTTTCTAAAAGTAATCTGGGGCAACATCCCTACACTGCTAACTAGATCTTTATCAGTATGTAGCACTGGCCAAAATTTGGTAAGACTTTTCCTTACATCATGTGCCTGTCTGCTAAACGTAGTGATGAATCTAATTTTCGAATCTTCTTCACGATCAATTTTGTCTACCAGTAGTGAGGCTCTAGTTTTTTCACTAACTTCTACTCTAGCCTTGTTGATTACTGATCTTGGATAACCTCTCTCGAGAAATCTTTGTGTCATGATCATTTCCTCCTTCGCATAACTTTCCAACGTGCTGCAATTGCGTTTGGCACGTAAAAGTTCTCCAAGAGGTATGCTGTCAATAAGGGAATACGGGGGACAGCTCTTTGCGTGGAATAAGCTATTCCCTGCTGTGATCTTCCTGAACAGTGAGCTTTCCAACCTATTCTTTTGTACTGTGAGTTTCAAATCTAGGAATTCAAGAGTTTTACTGGACCAATGACTTGTAAATTGAACTCATTCGTATTGAGCACCTCCACAAACTTACTAGCCTCTTCTTCGTTCCCCTTCCACACACAAAAAATATCATCAATATAACGCACCCAAAGTGCTACTCTGTCTCTGAAGAAATCCAGTTTCCTCACTATCTGGTCCTCCCAGTACCCTAAATAGAGACCCGCAAAGCAAGGAGCAAAGCAGGTCCCCATCGAAGTACCGAGGGTCTGTTTGTATGATTTTATTGTCAAACATGAAAAAATTTTGTTTTAGACAGATGGACATCATTTCAATGATCATTTCAGTGTGAAATAGGTACGAAACTGATCTCTCATTCATGAAGTGTTTACATGCCTGGAGCCCCAAATCATGTGGGATGCATGTGTAAAGACTCATTACATCCAAGGACAGCAATGAGAATTCCTCTTTCCATTCAAAATTCTCCAAGCATCTCAAAAAATCACCCGTATCCTTTACATACGAGGGGAGCGCTTTGACAAATGACTGCAGAAAAAAATCCACATATCTTGATGTGTTTTCCATACAGCTCCCTCTTGAGGAGACTATTGGCCTTCCAGGAGGATTCTGCATGTTTTTGTGGATTTTGGGGAGTAGGTACAGAGCAGGGAGTTTAGGAAATTTACACAGAAGAAAACCATATTCCCCTTGATCTAATAACTCTTTGTCTTTCCATTCAGTAAGACGTTTTTGAAATGCTTTAACGGAATTTTCATATTCCATTCTATTACTTCTATTGTAATTGTCCTTGTCTGCTAACTGTCTCATCCCTTCTTCAATGTACTTTTGTTTAGATAATACAACAACATTCCCTCCTTTGTCTGATTTTTTTTATAACAATAGTGTTATCTTTCTTTAAATTATCAATTGCAATCATCTGCTCTTTAGAAACATTTTTCCACCCATACCATTTTTTTTTGGCCAATTTGGATAATTCCTGTGTGACTCCTTTCTCAAACACATCAATCGCCTCATTCTTAATTTGGGGAAGAAAGATCGACTTGGGCTTAAAACCTGTTTTGGCACTCAAATTTAGAGGAACATTATCATGTATTAGGTTAGCAAAGGGGTCATCATCATTTTGACTTTCATCTGCCAAAACTCTCATGGCATTCAATGTTTCAACATCAGACATTGTTATTTCACTCGGGTGTTCCCCATTCATGTCTATGTTACCTGCAACTTTGGTGGCATACCATTTCTTAATGCGTAATTTACGCGTGAAATAGAATAGATCAATACGGCTTTGTGTATAGTTGAAGTCATTAAATGGACAAAAAGTAAGTCCTAATGTTAAAAGATCTACCTCCATGGTACTTAATGTACTTTCTGACAAATTGATTACTGTTTTTTCATCCATTATTTTTTCTTGATCTGTCCCTTTGTTCTGCTTCCCACAGGGCTTTCAAATTCTGTTGACGCTGTTGTATTTGGCTTTCTTCCGCCTCTGTTTCCTCGTCTACGACCGTGAAACCCATTTTGTTTGTTGGCCGAATGCCTTCCTTTGGCCATTAGGCTGAACTCTGTTAAAATGATGTTTTTTACTGAACTGTTGTCGGCTATAGCCGAGGATTCGCTTCCACTTGTCATACTTCCTCCAGTTTGATTATCAGTACTTGACTGATCCTCCAGATCATTGCCAGATGCTTGCTGGTTCATAGTGTTTGGGACTGATGTTTTTGTGCGAATTGATCGTATTTCTTTCCAAAGGTCAAAATTTGACCTTTCTGATAGTCAACAAGATCACGTTGGAATTTGCGTTGTTTTTTAGTTCTTATGTCATCTTCGATTTTTTCAAGACTTCTGTCCATTTTCTCCATTGCTTTAAGAAATTCTTCCTGTCCACATAGAATTTTCAATTTCTGTGTGGTATCATCAATCACTAAGCTTAATCTTTCAACATCCTTATTTGCAAATTTTACTAGCATTTTAAGCATGTTAACTGAGCACTGATGGTTGTTACTAGCCCATTCATTGACAAGTTCTGGATCTGGGTCATTGAACGTCGGTGTTATAAAAATATGTAATCCTCTCGGTATTCTGCCAACTTCTACATATTTTTGCAGTGTGGTTGCTTCCCACCACTTATTTTGTTCAGTTTTTAGCGCTTTCCAGAGTCTATCCCATAACATTTTTTTATTATTTGGTGCCATATTCACATTGTTTGTCTCAAAACTTGCTTCTGGCGTTTCATTGTAAGCACATTGCTCAAACATTCTACCTGCCGCCTCTGAACGTTTATCATTTCGTGTCATGGCCATTTTCGTCTTTCGTTTTGTAATCAGACGCTGTACGCGTTACTGCATTCTGCCGCGGGAGTGTATTATATAAATCCCAACACTCGCGCTAGCCATCAGCTGAAGAAAATAAGTAGCTTATAAACAGTACCTTGACTGCTGTCCACCTCCGGGGAGTTCTTATTGTCCAAAGCTGATGGTCTTCATCTGGGGACTCTCCTGTGGACCAGCGTGCACTGCGTTTGGAACTTCAGCGGGCAGGGGTGTTGAAAAAATATCAATGCTCATGCATCGGTGCCGAAAACCGCCTTTTCACCGCCTCTATCAATGGTGGTCCGTGGCGAGGAAGCGAACCTCAACACATGCTCCACAGCTGAATTTTTTTAGGATACGAAAATAACAGCAACCACGGACTCTTCAGCCTTTCAAATGCACAGATTTATTCTGCAAAAACGGCCCACTCTACGCGTTTCGGGACTTGCTCCCTTGTTCACGAGTGCCGTGGTAACAATAAAGTGTTGTTTTAAATAAACAAACATGTGATCGTGTAGAAAATACAACAACAGAGAAAACAGACTTCATACCTCGGAGTTACTTCACTCCGTATAAACT
Organism: Triturus cristatus; assembly: GCF_964204655.1. NCBI lineage: Eukaryota > Metazoa > Chordata > Amphibia > Caudata > Salamandridae > Triturus > Triturus cristatus. The sequence goes on from NC_140592.1 coordinate 450,087,228, forward strand.
GCATGTCGTTGTATCCTGCCATCTTTAAATTGCTGTTGATCTATCAATCGGAAAGCTGATGAAAATATATACCATTGCATATTTGAAAATGGTTAAATGCAAGGTAAGGAACATAATGTAACGCGTTCATAATTGGCAATAAATGAAATAATCGGCTGTTGTGCAACAATAATATATGAAAACGTCTCTGACTGTTTTAGACAAAGTGTCGTTCTACCGCTTCCTCAATGATTCATTTACTGCGAAGTTTAGGTGGCTATATTTACGCTTAACATTCAATTGAGCCCAAGTGGGCCAATTCCTATTCAACAACACATTCCTTAATCTGGAACAATCCTACCATTTAACAGTATTATTATTTCCTTCCTTTGTGGATCAATCCACAGATACTTTGGCTCTTTTGCATTCTTCTGAGAGGTGACCCTTCTGTTCTCTGCAACAAACAGAATTAAAAAACCACGCATTAATTTTCACTAAAAAGACATTATACACTACACCACAATACAAGACATTTCAACAAAAAATTAATTAAAAAATTAATTAAAACTCGTTCTTTAGCTAAGACAGGATGGAAAAAACTTTTTCCTTATTCTCATAAATCTCGATTTAAGAGATTCTTAAAAACGCCATTAAGGATACAAACAACCACTGGCAGTATATCACAAACAATGTCCAAAAACAGTTGTAATCTCTTAGCCCGAATGTACTTCCATTTCCTCATCACAATTGTGTCCTATAGGAGCTCACCAAGGGAGTACCACAAGGCTCATGTCTAAGCCCCACACTGTTTAATGTGTATGTAGCCCCCCTGGCGGATATCGTAAGATCTTATGGATTCACTCCTGTTTCGTATGCTGACGACACTCAGCTTCTGTTCCCCTTTAAAAATCTGACGCCCGCAATCCAAAAATCTTTTGCGGACGGAATGAGGGCAATATCCCACTGGATGGCCGCCAATCGCCTCCAGTGTAATGTTGGGAAGACAGAGGTTATGCTGTTTGGGGATGCCACACTCTCGTGGTCTCCGGACTGGTGGCCTCTTGATCTAGGACCTACTCCAACTCCAAAACAGACTGTTAAAATTCTTGGTGTGCGTCTAGACAAATCCCTTTTGTTTAAAGAGCACACAAATCAAGTAGCAGGTTTATGCTTTCAGACCATTGGGCTGCTCCGGCGAGTCTTCCCTTTTCTATCAGACTTCCATAGAAAGACTCTTGTCCAAGCCTTGATTATCAGTCGGCTTGACTATTGTAACGGCTTGCTGGTTGCAGCTAATGAAGAACAGTTTCAAAGACTACAGGTAGTCCAAAACACAGCTGCGAGACTAGTTCTCAACGCCCAGCCTAGATCTCCGTCAATCCCCCTTTTGGCAAAACTTCATTGGCTTCCAATCAAACAGCGGGTAAAATTTAAAATCTGCTGTATTATTCACAGTTGTTTATTCAGTCATGGACCAAAATACCTAAAAGAACTTTTCAAACCTTACACGCCTAGTCGTACCCTGCGTTCCAGCAGTCAGCAACAACTTATAGTTCCCAGGATCAAAAAAGCCAGGCAGGGAGGACGTGCTTTGTCCTACAAAGGACCAATCATTTGGAACTCATTGCCCTCTGCTCTTAAAAACGTTACTAACCTTCCAATCTTTAAAAAATCTTTGAAAACGTTCCTATTTGCCGGCTGTTAGGTTCCTGTTAGGTACACTCCCTGCATAAGATAAGATCTGTGCTCTTTGGTAACCATAAGCGCGGAGATACCCCTTCGGGGGTCGAGTTCCTGCGCTATATAAGAATATAAATAAATAAATAAATAAATAAATAAATAGGAACTAACGTCCTATACTGTATGATTAATTTAGACTCGAGACGTCTCAGATCTTGCACTCTGTTGCCGCCTCTTTCATTTAATCGCACCGAGTCTAACACACAAAAATTCAAAAGGGCGTTGTTTTGCCTATGGTGACTTTGAAAATGTCTGGCCATGGGATATTGCTTGTCACCATTTTTTATTGCGCGCAAATGCTCTAACACCCTTTTCTTTGCCTTGTGAATAGTACTGCCGATGTATGCTTTTTTACACGGGCAGAATAAGGCATACACTGCAAATTCAGTGTTGCATGATATGTGTTTAGTAATTTGAAAAGGTTTACACTCCGGTGAGAGTTTGCATTCTTTTTTGTGTGTGCTGTTTTTACATGCCTTACAATTACGGCATGGGTAAAACCCTTGTATTCCCAGACTTCTTATTTCAACAGGTTCCACTGCTCTACAAAGAGTATCTTTGAGGGATTTAGCTTTTCTAAAAGTAATCTGGGGCAACATCCCTACACTGCTAACTAGATCTTTATCAGTATGTAGCACTGGCCAAAATTTGGTAAGACTTTTCCTTACATCATGTGCCTGTCTGCTAAACGTAGTGATGAATCTAATTTTCGAATCTTCTTCACTATCAATTTTATCTACCAGTAGTGAGGCTCTAGTTTTTTCATTAACTTCTACTCTAGCCTTGTTGATTACTGATCTCGGATAACCTCTCTCGAGAAATCTTTGTGTCATGATCATTTCCTCCTTCGCATAACTTTCCAACGTGCTGCAATTGCGTTTGGCACGTAAAAGTTCTCCAAGAGGTATGCTGTCAATAAGGGAATACGGGGGACAGCTCTTTGCGTGGAATAAGCTATTCCCTGCTGTGATCTTCCTGAACAGTGAGCTTTCCAACCTATTCTTTTGTACTGTGAGTTTCAAATCTAGGAATTCAAGAGTTTTACTGGACCAATGACTTGTAAATTGAACTCATTCATATTGAGCACCTCCACAAACTTACTAGCCTCTTCTTCGTTCCCCTTCCACACACAAAAAATATCATCAATCTAACGCACCCAAAGTGCTCTTCTGTCTCTGAAGAAATCCAGTTTCCTCACTATCTGGTCCTCCCAGTACCCTAAATAGAGACCCGCAAAGCAAGGAGCAAAGCAGGTCCCCATCGAAGTACCGAGGGTCTGTTTGTATGATTTTATTGTCAAACATGAAAAAATTTTGTTTTAGACAGATGGACATCATTTCAATGATCATTTCAGTGTGAAATAGGTACGAAACTGATCTCTCATTCATGAAGTGTTTACATGCCTGGAGCCCCAAATCATGTGGGATGCATGTGTAAAGACTCATTACATCCAAGGACAGCAATGAGAATTCCTCTTTCCATTCAAAATTCTCCAAGCATCTCAAAAAATCACCCGTATCCTTTACATACGAGGGGAGCGCTTTGACAAATGACTGCAGACAAAAATCCACATATCTTGATGTGTTTTCCATACAGCTCCCTCTTGAGGAGACTATTGGCCTTCCAGGAGGATTCTGCATGTTTTTGTGGATTTTGGGGAGTAGGTACAGAGCAGGGAGTTTAGGAAATTTACACAGAAGAAAACCATATTCCCCTTGATCTAATAACTCTTTGTCTTTCCATTCAGTAAGACATTTTTGAAATGCTTTAACGGAATTTTCATATTCCATTCTATTACTTCTATTGTAATTGTCCTTGTCTGCTAACTGTCTCATCCCTTCTTCAATGTACTTTTGTTTAGATAATACAACAACATTCCCTCCTTTGTCTGATTTTTTTTATAACAATAGTGTTATCTTTCTTTGAATTATCAATTGCAATCATCTGCTCTTTAGAAACATTTTTCCACCCATACCATTTCTTTTTGGCCAATTTGGATAATTCCTGTGTGACTCCTTTCTCAAACACATCAATCGCCTCATTCTTAATTTGGGGAAGAAAGATCGACTTGGGCTTAAAACCTGTTTTGGCACTCAAATTTAGAGGAACATTATCATGTATTAGGTTAGCAAAGGGGTCATCATCATTTTGACTTTCATCTGCCAAAACTCTCATGGCATTCAACGTTTCAACATCAGACATTGTTATTTCACTCGGGTGTTCCCCATTCATGTCTATGTTACCTGCAACTTTGGTGGCATACCATTTCTTAATGCGTAATTTACGCGTGAAATAGAATAGATCAATACGGCTTTGTGTATAGTTGAAGTCATTAAATGGACAAAAAGTAAGTCCTAATGTTAAAAGATCTACCTCCATGGTACTTAATGTACTTTCTGACAAATTGATTACTGTTTTTTCATCCATTATTTTTTCTTGATCTGTCCCTTTGTTCTGCTTCCCACAGGGCTTTCGAATTCTGTTGACGCTGTTGTATTTGGCTTTCTTCCGCCTCTGTTTCCTCGTCTACGACCGTGAAACCCATTTTGTTTGTTGGCCGAATGCCTTCCTTTGGCCATTAGGCTGAACTCTGTTAAAATGATGTTTTTTACTGAACTGTTGTCGGCTATAGCCGAGGATTCGCTTCCACTTGTCATACTTCCTCCAGTTTGATTATCAGTACTTGACTGATCCTCCAGATCATTGCCAGATGCTTGCTGGTTCATAGTGTTTGGGACTGATGTTTTTGTGCGGAGTTGATCGTATTTCTTTCCAAAGGTCAAAATTTGACCTTTCTGATAGTCAACAAGATCACGTTGGAATTTGCGTTGTTTTTTAGTTCTTATGTCATCTTCGATTTTTTCAAGACTTCTGTCCATTTTCTCCATTGCTTTAAGAAATTCTTCCTGTCCACATAGAATTTTCAATTTCTGTGTGGTATCATCAATCACTAAGCTTAATCTTTCAACATCCTTATTTGCAAATTTTACTAGCATTTTAAGCATGTTAACTGAGCACTGATGGTTGTTACTAGCCCATTCATTGACAAGTTCTGGATCTGGGTCATTGAACGTCAGTGTTATAAAAATATGTAATCCTCTCGGTATTCTGCCAACTTCTACATATTTTTGCAGTGTGGTTGCTTCCCACCACTTATTTTGTTCAGTTTTTAGCGCTTTCCAGAGTCTATCCCATAACATTTTTTTATTATTTGGTGCCATATTCACATTGTTTGTCTCAATACTTGCTTCTGGCGTTTCATTGTAAGCACATTGCTCAAACATTCTACCTGCCACCTCTGAACGTTTATCATTTCGTGTCATGGCCATTTTCGTCTTTCGTTTTGTAATCAGACACTGTACGCGTTACTGCATTCTGCCGCGGGAGTGTATTATATAAATCCCAACACTCACGCTAGCCATCAGCTGAAGAAAATAAGTAGCTTATAAACAGTACCTTGACTGCTGTCCACCTCCGGGGAGTTCTTATTGTCCAAAGCTGATGGTCTTCATCTGGGGACTCTCCTGTGGACCAGCGTGTACCGCGTTTGGAACTTCAGCGGGCAGGGGTGTTGAAAAAATATCAATGCTCATGCATCGGTGCCGAAAACCGCCTTTTCCCCGCCTCTATCAATGGTGGTCCGTGGCGAGGAAGCGAACCTCAACACATGCACCACAGCTGAATTTTTTCAGGATACGAAAATAACAGCAACCACGGACTCTTCAGGCTTTCAAATGCACAGATTTATTCTGCAAAAACGGCCCACTCTACGCGTTTCGGGACTTGCTCCCTTGTTCACGAGTGCCGTGGTAACAATAAAGTGTTGTTTTAAATAAACAAACATGTGATCGTGTAGAAAATACAACAACAGAGAAAACAGACTTCATACCTCGGAGTTACTTCACTCCGTATAAACTGCATGTCGTTGTATCCTGCCATCTTTAAATTGCTGTTGATCTATCAATCGGAAAGCTGATGAAAATATACCATTGCATATTTGAAAATGGTTAAATGCAAGGTAAGGAACATAATGTAACGCGTTCATAATTGGCAATAAATGAAATAATCGGCTGTTGTGCAACAATAATATATGAAAACGTTTCTGACTGTTTTAGACAAAGTGTCGTTCTACCGCTTCCTCAATGATTCATTTACTGCGAAGTTTAGGTGGCTATATTTACGCTTAACATTCAATTGAGCCCAAGTGGGCCAATTCCTATTCAACAACACATTCCTTAATCTGGAACAATCCTACCATTTAACAGTATTATTATTTCCTTCCTTTGTGGATCAATCCACAGATACTTTGGCTCTTTTGCATTCTTCTGAGAGGTGACCCTTCTGTTCTCTGTAATAAACAGAATAAAAAAAACACACATTCATTTGCACTAAAAAGACATTATACACTACACCACAATACAAGACATTTCAACAAAAAATTAATTAAACAATTAATTAAAACTCGTTCTTTAGCTAAGACAGGATGGAAAAAACTTTTTCCTTATTCTCATAAATCTCGATTTAAGAGATTCTTAAAAACGCCATTAAGGATACAAACAACCACTGGCAGTATATCACAAACAATGTCCAAAAACAGTTGTAATCTCTTAACGGTCGCCAGTGGATAGTTATAGTTAGGACCTAGTTTCCATAGGATAGCATTTTTTGTTTTCCCAATGTCTTTGGCGCCGGTTGACGAATCTTCGCGAAATGTTCAAAACTAGTGGCCCGCTCCAGTCAGCTTCTGTCTTGAAAGTCTCGGGGTGATTCGTCAAGCGGGGGCCAAGAAAAAAGGGGGGTCCCAAAACACGTTTTCCCCATGGAATTTGCCATAGGAAACTTTAGACAAAGCTACAGCCCGAACTGCGGAACGGAATTACACCAAATTTGGCAAAAAGGTAGCCCTTGGTTCAGAAAGAGCCCTTTGTGTTAAATGGTGTAAATCCGTTCAGTAGTTCCTGAGAAATTAGAAAAAGAAAAAACATTGATATCTAGGGCAGCGGTGGGTTCGCGAACCCTCCTGAGCTCGAGCTTCACTGTGATTGGCTGCCAACACTCCAAACCAGGAAGTGTTGGCAGCCATCTTGTGACTCTGTAGAACTGAGTCACAAGAAAACAGTGAAACACAGTGAAAAAACAAGAAAAGGGGGCAGGGTAGAAACCCCCTGACACCCTAGGCCTGCTCAGGGGGTCCCACAAGGACCCCCAGGACCAAAAAAAGATTTTTTTTAAAATAAGTTCGACAGTATTCGCGTTGGGGTCAAGAATCCCGCCAAAATTATTTTAAAAAATGAAGCACGGGCTCCCGCGCTTCTTTTAAATTAGACCCCGGGTGGGCCAGGTCCCGGGGCGTTGCCAAAAAAATAATGCTTATCGGTCTATCAGCCCTTCCTTCACTCTGACTGTATTTATATCCCCTAGGCCCACATGCCAATTACCACATCCGGTGAGTTGTAGGAGACTGCTGTGTGCATCTGCCTTCTACACAGTGGCTGTAACGTGCGCGCATGCTTTGTGTGCGTGTTTGCGTGGGTGCTAGTCCTGTAAACTGCTGCTGCAGCTCACATGGTTTGATTACAATTGTGCTTCCCTCGTTGAGGGCTTGTTAATTAACTGATAGGTCTCCATTAATTTGTCCCCGGGGGCCGCAGACGGTCCATCGTGCCAGAGTCAGGGTCACTTGTCCGTTTTATAGACAAAAAGTAAAGGCAAGAACCTGTGTGCCTTCTGCACATTACACAGAAGCTTTGTTTGTTCATTCTCGAAGACGCTTCTAAATACTTTCTCATGGTTACAATCTTTTTTCCCACTCATACACCTGTATTTAGGTCTCGCGACCTGCGTTGCACTGCGCAGCAGTGCTCGCGCAGGCGAGAGTCCTTTTGTCCGGGGTTCAGAAATCGACACTGGAATCGCACACGCTTGTGCGTGTGCGGTTCCTTTTGTGCTACCCCATTGGCCTTTACGTGCGTCTTTTTATAAAAGACTGCACGCAATTGGCCAAAGGCGGGCGCGTTGCTCCACCCACGGCCTATTGGCGTCTATTACGCGCTTGGTGCGCGTAATAGACACCAATAGGCCATGTGGTTTCAAATATCGTGCCCAGACACAGGTGCGATAATTGAAAGTACGTCTCATTTAACTAGCAATAGCTTTGAACCAAATAAGTGCTCAAATCTCAATGAAAACTTACAAATGAATCAAAATGTACATTAAAAGCGATAATGTCTTTATCATAATTGTCAAATGTTATAAGGATGACGAAGAGCCTTGAAAACAGCAGTTCACAAGAGGGGCCTTTTGGCTGAGTAACACCACCCCATTACGCCCCCTCCCCTGTCTCCTTTCAAATCCACAGAAAATGCATTAGAAAGAACGGTTTTCTAAGTCAAACTCTAACTAAAACACGCACTGATAGCCCGCTGAACAAAAGGTATGCATATATGCACCGACAATACATCTCTCGTCCTGAATTTCTTTCTCAAGAGATTTCTATGACCTGATTTATAAAATATATAGGAGATGCCAAATTAGTTCTCTTAATGTTATCTACAGAATATGTTATTTCCAATTCGTTAAGATGTTAAAGAATCTGCCCAATCTCTCTTAGGACTGGTGATAGGGTTCCCGAAATCCTTAAAAAAAATATTGTGATAATATTGTGTTGGTGTGTGGGGAAAGCTACTTTTCACAGTTTAATGGCCCGCTTCCAATTGACCGAACCGGCGGCTACCTAGCGGCAGCAGCAGCTCTATAGATGCGTCCGCTCGTGCTCCCCACCCCCTGCACGCGCCCGCTCCCAGTCTGCCCGGCACGTGCCTGCTGGCCGCACTCGCCTCTGAAGCTCAGAGTCTGCCCTGTGCTGTTGATGGGTCTGTGAGCAGCGGTGGGAGCCGTGCGCGAGAGCCTGGACTGGGAGCCGGAGGCACAAGCTGCTGCTGTACTGTTGTGCACCGAAACACAACCTGCCAGCACAGCTTAGCCCTCAGTGGCATGCGCTCTCCCCATTGCAGCCTCATCTAATGGGGAAGTGCACCTGGAAGGAGAGGAAAAGGCAGCCAGGCGAACGGTTTCCTCTTCCTTTTTTTGGGATCAGGACGGGAGCCAGAGCCGCAGCAGCAGATTCAGACAGGAAGGAGCGGCATGTCTGGAACTCACAGCAGCATGCAGCTGGGGGGCGAGGGTGAGTAGTGGGCGTGGGTCATGCATGCACTTAAGGGGCCCGTTTCGGACGGGGCAGGGTCTGATAGCCCCTTGTTGGTACACACGCCGACTCACAGTGCTTGAAGCTGTGTATCTCTTACTGCAGTTGTGCAAACCGTCTCTACACATGACAGTGTTTTGGTGTATTTGTGAAGCCACTTGTTGGACTTGGCCCTTCTGGCAGGTTCACCCCTGAACTTTTTTTGCTTTTTATTGGTGACTTGGTGTGGTGATTTTTCATTTCTGCGCACTTTCCCTGTGTCCCAGGGTAAAGTGCGTGCGCACTCTGAGTGCATGTGGTGGGATAGGCCTGCCCTCCCATAGGAATGCATGGGGAATGTATGTGCCCCTAGTAGTTCCTGATGCGTGGGGTGTGCAGGCCCGAGTTTGGTATGTGCGGACTCGTGTGATTGAATGCTGCGCGATGATGTGTGCGGCGTGCATGTACCTAGTGTGGAAGTGCCACTTCTAGAAGTGGGCACTTCGGTGTGCAGTGTGAAATGTGTGCCTTGTCGCGTGATTGGCTGGTTGAGGTCATGTGACGGGCTAGGGATTCCCCAGAGTCAGGATGAGTCACCCAGTGGTGAATGGGGAGATCAGCAGCTAGATGGGTGGGAGGAGTACACCTGGGTCCTGAATAGGGCAGGGTTTTCCCCACACAATGCTGGCTCCGCCCCCTGTGGTGCGACTGATGACCCTAGCCCTGCCAGTGAATAGAGTGAGGGGCTGAGCACATCAAGGGTGCTCCCCAACCAGCTGCGACTGGTTTTCCCCCTCACCCTGAACCCAGAACAAAGGGAAAAGATGTATAAAAATGGGGCTGTGTCCCCACAGAAGTTGTTCTCTTCCAGGATCCTGAGGGGGGCTGCTGCTGCTGCTGGAGGCCAGGAGGAACCGCCACTTGGGACTGCCTTCCTGCCCTGGAGGGCCCAGTGAGCTGGCCCCTGGCCCAGCCTTGCCCCCCTGCCTACCTTTCTAGACTTTGCTGGACTTGCCTTATCCCCTAAGCGCCTGGAAGCGCTTTTCTTTCATTTATAGCGCTAGGAGCGCTTTATTGGTGGCCAGCAGCGCGGAGCTGCAATTATTAGCGAGGGAACCCCGACGTAGGGATTCCCTGCTATTTTGCCGCGCTTGCGGGTGCCCACCCCGCTGATTTAATTATTTAATTGGCGGGTGCCCACCCCGCATTGTGGTGTGCTCGCGGGTGCCCACCCCGCTTATTTATATTAATTTCACGGCGGGTGCCCACCCCGCCGTACAGTCCTTAGTTCGAGGGAGCCTACCCCTCTTATTGCAGAGCTTTACAATTCCTCGCCCTCCGGCCCCTACCAGGAAGTCAGGCGGGCCGGGGGCGGGCCTCCGGGACAACCGGATTCGAAACTAGGAGGGCGGGAGCCTACCCCGCCTCCTTCCCGAGACTCGCGGCTGCATTTGGGCCCCGGGGCAGGCAGGAGCCGACCCTGCGCGCCGGTGCCCTCGTCTGAGGAGAGAAGTAATGCCGAGAGAGAAGTGACCCTGTTAGAGTCGGGGATCTCTGGTTGGCGCAAGGTTGCCCTTGTGTCAAGCAGGAACCCTCTCCTCCACGTCAGGGCGCAGGATAACCCCTCGCGAATGACCCTTGCTCACCCTCTAGGTGCGTGGCGTGAGCAGCCAAGGCGATTCCTCAGGCGTTGTTGGTTAAGCACTTACAATTGTACACGCAGTAAATACATTAATCCCCCCAGAAACGGACACCAGACTTGGATATATATAAAAATACGTTTCTTTATGTAAAAATAAGGTATATATATCTCAACAGACTTATCACAAGACCAATAACGTTTTCGCTAGGCCACCAGGTTATACAGCAGGCAAATGTTCTTGGTTCGTTGTTTCAAATGGATACTTTGTAGTCTCTTTACTTGCAGTTCCAGTACTCACAGGGATCGACTCCTGGGAACGGGGAAATAAGGCGTTGCGGGCCCCGAGCCCGATACTGGAACTTCTTTCGTGATGTGGAGAGTCGGCACAGGTCGGTGCGACTCTCAGCTTGGGAAGTGTTCTTGGGTCCTCAATCAGCAGGTGTGGGCAAGTAGGCAGGCGCGGCCCACGACCCTTTAGCACGGCGGTGCAGGAGGGTCTCCACAGCGGGGGCGGCGCGGCCTGAGATGTCCGAGGATAGCGAAGCGGGGCCACAGGGCACAGTCAGTGCAGCTGGGTGACCCGGCGTCGATCACAGTCGTCGGACGGCTTCCGGCAGGAGGGGTGATAGCGCGGTCAGCGCGCTCCAGTAGCAGGCGGTGACAGGGATGCAGGCGGCCTGGCCCGGGGACAGAGAGCGGCTCGGGACGGAGCGGGGCTCTCACGGGTTGGAGGCAGGCGAGCTTCTGAGTGTCACGGCCCTAGGAGGGGCGATGAGGGGCGCAGTCTCTTTTCCAGCGGGATGCACACACGGCTCGAATTGGAGGACGAGCAAGAAGCACAAAGAACCCACTGTTCCTGGGGTTCAGTTCAGGGGGCAAGCTCAGATCAAGCCCTTGGAGAATGTTCAAGCACAAAGTAGCAAAGTCTTTTCAGTAAGTCTCTTCCTCTCCTCTCTCAGCAAGGCAAGCAGCAGGCCAGCTCCTCCGGCGTCTTCTTCTCCTTCTAGTCGGGCAGAGGTCCTTTGTGGTAAACAGGATTCTGATTTCTTAGGAGCCAGGCTCCTACTTTTATACCATGATTCTTTTGTTCTTTAGCGCCAGGGGGCCTAGGCCTGGCTCAGTCCAGTTCTGGAGCACTTTGTTATGGTGACTCTGCTCTTTCCTTTCAGCAGCAGGGCAGAGACATCAGCCGCCCCACAGGGGGTGGCGCCGGCTTTGTGGTGGCAGAGCACAGGTCTATTCAAGAGTCAAGGTGTACTCCTCCCACCCATCCAGGTGTAATCTCTCTACCCACCACCTGGCAGCCAACCTGTCTCTGGGGACTCCCCCACCCTGCTCCTTACTGTTGCCAGGCAGAACACATACACACAGCAGAGGCGGACTGAGATGGTCAGGTCAGTAAATACTAACTTTCTAAAAGTAGTATTTACAAACCCAGGATATTAAAATAAACTTGACTACAAGAAGTATTTTATTATTCTGAGTTCAGGCATACCAAACTTGACACTCTACCATGCTCTCTGAGTCCACTGGGGTCACAGCGTTGGCGTGATCCCAGCAGCCCATTCTGGCCTATGGAGAGCAGGTAGCCTTCCATAGTGAAAAACGACAAGGGCTGTAATTCACTACTAAGACATGCCACACACATCAGGGCATGTCCTACCTTATGCCTACAATGCACCCTGCCCTCGGGCCTACCAGAGGGGTGGCTAATATGTAGGTAAGGGAAGGTTTAGGGACTGGCAAGTGGGGGCACTTGCGCAGTCAGCGCGACGGTCCCGGACCGCGCACAGGGTCTGCGGTGGCAGATCCTAGACGTACTTTACAAGGCCGCTTCCGTGGGTGGCGCAACCAGCGCTGCAAGCCCACCAGCAGCATTGGCATTCACAAGCCCTGGCACCCCTGGTGCACTTTACTGGGGACTGACAGTGAATCCAATAAACCAATCATGGACATCAATTTCAGGTACACTTTACTTAGGGAGCACTTGCACTGCGGCACGGATTAGCCGTGGCGCAGTGCCCTGAGCGGACAACACCAGCAAAACAATCGAGGCACACCATCAAAAAGTGGAAGGGAAACTCACGCCAAGGTGCCAGGTCTAACACGTGTCCCCTCCAGCTGAAATGTGGGGAGAACTACCCTTGCCCAGGGGGTTCCTCGTCACTAAGGCGGAAATACCTGGACAGACCGTCAGCGTTGGCGTGATCTGTACCAGGACGGTGTTCCACCGTAAAGTCCATACCCTGTAGGGAGATGGACCACCTCAACAGCTTCGGGTTTTCACCCCTCATTTGCATCAACCATCTGAGGGGCCTGTGGTCCGTCTGAACCCGGAAGTGAGACCCAAACAAGTAGGGTCTTAGCTTCTTCAGCGCCCAGACCACAGCAAACGCTTCTCGCTCAATTGCACTCCACCTACTTTCCCGTGGAAGTAACCTCCTACTGATGAAGGCTACGGGTTGGTCCCAGCCCTCCTCCGTCATCTGTGAAAGAACAGCCCCCACACCATGCTCTGAAGCGTCTGTCTGGACTAGGAATTCCTTGGAGAAGTCAGGGGCCAAGAGCACGGGCGCCGTGCACATGGCAGTCTTCAGGGTGTCGAAAGCTTTCTGACAGGTGTCAGTCCAAATCACGTTCCTGGGCTGCTTCTTCGAAGTCAGCTCTGTCAAGGGGGCAACGATCGTTCCATAGCCCTTGACAAACCTCCTGTAGTACCCAGTGAGCCCCAGGAAGGCCCTCACTGCGGTCTGCGTCTTGGGGGGTTCCCAAGCCAGGATGGTCTCAATTTTGGGTTGCAAGGGTGCCACCTTGCCACTCCCCACTTGGTGTCCCAAGTATACCACGGAACCCTGCCCGATCTGGCACTTGCTTGCCTTGATCGTGAGGCCTGCTCGGCGCAGCGCCATCAACACTTCCCAGAGGTGGCGCAGGTGTTCAGGCCAGGTGGCACTGAACACTGCGATGTCATCCAGGTAGGCGGCACTGAACGCATCCAGCCCAACCAGTACCTGGTTGACCAACCTCTGAAAGGTGGCAGGGGCATTCTTCATCCCAAATGGCATGACTCGGAACTGGAAGTGCCCATCTGGTGTAGAGAATGCTGACCTCTCTTTGGCCCCATCGGTCAAGGCGACCTGCCAGTACCCAGACGTTAAATCAAACGTACTGAGGAACCGGGCAGCCCCCAGCCGATCAATGAGCTCATCAGCTCTGGGGATGGGGTGCGCGTCAGTCTTCGTGACGGAATTGAGTCCTCTGTAGTCCACACAGAACCGGAGTTCAGGTGTGGCTCCCGGCGCAGCAGCTTTGGGGACCAAGACCACGGGGCTGGACCAAGGACTGCTGGAGGACTCAATCACCCCTAGCGCAAGCATTTTGGAGACCTCCTCCTTGATGCAAGCTCTGACCCTGTCAGTTACCCTGTAAGCCTTGTGCTTCACAGGTAAGCTGTCTCCTGTGTCCACATCATGGACGCACCAATCTGTGACACCAGGAACCAGGGAGAATCGGTCGGAAAACTGTCCCAGCAAGTGGCGGCAGTCTTCCTGTTGTTCGGGCGTCAGGGTGGGTGAGAGGTTAACTCCATCCACTGACCCATCTTTCTCAGAGGCCACTAAGAGGTCAGGAAGAGGCTCGGTCTCCTCTTCCATTCCATCATCAGTGGCCAGCAGCATGCCCACTTCGGTCCTCTCTAAGTGGGGCTTAAGGCGGTTAACATGTAGGACCCTCAAAGGGTTCCTGGGAGTCTGCATGTCCACCAAGTAGGTGATAGGACTTTTGCGCTCCACAACCTCAAATGGACCGGTCCACTTATCCTGAAGTGCACACGGCTCCACTGGGGCCAAGACCCACACCTTTTGTCCAGGTTGAAGCTCTACCAGAGTGGCATTCCGGTCGTACCACCGCTTCATCTCCTCCTGGCTGGCTTCCAGATTTGCCTCAGCAAGTTGCCTGAAACGCCGAGTCTGGTTTCGGAAGGCCAGCATGTAACTATATACATTCTGGGGAGGTTTCCTGGGAGATTGCTCCCAGCCTTCCTTTACCAAACTCAGAGGTCCTCTTACCGGGTGACCATACAGAAGCTCAAAGGGGCTGAATCCTAGAGACTTCTGGGGCACCTCTCGGTAAGCGAAGAGCAGGCATGGCAAGAGGACGTCCCACTTACGCCTCATTGGACCGTCCAGGCCCATGATCATGCCTTTGAGGGTTCGGTTGAATCTCTCAACCAACCCATTTCCTTGGGGATGGTAAGGAGTGGTGAACTTGTAAGTTACCCCACACTCCTTCCACAGGGATTTCATATATGTGGATATGAAATTGGTCCCCCTGTCGCTCACCACCTCTAGAGGGAATCCCACTCGGGAGAAAATTCCCATCAGTGCCCGTCCCACCACGGGGGCCGTCACTGTCCTCAGAGGGATGGCTTCAGGGTACCGGGTGGCATGGTCCACCAAGACCAGGATGAACCTGTTGCCCAGGGCTGTCTTGGGATCCAGAGGCCCCACAATGTCAATACCCACTCGTTGGAATGGCGTACCGACCACAGGGAAAGGTTGCAGAGGAGCCTTGTGCTTCCCTCCGCTCTTACCCCTTGCCTGGCAAGTCTGACAGGTTCTGCAGTAGGAATCTGAATTCTTGTGCATTTGGGGCCAGTAAAAGTGGGTGACAAGCCTGTCATAGGTCTTGTCCATCCCCAAATGTCCTGCTAACGGCACATCATGAGCCAGCCCCAGTAGGAAGGTTCTGAACTTCTGGGGTACCACCAGCACACGGGCTGACCCAGGTTCAGCAGCCTTAGGCTCGGAATACAGGAGGTCACTCTCCCAGTACACGTAGTGTGTTTTGGCCTGAACACCATTGGCCTGGTCTGCAGCCTGTTGCCGCATACCCACGAGAGAAGGGCATTCTTTCTGCTCCCTGCAGAATTCCTCCCTGGAGGGACCTCCTTCTTGCTGCCAATGGGTCAGCTCAGGCAGATCTCCCAGTTCGGCAATCTGTTCCCCGGTAGGCTCCAGAGCATCCCCCTCAGGGTCTACTTCCTCCTGGGCCGTGGGAACTTCGGGGGCCGGTTTCCCGCGCCTCCTGCGCCTTCTCCCTAAGGCCGGTTCCTGGACCTCTCCCTCAGGCTCCAGGACCCTCTCAACACCCCTACTGGCTGCCATGGACCGGGTGGTCACGCACGCCCAGTCGGGTAGACCCACCATCCTCAGATGCGTGGTCTTCTCCACCTTTTCCCAAGGGGAACTCTCCAGGTCGTTCCCTAGCAGACAATCTACAGGCATGTCAGTTCTCACAGCGACTTGTAGAGTACCAGAGACCTCCCCCCACTCAAAGGGAACTTGAGCCATTGGACAACGACTCTCTACGTTGTCAGCATTGACAACCCTACAGTAGGCATTGGGTACAATCTGCTCTTGAGACACCAGGTGTTGCCTCACCGAGGTCACGCTGGCTCCTGTATCTCTAAGAGCCTCAACCTTCTTTCCATTGATGGTCACCACCTGCCCATATTTCTTAGTGTTAGAGGGTAGGTAGGTTACAGGGACCATCTCACTGTCTCCTAGCGAGACTAGGGTCATCTGCCCGGGACCCCCACCCTCCTGGACTGCTACTTCCTCCCCAAAGTTAACACTAGCTACTTGCCGGGGTGGAGCACCAGTGGGTGCGGTCTTACCAAACAGGCGACACTTAGGATCAGAGGCAATGTGACCCGGATCACCACACTTATAACAATTGAAGGGCCCCTTTGGAACAGGTCTACCTGTCGGGGCCCCGTTCTGCTGCGGGGTTGGGGGAGGCTGAGAACCCTTCTGCTGGTTCCCTTGGGAATTACTTTGGGGGCCTTTTTGGAACCCCTTCTGTTTACCCTTGTCCCCCCCACTCTTCTGCTGGGGACCCTGCCCACCTTTGGCGGAGTCTCCCACTTGACCCTTGTGGACCCTGGTGCTGAGCCAGCGGTCCGCCTCCTCAGCAAGCTTCCTCGGGTTGGACAGCTTGCTATCTATCAGGTGCTGGCGTAGCTCAGGAAAACATTGACTGGACAAGTGCTCCCATGCAATTAAATCAAGCAGCCCTTGATAATCATTCACTTTGCTACCCTTCACCCAACCATCCAGCGCTCTGCAGAAAAAGGTCACATATTCCACATACGTACTCTCAGGGATCTTCTTGGTCTCCCTGAACCTCTGTCGATATAGCTCAGGAGTTAACCCATACCTGGTCATTAAAGCTTCCTTCATATGGGGGTATGAGGTTTGGAGATCTAAGGGTAAATCTAACAGTGTGTCACGCCCTTCAGCAAGGAACCTTCCCCACAACCCCGCTCCCCAGTCTTTCTCAGGGACCCGGTGTGAGGACATGGCCACCTCGTAGGCCCTAAACCACTGCCCTATGTCATCCTTTCTGAAATACTCCTTTACTACATCTTTGGGGATGTACACCTTGGACTCTACCTGCGCTGGTGGAGTGCTGCCACCAGAAGGAGCGGTGTCCAAACTTTTCGCCTTCAGCTCCAACTCCTTCAATCTGATATCATGATCCATTTGGCGTTGTTGTGCCTCCAGGGCCAACTTCTGCTTTTCCATTTCCATTTGTCCTGCCAACTTTGCCATCTCCATTGCATGCGCCCTGTCTGCTGCCCTGTCTGCCAGCTCCTCTGGCGACCGGACTCTGTTGGGTTCCTCAAGGTTGTCGGGTGGAACGATGTCCCCCGCATTCCGTAGGTCTCGTGACTCCTTCCAGGCTCTCAACGCCTTGGTGTACTGGGTCTTCCTCTTGCATCCAGCATGGGGGACTCTGAATTGTACACTGTAGCCTTTCAATTGCTCCATCGTGTAGCCTTCCAGTCTCTCCCAATCCACCTCATCGATTCCAGAAATCACAGAGAGTGCTCTCCCAGCGGAGTGTGAGCCAGGCATGGTCGTAGTAATGGCAGATGTCTCAACAAAGTTCAGAAAATGAAAACCTGTGGCTGCGTTACTTGGTCTGCTCTCACTATCTGGTGATTAATAATTCACTGCATGCAAATTACAAGTGCAAATCCGAAATCCCAACCGCTGCCAACAATGTTAGAGTCGGGGATCTCTGGTTGGCGCAAGGTTGCCCTTGTGTCAAGCAGGAACCCTCTCCTCCACGTCAGGGCGCAGGATAACCCCTCGCGAATGACCCTTGCTCACCCTCTAGGTGCGTGGCGTGAGCAGCCAAGGCGATTCCTCAGGCGTTGTTGGTTAAGCACTTACAATTGTACACGCAGTAAATACATTAATCCCCCCAGAAACGGACACCAGACTTGGATATATATAAAAATACGTTTCTTTATGTAAAAATAAGGTATATATATCTCAACAGACTTATCACAAGACCAATAACGTTTTCGCTAGGCCACCAGGTTATACAGCAGGCAAATGTTCTTGGTTCGTTGTTTCAAATGGATACTTTGTAGTCTCTTTACTTGCAGTTCCAGTACTCACAGGGATCGACTCCTGGGAACGGGGAAATAAGGCGTTGCGGGCCCCGAGCCCGATACTGGAACTTCTTTCGTGATGTGGAGAGTCGGCACAGGTCGGTGCGACTCTCAGCTTGGGAAGTGTTCTTGGGTCCTCAATCAGCAGGTGTGGGCAAGTAGGCAGGCGCGGCCCACGACCCTTTAGCACGGCGGTGCAGGAGGGTCTCCACAGCGGGGGCGGCGCGGCCTGAGATGTCCGAGGATAGCGAAGCGGGGCCACAGGGCACAGTCAGTGCAGCTGGGTGACCCGGCGTCGATCACAGTCGTCGGACGGCTTCCGGCAGGAGGGGTGATAGCGCGGTCAGCGCGCTCCAGTAGCAGGCGGTGACAGGGATGCAGGCGGCCTGGCCCGGGGACAGAGAGCGGCTCGGGACGGAGCGGGGCTCTCACGGGTTGGAGGCAGGCGAGCTTCTGAGTGTCACGGCCCTAGGAGGGGCGATGAGGGGCGCAGTCTCTTTTCCAGCGGGATGCACACACGGCTCGAATTGGAGGACGAGCAAGAAGCACAAAGAACCCACTGTTCCTGGGGTTCAGTTCAGGGGGCAAGCTCAGATCAAGCCCTTGGAGAATGTTCAAGCACAAAGTAGCAAAGTCTTTTCAGTAAGTCTCTTCCTCTCCTCTCTCAGCAAGGCAAGCAGCAGGCCAGCTCCTCCGGCGTCTTCTTCTCCTTCTAGTCGGGCAGAGGTCCTTTGTGGTAAACAGGATTCTGATTTCTTAGGAGCCAGGCTCCTACTTTTATACCATGATTCTTTTGTTCTTTAGCGCCAGGGGGCCTAGGCCTGGCTCAGTCCAGTTCTGGAGCACTTTGTTATGGTGACTCTGCTCTTTCCTTTCAGCAGCAGGGCAGAGACATCAGCCGCCCCACAGGGGGTGGCGCCGGCTTTGTGGTGGCAGAGCACAGGTCTATTCAAGAGTCAAGGTGTACTCCTCCCACCCATCCAGGTGTAACCTCTCTACCCACCACCTGGCAGCCAACCTGTCTCTGGGGACTCCCCCACCCTGCTCCTTACTGTTGCCAGGCAGAACACATACACACAGCAGAGGCGGACTGAGATGGTCAGGTCAGTAAATACTAACTTTCTAAAAGTAGTATTTACAAACCCAGGATATTAAAATAAACTTGACTACAAGAAGTATTTTATTATTCTGAGTTCAGGCATACCAAACTTGACACTCTACCATGCTCTCTGAGTCCACTGGGGTCACAGCGTTGGCGTGATCCCAGCAGCCCATTCTGGCCTATGGAGAGCAGGTAGCCTTCCATAGTGAAAAACGACAAGGGCTGTAATTCACTACTAAGACATGCCACACACATCAGGGCATGTCCTACCTTATGCCTACAATGCACCCTGCCCTCGGGCCTACCAGAGGGGTGGCTAATATGTAGGTAAGGGAAGGTTTAGGGACTGGCAAGTGGGGGCACTTGCGCAGTCAGCGCGACGGTCCCGGACCGCGCACAGGGTCTGCGGTGGCAGATCCTAGACGTACTTTACAAGGCCGCTTCCGTGGGTGGCGCAACCAGCGCTGCAAGCCCACCAGCAGCATTGGCATTCACAAGCCCTGGCACCCCTGGTGCACTTTACTGGGGACTGACAGTGAATCCAATAAACCAATCATGGACATCAATTTCAGGTACACTTTACTTAGGGAGCACTTGCACTGCGGCACGGATTAGCCGTGGCGCAGTGCCCTGAGCGGACAACACCAGCAAAACAATCGAGGCACACCATCAAAAAGTGGAAGGGAAACTCACGCCAAGGTGCCAGGTCTAACAGACCCCCATCGAGAGGAGGACCGGGAGCCCACCCCGCCTCCGTGTGTTGTCTGCCCGCCAGCCGGTGAGTTCGGCTCAGCTGCTGGGTGGCTGGGGGTGTGGGGAGGTGCGTTGGCCGGTGCCGTCCCCGTGATAATGTCGAGCACTGCGGGTGCAGTGCTCATACCTCCCTCCCGCTGCCCCGCCTGACAGAGGGCAGCGGCAGCGCTTTGGGGACAGAGTTGTGGAAAGCGCCTCCGGTGCTCCGGTGGGGGCATTGGTCGTCTTGAGTCCAGAGGGACTCCACCGTTGGGGGCATTATTGATTCAGAGCCCAGTGAGGCTCCAACACCCCGCATTGTTTCCTTCGAGCGCTGGTGCGCTCCAACGGCGTTGTTTGTTTAGAGCGCTGGTGCGCTCCAACACCTGGGGGCATTCTCGTTGGCAGAGCCCAGGGAGGCTCAGAGGCATGCCCAATTGGTTTTGAGAAGGCACAGTAGTGCCCCAGCATTCCTCCACAGCTGCCCAGCACTTCGTGGGCAGCTGCAACGTGTAGGCTGTGCTCAGTTGCTCCTGGGCGCTGGGTGTTTTGCCTAGACTGCGGGCGCAGTCTTGCCCCTGACTTTGCTGGGACACAGGGCGTCCTAGCCCCGACAAGGCCAGTTGGCCTAGGGACTGCCACAGGTGGTGGCTTATGTGAGTTTTGCGCTATTGTTATCTTTCCTGCACCTCTGAATGTGTGTTTATGCGTCATGTGCCTTGTTCTACACTGCTGAATGTATTTTATGCATCATGTGTTTTCCTTTCCTACACCTCTGAATGTGTTGCGATGCATCATGTGTACTGTGCTTAGACCCCTACAGGTATTGTGATACTTAGGTGGTTGTTTTTCTCCTAGTACAGGTGGTGCTAGTGAGGTCCTGATTCCCTGCGCAATATTTTCCTAAAGTGGTTACGGTTGCGTAGGTGGTACTTACCTGACACCAGTAGTTACTGGTTGTGTGCTACATTTGCTATTTTGTACTACAGTATTATTCCTATGTTCTAAGAGTGCTAATTCCTGACAGTGGTCCATGTGGCCCTGTCCCCTGTACATATAATCCCTTGTAAATTCTGCCCGTGCCTGTTGGCACATTGTAAAGTGTGTGTTTTTATCTAATGTGTTGTGTATAATACAAAGGCTATTTTTATAGAATACCTTGTGTGGAGTTTCCTTTGTGGTGGGCCTTGGGTGTTGTTGCTGGGTGCGCGCGCAAACGCTTTACACATCGCCTCAGAGATAAGCCTGACTGCTCGTGCCAAGCTACCAAGGGGGTGAGCAGGGGTTATCTTTGGCGTGTACCTTCCTTGCCCTGACTAGAGTGGTGGTTTCTGCCTGGCTTTGGCGCAAGCCCTAGCCAACCAGAAATCCCATTTCTAACACCACTTAAATGTAGTTCTTTTCTTCAAATTGTTATTTTCTCAAGAGTCCTCTGCTATATGTATATTCTCCTATCATGTATATGATGAATTTGTAAAACCTCTCTTGTTCCCCCACAAACTTCCACGATTGAAGTTCTCTCCGGTGTGTTGACAATCACCTGTGTCGATAGTCGTTTCGCTAGTGACAACCCAATGCACTGTTATACCTAGACACATTTGATGCCCTCACATAACCCTTTTGCAGGGGGTTCTTCATTACCAGAGATTAGTGTAATCTAAGGCAGTGTTGTAACGTGTGGGGTTGTGTGTGTGTGTGTGTGTGTGTGTGGTTGTGTGTGTGTGGTTGTGTGTGTGTGGTTGTGTGTGTGTGTGTGTGTGGTTGTGTGTGGTGTGTGTGTGGTTGTGTGTGGTTGTGTGTGTGGTTGTGTGTGTGGTGTGTGTGTGGTGTGTGTGTGGTTGTGTGTGTGACTGTGTGTGTGTGTGTGGTTGTGTGTGTGTGTGTGGTTGTGTGTGTGTTGTGGTTGTGTGGTTGTGGGTTACACATCACATAATTACACTGTACTCAATGCAACATAAATACACACCTTTCACTCAAGTTTGTGCTATATAAAAAAACAAAAAAAAACAATGTTTGAGCTGCTATTGGTGTTGCATCATTATTAGCAACGCCAACAGCTCAAACTTTAATAATGCGAGACCTATTGCATTGAAAATGCTTGTTATTTTTGCACAAGTGTTGGAGTAAGCATAATTCCATCTATATTTGGAACAAGAACTGCATTGTTGGGTATTGCTACCCTTTAAGAAATCTATCTGAATTAGGACACCAGACCCATAGAGTTCTACACAATTGTAATGAACTTCTAAAACTAAGAAGGCTGAATAGTTACCATGTCCCTTCTCCTATAGTGTGTCGACATTCCGCCCAGAGACAAAGGCGCGGCCTGCAGATTGGCTTCCCTATTATAACCCGAGCGTGCCCGGCTCCTGCTCAGGGCGCACAGCGAGGCCATTTGTCGATGCTATTTGCATATATTTTGCATAGATCGATAAAGGAAACCATCTCCGGGTTCTGGCGCTGCCGGAGGAGCGCGCGCGACCAGGGCTGGCTGCAGAGGGGGATTTAATGAGCGAGCGACAGGAGCAAGCCGCGGAGCGGGCTGAGGGCGTCAAACGCCGACTGTAACAGGGGGCATTATTAAACGGCCAGTGCTGGCTGCAGAGGACATTAGTAGTGAGCGCTCGGAGCAGGCCGCAGAAGGGCATTAACGAGCTCACGGCGCTGGTTGCTGAGATGGCATTAATGGACGTCCAGTGCTGGCTGCAGAGGGCATGAATGAGCGGCCTTCTGGTTGCAAAGGGCAAAGCCGGTACCAACGAGAGCCCGGTGGTTGCTGCAGAGTGAGCTTTATGAGCGTCCAGGCATTTTACAATAATAAACACAGACGCGTTACAATTGTTTTTACGTATGCGACAACGGGCATTGGCGAAGGACCCCGAATTCGATGAAGTAAAAGAAGACTAAAGAGGAATTTCCCACGTTTTAAAAAATGTGGGTTTGTTTTATTTTTCGTTTTACGCCAAAGCATTTTTTTTATTATAAACTTTTAGTCGCCTAAAATGGTAAATGTATCCAAATTTCGTAGTTTTGCCACCAAGAGACCACAAGGTTCGTTTTTTTTCTATTTTATGCTCTGTATTTTCCGAACGATACCCCATGCTTTGGTGTGAAACGCACGCATTCTGAGGTTTACTGCTCGTTTATTGGCATTTTTGGGCCCTAATCAGTAAAATAGGTGGAAGA
The DNA here is from genome assembly GCF_964204655.1 of Triturus cristatus. Lineage (NCBI taxonomy): Eukaryota > Metazoa > Chordata > Amphibia > Caudata > Salamandridae > Triturus > Triturus cristatus. Next base: position 450,110,257 of record NC_140592.1, read on the forward strand.
AGGTTTTACAACCATTGGGCTGTGTCACTTTCGGATCTCCTATTTAACCTGCTTCGCTTCCATGTCCCTAACCCCACTGGCACACAGAATATCGGCGCGACCTATAGACATGCGGGAAATAACATGAGCAAAGAGGGGTGAGGACACGAGCGAAGTCTCCCTGCAGTCCTGTTATGTTGGGCCCGGATGTATGACGTTACAACGCACACTATTACAACGCATGCACTTACAACGCATTTTTTACAACGCATAATCCATTACAACGCATGACATTACAACGCATGACACTAAAACGCATTTTTAAAAAATACCTTTACAACGCACTACCATTACAACGCATACTACCTTTACAACGCATACCATTACAACGCATAATATTAAATTACATTTAAGGTAAGTATTAGATAGTATAGGGGTAAAAATTACTATTCTAACTCCAGGGGGTGCAACAGTAGGGTAAGTGTTGGATAGTGTAGGGGTAAAAATTACTATTCTAACTCCAGGGGGTGCAACAGTAGGGTAAGTGTTGGATAGTGTAGGGGTAAAAAATACTATTCTAACTCCAGGGGGTGCAACAGTAGGGAAAGTGTTGGATAGTATAGGGGTAAAAATTACTATTCTAACTCCAGGGGGTGCATCAGTAGGGTAAGTGTTGGATAGTATAGGGGTAAAAATTACTATTCTAACTCCAGGGGGTGCATCAGTAGGGAAAGTGTTGGATAGTATAGGGGTAAAAATTACTATTCTAACTCCAGGGGGTGCATCAGTAGGGTAAGTGTTGGATAGTATAGGGGTAAAAATTACTATTCTAACTCCAGGGGGTGCATCAGTAGGGTAAGTGTTGGATAGTATAGGGGTAAAAATTACTATTCTAACTCCAGGGGGTGCATCAGTAGGGTAAGTGTTGGATAGTATAGGGGTACAAATTACTATTCTAACTCCAGGGGGTGCATCAGTAGGGTAAGTGTTGGATAGTATAGGGGTAAAAATTACTATTCTAACTCCAGGGGGTGCATCAGTAGGGTAAGTGTTGGATAGTATAGGGGTAAAAATTACTATTCTAACTCCAGGGGGTGCATCAGTAGGGTAAGTGTTGGATAGTATAGGGGTAAAAATTACTATTCTAACTCCAGGGGGTGCATCAGTAGGGAAAGTGTTGGATAGTATAGGGGTAAAAATTACTATTCTAACTCCAGGGGGTGCATCAGTAGGGTAAGTGTTGGATAGTATAGTGTAATATTATGCGTTGTAATGGTATGCGTTGTAATGGTAGTATGCGTTGTAATGGAATGCGTTGTAAAGGTAGTTTTTAAAAATGCGTTGTAGTGTCATGCGTTGTAATATCATGCGTTGTAATGGATTATGCGTTGTAAAAAATGCGTTGTAATGGTAGTGCGTTGTAAAAGTTGCGTTGTAAAGGTTGTTCCCCGTTGGGCCCTAGGCCCTCATGCTCGGCGGGAATAATGGAGACAGACACATGGTTGGGGTAGTGGGTTAACTGGCCTCGAGCACGTGCGCTCGGCCTTTTTATTAACAGCGTCACCTGACCCAGTGACGTCTGTGGTGGGTGGGTGTGCAGTGTATGACTTACACATCTGAACACTAGAACGTGTCCATGCTAGGACACTACACAGTCCCGAACAAAATTCGTTTCGGTTTCAAGTACAATTGGTAGGAAGGATTGGAATTGAAAATGAGCAAAACAATGATTCGCGTACTTATTGCACTTTTATGCGCAACAGAATTTTCGAATTTTCCTAGATGGAAATAGTGTTGTGGAAAAGAAGGCAGGGCAGGTCTCGAGTGGGCGGCTGCAGGACGAGGTAAATATTGTGTGGGAGCACATGATTAGCTAATCAATGGCCTCTAATCAATAAAACACCAAGGCTGCCTCCGACCGATGCACCTGCGACCGAAACAGCACAAACCAACGCGCTCTGCGCCTCGGAGAGAAGATGGAGGCGAAACGCGCGTGCTGAGGTGAGATGCGCGCGCCGAGACTAAGGCCAGCCGAGGTGTACAATATTCCAAAACACTGCCTAAAATAAAATACTGTCTGGGAGGCTCACTGAGCTTTAATGGCACTGGGTGAGGCAGACACACGTTTAACGCCCAGTGTGAGAGGAAAACTGAGGTATACAGAGCGCAGCTCAAAATACGACTCACATTCAGGTTGTGAAACTAAGGTAGAACCCACATTGTGAAAGGCAGGCTGAGGCATACGATATGTTTTAACCCCTTCGCTGCCAGGCCTTTTCCCCCTCCTGTGCCAAGACTTTTTTTGGCTATTTGGGGTAGTGCGCGAGGAGGCCCCTGTACATTTTTGACCACATAAGGTATCCACGCCAAATTTTTGTCTTTTTCTTCCAACATCATGGGGATTCTAAAGGTACTCAGGGTTTGTGGATTTCCCTGGAGGGGTCACAGAAATTAGCCAAAATACAGCAACATTTTTTTTTTTCTTCGGAAAAATGGGAAAAACGGGCTGCAAATGAAAGCATTTGGGATTTTCCCTGCAAATGTTATCAAAAAAGGGTTTGTGGGGTTGAAATCACCATTTCCCCAGCTTTTAGGGGATACCAGACTTTTGTCAGAAACCCAACATTTTTAGGTCTCGCCTAGCGATGCAGCGCAAATGCGCTGCCATCGCATTGCGAGGCATGCAGTATACACTATAGCTGGAAGCTTGGTGGAAGCTCCACCCAGTCTCCGCCCCCATCTTTTTCATTGGCTTGTCTCTTAAATGCAGCCTTCCAATTGGTTGTAGGGCTGTTAGTCCCGCCTTAATGACGAGCATGTCGTCATTTGTGTCCTTCCACGGCTATTGACCCCTTTACTGACAGCACTCTTTTCATCCCGCGCCTCCTCCCCCACCCGCAGTCCATGCCTTCTCAGCCCCCCCTGCACTCGCGTTCATGCCTTCTCGCTCCCTGCACTCCCGTTTTCAAATGCTTGTGTTCTGTTCCTTGTACATCCAATTGAAATGAGTGTTGCGTGTTTCAGAGCAGCTTAGTGCCGTGGTAGATTTTGTTAAGGCTGGGAGTGGAGCTGCTGTCAGTTCTCCAAGGGGAAGCGGTCTCGTGATATGCGTGTTGATGTAGCAGGCATTCCCGCAGAGACAGTGAATGGGTTAAGGAGTCAGGCAGAAGTGGGAGGTGCCTGCTCTGCTTCAGTTGCAGGCAAACAAAGTTTACAAATGGGTTCGAACTGTTGCTGGACCGGGGTGCTGTTGTTATTGCAGCCAGAGTTAGAGGTGCTCCTCACCCGGTATTGCTTCCCCAGTTACCCCCACTGTCTCCTCTTTCCTCACACCGGTCTGTGCTGGTGTACTGGCCCCGTGCAGAGACACCCACTGCATCATAGATCGCCGCTCCCGGTCAACGAGCTGCTCATACCTGGCTGTAAGATTCGAGCTGCTTCTGCTGTCACGTACCAAGCCCGGCAATCTAGCAGCGACGGACATCACTCCAGGTATAAGAGCATTCTGTTTAGGAGTGTGAGCACTTGTCAGTGCCCGTGCCCCCACCCTCGCGCCCATTGTCCGGTGATGCAATGCAATATGTCTCGCACAGTTACGAGTCCTATTGCATTGCAAATGCTTGTTTGAGTAGTTGGCAACGAGCAGATAGAGGCATTTCTGCAAGGGGCCAGAGCACGGCGAGCGGCAGGAAGTGCTCCAGGGAAAGCTCGAGAGACATTAGCATGTGGTGGGTGTTGACGTTACTTCATTATCGAGCCTGAGTGTGAGCCCCGGCGTCCCATTGAAGAGGTTCACTAACGCACACTGTGGGTGGGGCTGGCGAGTGGATCTACAGGGGTGTGCCGTAGAGCCCAGGAGGTGAGTGAGAGAGTACCACGGGGTTCGCAGTTCAAGCTGCTGGCCCATTTCACTTTAAATACACCCAGATGGGACTGATAACACCATACAGTAATGCTTTCTTGCATGCCACGTAAAGCAGTTTTCAAAACGTCATTGTTTAAAGTATCTTGTATATACTCGGGATATCAGATTATAGCCCACATAAAGAAGGGTGGGGGCTCTTTATTGTATATGATGCAAGTAAACGCTACACTGGCATTTCCTTCTTACTGTACACTGTTCGGGATCTGTGCTTGAATTGAATCCCACCCTCAGTGCAAGTGGTGTATATTCCTGCAGGTTCCTTGCAGACCCTGTCCGCATTTTTGTGTTACTTATTTGTCAGTTTCTTTGCCATTTGAATTATTCTTTTGAAACCCTTCCCTTCTTCAAGGTGCTGTGGGCATGTGCCGTCTCTCTTGTGACTGTCACTGGAAAGAGTTGTGGGAATAAACACAAAGCATAGCGCCACCAGTTGCTGTTTGTTTGTTTGTTGCCTGAACTTTGCACTTCGTGTATTGCCCTGCCTCACATTCATGTTTTATTTGGAACCGATAATTCCCTAAAAGATCATTGCTCTTTGATACATTTTAATGGACTGTATTTATTTTATTTGCAAACTTTTTATAGCGCTGTCGGCAAGCTAAACTACATCTGGGCACTTTTCAGTCCACTTAGTAAATCCTGTAAGTTTGACAAACCATTGATCTACAGAGCTTCCATAATAATAGCCGCCATTGTAGAAGCTGTAATTGCCTGTCTGTCCGGCCACTAACACATTCTGTTATATTCCATCCTGAGATCACTAGAGGAGTGGGTGAGGGGTATGTAAGTGCACTGCTTCTGTGCAGTCCTGATCTATCGCAGACCCGGTTACAGATGGAATTTCCCAGCAGCACTATGTACAATAAATTTGGGTGCGTATTCGCGGGAGGGGCCAGTGGGCCGAGTGCTCACAAGACGCCTTTTTTGAATTCTCGAAAAACAGGCTTCAGGGAGGTCAGTCAGATTTTTTGTTCAGGACGTCTGACCCGCCCGACCTTCCCTTTGCATTAACACATGTATACTCACCTTAATGTACTATCAAATCCAATTTTCTTAATCGCAGTGTTATTATTGGTCGGTGAACTAGCAAAGTGTAACCTGCAAGGTGCATGTTTGAATCCTCCTAACATAGGTCGGTGGGCTAATGCACCAGCTGGAGTGCGCAGTGTACAGCCAGCAAAGTCCCCGAGGATTGATGCAGAGGGGTGTGTGTGTGTGTGTGTGTGTGTGTGTAAAAACTGTATATTCTTCTATTAACTTTATGTTCCCACTTCTATCTTGAGGTAGTTTCTCGGAACTGGAGGTCATTTAAAAACCTCACGCAAAACACAAATTACTGCAAATTTCAGCCTGACGTTATATCTTTGAATGCAATTCATGTCATAGTTCACTTATGATTTTAATTTGAAGGAACCAACTATGTTATGACATCCCTCAATGTATTCCCAGTTATTTCTGCACTTGTATTTTTTTCCCTTTTTGCTGAATCAGTTCGCTGCCCTGCTGTTAAGTGAGAAGATTGATACTCCATTGGTTATCAAATGGCCTTTTTACCCAGACTCAGTAAGGAAGAAAACTCCTTCTGGCGTTTTAGTATAGACACCCTTGAGCATAAACATTGGCAAAACCCAAAGGTCTGTCGAAGGTTGGCAGCCATCTGGCTTTGCCAGTGCTTGTTTTATTATGGCTAGTTATTTGCAAAGCTTTGTTTAAGATGCAGCTGGGCCCTCGTCAATCTAAAGGAAAAAAAGATGCATAAAGAAATTTTTTGGGCCTTAAAATGCACATGTTGCTAGAGTAGTTCCTGGCCTCTGAAGGAACTGCTTTGTGTGAATGTGCTCCTTATGAAAGGGCAGTCAGTCACTAGCAGGGAAGTTAGCCTGGTTGAAGTAGGCTGACCGCCATGACCCCATGCTATATTCTGCAGTGGGTGGAGGAAATGTGAATGACTCTGCAAAAGACCAATAGATGAAGAGGACTGGTTGAAAAACCCATATTACAGCCAGCAAACCAAATAAGATGAAGACTGGGGTGAGGATCTGGCATGGCAGACCTGACCAGTAAATATGTGCAGGTGGAGAAATGGCAGCTAACGATGCTATCCTGTGTGGGAGTGCTCACACTGAGTAATACTAGTCTGAGTACCATCAAAGAACTTCAACAACTAACTTACTTTCCAGACCCAGCCACAAAGTCTTTGACGCAGTACCCTCCTCTTCTCCACGCCCATGGATCTTCTCCTGTGGCCTCAGTTTCTTCCACCTATACAGACAGAGTTAATTTTGTGTTCTCTAGAAGTCCCTAAGATGATCATAGGTGGTCTGCTAGTGTTTGAACACCCTACAACACAACTTGAAGGTGGATAGCCACTGCTTTTCAGCCATGCGACAGGTCCACAGGGCAGTAGCATCATGAGTTGGGTATTTGAAAACCATGATTCGGAAGGAAGTTTCTGCCCTCTGTGGCTTCTTGGATGGTTTCTGACAACCACTACTCCCCACTGAATTGTACTGGCACAGAGTTTCAGCGTGGCACACCATCCCTGGATATAGTTGTCAAAGGCTGTCTGTTAGGCCTAATTTTCTCCCTGCCTTTTGTTGACCTCATGAATAGGAATATATTGACATTTGGCTTTAAATAAGGTATTCATCTGAAATCAACAGGGAATTCTGATAGTCCGCTTTGGCGTTCCCCTGCATGCAGATGGTGCACACATAGTTGGGTACTCATTAAAAATTGTATTTTTTTCCTACAGTGCCAAACATGTTGCCGTCTGAGCATTCCCTGGCGACCTAACAAACATAGGTATAATTTAAATTTACTGTTTGTAGGCCGAGCACCAAAACTTTACGGGATCTTGGAACCTTGGGCCTGCTCTCACTTGAACCTGTTAGGTCTGGCTAATCGCACGCCTCTTCTTTGGATACATTTGACCACTTAGCTATGTAACCTGTTGGAAGGTTGGGTAATACAGAAGTCTATTTAACAAGTACAATGATGGCCATGGCACCTTCTTCCCCCCCCCCACCTCGACCCGAGAACCCGAGTGGGGTCATTTTTAGGTCGAGCATTCGAGACCTCTTGTATATACTTTAGCATATACTTTAGTATATACTTATATGTGTATGTACTTTGTGGCCTTTGGAGATCAACCCTAGGACTTGTCTGCTTCTGCTTAGGGACTTTTTTTTTCTGTTCAACTGCCTCTATTTAACTGTCTTGATAGAAAACAAAAGATCAGTAGAATTCCAGAATTGCTTTCTGCTGAGTAACTTTCTTTTGTTATTTTTCTGCAACTGTCTCTATTTAACATTCTTGATAGAAAACGACTTGCAGAGGTCAGTAAAATACCAAAATCACTTTAGCATTCTCTAGATTCCAGTCCATAGAAATTGCCTTCCACAAGAGCCCGTAGACAATAATATTTTTTTCAAATCTTGTATTTTCAGTGATATGACCACCGAAGGCCCTGCTTTTATATTGAAAAACAAAGCTTCGGACTATACCATTTCCCGCTGAAAGGCAACATTTCTCTCCATGTGTTCCCATACCTGGCATGTCACGCAGTTTGGTGCTTACTTTACCACCATAATAAAGAACAGTAGATGTTTCAGCACCTAGGCTAACGTGCCGCATAGCTAAATACATATAAGGTCCCAAAGGCGAGACCGATTGCATTGCAAATGCTTGTTTACACAGTTTTGGCATTTTACTGGGACATAGCCTATTTTTGCGCTTTTTAACCTCCTTCCAGTTAATGGTAGAAATAGTTACAAAATCAATAATGGATCCTGGAAAGCTATACATTTTAGAGAAGTAGACAAAATTCTGAATTCAGCAAGGGGTCATTTGTGTAGATCCATCAAGGTTTCTTTATAGAAACTAACAGTTAAATATAGGATAAATTGAAAATTAGTTGAAAAAAACAGCCTTTTGTGTCAACGTTTTCACCTGTAACTTCTTCTAATTATGACAGCCCTTTGAAAGCAATATACCATTACATCCGTTGGACATTACTGGTTGTGGGGATATATAGGAGTGGTAGGTCCACCTAGAACCCGACGAACCCAGAGCCAAAAACTGAGCAGCAACTTGCAATGGTTTTTTATTATGTATCGGTTATATAGTAATTATTCTGTAAAAATTTGTACATTGAAAAATCAGTCTGAAAGACACCTATGTATTTCTGAAATGGGAACAAAATATAGAGTTTAGAAACAGTAGATATTTCCACATTTCCCAAATTGGGAATACTCATACTAGCATGAGAATTATCGGTCATTTTTTAGAATGACTTCTTTTTTACACAATGTCTTTCATTTGGAAGGCAGAAATGCATCGAAAGTCAATATGTAATAACAGTTCCTTTACAAATCTGAATTACCCTAAGTCTCCCGATAAAAATGGTACCTCACTTGTGTGGGTAGGCATAGTGCCCACGACAGGAAATGGCTCAGAACCCAACGTGAACACACCACATTTTCACAATGAAAATTTACCCTTTTTTTGCAAAGTGTCTAGCTGTAGTTTTTGAACACTAGCTCTGCCGGCACCTAGGGAAAGGTTACAAACCTATACATTTCTGAAAACTAGACACCCAGGGGAATCCAGGATGAGGTGACTTGACTGCCTCCCACCAGGGTCTGTTACCCAGAATCCCTTGCAAACCTAAAAAATGGTCCAAAAAACACATTTTCCCCACATTTCTGTGGTAGAAAGTTCTGGATTCTGCTTGGATCCACAAATTTCCACCCACCCCGCTTTCCCCAAAGTCTTACGAGAAAAACAGTACCTCACTTGTGTGGGTCGGCCTATTGCCCGCGAAAGGAAACGGCGCAAAATGCAACGTGGTCACACCTCATTTTCGCATTGAAAAATGACCCTTTTTTGGCAAAGTGCCTAGCTCTAGTTTTTGAACCGTAGCTCTGCGGGCACCTTGGGAAACCTAGCAAACCAATACATTTTTGAAAACTAGACACCCAGGGAAATCCAGGATGGGGTGACTTGACTGCCTCCCACCAGGGTCTGTTACCCAGAATCCCTTGCAAACCTAAAAAATTGTTAAAAAAACTATATTTTCTCCACATTTCTGTGGTGGAAAGTTCCGGAATCTGCTTGGATCTACAAATTTCCACCCACCCCACGTTCCCCAAAGTCTTACGAGAAAAATGGTACCTCACTTGTGTGGCTCGGCCTAGTGCCCGCGACAGGAAACAGCGCAAAACGCAACGTGGTCACACCTCAATTTCGCAGTGATAAATGACCCTTATTTGGCAAAGTGCCTAGCTCTAGTTTTTGAACCCTAGCTCTGCAGGCACCTTTGGAAACCTAGCAAACCTATACATTTTTGAAAACTAGACACCCAGGGGAATCCAGGATGTGGTGACTTGACTGCCTCCCTCCAGGGTCTGTTACCCAGAATCCCTTCTAAACCTAAAAAATTGTCCAAAAAAAACAAATTTTCCCCACATTTCTGTGGTGGAAAGTTCCGGAATCTGCTTGGATCCACAAATTTCCACCCACCCGCGTTCCCCAAAGTCTTACGAGAAAAATGGTACCTCACTTGTGTGGGTCGGCCAAGTGCCCGCGGGAGGAAACTGCGCAAAACGCAACGTGGTCACACCTCAATTTAGCAGTGAAAAATGACCCTTTTTTGGCAAAGTGCCTAGCTCTAGTTTTTTAACCCTAGCTCTGCGGGCACCTTGGGAAACCTAGCAAACCTATACATTTCTGAAAACTAGATACCCGTGTGCTTCCAGGGAGGTATGGCTTGCGTGGATCCCCCAAAGTTTCCTTACCCAGAATCCCCCGCAAACCACAATTTTAGCTGAAAAAATCACATTTTTCACACGTTTTTGTGTGGGAAACTTGTGGCATCACCGGGCTCACTCAAATTTTCCACCACCCAGCGTTCCCCCGGGTCTCCTGGTAAAAATGGAGCCTCACTTGTGTGTGAGGCCCAAGTACCCGCGACAGGCAAGGGCCCAAAACGTAGTGAGGCGACATCAAAATTGCCTATCTCAAAACCACCTGGTTTTGCAAGGGGGGTCCCTTGGGTTTTTGGCCCGGTGCTCGGCAGCCATCTAGGGAACCCTACCAGACCCATACATTTCTGAAAACTAGACACCCGGGGTCTTCCAGGGAGGTATGGCTTGCATGGATCCCCCAATGTTTCCTTACCCAGAATCCCCTGCAAACCTCAATTTTAGCCGAACAAATCAGATTTTTCACACATTTTTGTGTGGGAAAGTTGTGGCATCACCGGGCTCACTCAAATTTCCCACCACCCAGTGTTCCCCCGGGTCTCCCGGTAAAAATGGTGCCTCACTTGTGTGGGAGGCCCAAGTACCTGCGACAGGCAAGGGCCCAAAACATAGTGAGGCGACATCAAAATTGCCTATCTCAAAACCACCTGGTTTTGCAAGGGGGTCACTTGGGTTTTTGGCCCGGTGCTCAGCGGCCATCTAGGGAAACCTACCAAACCCATACATTTCTAAAAACTAGACACCCGGGGGCTTCCAGGGAGGTATGGCTTGCGTGGATCCCCCAAGGTTTCCTTACCCAGAATCCCCTGCAAACCTCAATTTTAGCCCAAATCATATTTTTCACACATTTTTGTGTGGGAAAGTTGTGGCATCACCGGGCTCACTCAAATTTCCCACCACCCAGCGTTCCCCCGGGTCTCCCGGTAAAAATGGTGCCTCACTTGTGTGTGAGGCCCAAGTACCCGCGACAGGCAAGGGCCCAAAACGTAGTGATGCGACATCCGCGATTTCCGCGATGGACTGTCTCAAGATAAAGTTTCCAAAAAACACCAATACAGCTCTTAGTTTATCGCCTTCCCTTGCATTCCTACGGAGTTTAAAGGGGGTACGGTGAACCCGCTGAATCTCAGTAACCCAATTCCAGCTGGAGAGCTCTGGAAACGCTTGCTCGAAGAGCTTGATAGTATAAGCCTTTATATCGGAGCCCTCAGCCCCCTCCCGTTGAAAATTGAAACAGCGATGTGATTAAGCATTCACTAAAGACATGAATTCCCCTTAGGACCGAGTTTCTTCCCTTATGTTGACTAATGTTTGGACTCCATTTTGCATTGTCGTGTCTCCACGTGCTCAGCACGAGAAGAGTCCTATCTCCGTATCAGTTGCTCTTTATAATCTGCCCAGTAACAGTCTATAAATAGCTCCTTTGTACGTCTGACGCATGCCCAGACTTGACCACATCTGTTATCAGTTAGTCCTTGTTTGACCATGTTTTCGCGGGCTCAGGAAATTAGTTACTCCGCCCACATATTGATTCTGTATCGAAAATGTCCATAAAAGGCAACATTCCTTGCTTCATGTTGTATCCACCCACTTATGAGCCCCTCTTTTGTGTATAAAAGGGGACTATGTACGCAAGTTCTTTGTGCTACTCTATGCAATACTGAAGAATGTTGTATAGGTTGTAGGACCACCCTTAAGGGTTAATAAACTTTGTTTTTGTACTTTGCAGTTTCCGTGCCAACTTCCTTCTAGCTTCCATTACAGGAGAGCGAACCCTTGTATGCTGCGGGCCTAGCTGGGGCCTGTACTCATCAATTGGCGCCCGTCACGTGGGGCTCATCGGCGACTCGGATGCTCGAAGGACTGGTCGTGACGAAGGTGAGGAATTTGGCCGGGGATGTGATCACTGCCAGAGGCATTTTAGTCCTGGCATCCCGAGGTTTTCTTCCTTCCCTTCCGAACTGACCTTCTGGGTGGCGCCGGTCCTCGACTGAGACCTCTTCTGTCGGTTTTGCCGTGACAGCCGTTTGGGCGAATTTTGGAGCTTGGCAGTTGGAATCTGGACACTCTTGATTGGTAAGAACCGTTATACGGTACTTGCTCCGAGTTTTGACGCCTGGGTTGGCCATTTGAGTTTGATTTGTGATGACCGGTCATGCTTTGTATTGATTATTGTGAGAATATATGCGTTGCAACACATATAGGCAGGTAATGTGGAGATATTTCTCCGGAGCTGTGTAAATTTGAACGGCGCAAAGTTTAAGTGCCATTTTTGATAATACTGCATATTTTGCAATATTTTTGAGCATGCCTGCTTTTAGCGCACTCCGTAAGTGGTGCTGCTGCTTTGGAAACCGGTTAAACCTCGAGGAATCTGCTCCAGCCCCCCCGGAGGGGACTCCTAATAGGGATATGTATGTGAAGCATGGTCTTTCTTCTATAATGTACAGCACAGTATGGAGGAAATACACCAAAAAGGATCCTGAGCTGCGCTGGCCTTTGTATGGATCATTTGATATGCGTAAGATTGAGTATGTGGAACAGTGTATGTGTAAGCGGCGTGCTCGGCAAGACATGTTTGAATGTGTACGGTTATGGGTGAAGGAAGTGCGTGAGCGAGAGAAACGTGAGAAAGCGCTGTTTGATAAAGAGCAACGGAAGAATGATCATGTGCGAGCACAGGAAGCGAAGCGTCGGGAGGAAAGAGAACTGGCGGAGAGACAAGAGAAAGAGCGTAGGTTGCAAGTCTCGGGTCAATATGCTGTCCGCCAGCCACTTTATCCTGTCCTTACTAATCTTGAAGATGATTTTTATTGATTAGATCGTTCTCCGCCTCCTTAAGCTGGCGCGTCGGCCCCGAGATCACAGGATTCTGGATTGGGTTCGGATAAGGTAGACACGCGGTCCATGTTATCAGTTGACCGAATGGGTGAGCTTCGGAAAGTTTCTTTTCGTGCACTTAAGGGCAAGTTATCCCTCACTGAATTGTTGGACTCTTTGGAAAAGTGGCAGGATAGAGAGAAGTTGTATTTTTTGGGACACTTTTCTGAGGAAGTGATTACTGCCTTTCGGAAATATTCAGAAGTTTTTGAGCCTGATGATGTAGTATTAGATGCTAAAGCATTACGTAACGGTGTTTTTTCTCCCTCTAAGGCACCTGATGCGGTTCGACGGCTGTTTGCATCATGGGACGCGGCGAGTGACCTTAAAGAGAGAGCGCGCCAAAAGGCAGGGGAACAGGAGCAGTCGAATCCACGTGTCGGCGATGACCAGTGTGGAAATATGGATTTTTCTGATCAGTTATGTCCCCTATCTTGGACCCCAACGGTTCCATGTATGAATCACAAGTACATGTACGTTCCCTCCAGTTCCAGTTATGGAGACGCAAACACATGTGCGTCCATCGTCAACATGTCCTATGTCAGATCCGCCATGAATAGGCCGGATATTCCATTCCTAAGTATGAAAGGCCACCGGCTTTATATGGTTCACTTATGCCATTTTACAGTCCAGACAAGCAGGCCCTGATTCTGTCGTCAAACTCTTCTTGCCTTCTGCCTCTGAAAGCTCCAGTCTGAGCCTGCATCTGTGACCATGAACTTTGTCTCATTCTCTGCGCGGCTCACGAAGCCTGACATCAGCCTGCTGTCTGCCAAAAAAAAACTGTATTTCACCTTCGAAATTATCTGCTCCGTTCCCTGCCCGATGCATTCCTGTCTAAGTAGTTTAAGTAAACATTCTTCCAGCTACCGAGCAAAGGCCCGGCTTCTCTGTCTTTATACAAGTAATTCATAGCCCTATGGCTATGGAAGATTTTCGCCCTCGCATCTAGTGTAGACACTTAGACGCTTGTACACGCACTAACAGTCAGTATAGTCAGTATAGAATAAGATTCTACTCGAAGAGACCTCTCTTTTGGATAACATAGTTCTTTAAACATGGGATGTTAGATATGATTTGGGATTAGGTTGACTTGACCCTCCAGACTTTTGTCGCCACATGTAGAGCTAAATGTCAAGTCCCCTTCACCCCCTAGTTGCACGTCAATCACGCGTCATGCTGCTGCGCGCGCATTTCTGCCAAGTATTTCTGCTGACATTGCGAAATTCTTTCATAGAACCACCCTATTATGACATCACATCTAATGACGTTCTTTCATCACTCCCAGTTACGCCTATTTTTGCTACGCACGAATATATTATCTATATTATCAATTGTTACGCCTCTTGTATTTGCTTCACTGTAATGCCTATTGTATAAAAGTAATTGATTGTCAATAACGTATGTACTTCACTTCCTGAACCTTCGTGGTGATGGAACTTGGAGCAACCGATTATAATCGACCATTGGAATAAAGCCCATTCCGAACCTCTAATACCACGGATTCTGCCTCTTATTTACTGAGCTATTTTATTATGTTTCTGTATCAAATTAAGTCCCGGTAATTAAATTATTTACCACATGAATGGCGCCCGAACAGGGACACTTTCTCATCTCACGCGCCGGCGGTGCGTTGCAGGCCCGGTCTCCTGCCACAGCTGGACGGACAATAACGCGTACCAGCAGGATTTCCTGTATCTCCCTCCGGTCAAGCGGGGGCGACTGAGGCTGCGATCAACACCCAGACGAGGCGGTGAGAAGTGCGAAGTATCCCGACCAGAGCCGAGCTGAGAGAGCAAGATCCGAGGTATACAGAGGCCCACCAGTTTCCGAAGTCCCGAGTCGAGTCCAGTTTCCGAAGTGTTCGAGTCGAGTCCAGTCCGGTTCAAGTTCAGTTCAGTTTCCGAGGCCTTCCGTTTCCGATTCAAGTTCAGTTCAGTTTCCGAGGCCTTCCGTTTCCGAGCTACCCGGTGAGTACCATTACTGGGGAGGCGTTCTGACGTGCACATAGGTTGTGCCGGTCAAGACGGGTTTGGGTACACAAATCCGGTCTGCACTGTTTCAGCAGTGTATCTGTACTGTTTAGCAGTATATCTAGTATATCAGTATATAAATTCAGAATAATTCAGTTAATGTCGAGTATTATGTTTAAGTGATTAAGTTTTCCTTAGATCGTCATCATTATTGTTGCTCAGTTAAATGTTAAATGTTTTAAGTACGTTCTGCATATTGTGGTATGAATGACTGTTCATTATCGTGTTTACTGTATTAAGTTTGTTCAAAATCAAGTATCAGATCAGTTTTCAATATGCCGTTCTTTTCGAAATTAAGACAGATCACAACAAGAAAAGGGGTACTCGAAGAAGCCGTTCCTATTCCTCCTAGGGACACTCCAGGGTACTTCATGTATCATAAACATGGCTTAGACGCTATATTATTTCTTGATTTATGGGTAGACTACACCAAGGAATTACCAGAAAGTCAGAGGTGGCCCGCAGCTGGGACCTGGGATGCAGAGTGCATCATGAAAGTAGAGGAAGAGTTATGGAAAAGGAAAGTCAGACAGTCACAGAAAGACGCCGTTGAGTTATGGCGTAAAGAATCTCATAGACGTACAGAAAAAGCACTCCGACAGGAAGAGAGAAGTAGAGAGAATTCAAATAAAGTCCGAGAAAACCTATTAATTGAAGAAGGTACAAGAGTGAAATCAGAACAAGTAGACAGACAAAGAAATGCCCTTATGAATGGTATGTATCCCCTTCTGGCCGAAGGATTACCTAAGGCTACTCCGGAGATACCAAAAGACTTGCCAACCCCATTATTTCCAATAAAGGTACATCCTAAGGGGCATCCTAGAACCGCAGAAGACGTTTTTCTTTCCTCATATTTAGACGACGCAGCTCCCGAGTATGCTAATTCCGCCCCACATAGACCGCCTGCCAGGGAGGTTCAACGCCAAGATCCAGTATCTGTACCTCTACAGCAACAAATCCTGTCACAAGTTCCGGCAAGCACATCTGTTTCTACATCTGTTCCTACAGCTACTTCTATAGCTGTGTCCACACCTATAGTTGCTGTATCACGTTCAACGAATCCTTTCACGCCCGATACCCCAGATGGGGCTACGGGAGGTGCTACCAACATTTTTTCTACGCCACCCAGAATAAATAAACTTACCTTTCAAGAGTCAGCACATTCACGTACCCCCAAACTCATAAATGCCCGTACGCTCAAGGAACTTCTTGTAGATTGTAGATATGACCCTGTGCCCGGCAAAGAGGACGAAATGATCATGGCATCATTGCGTATCAGACGAGCCGCGGTGTATTTAGGGAAGTTACCAGGAATGACTGCGCATCTAGATAATATATACCATTTTGTCCAAACAGGGCGAGATTCTGAATGTATTAACAGAGCTATGGAATACCAGAAAGTGGAGATACAGGGGGAACTGTTACGTTTCCTCATAAATTGTGTGATCAGAAATCAAGACCGACCGGGGGTAGACCCGGAAGCAATGCAAATTCTTACCAGATGGAGCCAGAATATATCAGAAGGGAGACATGATCAGCAAAATTGTATAATAGCCATGTGCCGAAAGATCCGTAAAGAAATAGAACGCCTACACGAAGAAAGATTAGCGGTAGACCAGTTCGAACAAAGCGAGGAGGAAGGATCAGGACTGCCCACAGGACAGTCAGATACCATAGCCTATGTAGGTAGAGGAAGATCTTGTAATAGTACTAGATGTCTTATTGACCCGATACGTCCGATATGTCCAGATAATAACAGGAATTTCCAAACACCAATAATAAATATAAGGTCTAACGAGCATTCATTCCAAGCAGCTGACAAATTACTCCGAGAACGAAGGGGTTATCATTTTCTCGATTCTATGGATGAACAAGAATTAGCCAGGTCAGCTGTCCATTGGGTTGCCAGTCCCGGAAAGTATGGTGATGATACAGTAGCACACACATTTTTGAATCTCACCCCAGATGAACAGCGTTTAGCTGGGATTTATATGATTCAACAACTCCTTATACTATATCAGAGTCAGCATTCGGATCCTGGTCCCTTACCTGATATATTGACTGAATTACTCATGAATAGATGGAGAGGTTCAGGTACTAAATTAATTAAAGAAATACTAGAATCAAGAAAACAGTACATTCTTTTTGTATGCCCAGAACATGTCTCATTGCCCATTAAGGAAAGAACCACGTATTACATGGACAGACAGAATCCCTTACGAGAAGTGCACCCAATAAAAGGCGAGGACAATGAGTTTAAACGCGTATTTGTATATACGCCCATATCGAAAATAGAATTGTTAGAAATGAAGAAAGTGGTACCAAGTCATGACAAAGACCCAGCGGGTTTTCACCGAGAAATTAAAGACATGTTACTCATGGGAGAGTATACCTATCCCGACATTATGACAATATTAAAGGTATTGATGCCTGCTGGCATTTATGAAAAACTCAGGGAAAAAGAGTGGGAGGTAGGAGACCAAAAGATAGAATGGTCAGCATTAGAAGCAGAAGAAAAGGCCCGAACTGCAGGAGCAGGACTTGGGGATAAAACTAAAGCACTACCAGGTTTACTAGTACAGGTACTGCCACGTTTATTAACTACGAAAAAGGAAGATTGGGGTACAATTTCAGCCTGTAAACAGAAGCAAGATGAAGACACTAGTGATTTCTATGCCAGATTTGAAAAATGTTTTGGTATAAATAGTGGCATAAAAGCAAGTAGCGAATCATACCCACATCTGTTTGTGACAAAATTAGTAGAAAATGCCTTGCCTCAAGTGAAGAACAGAGTATTAAAATTCGAGAGTACCTGGCAAGGTAACACTCCATCACAAATGTTACAAATGTTACAGTACCATCACAATAGAATTAGAGAGGAACAAGAACATGAACAAAGACGCATGAAAGACACGAAAATGAAAATGCTAGTCTCCCAGACAGTTCCAGCTGAAGGACATAAAAAGGGTACGACACATTCCAGTGATTCAACAGGACCTGTAAAAGGGACATGCAATTATTGTAAAAAGCCAGGTCATTACGTACACGATTGTCCAGTTTTGAAACATAATATCGCCATAGGTAATACAAAAGAAAGACCACGGCCACCTAGACAGGATCAGAATGAACAAGGAGCCCCGCAGCATGCACAGTCCATGCCAGCTCCACCACAGTCTATACAGTTTGTGCCGGCTGCACCAGCGCTGCCTGTTGCTGCCACACAAACCACGACATGACAACTGTACCAGACCGCACAGTACGACTATCCTGATTATCAACGATACGCATGAACCAGCCTAGAGAGGGAAGTTGACTTACCCCTTATCGAGGTCCCTGTAGACCAAGAAGGACCTTATGTACATAGTGAATTATTAGGCCAAGACAGAAAATTTTTACTCGATACAGGGGCAAGTCGAACAACAATAAAACGTAGTGAAGTTCCAGGGGCACCCCTCTCAGGCTCACAGAATATTTCCCTTGGTTTTTCAGGAAAACCTATTGTTAATGAAGTGTCACAACCTCTTCCACTTACGATAGGACCTTTGACCCGAACTACAGATTTATTGCTTACTAAATCATGTCCAGAAAACTTGTTAGGAATAAAAACACTGAAAGCTCTAGGAGCTTAAATATGTTGTTCTCCGGAAGGAGTAAGATTGTTTTTACGTGATTTTAAAGGTCACTATGTGTCTAGAGACATGGATCCCCGACTGCAGACTTTACCTACACATCTATGGGCGCAAGGCCCTACTGATGTTGGTTGCATGAATATTACACCATATCGAGTCACACTAAAGGCAGGAGTGGTACTACCACGAATGAGACAATACAAGTTACCACCAGATGCTGTAGTGGCTTTACTGCAAATCATTGACGAACTCATTGCCCAAGGAGTGGTTGTGGAAACAGACTCCAATGTATGTAATTCCCCGATAATTCCGATTCTTAAACGAACAGATCCGAAGGCCCCGCCAGTATATCGATTGGTTATTGATCTGCGCGAATTAAACAAATGCATAGTGCCACAATTCCCTGTGGTCCCAGATATCTCATCACTGCTGACAACTATTGATTCCGAAGCAACATTCTTTACTGTAATTGATCTCAAGAATGCTTTTTTCAGCGTCCCAATAGATCCGGAAAGCCAATATTTGTTCGGATTTAGTTTAAATGGACGTAGCTTTAAATTCTCACGCGCACCCCAAGGATTTACGGAAAGCCCCAGCATCTATAGTCAAGCACTGAAACGAGAACTCGACAGTATTCACATGCCAGTTAACACTGCTCTGCTTCAATATGTCGATGATCTGCTGATCACCGCTAGAAGCAAACCCGAATGTGAGAAAGCATCACTGACAGTTTTACAATTTCTAGCCGAAAAGGGGCACAAGGTGTCCCCTTCTAAGCTGCAATTCTGTGTCCAGCGAGTTGTTTATCTTGGACACTCGCTGTCCAAGGAGGGAAGGCAGCTTACACCCGACCGCATTCAGTTAATAGCTAACATGCCAATACCCAAGACACAAAAGGAGGTGCGGGCTTTCATAGGCCTCACTTCATATTGTAGGCAGTGGATCCCTCAGTATGCATTTCTAGCAAAACCCCTCATTCAATTGACAACGCAGGAGGCAGCCACATCGACTGTTCTCCCTTGGACTCAGGAACATACACAAGCTTTTGAAAGCTTAAAGAAAGCTTTATGTCAAGCACCTGTTTTAGCAACGCCATGTTACAGTAAACAGTTTACACTCTTTGTTACAGAACGCAAAGGTACTGCTTTGTCAGTACTCACACAGGAACAAGCAGGATCACACAAACCATGTGCTTATTTTTCTAGTACATTAGATCCCGTAGCTCAGGCTTTGCCTGCGTGCCTGAAATCAGTGGCAGCAACAGCTTTGGCAATCAGACAAAGCGATGCCATAGTGTTAGGACATCCATTGACAGTTCAAGTACCACATGCAGTAGAGGTTCTTGTGAATAGAACGCAAACACAACACTTGACTATAGCGCGACTTACAGGGTACGAGTTAACATTGTTTCAGCCACATATAGAAATCAGACGTTGTAACACATTGAATCCTGCCACACTTTTACCTGTGATCGGAACAGACCCACTAGCCCATGACTGTATTGAAGTTATTACAATCACGACGAAACCCAGACAAGACTTAACCGATGTCCCATTGTCAGACTCAGACCTGACGTTGTATGTAGATGGTTCATGTATGAGAACAAGTACAGGAGAGTTAGTGGCTGCTTACGCAGTCACAACAGATACTGAAATCATTGAAACAAATCGCATAAATACCTTGTCAGCTCAGGCCGCAGAGCTCATCGCTCTGACACAAGCCTGTATTCAAGCCACAAATAAAAAAGTCAACATATACACTGATTCACGTTATGCATTCGGAGTTGTACATGACTTCGGCGTGCTGTGGCGAGAGAGAGGTTATTTAACTTCCCACGGTGCCCACATTCAGCACGGACCTCTCATCCATGCCTTATTAGATGCGATACATCTACCCACTGCAATATCAATTATGAAATGTAAAGCTCATACGAAAGTTACTGATATCATTTCTCAAGGCAATGATCTAGCTGACAGAACAGCTAAACAGACTGCTCAAACTCAAACATCCGACATGACAAAGACAATAGTCCCGACGCCAACGCATTGTATGACGGTTAAAGATCCTACTCTTGACGTAATTGACATACAGACACATGCTACACCAGACGAAATAAAGAAATGGACTGAATTAGGAGGGATCCAAACGGATCAAGGATGGATGATGAAGGAAAAGTCTGTGTGGTTCCTTCCTGATTCAATGGTCCAAGTTATAATTAACACTGTACATAGTCCAGCGCATCTAGGAGAAAAAGCTATGCTAGACAGCATCCAACACATTTGGTTCAATAAACATTTACGAGCAGCAGCCAAACAAAAAGTTCGTACCTGTATGATCTGTTGCCAGTTCAACCCAGGAAAAAGCGTTCCCGTAGAACAGGGTGGATTTCAGCCTCCTGATCACCCTTTTGAAGTCCTCCAGATGGATTATATCCAGATGGAACGATGTAGAGGATTCAAATATGTTCTCGTAGTTGTTTGTGCTCTTTCCCGTTGGACGGAGGCATACCCGGTTTCAGATTACACTGCCCCGACTACTGCCAAACAGTTGGTTCGAGAATTCTTCCCACGATACGGTTTACCACGTGTTGTTCACTCAGATAACGGCCAGCCGTTCTCATCTGAATTAATGAAACACGTTTCACTTTTGTTAGGCTATCAGTGGAAATTTCACTGTGTCCGACACCCCGAGGCAGCAGGTCTCGTAGAAAGACATAATCAGACCCTGAAAATTAGATTGTCCAAAATATGCAGAGAGAAAGGTGTCGACTGGGTAGTAGCATTACCAGTTGCACTCTTTTACACAAGAATGGTAGCACACTCTCGAACAGGGCTATCCCCGTATGAAGTGATCTTCGGCAGACCACCAAATATGTGGGGGACGCCCATACCACGCAAAATAACTGATATTGACTGTAATATGCTGACAGATTACCTGGCTTCCTTGATGTCTGCACTACAATCTTGTCGTTCACAGGTAGCTGCAGCTTTTCCTGACAACACTGAGGTGAAGCCCCATGACGTAGTCCCGGGGGACCTGGTCTTAGTGAGGAACTTTGATCGAAAGACTCAGCTGGAACCCAGGTGGAGGTCACCGCAGCTTGTCTTGCTCACCACAAGGACAGCCGTGAAGATCGAGGGCAGAAAAGGCTGGATACATTCAAGTCATATCAAGAAATTTCATGGACTACAATCAGATGTGAATACCACACCTCGTGTGTCTTCACCCATTGACTCAAAACTTCCTTTTGTTGAAAAGAGTAATTCCGAACATTATAAACTAAAGCTCAGGTCCAATCAGTCAAGCAATTTGATTGTTTAAGTCCTCTCCAAGGTGAAGCGGTTGAATTGTCTCTGACATGTATCCCTTGGACCTGAATAGAAACCACACCCGAAAAATGTTGAAACGACAGGCGTACTGTAAATCACTGCGTAGTCATTGCATAGTGACGTTATTAATTTTGTTTTTCTTAAGTCTTTTAATAATTACTGCAAGTATATTGTTGCACATATATTATCCTATTTCTAGGCATGTTTATAATATTACTGCTGAACATTCTTTTAGTGAATTACCTCCGCTTGAGTTGTCTTATAGATTTGCACTGCGCAATAACACGTTTATCAGTATGTTACATCATTCCTATCAGGTTAGCAATGCTACAAATTGTTGGATATGTGGCCGACTCCCTCCCTATCAGAATTATAAAGGAATTCTACCTCTCTTTCCATACCCGTTCACACACAACGGCTCCTGTGGAGCATGGTTTAGTTTAATTAATTCTCTAGATTCGAATTCTGCAGTTTATCAAGATAACTGGGTATGGGGAAATTTGAACTTAGTTTTGCTTAAGGTCTGCTACCCTAACAAGGAGGGACTACCCCAGAGAACAGGAACTGATCTAGAAAATGAAGTGTATGGATTAGGTAATTTTACGCTTAATCTTATGATCCTAAATGTCGAATCCGAAGCTACTCCAATTTTGCCCGCTATGTCAATATTTCCAGTAAAGGGTGAACTATGTGTAAGAAAAAATGGTTCCATACATATGGGCCATAGTAGATGCACCACTGTAGTAGAATTTAGTGATCAAGGCAAGTCTACATTTAGAGCTTCCCGCCATTCCTATTTCATATGTGGTCAGACGGCATATGTACGTTTGCCTCTAGATTGGGATGGTACTTGCTATATTGGATTCCTTTTGCCACCTGTTTTCCTAGCTCCTCCTGATTATCACAGAAATACTCATTTAGTATATAATAGAGTAAGGAGAGATCTCCCGATAGTCGATTACACTGAAACAGCATGGGAAAAATACACAGATTTCAATAAAGGTCTCTTTCCCTATATAGGTACCGTTACTAATAGTAAGCTGATACGTAGATTAACTAGAACCCTTGAAGCAGTAGTGAACGAAACTATTTCCGCCTTAGGCAATTTAACAGAAGAGCAGTCTGCTATGCGGATTGTTGTGCTTCAAAATCGTCTTGTCCTTGACGTCATCCTGGCCGATAGGGGCGGAGCTTGTAGGGTCATCGGATCAAGCTGTTGCATTTTCATACCAGAAAATTCGCCATCTGTATATAAAGCCATAACTCGCCTTCATAAGATTGTAAGCCAGATACACCAGAACCCAGGCACCTGGACTTGGTCCGGTTGGTTTTGGAGTGTATTATCTACCTTTGGATGGAAGGTCCTATCTTTCCTAGGTATTGGCCTTCTCATACTATTCAGTTGCTGTCTATGTCTACAATGTGGACCAGCGATCTGTGGTCTGTGTGCCACATCGTGTATTCCACCACAAGGATTTCATTCATCGCGGAAGGAGAAAGAAGAACAAATGATGCTATATGAACAGATCAATGGATTGATGAAGATTGATATCTCTTAACGGGCAAGTAGGGGACAAGGAGGGAATGTGGAAATATGGATTTTTCTGATCAGTTATGTCCCCTATCTTGGACCCCAACGGTTCCATGTATGAATCACAAGTACATGTATGTTCCCTCCAGTTCCAGTTATGGAGACGCAAACACATGTGCGTCCATCGTCAACATGTCCTCTGTCAGATCCGCCATGAATAGGCCGGATATTCCATTCCTAAGTATGAAAGGCCACCGGCTTTATATGGTTCACTTATGCCATTTTACAGTCCAGACAAGCAGGCCCTGATTCTGTAGTCAAACTCTTCTTGCCTTCTGCCTCTGAAAGCTCCAGTCTGAGCCTGCATCTGTGACCATGAACTTTGTCTCATTCTCTGCGCGGCTCACGAAGCCTGACATCAGCCTGCTGTCTGCCAAAAAAAAACTGTATTTCACCTTCGAAATTATCTGCTCCGTTCCCTGCCCGATGCATTCCTGTCTAAGTAGTTTAAGTAAACATTCTTCCAGCTACCGAGCAAAGGCCCGGCTTCTCTGTCTTTATACAAGTAATTCATAGCCCTATGGCTATGGAAGATTTTCGCCCTCGCATCTAGTGTAGACACTTAGACGCTTGTACACGCACTAACAGTCAGTATAGTCAGTATAGAATAAGATTCTACTCGAAGAGACCTCTCTTTTGGATAACATAGTTCTTTAAACATGGGATGTTAGATATGATTTGGGATTAGGTTGACTTGACCCTCCAGACTTTTGTCGCCACATGTAGAGCTAAATGTCAAGTCCCCTTCACCCCCTAGTTGCACGTCAATCACGCGTCATGCTGCTGCGCGCGCATTTCTGCTAAGTATTTCTGCTGACATTGCGAAATTCTTTCATAGAACCACCCTATTATGACATCACATCTAATGACGTTCTTTCATCACTCCCAGTTACGCCTATTTTTGCTACGCACGAATATATTATCTATATTATCAATTGTTACGCCTCTTGTATTTGCTTCACTGTAATGCCTATTGTATAAAAGTAATTGATTGTCAATAACGTATGTACTTCACTTCCTGAACCTTCGTGGTGATGGAACTTGGAGCAACCGATTATAATCGACCATTGGAATAAAGCCCATTCCGAACCTCTAATACCACGGATTCTGCCTCTTATTTACTGAGCTATTTTATTATGTTTCTGTATCAAATTAAGTCCCGGTAATTAAATTATTTACCACACCAGTCATCTACCTCCCACTCAGATAAGAGCGAACTAGTGCATGCTAAACCGATGCGAGAGGCAGCACCTTTGTATGTTCCTCCTAAAGGAGCGGGAACTAGTTCGGATATTACTTCCGCCGATGCTAAGGGATATTTTGTGTATAATTGGGTCTATACTCCCTGGCATAGGGCTGATGTTATGGCATTAAAGAATGCTTTACCTGACCCCCGCAAAAACCCAGCGGCCTTTTATGAAGAGGTCGAAGGGGCCTTGAATTCTTGTACTATGACTTTAGCAGATATAGATTTGTTCTTTGGGCTCATATTACCACCGGATATGTGGAGATCGGTGCGAAAGGTGGATGATGTTCCCGCTTTTAAGGCTAGGTGGTCTGAAATTGAGGATGAGGATAGGGAGAGAAAACCCGCGCAAAAACCACCGCGGATTATTTTAGATCTTCCCGCTGCTATCTTGACTAAGTTGAAAACGATTATTCCCCCTAAAAAGATTGACTGGAATATGTTAGCATCATGTAAACAGAAGGTTGATGAATCAGTCTCAGATTTCTTTACGCGCTTTGAGGAGACGTTTCATGATTTTAGTGGTCAGTCACTTACGGATGATACGGGTAGACATCTTTTTGTGGATAAATATGTAGCGAATTTATTACCGGGAATAGCAGCTCGTTTAAAAGCGAGTGAAAGTCCACTTCGTCTCCGGCATCCCTCCTGACTATGGCTCAGTATTATGAGCGTCAGGAACAAGAAGCGAAGGGGCAGGAGGAGAAGAAATCGAAACATTTGAAAACAAAGGTGATGTTAGCGCAAGTGTATGGTCCGCCTCGTCGGGGTGTCGATAGAGGTAGGGGAGGATTCTATGGTCCCCCTTCGGGTCGGTCAGATGTAAATAGGAATCAATGTGCGTATTGTAAACAGTCGGGTCATTGGGCCAGAGATTGTCCGGCGTTGTATGCATCTCGTCAGGGACGTGGTCAAGGTCCACCGAGAGGTAGAGGGGGCTTTTCGAATTTCAGAGGGAATTCTAATGATCGTGCTCGCTTTGAACCTAACGCGCAGCAGCGAGATAGACCCAATGTATTTGATCGACAGCACCAGTATCAAATGTCAGGGATTGACAGCTCTGGGTACCATGATTCGCGGCATGCATAGGAATGCGTTGGATGGGGGTTGGAATCAGTTGAAGTGCCGGTTGATCAGAAGGGTCCTTATGTTTCAGCAAAGGTTTTGGGTTTTACTGATCGGTTCCTAGTTGATACAGGAGCGACCCGCAGTGCGCTGTCCAAACAATTGGTTCCGAGGGCTCCCCCATCTGGCTTAATGGTTACATCGGTAGGGTTTGATGGTACACTCTCTCGAAGCCCTCTTTCCCGACCCCTTGTATTTCATGTTGATCCCTTTTCTGCACCCTGTCCGTTTCTGCTTGCCCCGAACACGCCTGACAACATTATGGGTCTTGATATGCTCAAGCACTTCCGAGCTACGATCCGCTGCTCCCCCGCTGGAGTACATGTGATATTAAATGATAATCACCCGATGGCAGACCGGATGTGTGTGGTCGTGGAGGATTCTGTGTTAGCTTCCCTCCCTCATTCTTTGTGGGCTACTTCAGATACCGATGTGGGACAGATGGTGATTCCACCTGCCCATATTAGTGTCCAGGAGGGTGCGGTGTTACCGCTCCTCCCTCAGTATCCCATTTCCCAGGAGGGGGAGGAGGCACTCATTCAGATTGTGCAGGATTTGATTAAGGTGGGGGTAGTGGAAGAAGTTCCCTATAATGTTTGCAACAGTCCTATTTTACCCATCTTGAAGAAAGATACGGATGCTAAAGTTTATCAGTTTATCATTGATTTAAGGGAAGTGAACAAGATTGTGATACCTCAGTATCCAGTGGTTTCTGATATCACGACGTTGCTCACTTTGGTCCCGCCAACGGCAACCACGTTTTCAGTTATTGATTTGAAAAATGCCTTCTTTTCGATCCCTATTCATCCTGATAGCCGATACCTCTTTGGTTTTACTTTGAATAATAGGTTTTATCGATTTTGTAGAGTCCCTCAGGGCTACACAGAAAGCCCTAGCATTTACAGTCAAGCATTGAAAAGGCAATTGGATTCCTTTGTTCTGCCCGAGGGTGTCGCCCTTATACAATATGTCGATGACATCTTGTTGGCGGCTGACTCTCCTGAGCTGTGTGAGAAGAGTACGTTATCCTTGCTTTCCTTTTTGGCATCTCACAATCACAAAGTGTCGAAGAAGAAATTGCAATTCTGTAGACCAAAGGTGACTTATTTGGGTCACCTTTTGTCTAAGGAGGGGCGTGCACTCACACCAGATCGTATTCAAGCAATTTTGGACACGCCAGTGTCTTCCACACAGAAGGACGTGCGTGCATTTTTGGGTCTTGTTTCTTTTTGTAGGCAATGGATATTGGGGTTTTCACACATAGCTAAACCATTGTTAGCCCTTTTGACAAAGGACACACCAATTCCTCTTCCCTGGTCAAATGAGTGTGACATTGCATTTCAGCAATTGCGACAGGCCCTTTGTTCAGCACCGGTGTTAGGGACCCCTGATTATACGAAGCCCTTTTCACTGTATGTGCATGAGAAAGATGGATGTGCATTATCAGTTTTAGTGCAGATGCACGGCGACAAGCAGCGCCCTTGTGCATATTTTTCAGCCGTACTTGATCTTGTTGCCCGAGCATTGCCTGGTTGTTTTCGCTCGGTTGCGGCGACAGCTGTGTCAATACGTCAAAGTGAGGGAATTGTGTTATCTCACAAACTGTTGGTATTAGTCCCCCATGCTGTTGATGCCCTGCTTAATCAGACAAAGACGCAGCTTTTGACCAGTGCCCGTTTAACGGGATATGAGTTGACGCTTTTGGCTCCTCATATTACGTTAAAGAGGTGTGTAACGTTAAACCCGGCCACATTGTTGCCGTTCCCGGAAACTCAGTCTGAAGCACGGAAGGCACACGACTGTATTCTTGTGACCGAGGAACAGACAAAGGGTCGTATTGATCTCCAGGATACGCCCTTTACAGATGTAGATGGAGAACTGTGGGTGGACGGATCATGCCTGAAGCTACCAGATGGTACGACTTCAGCAGCGTATGCAATCACCACACTGCAAACAATAGTGGAGACAGCACGCATACCTCAGAAATCAGCTCAAGCAGCGGAACTGATAGCATTAACACGAGCATGTGAGCTCAGTGCAGGATTGTGTGTGAATGTTTATACAGATAGCCGCTATGCCTTCGGAGTAGCGCACGATTTCGGCCTACTCTGGAAGGAGAGAGGGTTTCTAACGTCACATGGAGCGCAGATAATGTACGGGGAGTTAGTCCACAACCTCTTGACTGCATTAACATATCCAAAGAAGATCGCTATAGTTAAATGTAGTGCCCATAAGAAAGTGGTTGATAAAGTTGGAGAAGGGAATGCTTTGGCAGACCGGTTGGCACGAGAGACTGCGATGCAGCCTGGTGCTACTGCAATGTATGTTGTGAAGTCACAGGCAGAAAGATGGCACGATGCTAGGAGAGAGGTGCTGGAAATACAGAGGACCGCTTCCGATAAGGAACGGGAGCAATGGTCCAATGATGGAGAATTAGATGACGAAGGATGTTGGAGAAATAAGCAGATGGATAAATGGAAGTTACCCACAGCCTTTGTACAACCGATGGTTCAGATGGCACATGGACTAGCGCATGTCGGAGCTTCCGCAATTGATAAATTACTCACACGAGTTTGGGAGCATCCGGAGATCGCTAGTACGGCAAAGAGGGTAGTGCAGACTTGCATGATTTGCTTGAGATATATCCCGGGAAAGGGTACCCGAACTCCAGCAGGAGGATTTGCGACACCTACTGCACCTTTTGAGGTTTTGCAGATGGATTACATCCAGCTTGAACGCTGTAACAATCTGAAGTATGTTCTAGTAGTGGTTTGTGCCTTCAGTAAATGGGTTGAGGCATACCCTACGAAAGACAATACTGCAATGACTACAGCCAAGATGCTATTGAAGGAGTTCTTCCCTCGTTACGGTGTTTGCAGATTGTTGTGGAGTGATAACGGACCTCATTTTATAGCAGACGTTATAAAGTATGTCCTGAAGGGTCTAGGCATTACCCAGAAGTTTCATGCAGTATTTCACCCTCAGTCTGCAGGATTGGTTGAGAAGTATAACGGTACTTTGAAGCTCAAGATCGCTAAGATCCAAGCTTCGACTTCTTTGACTTGGCCAGACGCTTTGCCGCTGGCATTATTGTCAATTAGATCGATACCGCATTCTCGGACCGGTCTCACACCTTACGAGATCGTCTTTGGATGCCCAATGAATATTTGGGGTCCACCAAAACCTAAGTCCGTGTATGATGTACCTTGTGTAATGATGAATGATTATCTGGCACAGTTAACGGATAATTTGGTTTCTATTCATCAACAGGTCCGAGAGGCGCTCCCTGATCGGTCCACAGGTGAAGGTCATAATCTCCGACCTGGAGACTATGTTATGCTGAAGATTTTTGAAAGGACGAACAGTCTGGAGCCGAGATGGGTTGGTCCTGAGCAAGTCTTACTTGCAACGAGGACGGCTGTGCGGGTTTCCAATCGAAAGAACTGGATCCATTCCTTGCACTGTCGCAAAGTGCCGCCCGGATTGGTGGAGCCTGCTGTATTGACCGACCATCGAGAAATTCTGACTGCGGAGAAAGGCCGTGCTGTGGAACCGAACGACACTGAGGAGCTCTTCCCGGACCAAGCGATTCCTGGAGGAAGAAGTTATCACCTCAGACCGAGGAAGTGACTGCTGTATCCAAAGTTGTCAGAACGGCCCTTAGGTTAGTGAAACGGAGAGCCAATGTGGCAAGGGGGGGGGGATCAGCCCTGCATTAGTGTAGCGACACCCGTCTTGGCCCGCTGGTGAAGAAATCAACCGCTGCCTAAGGGGAAGAGTTCTGACAACCTTTTAGTTTCAGGAAGATATTGACTTTTTACTCTAAGATGGAGAAGAAGAAGATTCTTTGCGCAACAGGCTTTATTATTACAGTAGCTATTGTTGGTATAGCTACATGGTTTGTTGAGGATGTGACTCCTGCCCGGGAGTTGCTTGTTTTGACTACTCCAGTGCCTGAGGAGCACTACTTTTATACACTTCCGTATCAAGAACTGAAGCATCGTCAGTCTTATTTGAATAACACTTTCATCCAGATGTTGCATCATACCCACGTTGCCACGAATGCTACGAACTGTTGGATATGTGGTATGATGCCAGCTCATCAGAAGAAAGGAGGAACGCCATTCATACCTCTTCCTTTTTCTCATAATGGCTCCTGTAGAGCATGGTACACTTTGCTGTTTGCCACACGGAAACCTACAGTGGGACGATTACTTTTCAGACTTAATAGGGAGTGTCATCAAGATAAGGATGGCTATCCACAAGCGAATGGGACAATATGGGAATGGGAAGAGTATCGACCGGACAATGAATCGATTCCCTACATCTTCACGAACACCAGAGACACTACAGGACAAGAGCGCTTTGTGATTCAGGTGGCACAAGCTCAAGCGGACCTGTGTGTCCAGAGTGTGGGTCATATTCCTGTCGGTGTTAGTGATTGTATCATTGTGCTGAATATAGACGGGCTAAATAACAGTACTTTCTTAGCCTCCCATAATACATACTTTGTGTGTGGGAATAAGGGTTATTATCGTTTACCAGCCGGTTGGTCCGGAGTATGTTATGTAGCATTCTTATTCCCTCCTGTATTCTTGGCACCTGCATCTTATCATAAAGATTTGAAGTTGTTGAATAATGTGACTGTAAATCGGTATAAACGTACTCTATCTATTGATGACGTTGATCAAACTGATACTAGCTTACAGCAGTATATTGATTTTAATTTAGGATTGTTTTTCTTTGTTGGAGCTGCCCTAAATAGTAGGAAAGTTCGAAGATTAACAAGAGTTGTAGAGGCTGTGACAAATCAGACCGCTGCTGCTCTTGGGAATCTCACGGAAGAATTACAAATTACTAGAATCGTTGCATTACAGAATCGTATGGTATTAGATGTTATGTTAGCTGACCGAGGTGGAGCATGTAAAATTATCGGAAGTAGTTGTTGTGTGTTTATTCCTGACCACACGCCATCAGTTTATAATGCTATCAATAAATTGCATAAAATTGCAGCTGAAATCCATACAGAAAATGGCACTTGGACCTTTTCTGGATGGTTTTGAGCATTGATTACTACATGGGGATGGAAGGTTTTAACTGGTCTCTGTATTATCGTAGCAATTCTGTTTTCTTGTTGCATTTGTGTCCAATGTGGTCCTTTACTCTGTTCCCTATGTGTGTCATTCTGTGTTCCTGATAAGAAAGCTATTGCCAATGTCACCTATCAGAAACATTTAACTAAGGAAGTAGAAGAAATGATGAAAATTGACATATATGATGATTATTCTAATAAATCGGATGTCTTCAGTAAATGCTGAAAGGGTCGTCTGTTGAAAATTGAAACAGCGATGTGATTAAGCATTCACTAAAGACATGAATTCCCCTTAGGACCGAGTTTCTTCCCTTATGTTGACTAATGTTTGGACTCCATTTTGCATTGTCGTGTCTCCACGTGCTCAGCACGAGAAGAGTCCTATCTACGTATCAGTTGCTCTTTATAATCTGCCCAGTAACAGTCTATAAATAGCTCCTTTGTCCGTCTGACGCATGCCCAGACTTGACCACATCTGTTATCAGTTAGTCCTTGTTTGACCATGTTTTCGCGGGCTCAGGAAATTAGTTACTCCGCCCACATATTGATTCTGTATCGAAAATGTCCATAAAAGGCAACATTCCTTGCTTCATGTTGTATCCACCCACTTATGAGCCCCTCTTTTGTGTATAAAAGGGGACTATGTACGCAAGTTCTTTGTGCTACTCTATGCAATACTGAAGAGTGTTGTATAGGTTGTAGGACCACCCTTAAGGGTTAATAAACTTTGTTTTTGTACTTTGCAGTTTCCGTGCCAACTTCCTTCTAGCTTCCATTACAGGAGAGCGAACCCTTGTATGCTGCGGGCCTAGCTGGGGCCTGTACTCATCACTCCGGGATTCCCAGTACCCTCAGGTTGTTCCAGCGAAGCCTATTTTCTATCTCCTCCATTTTCCACTGAAGATCGACCACCTGAGCGCATTGGGCATTAACCTTAAGAGAAGCTTCAGCTGCCTCGGCCTCAGTTGTTACCAGTCTCTCTTCCAGATTCGAAACTCTATCTCCAGTATTAGCACAAACCTTGGAGAGTTTCCTAACCACGCCCTGCATCTTCTTAATCGCGGCCTGAGCTTTTCGATTATCCTGGCGGGTCTCTTCTCTATGTGCAATTATCTCTTTATGTATTGTCTCCAAGAGTGACAAATGGGTATTATCGACACCCGGACTTCCCTGGGGAGGCAAAACGGAAGATTGATCGCGGCTTAAGTCCCAATGCATAAGGCTCTGAGCCTGATGGCTGTTGCTGGAACATCTAGTTCTGGGTTACTCCCTGAATCTCCCTCTGATTCTGAGTTGGAGCTACGTTCATCATCCTCGGACCAACCGGCCCCTTCAGACGTTGAAAAGAAGCACTCACTGGGATCCTTCTCCTTTTCGCTCCATGGACCTACCAAGTCTGGGTCCGACTCGGCTCTCGGGAGTCCCATATCAGGTAGAGCTCCTGATTGTATCTGTGACTGTGCCCCGACGTTAGTCATAATAGCATCTGACCCAGATTCGCCTGCATCCTCCGTTATTATATTCTGGGGTGACGGCACGTTTCCAACCTGGAGCGACTCATTTATCGCCTCCTTCACCCCTGCTTTAGATTGAGGCACGGGATCGATAGCCGCCATTGTGTCTTTAACCTGACATGTTACGGGGGGAATGCCTAGTCAGGGAGTTCATTGAAGCCAAATAAAGAATCCCCCTCTATATTATTCCCAGGTTTCAAATCCTCTATTCGACTTCTTGCCACTGGTGAGATACTGCCCTCCACCTCTTTTATTGCCTCCTTCTCCTTCCCCTTCTCCTTACCGGCTTTGGAGAAGATGTCCGCAATTGAGGTGGGCGCCTGGCGAGTCCTTCCCGTACTCTGCTGGCTCTTTTTTGCTTTCTCAATAGGCATTGATCCTGCCAATAGAACCTCATTTCCCTCCGTCTCGATCCCGGCGTCCTCCCGTAGTGCTTTCTTCCTTTGGGATGTCGATTTTAGTCCAGCCGCTATTTTCGGAGCCATCTCTCCTTTTCGTCTCTCACCGGGCCGCTTTACAATACCCAAGCCGCTGCGACCTCCGCTGTCTCCCCTCCACGTTAGGTGAAAGTCCGCTCTGCTCGTCCTAGGCTCAGCTCCACTCCGTTTTCCCCGGATCCGCACCGCTCCGCCTAGACTCCGCCCTCCTATATTCCCGCGGAGTCTGTATCCAAACGAAGGAGCTCAGAACGCGAGCACCACTGCCCCGGCTAGCCGACGAACAACACTTTGTGAGGTAGGTGCTATCAGCAGCAGCAGCATCCTAGCGGATCCACATCCAGATCCGTGCGCATTAACCTTCCATCGGTCTCGTCTCCTCTGCCCTCACTGCTTCACTGCACCGACCGCTACGCAGCCGCCATCTTGCTTCTCGGTGCAAGACAAATATTACTGCACAGCCATCTAATCCTAAAGCACACACACATACTGGTTGGATTTGGCACGACGGTGAGTAATGGTTCAGTATATACAAATGTATTAGCAAGTGATTTCACAAAAATGAAATGCACTATTAATAATTGAAAGGACGAGAAACTGAACCATTGACTCACAGCTCGTGAGCTGTAAAGCCACGACAAGGCACCAACCTCTTTACAGGCCATTCATACACCTTCCATACGTGTGACACATACAAAACATTCACGCCGCCAGCCGCGGGCCCATCACATTACAACACTCACACCAGCAGACAGCGCCATTCAAGGGCCCATCACTTCCACACGCCCACATTCCTGACACAGCAACTACACAAACTGATGGATTGCGTGGAGTGGCGCTCAGCTAGCAGTGTGTGTAGTGACCAGCAGCAAGTCACTACTCACACACCGCCAGCCGAGCGCCAGACCACACACACCGCCAGCCAAGCGCCAGTGCACGCACACCGCCAGCCAAGTGCCAGTGCACGCACACCGCCAGCCAAGCGCCAGTCCATGCACACCTCCAGCCAAGCACCAGTCCATGCACACCTCCAGCCAAGCGCAACTCCACGCACACCGCCAGCCAAGCGCCACTCCACGCACACCGCCAGCCAAGCGCCGGTCCATGCACACCTCCAGCCAAGCGCCAGTCCTCGCACACCACCAGCCAAGCGCCAGTCCACGCACACCTCCAGCCAAGCACCAGTCCACGCACACCTCCAGCCAAGCGCTACTCCACGCACACCGCTAGCCAAGCGCCACTCCACGCACACCACCGGCCAAGCGCCAGAACACACACACCGCCAGCCAACCGCCAGTCCACGCACACCCCCAGCCAAGCGCCAACCTACACACACCACCATCACATTTAGGATTTTATATACAAACAAACACAAACAAATTGCAAATAGATACAAATCGTCTAACACAGAATCTGAAACTAAATACATTGCACTAATGCCAACCTTGAAACAGAATAATTTGGTTAAGCAATACAGACCAGGCAGGTCACTTTACTACTCATGGAAGCTCCCAAAATTTCTTTTGCATGTGGTACGCTCTAAAACAAGCAGGCATACACAGCCCAGGGTTAGAAGGACACCCAGGACAGAAACAACGAGACTCCTTCCGCTTATCTCTTCGCCAACAGACTCTACATCTCCCAGTGGGAAAATCTTTTTACGGTGTGGGAAGGATGAAATCAGGAAAGTGGCCATCTTTCAATCGAGCCACATCCTCCACCACTCCAAATCTAGGAACACTTGCCTGTTCCACAACAACAAGGCTAGCTATCACAGAGTGCTGAAACTGAAGAAATGTCAACTTTGACGCAGGAGAACACTCCTTGAACACAATAAAAGCATTGAAATTTGCTAATTCGAAGAAATGGATGGCCAACTTCTTATACCAAACATAAGCCTTCCGAATAGCAGAGTAAGGTTCCAACCTCTGATCTACTCTGTCAACACCACCCATGTGCGTAATGCAGTCTAGAATGCACACGGGTTTGCACACTTCAGCAACCTGACCGCAAACAGCCACAGGTGAAGTGCTCTCATCATGGATGGTAGTCAGCATGTACACATCCCTCCTGTCCACAAATTTTACAGCTAGTAGTTCATCACTACGCAAGGAACTGCACTGCCACCTCTGAAGTTTTTTGCAAACAAGCTCTTTCGGATAACCTTTACGGTTAGAGAGGATTGTGACACATGCAAAAGTGTCCACTTTATACAATTCCCTAAATAATTGCACAGCAGTATAGAAGTTATCAAGGTACAAATGGTGGCCTCTGTTAAACAGTCTTCTAGCAAGATCCCACACAATTTTCTCTGAAACTCCAAAAGTGGACGGACAACCTGGGGGGTCAATAGTAAAATCTCTACCAGTGTACACACGAAAATTAAAAACACATCCTGTCCTACTCTCAGACAACATATACAGCTTAATTCCACAGCGTGCCCTCTTGCTAGGGATATACTGCCTAAAAACCAAACGGCCCTTGAACAAGACCAAAGACTGATCAATAGATATTTCTTTCCCTGGAGTATAGATCTCTGAAAATCGATCTACAAAGTGATCAAGAACGGGCCGAATCTTAAAAATACGGTCACAGTCAGGGTGATCTCGTGGCAAGGCCATAGAATTATCAACAAAATGCAGCATACGTAGCAAAAGTAAATACCGATTACGAGTCATAACTGCAGGAAATATGGCCGTTGCCAACAAGGGGCTAGTAGACCAATATGAAGCCAAGGTTGGCTTCCTTACCACACCCATCAATAAAGTCAAACCCAAAAACTTCTTAATCTCTTCCAGATATGTGGGAGTCCACCGGGTAGCTCTAGACTGGGGCCTAAGTTTGTCACTGTTGTCCCTCAAAAACTGTTCAGCATACAAATTTGTCTGCTCAAAAATCTCACCCAAACATACATCATCCATAAACAACTGAAAAAAACTGTATAGGCAAAAAGTGTTCACAATCCACTCTACACCCTGCATCACCGCTAAAGGCAGGCAACACCGGCTGCACCATGTTTGGATCAACTCAAAGTCCAGCACTTCCAGTAGGAAGCCTAGCAGCCTCAGACTGCAATCCAGATGCCTCTTGCACAATCGGCACAGCAGTTTCTTCCTCCAAGACAGGCACTTCATCCGCACTGAGAGTTGCTTCATCCACACCAAGAGTACCTTCATCTGCACTGAGAGTACCTTCATCATCCGATGATTCCATGTGGAGAGAAAACTTCACTGCCAGAATCTTCACCTCCCTCATCTCCCTCAGACGCACTATCAGTCTCATAATCATGCTCAGAGGAAGATTCAAGAAGCATACCAACCACCTGTTGAGCAGTCATTCTACGGCTAGCCATAATGCTTACTAATAAAGGTAACTTGTCAAACAAGTCAACAACGACAAACACTTTGTAAAATAAGTAATAAACAGAAAGCACCTTTATCAAAAACACATATATACTCCAAAACAATACCACTCACTTGCCAGAGGCAGCTAAACTACTCACCACCACCTACTCTGCACAGATACGGTATGGATCAACAATATCCCACTAAAAAAGAAAGACAAAAGAAATTACACATAAGACTATGCAAAACACATCGCAAAGAATTTCATGCTCAAACCACTAACTAAATATGCTGCCATTATGACATCACTTACAAAAAAATTCATTCAAACATTACAATATTACTCATCTGGAGTAAATACAACAAAAAAATTCTTACCAAAACAATGCAACTACACAAAACTGCAGAACAACCACTGTCGAAACCGGAAACCGGAATTAAAAGCTTTAGACTAGAATAAAAAGGAGAAAAAAACATGAATGTCACATATGCATATAATGCTCTAGGCCATCACATACTGCGCAAAATGTATTGCTTGAACCTCCCACTTTCAAGAAGGAAAGATCGATGGCCCAATCCTTTACAGCCAACGCGGCGAGAATCTGGAACTCAGCCTCAGCTCCGGACCACCCCCTCTTCCCGGTCCTTCAAAACTGACCTCAAAGTTCTCCTCCTGCAAAGACACTTCCAAACTTAATTCACGCGCTCTCTATTGTCTGGAGGAAGTCTTTACATTATAGGAAATTATGTTCTCCATGCCTATAGAAGTGCCTTCCCAGTATATTCCTGTGTTTTGAGTGTCTGCCATTTATTGCACTTTTATACCTCTACTTGTACTTTGTACTCTTTTGTAACTTGCACACATGTCACTTTTCCTCTTGTAACGTATTGTTTGCTACCTCTTGTATTTTGTTTGCTTTTGATACATGCACAATTACCACCATTGCCTCATGTAACGTAACATTTGCTCTTGTTTTCTGAGTGTCTGCCATTTATTGCAGTATTTTACCTCTACTTGTATTTTGTACTCTTTTTTAACATGCACACATCACTTTTTCCTCTTGTAACGTATCGTCTGCTACCTCTTTGATTTTGTTTGCACTTTAAAATATTTAAAAAATAATGTGGCCATAAGGGGAGTGACCCTTGCCTAAGGCGCCGCTCCCACAAACAACCCCAAACCTAAAAAACGAGAAAAAAAAACCTGGCGCTAGTGGCCATTGCTGCTGCACGATCGAACGATCGTGCAGCAGGAATGCATAAAAGAGACATCGGGGGCAGAGGCGTAGCTAGAGCTTGTGGCGCCCGGGGCTATCTCTCAGATTGCCGCCCCTGGGGAGGGGGGTTGCTGGGGAAAAATGACGGTGACCACTTGAAAGAGGTCCGAGAGACACTTAGTATCACCGCTAATAGTTACCTCGATCATGCAAGTTACATGCACATACATGACACGGTCCAAGGCTACACAGTTGAATACACCGGTCACTGGCAGTACAAAAGAGAACACACAGACTGCATGATCTATCTGGGGACTCAGAAAAACCGCATGTGACATCCATCAGAGAGCTGCGTGAATAATTACCTGGTAATCCCCTCCGCACAATGCAAACATGCACATACATGACACTGTTCAGGGATCCATCATCTACAGCTGACATTAAATAACCATTCATTATGGTCCCCCCATTTAAGCAGTGAACTTTGTGATCTGCATGGTACATGTTCTTTGCAGCAGGCACATTAACCCTCTGTGCTACCTTTCCAGGAGTCAACCCTTCCACTAGACAAAACTCCATATCTCTCTAGGAAGAACATTAATCACCAAAGTTATCATGACATTTTTATTGTTTCTGAAAATTGCTGGAGGCCAGGAGGGAGGCAGCAAGTTTTTTTCAAACCATAATATACTTGCAAACACTACGCACCCACCCAAAATAGGTACCCAGTGAGGTCACACAGTACGCATCACCCTAATCTGCTCAAGGTTCATGTGACCTCAGTGACAGAGTCACAGAGACTGGATCAGTGTTGCTCTAGGGTGTGCTGCTTCGTAGGCCTGCCCGCAAGACTGGAGATGGATTGTGGTGGACAGGCCTTCAAGGTTAACCCACAATAGACACCACTAGGGTACACCTGCTTGTGCTAAGACATCAAGCCTTCTAAGGTCTAGTGGGGGCCTTCTACGGTCTAGCATGGGAAGGTGCTCCCTCAGTAGAGTGGTCTGGTGGACTGGTCATGAAGGCTGAACCCGGTTCCCCAGTTCCAAATTCGACAGCTCTGGCCATAGTGCCACATCCTCTCCCCCACTGAACACCATACTTCCCCACTGAGAGAAACTCGCACTGCCTTCAGCTACAACCTAATTGTGCCCGCTATAATCACTTGGGTGTGGCTCAAAACAAATTATGCTCTTGATAAGAGTAATATGCTGCCTAAAAAAAGTAAAAGCAACCACTCATAGGGAATGCAAGATTAAGTTAAGCATGTGAAATGTAAGCAGAAACAACATGGTTACCTTAACGATCTCTCACTCACTATTCAGAAATCAGCGAGTGGTTTCACCTGAAAAGTTATGGACATGACTAGAGGGCCCTGAAGTGAACCGTTTCACTGTCCATTGCTTATATCCTTACAAAACGTAAGCAGTATGGTATAAAAAGACCACATCCATAAACACAGAGCCATGGTACACATTGTGTTTTCCAATCCACCCATCAACCAGGTATTGCAGTACCTCCAGGAATGGTACACTCTCCCAACCTGGAAACAACAATGCTCTTCAAAGAAAGACGAGAAAATTAAAGTAGCACTTCACTGGCAAACTCTGTAAAGTGATGCTGGTGTATTTGGATGTAATAAAACCAATCTGGCCACTTTGCAACCCTTCTGTCTTGCTTTATTTAGTTATGTATTTATTTTTCATATTTAATATGTTGATCATGGTTCGGGACAGCAGAGACTTCCCTGTAAGTAAGTATGCAGACCTTGGCCGTGCCTAGCTCCCTGGATGGTCATCTTTCCCTTGTGACCGGAAGTACCCAGACTATTGGTAACAGTGCGAGTTTGACTGATGTGCCAAGGCACAGTTCTACTGACCCATTCAGACCGAAAGATGCTGAACCAACAGCATTCCTCCCTGCAACGCGTTTCTCTCTCTCACCCTCCAAAATTAGGCTGAGTTTTTATACCGCCCTTCATTAGTATTTCTTTGGGGCAGGTGGAGGCCTATTCTCTTTACCCGAAGCTACATAGAACGTATGATGTGGCAATTGTGCACAAAATAATCCATCAGTTTGCACGAAATATAGCAAAGATACTGACATTTATTTCGAAGACTGGGTTTCAGGCCAACAGCACTTATGCTCAGTAAACAAACGTGCATGAAATACGTAATTCAATGCAAAAATATGAACTATGTTGACACATATTAAGGCCTGTAATGACATTTACATTGTCAATCACGTATAAAAGAATGCTGCATATGACAGCCTCACGTGCCGGGAAGTGACACGTATTTGCTGTAGTTCTTCAAAGTTCAATACAATAAACTGTTTGAGTTTGATGAGGGCCTGCAGTACCTCCTCATTTGATATAAATTAAGACATCTCAAGCCAACGTTAAAACCTTCTATATCTCTCCATCCGGCTGTACTTTGGAACAGAAAAATGTCCGAAAAAGGGCATTTCTCGGAAGAGCGTTTTTCTTTTTTGGATCCATTTCACAGGGAAGCAACTAAATGAACGAACTAAAGCAAGCCGAGCCCTATCTGAATGCCTTTGTCCTCCCCCAACATAGTGCCCCCACCGACCCAACCCTAACTAACCCACCGATCGTTGAAATCCCCCCTCCGCAGCCCCAAAACTCACCTTTCCTCTCCGACGCGCAGGAAGCAAATGGCTTCCTGCGCGACGGTGAACAAAGGGGAAACCTCCAATGACGTCGTTGATGACGCGGGGGTGGGGGGAGGCAGGGGAAGGTCTTCCCCTGCCTTCCCAGTAAAAAAAAAAAAAGGATCGACCACTCACAGGGGGAGTGCCAACACTTCCCCCGTGGGTGGGTGTCATGACAAGCTGGACTCGTCATGGGCACAGCACGACTGTGCTCCATGACGAGTCCAGCTCGTCATGGGCACAGAACGGGTTAAAACAAAAAACAGGTTACTATATAATACCTATCCTAAAAAGCAGGGCGCCGTCCAGTATACGCTCTGAGCGGCAGACTAAGAAATACGATATTCTGAATAAAAAAAGAGACAAAATTAAATATTTATAGTAGATTTCTTGAAAGGAAGACGGAGATATAACGCACATTTTAAGAGGCAGACTGGGGTTAATGCACACTCTGAAAGGCAAGCTGAGGTATACATTATAATGCATACCTTGAGAGGCAAGGTGAGACATAATGCACATTCTGAAAGGCTTGCTAAGGTACTGTGCATATTCCGTGGGGTAGACGGGTATAATGCACATTCTGAGCGGCAGACTAAGGTTCAATGCACATTCCTGGAATATATAGTTATAATGTACTTTCTGAGCAGCAGACTAAGGCTCAATGTACATACATGGTAACAGATAGTTATAATGCACACTCTGAGCGGCAGACCTTAGTGTGCATTCCAAGGGGCAGACAAATATAATACACATTTTGAGATGCCGATTAACATTCAAGGCACATTCCGAGGGGCAGACAGGTTTAATACATATTCTGAGTGGCAGACTTGGATTCAATGCACATTCCAAGGAACAGAAAGGTATAATGCACATTCTGAGCGACATGCTAAGGTGCAATGCACATTCCATAGGGACAGACAGGTATAATACACATTCTGGGTGGCAGACTAAGGTTCAATGCACATTCCGACAGATAGACAGATATAATACACATTCTAGGCGCAGGCTTTGATGCAACAAACAGAATAAAAGAAGATCTATATTTAAGAGAAGGGACAACCAACAGTTTACTGGAAAGTGATGGTTTGTAGTATGCCTCGTTTGATGACGAAGCATGTTTGGGAATATTCTGCAAGGCTACAATAGCTGCGCATCTGATGACTAAGCCTGTTTGGGAATGGTGTGCAGGGGTGCACGACTGGCGCGCTAGGACATCCGCTGAGGGTGTTATCACACCAGGCTTCGAGGCCTGAGGGCTGGTGCTTGCTCGTGTCTCAGGGTGAGGGCGGCTCCTCCGTGCCTGCACCCAGGCCAGCTCCTGGGTTACTACATAGAATGAAATCTATGCATGCAATATACAGGGTTATTCCGCGACACCAGCCTGCCCTCCATGGTGCCTTCATCTCCTCTCTTGGAACCAATCACATAATTGTTTCCTTTGGCCAGGGTCATTCACCCTACTTTGAACCACGTCCCTGCTCTCGCCACAGACCTTTCTCTGCCGTATGTCAATGGCGAGGCCCTCTGAGAGACACCGTCCAGTCCCAACTAGGAATGGACCCATTCATGTATGCTATGACATCAAGTGTGCACGTTTTTAAAGGGCACATGAAAAGTAAGACGTTCTACCCATCTCCTTGTAAGCCGTCTGCCTCGGGCACCAAGAGGTCTTCACTCATTTGCATGCGTAGCCGAGGTCTGCTGTCATGTCCCATGTATGCCTCGGGTCCATGGTCATGCCAATGTACCATGAGGTGGGCAAAACTCCTGTACCCTAAGGTCTGAAGGCACAACTGCTGTACCCGAGATCTGTAGGCATGCCACCGGTACCCTACGGTCTGTTATCACTCCCAATGCCCACTCCGATCCAGCGCAGGCAGGCCTGTGACTTATTACAAATTGAATATTAAAAAAAGAATGGGGCTTGTCAGAGAGCAGAACACTTAACAAAATACGCAACCCTGTCAGTACATGTATAACAAGTTTTCTATGGTCGTATGATATATATATATATATATATATATATATATATATATTCACTGAAAAAACCATAGGTTTCAGGGACGTTATAATTAGAAATTAGAATTAAAAAACCATTGAAATTCACTGAAAAAACCATA
Organism: Triturus cristatus; assembly: GCF_964204655.1. Lineage (NCBI taxonomy): Eukaryota > Metazoa > Chordata > Amphibia > Caudata > Salamandridae > Triturus > Triturus cristatus. The sequence goes on from NC_140592.1 coordinate 450,152,156, forward strand.
GGTTTCAGGCACGTTATATTTAGAAATTAGCATTTAAAAAACCGTCAAAATGCACTGAAAAAACCATAGGTTTCACGGACGTTATAGTTAGTTGGACATTTCACTCGTACAAAACCAGAGAAATTCCGCTGTTATAGTTAGGTCAGCTAACTATAACTCTCGCCCCCGCAATGCACTGCAGATGACGTCACATATTACATCATTCATGACATGGTCAGTGACATCACTGATGAAATCTCAAATGACATCATCCAGTGACTGTGTTTCTGTAAAGTTTAAATATGTTTTATATATATATATGCCAAGGTGTATTGAAGAATGAGTGGGTGTATAAGTGTGTGGATGGAGGATTTAGTAGGTGTGTGACTGACTGCATAAGTGAGTGATTAAATGTGTCTTACTGAATGCATGGATTAGTGACTAAACTGTGTGAATGTCTATATCAGTCTGTCTGTTGTTGTGTAAGCTGCTGCATGGGTTGGTCAGTAGCTGCATGATTGTATATATAGGTTATTGATTGGATACCTGAGTATTTGTATGGGAGACTGAGTGTGTGTGGGTGGGTGGTGTGTGACTGTGCATAGATGTGTGAGTGGTTGATTCACTGGGTGTATGGGTTCAAGAGTGAATGTGGAAACAGCTGTATGGGTGTGTGAGTGTGTGTATGGGTGTGTTGGTGAGTGAATGGATGTCTCAGTGGTACATGTCCAAGTAACTACATATGTAAAAGGCAGTGTATGTGAGAGTTGGAGTATATAAATGACTATATGTGAGACTCAGTGATTGTGAGAGTGGCTGTATGGATGAGTGTGTACTTGTATCAGTGATTATATAAGACAGTAAGTATGCGATAGTATCTGTATGAATAAGTAAGGTGATGTGTATATAACTGTATAGGTGAGTAAATGGGAGTGTGATTGATTCATTGCATGACTGACTAGGTGTGTCAGTAACTCCATGGATGAGTGGCGGTGTGTGTGTCTGTGTATAGGTGTATGAGTACATATGATAGTGTTGTATTGATGAGTGACTGCATGTATGAGTGATTGTATGGGTGAATGCGTGGATGTGCGTGCAGACCTAGGAATCAGTGAGTACGTATGTAGTAACTGGTATTGGTGTGTCGATGGTTTAAAAAACGGTAGCCTGTATTTTACAGTGGGTGTACCAAAGGTTATATTAAAGTGTGAGGAGGTGCATCAGATATTCACTTGGGAGGATGCGTGCTGGATGCGCGCATCCTGTTGATAGAAAAAATAATAATTCGCCGCGCTAAATATGCTAATCCTGGGGGCATAATGAAAAATTAAGTGTGGGGGTCCCAATCCCCCCACACTGCCCCGGGGACCACCACCTCCCAGGGTTCTAACATAATATAGGCAGGGGGCTCACGGCCCCCCCGCAGCCCCGGGGACCGCCACCCCCTGGGGCTTCTTTAAAATGGGTGGGGGGCTCTCAGGCCCACCCAGCCCCAGGGACCGCCACCCCCTGGGGCTTCAAAACATTTGTGTGGGGGGGCTCTCAGGTGCCCCCAGCCCCTGGGACCGCCACCCCCGGGGCAGCTTCAAAATGTGGGAGGGGGGCCGTGCGGCCCCCCTCCTGGAGCCTTGTATAGGCCCTGGGGACCGCCACCCCCCAGGGCCAGCTCCTGCAGTGTCCCGGGGTGCCCAGCCCCGGGACACTGTAGTTTGCAATGACAGGGCGGGAGCCTCGTGGCTCCCGCCCTGTCATTGCAAACTGCTTTGCTTCATTGAAGCGAGAGCAGGGAAACCTGCACCGTGCGCGCACCGTGCGCGCGCTGTGGGTGCCGTGCGCGCACAGTGCGTGCATCCCGCGCTTTTTCGACAAAAAAAATTATTGTTTTGTTCATCCTTGGGGGTCCTTCAGTGACCCCCTGACAAAGGCTAGGGGGTCAGGAACTGTCCACCCTGCCCCCTTTTCACATTCTCCACCTTTGTTTTTCACTGCCTCAGACTGCGAGAGACAAAATGGCGGCCGACACTTCCTGATTTCGACCGACTGGAATGTTTACTGTCATGTAACCACCAATCAGAATTACACTTGCACACGTCAGCGTGCGCGTACGGTATGCTTACCGTACGCGCACAGTGCGCGCCTATAGATATATATGTACATTTAACTGAAATTTTCTCAGGAACTACTGAACAGATTGACTCCAGATATTCAAAAGGCACATCCCTGACCTGAGGACTTTCTCTTTGCCAAATTTCAAATAATTCTGTTCAGCCGTTCGGGCTGTACCTTGGACTAAAGGTCGGTATGGAAAAATGCATGGGGAAAACGCATTTTGGGACCCCCCTTTTTTCTCGGCCCCCGCTTGACTAATCACCCCGAGAATTTTGAAAAATTTGCGAGGATTCGTCAACCGGCGCCAAAGTTATTCAAAATAGAATTGTCAGATTTCCTATGGAAACACGGTCCTAACTATAACTATCTACTGGCGACCGCCAGTAGATAATATATATATATATATATATATTTCACGTCCAAAGTTGAAAATCGTATATGTATGCCTTGCTATTGTCATCATTGACCATCCACGATACAAGATACTTCTCTCAATTTGTTTTCCACCTATTGTACCTAGATGAACAAGTTACTTACTTTCGGTAACAATGTATCTGGTAGAGACATAGGCTGGTTGTAGATTCCTTACCTTAGAATTTTCCCCGTGCGTCAGTCTGGATCTGGAGATTTTTCATTAGCAGTACCCCTGCTCATCGGTAGGTTGCGTTGGTTGGTTCCGCGTCTGTCGTCGTGCGCACCGGAATGACGTTGCAGGAGCTACATAGACCTCGCCCTGGTGCACTGATGTCAGTTTTTTAACACGACTTTCCACGCCAGACGCGCAGAGCCATGAAAGACATTGACCACAGGTGCGTCAAAACTAGGGCCCTTTAGGGGAGTCCCTATTCCTAGAAATCAGTTTGTAGAGCGGGAGGATGGGTGGGGCGGTAAGGAATCTACAACTAGAATATGTCTCTACCAGATACATCGTTACCGAAGGTAAGTAACTTGTTCATCTGACAGACTTTTAGTTGTAGATTGCTTACCTTGGAATAGATACCCCAGCAATAGCAACCCTGGAGTAAGGTCTGTGAACCAAGATCACACAAGGACGTACTGGAAGACTGAACAAGCAAAGTGTCCATCCCTTCGGACTTGGCTGTCCAGGCAGTAGTGTCTCGCAAACCTGTGCAGGGATGCCCACGTTGCCGCCCGACAGGCATCCAGGACTGGGACTCCGTGTGCTAATGAAGTGGTAGCCGTTGTTGCTCTAGTAGAGTTAGCATGTAACCCCACAGGAGGTTTCTTCTCTGCCAATGCATAGCACAATTTAATGCAGAGGACATCCCATTGAGAGATAGTCCCTTTCTGTACTGCCTGACCTAATTTGGCAACCACATAGCCAATGAAGAGTTGATCGTCCACCCGGAAGTCTTTAGTATGATCAAGATAAAAAGACAACACTCGTTTAGGGTCCAGGTGGTGGAGTCTCTCCTCTTCCTTGGAGGGATGCAGGGGTGGGTCAGAGGTGGGCAGAGTAATGGATTGTCCAACATGAAAAGATGTGACCACTTTAGGGAAAGAAAACATCTTTTGTTCGAAGTACCACTTTATCTGGATGGACAGACAGATAGGGAAGCTTGGATGACAGACCCTGGAGCTCGCTAACTCTGCGAGCAGAGGTGATGGCAATGAGGACAATCAATCAATCAATCAGGGAATTGTAAGCGTGCTACTCACCAGTGAGGGTCTCAAGGCGCTGGGGGTGGGGGGCAGTCCGCAGATCTGTTTAGCCGAAGACCCAGTTCTTGAGGGTCTTCCTGAAGGTGTTCAGGGAGGGGGCGCGTCTGATGTCTGCCAGTAGCTCGCTCCAGGTCTTGGCTGCAATGTGAGAGAAGGATCTTCCGCCTGCTCTGGCTCTGTGGATGCGCGGGGTTTTGGCCAGTGCAAGGTTGGAAGATCGGAGGTTTCTTTTGGGTACGTGGAAGTTGATTCTGTTGTTGAGGTATTTGGGTCCGTTGTTGTGTAGGCATTTGTAGGCGTGAGTGAGGATTTTGAAAGTGACTTTTCTTCACGGGGAGCCAGTGGAGACTTCGTAGGTGTTGACTGATGTGTTCGTGTCAGGGGATGCCGAGGACGAGTCTGGCGGCAGTGTTCTGTATTGTCTGGAGTTTGCGGAGTAGGGACTTGTTGATGCCGGCATAGAGTGCGTTTCCATAGTCCAGTCTGCTGGTGATGAGTGCGTGGGTGACTGTCTTCCTTGACTCAGGGGGGATCCATTTGAAGGTCTTGCGGAGTATGCGGAGGGTGTTGAAGCAGCTGAAGGTGACGCCGTTGACCTGTCGGTTCATGGTGAGTGATGAGTCAAGTACAATGCCAAGGTTCTTGGCTTGGTCTGAGGGGGTAGGTGGGTTTCCGAGGGCAGTCGGCCACCAGGTGCTGTCCCAGACAGAAGGGGTGGTACTGAGGACGAGGACTTCTGTCTTCTTGGCGTTGAGCTTCAAGCAGCTGTTGGTCATCCAGACTGCGACATCTTGCATTCCTTTCTGGAAGTTGAGTTTGGCAGTGGTGGGGTCTTTGGTGAGGGAGAGGATGAGCTGGGTTTCGTCAGCGTAGGATACGATGTTGAGGCCATGTTGTCAGACGATGGCTGCGAGGGGGGCCATGTAGATGTTGAAGAGGGTGGGGCTCAGTGATGAACCCTGTGGGACTCCTCAGGTGATTTTCGTGAGGACGGAGAGGAAGGATGGGAGTCTGATGCTTTGGCTTCTTCCAATGAGGAATGATCGGATCCAGTCCAGGGCTGTTCCTTGTATGCCTGCGTCATGTAGTCTACCGACTAGTGCGCGGTGGGAGACGGTGTCAAAGCCCGCTGATCGATCGAGTAGGATGAGGGCTGCGCAGTGGCCTTGGTCCAGGAGGTTGCGGATGTCATCTGTGGCGGCAAGTAGGGCGTCTCTGTGCTGTGGTTGCTTCGGAATCCGGATTGGGACGGGTCAAGGACTGCGTTCTCTTCAATGAATCATGTCAGTTTCCTGTTGACTGTTTTCTCTGCAACTTTGGCTGCGAAGGGGAGGAGCGAGATGGGCAGATAGTTCTTGATGTCGTGGGGTCAGCTGTGGGCTTCTTGAGCAGAGGTCTGACTTCTGCGCGCTTCCAGTCATCTGGGAAGGTGCCTGTTTTGAAGGTGGTGTTGACGGTGCGATGGTAGCTGCGGCTCTGTGATAGATGTGAGGGGGGCAGGGGTCTGTGAGGGCCCGAGTGGATACTTTTCATGGTCGAGGCTGTGACTTCGGCCGTGATCGGTGTCCAGTTAAAGATGGTGGTCTGGCTGGTGTCTTTGGGGGGCGGGCGGGTGTCTGTGGCGTCTGGTGGATGGTCGATGAAGTTGTCGTAGAGGTTTTTGATCTTGAGGTGGAAATAGGTTCCAAGCTTGTCATAGAGGTGTTGGGATGGGGTGATGTCTGTGGCTTTGCTGCGTTGGTTGGTGAATTCTTGAATGACACTGAAAAGTTCCTTGGAGTTGGTGGAGTTGGCCAGGATTTTGTTGTGGATGAAGTTCCTCTTGGTGGCTCTGATTTGGTTGTGGTAGTCCGTCATTGCGTCCTTGTAGGTTGTGTGGTTTTTGGTTGTCTTGGTGTTTCTCCAGTTCTTCTCCAGACATCTGCAGGTGCGTCTGGCTTCTAGGAGGGCGGTGGTGAACCATGCGGCTTTCCTGGGGCATACCGGGGCAAGCTCGTCGGCACAGTCGGAGATCCAGGTGTGGAGTTCTCTGGCGGCGTAGTTTGCGTCTGGTGCCCAGGTGTGGTTGTCTCGGGTGAGGGTGGAGTTAAGTTGCTCATCGGTAACCTTGCTCCAGTTCCTTTGTGGTGGGCGTGGGGCTGGTTTGGGTACCTTGGGTTTGTTGATGGCGAAGTGTACGCAGTGGTGGTCGGTCCATGGCGGCTGCGTTGTGTGGCTGAATTGGCTGCTGTTTCCTGCCACGAAGATGGGGTCGAGGGTGTGTCCTGCTCTGTGGGTCGGTGTGTTGACGAGTTGTTTAAGTCCGATGCTGCCAAGGTTGTCACAAAGGATAGTGGAGTTGGGGTTGCTGGGGTTGTCGAGGTGGAAGTTCAGGTCTCCAGTGAGTATGTAGTTTGTTGAGACGATGGCGTGGGGTGCGATGAAGTCGGTGATGGTGGCGAAGGGTGTTCGGGGGTCGGGGGGTCTGTAGACGAGGGTTCCTCGGAGTGTGGCTTTGGGGCTGGGCTGGATCTGGAAGTGCAGGTGTTAGGCAGAGGGGAAGGTTTCGCTGGAGGTTGTGAGACAGAGGGTGCTCTTGTGGGCGATGGCGAGGCCCCCTCTTGGTTGGTTGGGGCGGTCTTTCCTCTGGATCTTGTATCCGTCTGGGATGGCGGTGCTGATGTCTGAGGCGGAGGATGCTTTGGTCCAGGTCTCTGTGAAGGTGATGTCGGGCGAGAGAGAGTCGAGTAGGTTACAGATTTCCACGGCGTGGTTGTGTACGGAGCATACATTGAGGAGGATGCATTTTAGGGTGTCGCCGGTGCTGGCGTCGCCAATGTTGGAGGCCGGGGTGGCAGTGAGGGTCTGGTGGCAGTGGAGGCAGGAAAACTGAACGTGGGTTGTGTTCAGCGAGGCCTGTTGGCATTCTCTAAGTCTTCCAGGGTTGAGTGCGAGGAGGGTGGTGGTGTCGTAGCGATGGGTAGTGGGAGGTCCAGGGTTCCTGGCGCTGGACGCGGTTGGGGACGGGCGCAGTTGGGCTTGCCTTTGGTGAGCCTTCAGCCGCCATTAAGTAGGGGAGGTGGGAGGGAGGAAAGGCTGGGAGGCGGGTGCAGGGGAATTCCGGGGGAGGGGGCCGCAGGGGCAGCAGCGACGAAAGGAACAGGCAGGCACGAGAAAATAAAAACAGTGGTGGAATTAGAGCAAGACACAGATGGACACAATAACAGTGGCACAACAGGGAAAAATTAAGAAGAATAAAAACGGCAGAGAAAGGTTATGGTGGTTGCAGGCAGTTTGGTCTCAGTTGGAGCAGCCAGCAGGCGCGGACAGCAGCCTCGAACCTCCCAAGGAGGAGGTCGGGGTCTGGCGGCAAGAAACAGCACAGCAGAGCTGCAGGGAGAGAGTGGACCTAGACCGAGGGTCGGAGGTCTTACTCGCACTCCCCTGCAGCGGCCACCATTAAGTAGGGGAGGTGGGAGGGAGGAGAGGCTGGAGCTGGGGAATTCCGGGGGGGGGGGGAGGGGCTGCAGGGGCAACAGCGGCAAAAGGAACAGGCTGGCAAGAGAAAATAAAAACAGTGGTGGAATTAGAGCAAGACACAGATGGGCACAATAACAGTGGCACAACTGGGAAAAATTAAGAAAACAAAACGGTTGAGAAAGGTTACGGTGGTTGCAGGCAGCCTGGTCCAAGTTGGAGCGGGCAGCAGGCGCAGGAGCTGGCAACAGCCTCAAACCTCCCAAGGAGGAGGTCGGGATCTGGAGGCAAGAGATGGCACAGCAGAGCTGCAGGGAAAGAGTGGACCTAGACCGAGGGTCGGTGGTCTTACTCCGGAAAGCAGTCTTAAGGGTCAGAAGCCTGAGAGGGTAATTATGAAGAACCAGGCATATATAAGAAAAGTCAAAACCAAATGTATATCCCATTGGGGCACTATGTAGGGAGACAGAGGAAACAAGTGAGTAAGGCCCTTTAGAAACCTATTAATAATGGGAGATTTGAACAAAGAGGGCTGATCTGGAAGTTTCAGAAAGGCAGAGATAGCCAAAAGATAACCCTTAAGAGTGCCCAAAGCAGAGCCCTGCTGGGCAAAAGAAAGTATGTACAACAGAACCTCTGAAAGAGGGGTAGAAAGTGGATCAACAGCCTTTTGCTGTGCACCATGCCACAAATTTGTTCCTTTCACAGGCACATACAGTTTTAGTGGAGGGACGCCTGGCTGCCAAGAAGACATCACGGACTTCGGAAGGTCAAAATCTGTCAAATGCCGCCCATCAATCCCCATGCAAGGAGGTGGAGACTGGACAGGTTTGGGTGAAGAACCGTCCTCTGCTGCTGCGACAGAAGATCCTCCCGAAGGGGCAGTCTGATCAGTGGATCGATGGCCATCTCAGAAGGTTGGAATACTAGACTGTTCGTGCCCAATCTGGAGCCACAAGAATGACTTGTGCCCAGTCGCGCTTGATCTTCCCAAGCACTCTGGGCAGAAGTGGTATAGGCAGAAAGGCGGAGAGGAGGCAAAAGGTTCACTCGCAACAAAAAGTCACCGAGCGAGTGCCGCCTTGGAATCTCCAACGTGGAATACTGCTGACATTGCACATTATCTTTTGGAGGCAAACAGATCTAACCGCGGCTCTCCCCACCACTGAAAGAGACCGTGCACCACATCTGGATGGGGACGCCATTCGTGACTGACCAGGCACGGACAGCTGAGTTAATTCGCTCTCGCGTTCAGAGAACCTACCAGGTTGTGAACCACCAGGGATATGCCCTGATGTTGCAGCCATGTCCAGAAGGGGAGAGCCTCCTGACAAATGGTCTACGACTCCACTCTGCCCTGTTTGTTGCAGTACCACATGGCAGTGGTGTTGGCCATGAACACTTGCACCACTTTCCCTTATAGAAAGGGAAAGAATGCCTTCAGTGCAAGTCTGATCGCTCGCAGCTCCAAAAGGTTGATATGGAGACAGGACTCTGCCGGATGACCAGACACCTCTGATCTCCACCTCTCCCAGGTGGCCACCCCATCCCAGGAGTGACGCCTCCGTCACCACCGACCGATCTGGTTGGAGAAGGGAGAGGGATCGGCCTCTGAACCAATCTTGGTTCGTGAGCCACCACTGCAGTTGGTGCGCAGTTCCGTCAGAGATTTGGACGTAGTCGGAAAGATTCCCATGATGCAGAACCCACTGGAACGTCAGGTCCTAATGCAGAGCCCACATATGCCATCTGGCATGATCCACCAGCAGGAGGCATGAGGCCCAGTAGCCTCAGAGTCGTTCTCACCGAAATCCAGGATAGAGGCTGAAACATCGGTATCGTAGCCCAAATATCCCAGACTCGCTGCTTGGGAGAATAGGCCCGAAACTGAACTGTACACAGAATCGCCAGATGAAAGAGAGCATTTAAGAGGTAGACAGGTGTGACTTTGGCACGTTGCTAGTGAACCCCAGAGGGTGCAGGAGGTCCGCCGTAGTCTGGAGGTAGGAGATGATAGCCTGAGGCAAGCCCACCTCCAACAGTCAGTTGTCGAGATAGGGGAAGACTGGCACCCCTGATTTGCGCAGATATGTGACCACCGCCATCACTTTTGTGAACACCCTAGGGGGCACTGGTAAGGCCAAAGGGGAGAATGGTAAACTGAAAGTGATTTTGGCCCACTGTGAACCGTAAGTAACGTCTGCGGGCAGGCAGGACGGAGATGTGGAAATAAGCGTCCTGCAAGTCCAATGCTTTCCTCCAGTCTTCTGGGTCGAGGGCAGAAAGGACCTGGGCCAAAGTGAGAATTTTGAACTTCTCCTTCCGAAGGAAGAAGTTGACGATCCGAAGGTCTAGGATAGGATGCAGGCCTTTGTCCTTTCTGGGCACAAGAAAGTCCTACTTCTGGAACAGGGACCCTCTCTGTGGGCATCTGAGACACATTTTCCTTGTGGCAAAGTGCCAAATGATCCTCTGTCATACTGTCCTAGGAGGGTGGCATGGAGGGAGGAGTGGCATTGAAGGGGCTAGAGTAGTGCCTTCAGACTATCTGCAGAACACACCTGTCCGACATGATGGACTGCTAGTGGAGGAGGTGATGGTGATTCCTGCCTCAGTCTAGCCAATGATAGGCCTGAAACATACGATTAGGAAGGTTTGGATGCAGAGGCACTGGGGGAAAAGGGTGGACTGGCCCGCCCACTGGCTCCCTGACCCATGAGGACGGTGAGTCCCATGTCCGTGGCCACACAGAGGATGGATAGCTTGCATGACTCGGTGGCTGACCTGGACAGGATGTGGCTCGGCGCCCCTTCCATAGCCACGAAAGGCGGGCTTAGGGGGACGGATGGTAGATGTGAGGCCCAAGGATCTGGACGTAGCGCGAGACTCCTTGAAGCGCTCAAGCACTGAGTCTGCCTGGTCGCAGAAAAGGTGAATGGCATCAAAGGGCATGTTCATCAGGGTAAATTGAAATAGCCGAAGTCCTCACCAGGTGAAGCGTCGTAATACTACCAACAAGGCAACCGTTCTGCCTAGTGAGACGGTGGTGTTGAGTCCACAACGAATGGTGAATTTCACTGCATCTCTCCTGTCCGCAACTGCTTGGGAGAGAACGGCCCGGGCCTCTTCCGAACACTGAGGCAGCACCTTCGCAACCGTATTCCAGATGGTATGGGAGTATCAGCCCAAGAGGCAAGAGGTATTCACCGACTGCAATGCCAGGCTGGCGGAAGAAAACATCCTCTCTCCAAGATGGTCTAGCTGCTTGGATTCCCTATCGGGGTGCAGAAGGGAATGCGCCTTTGGAAGATGAGGTTTGGACAACTAAGCTCTCAGGGGAATGATGTTGCGGAAGGAACGATGAGTCACCCGAAGAGAGGTGATGGTGGCAGGCGATTGCCCTGTCCACAGGAGCCCCTGTGTTGGGCTTGAACCAAGTGACTAGAAGGACATTAGTGAGGGCTTCAATAAAGGGCAAAAGGGGTTAAGAGGTAGAAGTCACAGGCTGAAGCATCTCTGTCAGGAGGTTAGTCCTGACTGCCACCGAAGGAAGCATGATGCCAAGGATCTCGGCTGCCCTTCTCACCACCACTACGTAGGAAGCTCCCTCCTCCAAAGCCACGGTAGGGGGAGAAAGCAAGCCAGTGTCAGGGGGAGTGTCCAACCCATTGGCCTCACCCAGGTCCATCCGCTAGTCCATGGAGTCTTCAAGCTGGTCTATTAAAGGGTCCAGCTGCCCCTCCCGGTCCTCTTCACCAAGTCCTGGCACAAATTCAACACCAGGGATGAGCACTGGGACAAAAGTCACTTCCAGCGTTGGAACCGATGTCGGTCTAGATCCGCGTCCACGTCCTACTTCGGGAGCGTCGCCGCCGGGTTCGACGTCGGGGAAAGTCGAGTTGGAACGACCGACGTTGGTCCGGATCCGATAACGGATCCACGGGGCATTCCGGTGTCAGGGCTGCAGCCGCCACGTCGAAAGTCTGGGGCCCCCAACCGACTCTGCGGGGCCCGAAGGCACACCAGCAGAGCCGGGCTGCCCAAAGATGAGATGCAAGGCCTCATAAAACTTTCGTAATTGGGCAAGAGATGCTCCGGCTTCCGGAAAAGTTGCGAGGCGTGCAGTCATTGTGGCACGCACGACGCCGATGACGGACGCAGAGCCGACTGACGCCACCTTCCGACACACAGGGGTACTGCTAATGAAAAATCTTCTAAGGTAAGAAGTCTACAACTAGAACTCTCTATCAGATACTTTCTTTATGTGTGTCCACTAAAACTGCCATTTTCCACGTAATATAATTTTATTACATGCAGGGTACTGCTAATGAAAAATCTCCGGATCCAGACTGACGCCTGGGGGTAAATTCTAAGGTAAGGGATCTACAACTAGAACTCTCTATCAGATACTTTCTTAATGCGTGTCCACTAAAACTGTCATGTCCACATAATATTATTTTAATACATGAAGGGGATCCTTGAAAAAGAAATCTGTCTGCTGTTCCATTTTTTTTGTTTACATTTCTTTGTTATATAAACAAGAACAAAATAGGGATATTATAATAGCTCAGTAAGTCTAACTGTCTTGCGACCATTAATGCAATTAGAGTCGTGTAAATATCAATTCACTGCAGTCTTTGCCTCCTTAGTCGTCCAGTTCACAAAGGTGACGCCAGTGTCAAAACATCCATGATACGGAAGGTATGCAGGTGGCCATCGATCTCAAAAGACAATATAAGGTTTATGCATATAACAACTGACGGGTCACCCAATTGCCCCCTCCATGGCTGCGTCCCAATATACCACTGATGTCAGGATAGCACGAGTGCTTATGGTGTGTTCAGCCTATGAAGGTCTTATATCATCTTTCGCCTCCATCACCCTTGCCTCTAGTTTTTGCATGTATGTGTCCCATATCATGATCCCCTGTTCTGTCACTCCAATACACCAGGCCTCCGTGAGTGCCGCTAACTCGGCCTTTGCTCATCGCAGCATGGTGTGAAGCTAGGTTGTCACGTCTGGCATGGCTGGTGATTTCCATGTTATTGCTATCTGGCATTTGCATAATAAGAACACCAGATTGATGAATCTATGGCGGCATTTATCCCACTTGGCTCTGTATCGGATACCCACCAAGCAGGACCCTGGGATAGGCAGGAACACAGTGTCAACCAGGGTCAATGTGATCCCCGTCACTTCTTCACATGCCTGTTGCACATCTGAGCAGTTCCACACTATATGGAAAAATCCTTGGTCCATGATCCTGCATCTTGGGCAACTCGGGTTGGTCGTGGGAAACATGAGTGATATGTGGTGGCATGTAAGGTATGTCTGGTGAAGATAATTACATTGGGTGAAACAGAAGCATGAGTTCCCGGAGACATCTTTAGCATGCCGTAGGGCTTGGGCCCACTGTTTGTCAATGAGAGGTGAAGGTCTGAAGTCCAACATTCTCTAATCTTAGCAACTGGCTTCCGTCCGTGTTCTAGGAGAGCTGCATACAGGGCTGTGATAACCTTATGTGCGCACTAGTATAGTAGTATGGTATGGAGCACGGTCTTAGGATCCATCTGCTTACATCTCCAGGTGGAAGCCAACACATGATGAACTGCCCGGTAGGTCAAAAAGTCCCAGCCAGTATGTGGGATGCTTTGCTGAGTTGTGGGAAGGGACGTAATACCCCGTCTGCATAGAAGTCCCCAGTCAAAGTCACTTCAGTCTCCCTCCGGCGAGTTACGTCATGGAGGCGAGAACATCTTGAAGAGCCTGCATCTGCCATAGTGGTATCAGGGGGTGATTACAGGGGAGGAACACCACGTCCCTGAACATATTTTTGAAAGCTACGCCTGGCCACTGTCATTTGTGGTGATACTCCTGGTGGCCGGGGAACGACAACCAGGTATATATGGCAGTCCCTCGACAGGAGGTGCGTGACCTCCGGTCTTTCACCACACATGCCATCCCCAGCCACTTCAGGGGCCACTGTAGTTGGGCGGCTGCAAAGCAGAATTGAAAGTTAGGGGCGCCGAGCCCTCCATCCTTTAGGGGGCTATACAGTTTGTCAAGAGCAACTTTGCACAGACACTTGCCCCAAATCAGTTCCACCAATACTGATCTAACTTCAGAGAAGAAACACATGGGAGGGAATGAAAGGGAAAGCTGAGAAATAATACAAAATGTGTGGCAATACCAATATCTTTAGTATGGCCACCTGACCCATCGGTGATAGAAGGAGAGACATCCAGAATGGCAACGATCCACACACCGGGCCAAGGACCATGTTAAGGTCCACCTCCAGCAGACTGGCATCTGAGCGACTATACCAGTATGACTAAGTATTTAAAGGTATCACACTGCCATTGGAGGCATGTCCTAGGAAGAGGGTACCTAATGGGCTCAGGAGTGGGGCAGAGGGGAAATAGATATGATTTGGACCAAATCATCAGAAGACCTGACATTATCAAAAAATCTTCCAACAACGCCATCAATCAATCAATCAGGGGATTTTAAAGTGTGCTTCTCACCTGTGTGGGTCTCGAGGCGCGGGGGGTGTAGCTCCGGGATTAGCCATAAAGCCAGGTCTTTAGGCTCTTCCTGAAGGTGTGCAGGGTGGAGGAGCATCTGACATCGACAGGTAGTTCGTTCCAGGCCTTGGCAGGGACTTAGAAGAAGGCTCTTTCACCCGCTCTGCAGATGCGTGGGGTTTCTGTCAGGGCGAGATCGGCTGAGCAGGGGTTTCTCTTCGGTACGTGGAAGCAGACTGTCGTTGAGGTATTTGGGTCCGATGTTGTTGAGTCATTTGTAGGCGTTGGTGAGTAGCTTGAAGGTTACTCTTTTCTCGACGGGAAGCCTGTGGAGGTCTTGCAGGTGTTGGGTCATATGCTCCTGTCAGGGGTGCTGAGGATTAGTCTGGCAGCGCTGTTCTGAATGGTCTGAAGTCTGTGTAGTAGGGATTTGTTGATTCCAGCATAGAGGGTGTTCCCGTAGTCCAGTCTGCTGGTTATAAGTGCGTGGGAATTATTCTTTCTGGCTTCAGGGGTTATCCACTTGAAGGTCTTGTGGAAGATGCAGAGGGAGTTGAAACAGGTGGAGGCGACGGCATTGATCTGGCGAGTCATTGTGAGGGAGGAGTTGAGGATGATGATGAGGTTTTGGGCATGGTCCGTGGGGTGGGAGGGTGTCCGAGGGCAGGTGGCCATCAGGAGTAGTCCCAAGCCATGGGGGTTAGTCCAAGCACGAGGACCTCGATCTTGTCCGATTTGAGCTTTAGGCAGCCGCTGCTCATCCAGGCTGCGATGTCCTTCATTCCTTCCTGAAAACAGTCTGCTTGCTTCAGGATTCTTCATGAGGGCAAGGATGAGCTGGGTGTCTGCATAAGATATTATGCTGAGTCTGTGCTGTCTGACGATGGCAGTGAGGGGGGCCATGTAGATATTGAAGAGCGTGGGGCTGAGCGATGATCCCTGGGGTACTCCGCAGTTGACCTCTGTGGGTGCGGAGAGTAAGGGAGGGAGTCTGACCCTTTGGGTTCTGCCGGCAAGAAGGGGCCGGATCCAGTCAAGGGCGGTTCCTCTTATGCCAGCGTTGTGGAGTCTGGCTGCGAGAGTGCGGTGGGAGACGGTGTCAAAGGCGGTGGAGAGGTCTAGCAGGATGAGGGCTACGGTGTGGCCCTGGTCGAGGAGTGCGCGGATGATATCGGTGAAGGCAAGGAGGGCGGTCTTGGTGCTGTGGTTTCTTCAGAATCCGGACTGGCAAGAGTCAAGGATGTTGTTCTCTTCAAAGAAGGTGGTAAGCTGGGCATTGACGATTCTCTCAGTGACCTTGGCTGTGAAGGGGAAAAGAGAGATGGGGTGGTAGTTCTTCAGCTCCGTTGGGTGGGCGAAGGGTTTCTTGAGGGACTAGACCTTAACCTGCTTCCAGTCATCAGGAAAAAGGCGGAATTCAAAGGTGGGGCTGATGGTGTGGCATAGTTTGGGCGCTATGGCGGCGGCAGCTCTGTGGAAGATGTGCGGTGGTGGTCTCTTCGGTGGTGACTGGGGTCCAGCTGGTGATGGCAGGTTGGCCGTCCTTGTTGGAGGGGAGGGTGCTTCCTGGAGTTTGCTCGCTGAAGTTGACGTAGAGGGTCTTGATCTTTGTGTGGAAGTAGGAGCTGAGATTGTTGCAGAGGTCCTGGGAGGGTGTGATGTTTGTGGCTTCGCTGGGAGGTTTGGTGAATTGCTGGATGATGTTGAGGAGTTCCTTTTGATTGCTGGAGTTGGTAAGGATTTTGTTCCGGATGAAGGTCCTCTTGGTGGCTCTTATGCGTTAGTGGTATTCTGTCATGGCATTCTTGTAGGTGGTCTGGTCTTCAGTGGCTCTGCTGTTTCTTCATCATTTTTTGAGGCGCCTGCAGGAACATCTGGCTTCTTGGAGGTCGGTGGTGAGCCAGGTGGCCTTTAGGGGCGTTTTCTGTCAGGGTTGCGGAAGGGTGTGAGCTTGTCTGCGCAGCTGGAGATCCAGCGGTGAAGCTCCTTGGCTGCGGCGCTGGCGTCGGTCATGGCGGAGGAGGGGTCTCAGATGAGGTTGGAGTAGAGGTGTTCTTTTGTGACCTTGCCCCAGTTCCTTTGTGGTAGGCGGTGCATGGGCAGGTGTGCAGTGATGGTGTTGAAGGAGAAGTGTACACAGTGGTGGTCCGTCCAGATGGGCTGCAAGGTGTGGCTGAAGCGGACTCTGTTCCCTCCTGCGAAGATGGGGGTCGAGGGTGTGTCCTGCCTTGTGGTGGGGGCAGTGACAAGATGCTTCAGTCCGATGTTAGCGAGGTCGTCAATGAGGGCGGAGGAGTAAGGGTCGCTGTGGTTGTCGAGGTGGAGGCTCAGGTCTCCGATGTGGGTGTAGTCCTTGGAGGAAATGATGTGAGGTGCAATGAGGTTGACCATGGTGGTGGTGAAAGAGTAACGAGGCCCGGGGGGTCTGTAGGTGAGGGTGTTTTGGAGCGTGGTTCTGGGGCTGGTCTGGATCTGAAAATGGAGGTGCTTGGTGTTGGAGAGGGAGTTGCTCATGTTGGCGGTGGATTCCAGGTCCCTCACATAAATTACAGCGTTCAGTGACATCACATACTAAATACCCTGTGCCTCTAGCCCCCATTCTTCTGCTCGCATGTGCAATCAACGACTTGCATAGTAATGGTACTGCGATGTACAGGTACTGCGATGTAACAACGCGGTCGTTGTAACAACCATGTTGTAATCGCATACGTTGTAGCCTGGTCCCACCCACATCGCCTAGAGTGTAGCGAACATGTAATCCCACCCCAAGGTTTCAAACAACATCTCAACGTAGAGCGACATCGCCACCGGCACACCAGTAATGTTTAAGTCAGCTCGTATTAGTTGCAGTAAGCGACTGACACTGATGAAGGTACTCTGACCTGGTATAAAAACATTTTTAATGTTATGCACTAGGGTGCCGAGTAGGGAAAGCATTCTGTTCACCAGGACTTTCCCCAAGATTTTGCAAACTAGGTTGAGCATCGAGAGTGATCTGTAAGATCCCACATCCAAAGGATTGCAACCCGGTATCAGCACAACTACTATAAGAGCCCCAAAGAGCGTATCAGGAAGCTGCCCATTGTCCCGCACCTTGTTGTAAACTTCCAGGAGCTTGAGCGTCAGGAAAGCACTGTACTCCGCATTTTACTAAGAGCAATTTGAGAGACAGCTAAACGCAACTCATCAAGTTGGAGAGGGGCATTCAACTCTGCTTTCAGCACCGCGTTGATGTCAGTGAGTGGCAGGTCCTGGAGATAATCATGGCAGATGAAGCCGGAGGGGCGTTGGTACTACTGAGTAATGGAAGCTATAGTAGCCAATGAAGGCTGCGTTAGTGTGTTAAGAACTGTGCCATCTACTGCTCGTATCGCATCCAGTGGGGGACATGAGCGGATGCCTACCCTTGCGATCCCCTTCCCCATGTAGTCTGGGAAAATAGTGGTTGTAGTCAATCCATCCCAGTCCCTGCTCTAATTCTCTTTGCTCCCATTGTAGCTGTAGTAGGGGGTTCATCTTAGCAGGGAACTGTGGCTGGACCATGTCCAAGCTACGCATGTCTCATTCCTAGAATAATATATCCCTGTGCAGCATCTGCCAGACCCACCCCCAGGTAGTGGCAATGCAATATCTTCGTATCACGACCTTATGAGCGTCCCATTCGGTCGCTCGGTCAGAGGTCAAGATGTCATTTAACTAAAAATACTCTTATTCGTTGAGCCAGGCCTTTCCAGAAAGGATACACTGGCGCTCCTGATCGGCATTTGGATTTACTCCTTAAAGAATGATCGCCTCGAAACCGGATACACCCTTGGCAATACTGAATTAATTTACATGACTTCGGCAGTATTGGAGGAAAATTGACATGTCAAGGTGGCTTTGAACATGTATCTAAAACCGATACACCTTCGGCAACACAGAAATAAGTATCAGGAATCCGTCAGTATGTGTGCAAATTTATGCTTCACGGCGACATCTACAGCGATCTACAACTAAACAAGAATTCGCAAATATTGGTTCTACTCAAGCGTTACAGTGGCCCGTCCGTGTTCCTAATTACGATTCTCCCGCATTTTTCCCTTGATTGAAAATTCTGCCACACAGCTAGTCCAGCCATCCTATAAATATTAGGTGCCCACACAGCTGTCCTGATGATGATCTCAATTAAATGAGATTAAATGCCATCAACCACATAACAAACTGACTCTTTATTTTACTATATAGAAAATGCCTAAAGAAGTCTAGTTTTTTGTTGTTTAAGTTAATGCATGTTTTATTGTATTTTCACTCATCACAGCACGTTTTTTTTAAACTTATTTGTGAGCACTAGACTGGATATGTATAAAAATACAAAAAACGGATATGATACTTTGAAATGAATACGTTAATTGCATTACAATGCTAAGAAGTGGTCTTTCTTATACTTGCCTCTGATATATTACATATTATTGGGTCTTTAAAAAGTATACAGGACCTACCGTGTTTTCTTAAAAAAAAAAAAAAAAAACTTTTGAGACTTATTGGCCTAAAGTGAACCACTGTTTTTCTAAACTTCCTGGAAAGGAGGATCGAGGAGTGAGTCGGTCTGCATCCTCCACGTCGAAATACAGGGACAAGAGCAGCCCCATCTCAGTGTAAGAAGAAGCAGGCAGTGGTCTGAGAGTGTGCACACAAGATGCACAAGTTACTACTTGTGTAACAATATATCTGTAAGAGACATTAGTTAGTGATAGATTCCTTACCTTAGAATAATCCCCAGGCGTCAGACTGGATCCGGAAAGTTTTCTGCTTAACAGTACCCCTGCGCGCCAGTAGGTGGCGTCATGCGGCTCTACGTTCATCAGTGGCGTCGTACGCGCCGGAATGACGTCACGGAGACTACTTAGGCGCCACCCATGCGCGCTGACGTCAGTTCTGTACACAACTTTCCGCGCCGAAATGCAGAGCCATGAAAGACACTGACCATAGGAGCATAAAACTAGGGCCCTAAAGGGATGACCTTAACCCTAGTAACCAGTTCGCAGAACGGGGAGGATGGGTGGGGCGGTAAGGAATCCATCCCTAACTAATGTCTCTTACAGATATATCGTTACTAGTAGCTAGTAACTTGTGCATGTCAAAGAGACACGTTAGTGATAGATTCCTTACCTTAGAATAGATACCCCAGCAATACCAACCCCGGTGGTGGGTCTGCGAAAAAGATTACACCAAAAAGTCATGGAGCACAGAACGGCCAAAGAAGCCGTCTCTACGGACCTGACTGTCAAGGCAGTAGTGCTTGGTAAACGTGTGCAGCAAGGCCCATGTAGCTGCGTGACAAATGTCCTGCAAGGGAACACCGCGTCCCAAGGCAGTAGTGGCTGCAGTTGCCCTGGTCGAATGGGCACGCAGAACCACAGGAGGTTCCTTCTTGGCCAAGGAGTAACATGCTTTGATGCACAAAACAACCCACTGGGAAATGGTTTGTTTGTGCACAGCCCGACCTTTCTTGGCGCCCACGTAACCAACAAAGAGTTGGTCATCCACCCGAACTGTTGTGTACGCTGCAGATAGAAAGCAAGCGCACGTTTTGGGTCCAGACGGTGGAGCCGCTCCTCTTCACTGGAAGGATGCGGAGGCGGAAAGAAGATGGGCAAAGTGATGGTCTGCCCGATGTGAAAGGGCGTAACAACCTTTGGCAAGAAAGAAGCACGGGTCCTTAAAACCACCTTGTCCGGATGAACAGAAAGGAAAGGAGGTTTGAAAGAAAAGAGCCTGGAGCTCACTCACTCTTCTGGCAAAGGTGATAGCAACCAGGAAAGCAGTCTTGAGAGTAAGAAGACGCAAAGGACAGTTATGAAGAGGCTCAAAGGGAGCAGAAAAGTCAAGACAAGATTCAAGTACCACCGAGGCATTATGAAAGGCACTGGAGGAAACGTGTGTGTAATGCCTTTGAGAAAACGGTTAACAACCGGGGACTTAAAAAGAGAAGGCTGATCAGGAAGCCTCAGGAAGGCGGAAATGGCAGAAAGATAACCTTTGATAGTGCCCAGAGCAGAGCCCTGCTGGGCCAAAGACAGAAGAAACAGAAGAACCTCAGAAAGAGGAGCTGAAAGGGGGTCTACAGCTTCGCTGTGCACCATGCCACAAATCTGTTCCATCGGCAGGCGTATACCGTTTTAGTGGAGGGACGCCTGGCTGCCAGGATGACATCACAGACTTCGGAAGGAAGATCGAAAGGTGTCCACTGTCGCCGCTCAATCTCCATGCATGGAGGTGGAGTCTGGACAGGCTCGGTGGAGGACCGTCCCCTGCTGCTGCAACAGAAGATCCTCCCGAAGAGGCAGACGGATCGGGGGATCGATGCTCATACTGAGTAGCTCTGGATACCATACTCTTCAAGCCCAGTCCTGAGCCACAAGAATGACTTGGGCCCGGTCGCGCCTGATCTTGTTCAGCACTCTGGGCAGAAGTGGTATAGGCGGAAAGGCATACAACAGACCGCAACTCCACTTGCGACGAAAAGCGTCTCCGAGCGAGTGCCGCCTTGGAAATTCCAACATGCAGAACTGACATTGCGCGTTTTCTTCGGTGGCGAATAGATCTAACCAAGGCTCTCCTCACTGCTGAAAGAGACCTTGCACCACGTCCGAGTGCAGACGCCATTCGTGATCCATCATGCACTGGCAGCTGAGTTCTTCCACCCTGGCGTTCAGAGAACCTGCCAGGTGTTGAACCACCAAGGTAATGCCGTGATGTTCCAGCCATGTCCAGAGGCGCAGAGCCTCCTGACACAGGGTCCAGGACCCCACCCCGTCCTGTTTGTTGCAATACCACATGGCGGTGGTGTTGTCCGTGAACACCTTCACTACACTTCCCCGGACAGAGGGAAGGAATGCCTTCAGTGCAAGCCGGATCGCCCGCAGCTTCAGGAGGTTGATATGGAGCCGGAACTCCGCCAGAGACCAGAGGCCTCTGATCTCCGACTCTCCCATGTGGCCACCCCATCCCAGGAGGGACCCATCCATCACCACTGTGTGCTCCGGTTGGAGAAGGGAGAGGGATCTGCCACTGACCCAATCACGGTCCGTGAGCCACCACTGCCAACTGTCATGCAGCACCCTCCGAGATATGGACGTGACCGGACAGGTCGCCCTGATTCCGTGCCCACTGGAAATTCAGGTCCCACTGCAGAGCCCGCATATGCCATCTGGCATGCGTCACCAGCAAGATGCAGGAGGCCATCAGGCCCAGCAGACGGAGGGTCATCCTGACCGAAACCCGGGAGAGAGGCTGAAAGATCGGAATCATAGCCTGAATATCCCGGACTCGCTGCTCGGGAGGATAAACCCAAAACAACGTCTTAATCCAGAACCGCCCCGATGAAAGGGAGCTTCTGAGAGGGGCTCATGTGCGACTTCGGCACACTGATGGAGAACCCCAGCAAATGCAGGAGTTCGGCCGTAGTCTGGAGGTTGGAGACGACAGCTGGGGGCGAGCCCGCCCTCAACAGCCAGTTGTCGAGGAAGGTGAAGACTGACACCCCGGACCTGCGCAGATGAGCTGCGATCACCGCCATCACTTTCGTGAACACCCGAGGGGCGCTGGTAAGGCTGAAGGGGAGCATGGCAAAGTGAAAATGCTCCTGGCCCACCATGAACCGCTGTAGTGAAAGAGCCACTTTTGTAGTCTGGCACCCTATGATGACCTCCGACCACCACCATTTTAACTGACTTTAGTGTGTTATTTTACCCTACCCTTAATGTAGGATGGTCCTGCATATACTTGCTTCTCTTCCGTCCTGTAATCTTGCTGTCTTTCTTTGACATTGCCTCATGTCATCCAGCTTTCTGACTTTACCTTGCTTCAAACATTTCTATGCTTGTAAGCTGTGTGGATGAGAATTATAGGTGCTGACTATTGCCTTTGACAGGGCCTTCTTGCTGTGCTTGCAAGTTGTTTGGGTTATTCACATTCAAGGTATTGCTGTTTTCCTGAGCGATTGTTTTTGTTTAGTGTACTGTAGAAGGCTTTGTGAGAGCTTAATCAAGACAGAGACTGGAAGAAGTGCGAATGGAGGAAGAGACTTGAGAGCTCCTTACTGCCATGAGGATGCTTGCTTGGAACTTAGCCAGTTCTGGTAAAATTCCTCTGGCGGTAGGAGGAGGTCTTTCACAAATCTTCTAGTATGTTTAAAGCTGAGGGTTGCAGGCCGAGAAACTGGGAGTTTGGTTTTCCGAGCGAGGGCAGACGTGTCTATCTCGGATTGAACCCTGATTGCTGAGCTCTGATCCCCGGCTGTGTGAAGACTTCCCCCGGCCAGAAGTGGGCAGTGTATGCATCAGGTGATGTATTAAGTTTTGTGGTTATTGCCATTGTGATGTGTGGCCAGTGGCTTTGATCATTTGAGGTGTTTTCTTTGTGGTGTGGGAGGTGCACATCCAGATCGTCTACTATATATATATATATATATATATATATATATATATATATACATCTTTCTGATCTCTTGCAGGATGTCAAGTGTATCTTATATCAGTTATTGCTTGTTTATTATTCAGTATTATAGTTTGCTCAGTTATTGATTATTATAAGTTTACTACATATATTTGAATCTTATGCATTTGGTATCTGAGATAGCCTTTGTTTAGAGAGTATTATGTAATAAACCCCAAGCCTTAGTCTAAAAGTGATAGTCTTTGCATTTTGTTAAATAAAATCCCTTTTCAAAAGGTGCTGTTTGTTTTGTGTTGAAGTCTTGCTGTGCCAGGGGTGGTAAGACATGCTCAAAAGTGTATATTATTCAAAGGTGCAGTGGTATATTTGCCTCCCAGGTGGGAGTGCAGGGATTGGGTGTGGCTTATTGGTGAGAAGCCACATTAAAAAAACTTTTGGCATAGTCGGTTGCAGGATGTGAACGTTGATTTAAAAGGGGAAGAAATATGTTTTCTAGAAATTAAAAGCGGACTCTCAGATACCAATTGATATATGTATATATTTGGATGGGGGGTAGCCCATATGGTGTGATAGCACATGAGTGAGCTAATGGTGATGGGTTGAGTGAGAATTGGACTGTGTGTTTAAGTGTGTCTTGTAAAAAGTGCTTATAAATAATTTGCTACGGTAGACAGATAGGGCTGGATCCCTTTCAGGTGTTTATTAAGAAATGCATACAAAATATGTTCAGCTGCAGTGTGAATTTGAGACATGAGAGACACGGTTTGTGGAGCCAAAAATACCTCTGCAATGTTAACCTGTCAGAATAAATTATTGCAAAAATAAGTGGGAAACTTACAAGACTGTGGTAGAAAAGGGATATGGTTTGTATCATGCAAAATAAGTATAGGAAAAGCAGAGGAAGGGTTAATAGGAGAACAGTGCGTTTAAAGGTTGGATCTGACTGGTTCCTTGAAATGTGGGATGTTCTTTGTTTGACATCTTTGGAAAAAGCGCTTGAAATTGTTTGGTTTCTTTGAGAACATGATAAAATAAAAGGAGCACTTGCAATTGCTTTCCCAGGCAAACTAAAGAATTTGGTCCTTTTCTGAAAACGCCTGGAATGAGTTTCTTGTTGTCCTGGTTGTTCTTAATTTGTAAAATGTAACAAATGATAAAAATATGGTTTGATTAGAAGTATTAGAATGTATACATTATTTTAACATAGGAAGTGATTTAACATGAGGGAAATGTCAGGAAAAAGAAATGTGCGTTTAAATCAAAGGCAGTTCTGTGACTGTTCAGGCCAGTGTGAATTTGTGATGCACAGACACACATTTAAATGTGCACTAGGACATGTGAAATACAGACTCATGGTCTGATAGGGGGCAGTTTATAGTTTTGAGATAAGAACAGAAGAAAGGGAGACAGAGGTGTATTAGTGCTGAATAAAATATTTAGCTTGTGAATTCTGTTTCATTCTGACGAGAGGTGAAAGGGTTGAGAAAAAAAAAACATGCGAGGCTGTTTTCCGTCTCAGACATGAAATGTGTCCTGGGTGTGGATGGCACGTAAAAATCTGGTGCAGGAGGAGAAATGAAATACACAGTCAGGGATGGTGAAGTGCTTGCGTCTTTAAACTAGATGTTTAGGAGGCTTGCAGTGAGATCATCCAGCAGCGCTGAGAAGAGGTCAGGCTTTCTGTGAAGACTGAGGAGGAATTCCTACGGGAGGGGTCATCCCAGCTCCTCACCCCTGTAGACAGAGAGAAGCTTCTTTAAGATAGATGTTTGGGAGGCTTGCAAAGGCGCATGTTTCCTCCCCCCCCCCCCCCCATGAGAGTCACAGAGCAGATGGGAGCAGACTAAAGTTGGCAGGTGTGCATAGCACTTTGGCCTTGGAGGAGATAAGGTGGGGACTAGAGGCAGCAGAGGAAGAAGGCTCTGCCTGTTATTTTTGGCAAGGGGCCCAGAAGGTTCAGCGGAAGCCTTACAGAGGAGGTGCAGTGCTTAAGGGGGATTGAAAGACACACAGAGAGCAGCTTCTGATAGTTTGAAAAAAATGAAGTAGGAAAGAGGTTCAGAGAATAGGAGTTAAAAGGTGTCCTTTTGCCATCCTTGTAACAGATTTGAATATTAGATGAAGAGATGTATTTTTAAAGCAATTTGAAAACAAGTTAGGTTTTCCTTTTTTTTTTTGAAGAGATAATTAAACATGTACTCAAGCCATTTGTTTTGAACCAGCTAGGATGAGTCAGATGTGAAAAAATGTGTGTTTAGAAAACGTGAGGAAAATGAACAGACCAGTTTATTATTTTTTTTAATTTTAGATTTAACGATCACTGTTCATAGTATAACTTAGACATGTTGGTGAATAATACATTTTGTTTTACAGGGAAGAATGTTATTTTAGAAACTGAAATGTAGTCAATTCAGGAATGTGTAGCATGTTCTTTATATTTTTATAATGAACAGAGAAAGGAAAAAATGCAATGTGATTTCTCAGGTCCTAATAAAAGTCCAGAAGTGGAGATTAAGATATAGGATTCCCCAGATTGTACTGCAAAGCGCAGCTACAGTTACTGTGCATGACAGAGCATTTAATTTCTTTACAGATGACAAGGCTAAAATCTTGGAGACACGATTCAGATTTGGTGTGCATATCTAAATACGAGCAGCTAGGAGATAAAGATCATACTAACAGGTGGGCAGACAATGAAGGGATGTATATCCCCTAGATTTTCTCAGATTTGTGATTCTTATGTGTCAGAATGCACAAGCCAGACAAGTCCCACAAAAGGTGAAGGGCTAAAGGAAAATTACCAGAGCAGATAGTGTACCTTGGGCTGCTGCCAATTGATAAAGGGAGCATGTATTCAGCAGTGAGTGAAAAAATAGTCAAGAAGGAGACTGCCCCAGTCCTTCTTGTTGTGCAGGGAAAAAGAGAGTTTCATTCTAATATCAAGGATTCAGTCGCTAAAGCGTGGGTAGAATTCTCAGATAATTCCCCAGAGCCAGCGGAGAGCTATGCAGATGGGAATGCTTTTGAAAAATATTCTTTGCAAGAAGAGTGATGCTTGTTTCTTTTTCAGGTCATGATACTGCGACGTGTTGGAGTGCGTGATGCGCAGCCCCGTGTGAGTGGGACCCCCTTCCCCCCCTTCCCCTCACCTTCCCCCCCCCAAGCTTGGAGTGATCACCGGACAGTGGAGGCTGACGTACTGTGGCTGACCGGACCGGATGGGGTCCTCCTTTGCTGAACGGACCGGATGAGGTCCTCCTTTGAGCTGATGTGTTAGAGATGGAGATGACGCGACAAGCGAGAAGGTTGTGTGTCTTTCACACATACAGACTGCTTTGTTTTCAAGTGAATAGTGAGCTGCAGAATATGCTGCAGTTGAAATTGTTTTATTGACATGAGATGAAAAGATAATGAATGAGAGCTGTGTGTCTTTCACACAGAAGAACTGTTGGTGAAAACACAAAAGAAGGTGAACAACTGAGACGTTGTGCTGCAATTTGAGCAGACATTATCTGAGCTAGAGACTGAACAGAGAAAAAACTGTTGATGTTGCTTTTAGTTTTCAGCGGGCAATTCATATTAGTTTGGCTGCCTTAGCAGTAGAAGTTCCAGTTTAACCATTAGAGACATTAGGAGCGTTCAAAAGCTTGATTCATTTATTTTGTGTATCCATTCAACAAGTATCCAGATATGTAGGAGTTATTTTTATGCTTTTCACTTTAGCATCAAGGTTATTGCTTTTACATGTATTTGGGAAATGCAGTCTTCTTTTAATTATGAGATGTAGTTTTAGACGGTTTTGCTTTCAATTAAGAAATGACATAGTTGTGCCTTTAGTTGAGGAATTTTGTTTTCGATATATGTGAATGGTAATAGTCGAAGGTCATGGGGTGGAATGTAGTGAAAGAGCCACTTTTGTAGTCTGACACCCTATGATGACCTTCAACTACCACCATTTTAATGGATTTTAGTGTGTTATTTTACCCTAGCCTTAATGTAGGATGGTCCTGCATATGCCTGCTTCTCTTCCGTCCTGTAATCTTGCTGTCTTTACTATTGGCTATGATATGGCCTCATGTCATCCTGCTTTCTGAGTTTACCTTGCTTCAAGCTTTTCTGTGTGCACAGTGGTGCTTGTAAGTTGTGTGTATGAGAATTATAGGTGCTGACTATTGCCTTTGACAAGGCCTCATGTCGGACTCTGCCTTGCTGCTGCGTGCACAGCAGTGCTTGCAAGTTGTTTGGGTTATTCACATTCAAGGGCTTGCTGTTTTCCTGAGCGATTGTTTTTGTTTAGTGTACTGTGGAAGGTCTTGTGAGAGCTTCGTCAAGACCGAGGCTGGAAGCAGTCCGAATGGAGGAAGAGACTTGAGAGCTCATTACTGCCATGAGGATGCTTGCTTGGAACTTGGCCAGTTCTGGTAAAATTCCTCTGGCGGTGGGAGGAGGTCTTTCACAAATCTTCTAGTGTGTTTAAAGCTGAGGGTTGCAGGCTGAAAAACTTGGGAGTTTGGAATCCGAGAGAGGGCAGACGTGTCTATCTCAGAGTGACCCTGGTTTCTGAAGCTCTGATCCCCGGCTGTGTGAAGGCCCCCTCGGCTGGAAGTGAGCTAAGATGTTAGGTGATGTATTGAGTTTTGTGGTTATTGTCATTGTGATGTGAGCCAGTGGCTGTGATTGTTTGAGGTGTTTTCCTTGTGGTGAAAACCATAGGTTTCAGGCACGTTATAGTTAGGAATTAGCATTTAAAAACCTTAGAAATTCACTGAAAAAACCATAGGTTTCAGGGGCGTTATAGTCAGCTGGACTTTTCACTCGTACAAAACCATTGAAATTCCCCCGTTATAGTTAGTTCAGCTAACTATAACTCGCGCACCCTAAGGTTTTTTAAATGCTAATTCCTAACTATAACGTGCCTGAAACCTATGGTTTTTTCAGTGAAATTCAAAGGTTTTTTAAAAGCTAATTTCTAACTATGCCTACAGAGATAGGACATGTGAAGAAAGAAGAAAGAACGCACAGAAAGAAAAAAAAGAAATGCAGAAAGAAGCAACAGAAGTCCTCAAAGACGAAGAAAAGTGCAGGAAGAAGGATAACGTGCAGAAAGAACAAACAGAAGAGCAGAAAGAAGCCTTGTTTCAAAATCATCCTGTACCCTCAACTTTTTCAGACGGATACTGGTGGTAACTGAGTCTGACTAACCATCCTAGAGCCAGTGCTATGTTAAAAGACACTCCGAAAACAGTGAAACCACCTACATACACTAGGGAACACGATGCGTTGGGATCACCGTGTGATCAGCATGACCTCCTCTGTAAGCCCCTAGTATATAATAGGGCAGGGGATTAAAACTACCTCTTAGAACGCGCCGCAGGGCGTGTTTGCACACGTCACCTCAGGCCCCGTCCCCTCACTTCCCCACTGTGTAAACACCCCCTGTGGCCGTTTTAAGCTGGAAGATTAAGTCACCTTGAATCCTGATGGTCCCTAAGGTCCAACTAGACCACTAGGTACCTCCAGTAAGCGCCACAGAGCTGCGTTGCAGAGAGGTGTAAAAAGTGGCACGGCCTGGACCACCTCTCTGCAACGCAGCTCAGTGGCGCTTACTGGAAGCACCTGGTGGGCTAGTTAGCCCCCAGGGGCCCTCAGGATTGAAAGGGAATTATTTCCCCAACTTAAAACGCGCCATAGGGCGTGTTTGCACATGTCACCTCAGGCCCCGTCCCCTCCCTTCCCCACTGTGTAAACACGCCCTGTGGTCTTTTTAAGTTGGAAGATTAAGTCCCCTTGAATCCTGAGGCTCCCTAGGGGTAAAATAGCCTACTAGGTACATTCAGTAAGCGCCATTGCAGAAACGTGTAAAAAGGGGCACGGCCTGCACCACCTCTCTGCAACGCAGAGCAGTGGCGCTTACTGGAAGCACCTGGTGGGCTAGTTGGCCCCCAGGGTCCCTCAGGATGGAAAGGGAATTATTTCCCCAACTTAAAACGCGCCACAGGGCGTGTTTGCACACGTCACCTCAGGCCACGTCCCCTCCCTTCACCACTGTGTAAACGCGCCCTGTGGCCGTTCTAAGTTGAGAGATTAAGTCCCCTTGAATCCTAAGGGTCCCTAGGGTCACACTAGCCCACTAGGTACCTCCAGTAAGCGCCACAGAGCTGCGTTGCATAGAGGTGTAAAAAGGGGCGTGGCCTCAGAACACCTGTCTGCAATGCAGCTCCCTGGCGCATACTGGAGATAACTGTTGGGGTAGTTGGCCCTCAGGGACCCTCAGTATTGAAGGGGAATTAATTCCCCAACTTACAACTGGCCAGGGGGCGCGTTTGCAGAGTGCTGCAAGGAGGAGGCGTGGCCTCCAGCGCGATGCCGGTCTTTTATTTATTTTATTTTTTTAAGAAGGAGGGCTGTGTGGCCCCCCTTTTCTAATTTATTGGCCCTGGGGACCCCATCCCTCAGGGCCTGCACCCTAATTTTTTGTTGTTGAAAAAAATAAATATGGAAGGGGGGTCACATGGCCCCCCTCCCAAGGCCTTAATCGGCCCCGGGGACCCCAACCCTCGGGTCATGGCCTTTTTAATTTTTTTAATTCTTTAGGAGGGGGGCTGCGTTGCCCCCCTCCTCAGGCCTCTTATGGCCCCGGGGACCCCATCCCCAGGGGCCGGCCTTTGTTTTTTATTATTTTAAAAAATATATATTTATAGAAACACCTAGGACATGCTGGACAAACCGTATGTACCCATCACCATGCGATTTGCGTGATATTCATTAAAAGGCGACTATGCATACAATGAATCCACGTGGAATGTATTTACACCACTAGTGAAGCTCTGACATGTCTGATGCCCTACCGTGCCTAATCCCGCCGCCCCCGCCGGTGGGTACTCTCCAAGTAGACACCCTTGTCGTTTATATATACAAACATGGGTAGCTATTGACGGGCACATTTAATACACATGCACACCAAGCCATTCAAAGGGGATTCAATAAAAATTCGACCAAACTATGCAAGAAACCCCCCTCACGGTTAAAAAAACACACATCCACTGCCGGATGTGTAATACTTTTTATTTTACTCAGTGGAAAGGAGACGAACCTCACTTGAGAGTCACAGCGTGCTCTTGGCTGAGCCCAATGCTGTGTTACACCCACCAGTGCTCGCCGACTGCCACACACCTCTGTGTTGTATTCCACCAGCTAGTGCGTATGCTATGACACTCTATAGCCCATGTGTAATGTAACACCACCCCGTGAATATTTCATGCCACACTTGCCTTCGCACAGTTATATTGCCCCATCTAACGTGCCTTCCTCGATGCCTATGTTATAACGCACAGCGCTATGCCATACATATTACAATCTGGGATCCATATCTTTGTCACAGTGCATATGCAACGTTACAATCCCCAGCACATATTTTATATTACAACTTTAGAGACTAGTTAGGTTACACAACACTGCCCTGTGCATATTACACTCCAAGGAGCATACCGCATAGCACGCGCTAGTGCCTGTGCTATCTTGCGCTCTCCAATGAATCTGTCATTGCGCACAATGTATTGCATATTATATTTCACGCCCTGGTTCATCTTATATCACACTTTTGGTGCATAGTTTATACCATATCCTATATCTAGTTTTCATTTTCAATCGTGCTCTCAGGACTATGTTCTATATAACACTGCGTCCACCTACCCTTTTTACGGGCATTACATTTTGCGATGGGGGTGGAGGGTCAAGGGGTGTTTCTGCCAAGTGAGCCCGGAGTCAGTCACAAACGTCCTCTTCTTCCTGAATAAAAGTGAGATTATGCTGCCTACTTGTTCATATTTTAAGTAGTTTGCACAGACACACATTTTAAAAACAATAAGGTTCCTAATACCCACCTTCTCTGAACAGTTAGCTTGCTGCCCTATCCACCTCCTCCCTATCCTCTGTTGTCTGAATCCAAGGACTATCCTCCTCCCTCCTGCCATGCATGGTCTGATGTACTGCCACTGTCCTCCATTTAGCATGATGTACCAGTCCACTCCTCCTGCCCTCCATTGCCCAATTCTATGGCCCATCATTGACCTCCTGCTTAGCCTCTGTGCTTAGCTTGCTGCCCCTATTCTCCTTCCCCCTGCCCTCCGATGTCTTTGTGCATGCCCCTGCTCCATCCTTTTTGCCCACCATGTTCCATGGATCTGCCACTCCTATCTACTCTGAGTGCTCTGTTGAGCTGCCACTCCCCTCCCACCTGCCTAGCATTGTCAGATGACTGTAACCTGTCCCTGCCACCTAAACCCTGCCTGTCCACATGCCATGCCCCTATCCCATTCCTCCTGTCCTTCATGGTCCATTTTACTGCCACACCCTTCAGCCCTCCCTGGTCTTTTGTGCTGCAACTGCTCCTCCTGCCTGCCCCACGTGGTGTGTTGTGAGGCTCCTTCCCCTGAACTCTCTTATCTGTGCCCAGGTGCTGACCCTCCCTTCTATCCTCCATGGTCCTTTGTGCATGCCCCTGCACCCTCCTTCTTGCCCATCATAGCCATTGTGCTGCCACTAACCCTCCCGCTTGCCATGCATGGTCTTCTGTGCTGCCATGGCCCCTCCCACCTTCCCTGTGTGGTCAGCTAGCTGCCCCTGACCCCCTCCCACCTTCCCTCCATGGTCTGTGTGTATGCCATCACAGTCTCACTGTTGCTCTTCATGGTGTGTCTTGCTTCTAGTGCCCATCCTGCCTGACCTCCATGGCTATCTTGCTGCTCCTGCCCTGCCCCCTTGCCCCCAGCCCTCTGTTTCCATGTGCAGACCCCTATTCCCTCCCTCCTGGCTTGTCTGTTCCATTGTAATGCCCCTGATCCGTCCCTCCTGCCCTTTATGGTCTGTTATGCTGCAGCTTTCTCTCCTGTCTGTCCATTATGGTCAGCTAGCTACCATTGCCTCTTTCCCCTCTGTTCTCTGGTGTCCATGTGCATGGCCCTGTCTCCTCCCTATTGCTTTCTATGGATTGTTGTGCTGCACTCCCGTCCCGCATGCCCTGTGTAGTGTATTGTGCTGCTGCAAACCCTAATGCCTGCCCAGTAGGGTCATTTTGGTGCACCTCTCCATGTCCCTCCTGTCCTCTGTTATCCAAGTCCATTTCCCTACCCCAATTCCTCCTGCCTACCATGATCCAATGTACCATACTTGCGAACATTTTGAACTTGGTAAGAGGGAGATTTTGAAAAAAAACTGGGGTATTGATTTTCCCCTTTGAGTTACATTGAAAAAGAGGAGATTGTAGTAAGGAGACAGATCAAATAAAGCCCATTTGAGCTTAAAAACATTGGACGTTTCCTGGCTGAAACGGGTCTGTTGGCATGTATGGTTGTACTACCACTGCCTCTTCCTTCAGCCCACATTGGTCTATTATATTGCTACACCCTCTCTTGCCAGTCCTGTATTGTTGGTTTGTTGCCCATGCCCCCCTTTCCACTGCCCTCCATAGTCTGTTGTGCTGCCACTGCCCTTCCTGCCTTCCCAGTGTGGTCAAATTGTTTCCTCTGCACTCTCCTACCTGCCTTCAATTTTCAGAGTCCGTGCCCCTGGTCTCTGCCTCTCAACAGTATCCCAATGAACAACTAGATTGCTAACATTCTATATTTCTTACAAAAGTTTGAAACACCTGACATCATCTTGATGTAATCAAAACTGTAATACTTAGAGCATTTCCTTTAGAAATTACATATATGAGAGGGTCTTATTTGCATCAAAATTATGGTTAGTGCTCTAAAAAACTAAAATGAGGACATATTTTCTGAGTTTTCAAATAGCGACAAAGAACTTTTAAATTATTTGTAATCTTTATGTTTTTTGATCCACTTGACCACTTGATTAAATGTTGCACTTAGGGGAGAGGATGTGGTGTTACTTTCAGAGCTGCAGACTTTGCAACGGGGGAACCAGGTTGGAGTTTCTGCTTCAGCTCAACATTCTGTGATTCTGGTCAAATCACTTAATCTCCCCATGTCTACAACCAAAATGAATTTGATCTTGTGTGATGTAACCAATGCTCATGTAAAGCACTACAATACCTGACAAGTCTGCACTATATAAAACTGCAAATACACAAAAAATAAGTGTTTTGCACACTTCTGTCATTGGGCTACATTTGGGCTACATCTGGGTGATATTTGGGCTACATTTGGGCTTTTTTTTCTCTGGTGGCCATCTTGTGAGATTTATTTGTTATGAAGTTTCCTAAATTCCTCATTTAATGCAGTCTCCTCAGTAGGAAATGCTTTCAGTTTTTTACTTTGATTCCATCAAGAAGGTATTCAGATATGTCACACATTTGCCATAAATTCTGAATGTTAGCACTCTAAGTTGCTCATTAGATCACTGTAGTAAAGCTACTGCTCACCACGGAAGTCTGCTGCTGGTATTAAAAGTGCATGTTTCAGTCTGCATATCAGAATTTTTTAATGAAATAGAAGAGGATTTGAGAAGTCACTCAAAATGTGCCCTAATTTTTCTTTCTTCAGCACTAATCATAATTTCTATGGCAAAATGAACCCCCTCATTGTGTTCCTTTTTAAATTAAATGTTTTAAGTGTTACCACTTCATTCCAATCAAGATGGCTTCAGGTGTGCCATACTTTTGTCAAAAGTAAGACTGTTAGCGCTCTAGTTGTTCGTTAGAACACTCTGGGACATTCTGTCATTGGGCTATACTTGGGCTACATTTGGGCTCTTTTCTCTCTGGTGGCCATCTTGGGAGATTTATTTGTTATGAAGTTTCCTAATTTCCTCATTTACTGCAGTCTCCTCAGTAGGAAATACTTTCAGTTTTTTACTTTGGTTCCATCAAGAAGGCATTCAGATGTGTGTCAAATTTGCCATAAATTCTGAATGTTAGCACTCTAGGTGCTCATTAGATCACTGTAGAAAAGCTACTGCTCACCAGGGAAGTCTGCTGCTGGTATTCAAAGTGCATGTTTCAGTCTGCATGTCAGAATTTGTTTTTATGAAATAGAAGAGGATTTGAGAAGTCAAAATGTGCCCTAATTATTCTTTCTGCTGCACTAATCATAATATCAATGGCAAAATAAACCCCCTCATTTTGTTCCTTTGTAAATTAAATGTTTTAAGAGTTACCACTTTATTCCAATCAAGATGGCTTCAGGTGTGCAATACGTTTGTCATAAGTAGGACTGTTAGCGCTCTAGTTGTTCTTTAGAACACTCTGGGAAGCTGCAGTAGAACACAAAAGGAATCAACTGACAGGCTCTGCCCTTGTTGGATGTACATGTTTTACTGAGAATGTCAGACTTCATTCTCACATGACTGAGAAATGTGAATTTACAGAAACTATGCTCTCAGTTTAGCTTATAGATCACCTTCCAAACTTCTGTGGGAAAAGCATGAGAAAATAGTTCTCTCAAACATGATTCATGATATCACAGCAGAAGGCTTTTTCACACGGTAAAATCACCTTAGAACACACCACAATTCGTAAAATGAGTATGGTACCATCAACAAATTATTTATAATGTAACTGAAGTCTTAAAACCTATTAACTGCAATGCTTTTTAATGAGGTGCTATCATGTATATTGGTCCCAAGATGGCTGCCAACACTTCTTGGATGAAGTACTGACAGCCAATCAAATCTCACAATAGATGTGTGGTTAGGCTCCGCCCAGATATATCTATCTTTTTAACTCTAATTTTCTCAGGAACTACTGAACGTATTTACACCATTTAAGCAAAAGGCACGAGTCTGAACTGAGGACTACCTCTTTGCCAAATTTGGTGTAATTCCGTTCAGCAGTTCGGGCTGTAGCTGCCTCAACAGGCCCTATAGAAAAATGCATGGGGAAAACGCGTTTTGGGACCCCCCTTTTTTCTCGGCCCCTGCTTGACGCATCACCGTGAAATTTTCAGGATAGGAGCGGACCGGAGCTGGCCAAAAGTTTGGAAAATTTCGCGAAGATTCGTCAATCGGCGCCAACGTTATTCCAAATAGAATGTTGCGGATTTCCTATGGAAAATAGGTCCTAACTATAACTACCTACTGGCGACTGCCAGTAGGTTATATATTATATATATATTTTATATATATATATATTTCTGATCTCTTGCAGGATGTCCAGTGTATCTTATATCACTTATTGCTTATTAATCAGTATTATAGTTTGCTCTGTTAATGATTCATGCCTTTAGATTATAAGTTTGCTACATATATTTGAATCTTATGCATTTGGTATCTGAGACAGCCTTTGTTTAGAGAGCATTATGTAATAAACCCCAAGCCTTATTCTAAAAGTGATAGAGTCTTTGCATTTTGTTAAATAAAACCCCTTTTTAAAAGGTGCTGTTTGTTTTGTGTTGAAGTCTTGCTGTGCCAGGGGTGGTAAGACATGCTCAAAAGTGTATATTATTCAAAGGTGCAGTGGTATATTTGCCTCCCAGGTGGGAGTGCAGGGATTGGGTGTGGCTTATTGGTGAGAAGCCACATTCAAAACAACCGCATGTAACACTGGTGAGCTGGCAGGACATGGATGTGAAAAAAGGTGTCCTGCAAGTCCAACGCTACCATCCAGAGTCTAGGGCAGTCAGGACCTGAGCCAGAGTGAGCATCTTGAACTTCTCCTTCCGGAGGAAGCGATTGACATCCCGGAGGTCCAAGATAGGGCGCAAGCCCCCCTTGTCCTTCTTGGGGACCAGAAAGTAGTGGGAATAACAACCACGTCCTACTTCTGGCCCAGGAACGCGCTTGATGGCCCCCTTGGCCAGGAGGACCGAGACTTCCTGATGGGAGAATGGCCAAATGATCCCCCAACATGCGGTGGTACCGAGGCGGCATGGCTGGAGGGGAAGACAGAAAGGGGAGCGAGTAACCTTGGCAGATTATCTGCAGCACCCACTTGTCCGACGTGATATCGCACCAGTGGTGGTGAACCCTGCCACCCACTGGCGTGGGGTGCCCCCTGAAGCTCGGATTAGGAAGGTTTTGAGGCGGAAGCAGCGGGGTGGAAGTGGACTGACCCACACGCAGGTTACCCGACCTACCCCTGCGGAACCCACGTCCGCGGCCTCACTGAGGCTGGTTCTGCACAGGCTTGCTGGAAGAGCTCGCCTGGGTACCCCTGCCCTGGCCACGAAAGGAATGAAATCCCGTCGTGGCAGGGTTTTTCAAGGAAAGACCCAAAGACTTGGCCGTGGCAAGAGAGTCTTTAAAGCACTCCAGGGCATTGTCAGCCTTATCACCAAAGAGGCGGGAGCCATCGAAGGGCATGTCCATGAGTGAGCTCTGGACCTTGGGTGAGAACCCAGTGGAAAGCAACCAAGCGTGGCGCCGCACCACCACCACCGTCGTGGAAAGCGCCCGGCCCAACAAATCAGAGGTGTCCAAACCACACCTGATGGCAAACTTCGCCGCATCCTTGCCCACCGCAATCGCTTGGGAAAGGACAGCCTGGACCTCCTCAGAGCACTGAGGAAGAACCTCCGCCACCGAATCCCACACTGCGTGGGAGTAACAGCCCAAGAGCAGGCAGCATTAACCGACCTCAACCCCAAACTGGCTGATTAGAACAACCTCTTGCCATATTGGTCCAGGCTCTTAGAGTCCTTACCGGCGGAGCCGAGGGAAAGGCAATATAGAGGCCTGAATGACCAGGCTCTCAGGCGTGGGCTGAGTGGTCAAAAAGGCGGGATCACCAGGTGCCGAGCGATCACTCCTAGTGACGCTCTTATCCATCGGCGCCCCCGAGGCCGGCTGCAACCAAGTGCCCAAGAGGACTTCGGTATGGGCCTCATTGAAAGGGAGCAGCGGCTCGGACGACGTAGACGTCGTCTGGAGCACCTCCGTAAGGAGGTTGGTCTTAAGGGCCCCCGTAGGGAGGTCGAGATGGAGAGTCTCCGCGGCTCCACACAGCACCATAGTGTAGGAAGCGCCCTCCTCCATAGTAGGCGGAGGCAAGGCAAACCCCGGGTCAGAAGAAACATCAAATTCACCCGCATCTTGAAGGTCATCCACCCAATCCTGCTCGGAGTCACACTGCCGCCCAAGAGGGTCCTCGGAGCCGTCCCAGTCCTCATACGGCTCCAGGGTGGAAGGAGCGGGCCGAGGCGGTAGGACAGGAGCCGGAGAGGCAGCAGCGCAGGCCAGGGCTGACCCGGAACCAGATCCCAATGAGGATCCCAGGTTGGAACTAAATGGTCCGAGAACCGGGGCAGGGGCGGGATAAATGGCACCCAGTTCGGCGCCTGTGGCGGTGCTGGGGCCGGACCCAAGGGCAGCGCCGGGGCCGGAGCCAGCGGCGTTGCACCTTGTGGTGCCGGGACCGGAGCCGCGGGCGCTGGATCCAGTTGCTCCGGGGCTGGCGCCGGAGGCAGTGCCGCCGGGTTAACACGATCTGGACACGGGGCCTGCAGGCGCACCAGCGGGAGCCCGAGGCCTAAATAGGCGGTCCAAGGCAGCAAGAAACTCTTGCCTCTGTTCAGGAGTCGCCGACGGACCCGGGTATAGCGGGTAGGCTGCGGGACTCCCAGGCTCCAGAGGATCCACAGGGGCGGACCCCCTGTCACCCTCGTCTGCCTCCGGGGAGCGACGGGGGGATGGCGGAGAGCGAACACGCTTCTTCGACTTCTTGTGGCTTCGCTTACCGGAATCGGAAGGGGAAGACTTAGAGTCCGAGGAGCAACAGCTCCGGTCCCGCGAACAGCCCCTAGACCTAGAGCGGCGGTGAGAGGAGTGCTGGACCTCCAGCAACTTCCGTCGCCGCTCCCGTAATGCCTTCGGGGCCATGGCACGGCAGTCCCGACAATCCCGGGAGTTGTGGCCATTCTCCAGGCAGTAGAGGCAGACATCATGGGGGCCTGCCACCGACATATTACGGTGGCACGACCCACAAGACTTAAAGCCGGGCACCTCTACGTGCACCAGGAGACAAAAGGAGACAAAAAGTCTCAAAAAAGTGGTCAAAAAATGACCGAGGTACGTGCTCAATCCGGATCTGCACTTTCGGCGCGGAAAAAGAAAGAACTGACATCAGGGCGCATGGGTGGCACCTAAGTAGTCTCCGTGATGTCATTCCGGCGCGTACGACGCCACTGACGGACGCAGAGCCGCACGAAGCCACCTACTGGCGCGCAGGGGTACTGCGAAGCACAAAACTTTCCAGATCCAGTCTGACGCCTGGGGATTATTCTAAGGTAAGAAATCTATCACTAACGTGTCTCTTTCAGATATTCTGTGCTAGGGATCATGGAGACAAGAGGCACGATGCAAAGAAACAGATTTATGCGGGTGTGAACGCCATGGACAGGTGAGTAAAAGGAATATTCGTGTTCCTCCAGATGTTGGAGGTGCCACACATCACAAATCCCATGTTGGGTCAACCAGTCTCCAAGGTATCTGGTAGTTCAGCAACAGGCTGCCTCTCCAAGGAGGGGTGGGGTTTGGGTGAAATCGGGCAGTTATTATCTATGTCTAGGATTTAGAGAAAGTCCCCAAGCCATATGGCAGGAGTGTGAGGGTCACGTAACAGTGCCGTGCAAGTTTGTCCACGAAGGCTGGATAGCCTGCGTTGGGGGTAAAGACCACCACCATCGCTAGAGGCCTGCCATCAAGTCATCCTTCTACTGCAACATATTTACCACCTGTGTCAATCATGTGGGAGTCCGGGACAAAGGGAACCCCTGGGGCAACCCAAATGAGGATCCTCTCTAACATAGGCCAAGAACATGGGGCCATGTACCTGGCACCTAAAGTTTGTGCATAATTTAATGAGCTATGCTTGTGGTGCTTCTCTTGAAGAAACGCATTATATACATGCTGCTGTTTGCGATAGGTGTGGACACCATGGCGCTTGACCCGAGTGGCTATACCTTGCACATTCCAGGTTATGAAAATTTATTTAGGGGATGTGTGCTTATAAGAAGCAGTTATGTAGGTAGTAGAGCAGTGGATAATAAGTTGTATATACAGATTACCAGGGGACTCCTAGAGAGATTGTCTTCCTATCCCCCTGTCTCCGCCTGTCTGTAGCTTACATGGCTGGGGATCAGGGTAGCTCGTGTTAGGAGTTTTAGTCCTCAAAAATACCCCATCCACTGCCATACTTCAAATTACCATACAAAATAAATCAAGAAACTAAACAGTGAAATCTGCCAGTCCATTACGGTAAACTGAGGTGTGGATAGCAGCAAATCAGGTAGCTCGGTAGATAGTGCCACCAATGAGCAGTCCTCCAAGGCATAACAGTTCTCTTATTCTCCCCCATCTGCCAACCATAGCCCACCCACACAATGGAGCATTAGGCTTACCACCCTGAGGAAGCAGCAGGCCAAAGTCACAAGTAATGAGCGATACAGGGTGTCAGTAATGGGCCCCTGGTGTCGTCGCAAGTGAAGACCACTGTACCATCAATAAGATGGGATTAGAGGCACTCTCGGACCGCAAGACCTCAAAGGGATTATGGATGTGCAGCAGTACCCCCTTTACCACCTGTGCCCGTTCACAGGCTGCCTGGTCCAATGCTGGTGTAGAGCGGGGTTTCTGGGGACGGTGCTATCATCATTGCGGTGTGAGCCATTCCTCGGAATTGGGAGATGGCACTGGCAGCTCCGCTAGGCCCCTTGCAAGCAGCCATGTCAAAGCTTCTTTCGGGGTCAGGAAGAAGTGAGTGTGGTCTCCGTCTGTGACGCAGAGCTTTACGGGGAACAGGGAGCATATTTAAGCCCCAAAGCATGTAGTTAGGTACTCAAAGCAGTGCTGGAGGTTCGTCAAAGCTGCACCGCTACAGTGTAATCCAGATACGGTGTGATTCTGCAGTTCTCAAAACGCCATGGCCTTTTTATCTGAAAAAACTGGAGAAGCAAGTCTCTGTCCCTGTAGTTAAGGACTTAGGCAGTCACCAGGTGAGGACGTTGCCACGGTAGCGGGGGACGACCTGGCAGTCGGTGGGCTTGTTCAATGGGGAACAATTCCGGAATTCTGCTGGCCAACACCGTTTCAGACTGTTTGAGGAAGAGTTCAATGTTAGGGCCTTCAGCGCATTGTGGAAAACCTATTAAACACACATAGTTACATCAAGAGCGACCATCAGAGTCCTCTACTCTTCATTGCAGGGATAAAATAATAAATATCAGTTTTATCTCCTTTACTTGGGCCTGTAGATCTTGCCCTGTGGGATGCAGGATGGATTCAGTGTTATCAATTTGTTCCACTAGCTTGCGGTCGTCCGCACGGAGCAGTCCGGCATCCAAGGATACCAAGTCAATTGTGGACTTCAGTGCTGTCTTGGTGTCAAGTGTTACTTGTAAGATGCGCTTAAATTGGGCAGAGAGGCGGTCTAAGGTAGCCTCAAGGTGGCATAGAGGTCCGTCTCCTTCCACTATATCACCCGGGTTAGAGGCTGTCGCCCAGCGTGGCAGGATTCTTGCTTGGCTTAGGCTTCACCATAGTCAATGGGGGCCATGAGGCGCGGGCCCCAGGTCACCGAAGTTCCCTCTATCACGGAGAGCAGTGACACACACTCCCATGTGGTGAGCATACAGTGTCTGGAGGTGCCACTAGGGAAGTCAGTGCAAAAACAAAGGGAGTGCGCAGTCAGCAGGTTGAGGCCACTTCGCATTGGCCGTCCCCAAGTTTCACAGATCACAGGGACAGAGGTCCCCCCTCCACGCACCTGAGCCACATGCTCGGGGGGCAGGGTCAGTTTGTCACCCTCTCGCGCATCCTGGTACCAGCAAAGTAGGGGCCCGGCAGGGCCCCCTTGGAACATCTCACCAGTTTTGCAGGGTCAGCAAGCTAGGGCACAGTTCCAGCCATGCTGGGTCACAAGTACTCTGCACAAGATAAAAAGGGCACCAATCCAGTCACATTGCAGGGGCCCGCAGAGGAGCTAAAGCGATAAAGGTCAATTCCCATGGGGCCCCCGGGGGCTCACCACTCACCTACTCTCGTAGTTGGGCCTATGCCAGGCCCGCTAACTGTTGGGTGCGGCCTCACCCCAGGGGCTCAGTAAAGGCACCAATAACTTCACACAGTACCTCCTACATCATGGCGCAAAACAGCAGCCCTGCCCAGTCTGGTCCCACTGATGCTCTCCAGCCCGCAGTCGGGGCCTCTGTCATGGTCCCATATGGCTGCAATCACCTCCATTCTTGAGTGGGTCGCCAGATAGGTCAAGCCAGCACCCAGGCCTCTGTCCCCTCAGTGTGGGCCACACACACGCCAAGAGGCTCAACTCCGGTGACGATGGAGGCACGGGTAAGTGCAAGAGGCAGATGCTGGCCATGCAGGAAGATTGCCGTGGACGAGCACCAGCCCCATGTGCAGTGTTGGTGGCTGCAAGTGTCTCCAAGCACGGCAGCGGGGGGAGGGGAGGATGACAGGGGGTATATCAGGTGCCCCTATTGGTAGCAGATTAGTCCAGAGGACCCAGGATTATGTCAAATTAAGCCGGGCTTGAACAGAGCTCCGGCAGAGACATCTGTCTTGGCCACCATCTTGGCCACGCCCTTGCCTATTGCCCCCTTATGTATATTAATAATAACTCTCTGACCTCTAACAAACTGAATACTGATAACATTTCCTCTTCTTCTTTTGGATACAATACAGCACATTTAAAAGGATTTGATAGTGGGTTGTGAAATGATGTTCGAGTTTGACACCACGATCATGTCTATTCACTGGAGATCAATGTGAAGCCACAACAACTAATGGAACCTCCTACCTATCTGGAATTTGGAAAGCAAACCAGAACGCCCCAGAAATTTAGCAGAGGTTTGACACGAGCAGCAAAAGCCAAGGATACCAGCAAAAGATTAAAAGAAGAACAAAGTTGGGGACGATAACCGATTAAAAAAGAAGCAAGGAGATGATGATTTTCACTATAAAGTTCATATATAGGATGAGCTCAAGGAGTTGAATGGAACGAGAAGTGGGAACACTGGAAAAAGCATGGGGAAAGACTTTGTAGAGCAACTGAATCCCTCGATCTGTCCCTTCATTGCCCCTTTAATGCCTACTTGATTCTCCTTTTTCCCCACCACCCATTGCTTTACCACATTGAGAAAACTATTTTTCGTGGTCATGATTTTAATACATATCTTTGGCTGTCTTTTTTTGTTTCTTTCCCAGTTTTAATTTTCACATGCAACGTAAAGGAAAGTTGCTACATGGAATCTAAGTTCGGAGCAGTGCATGCTCTCCACATAGCTAATAAATCGTATAGTTTTTTTAAAGATACTGTTCTCCACCTATATTAATTGTAGTCCTTAAATACCTTAGAGGGATATTAGGATTTTTTTTTTTTAATACCCCTACTCATTTCT
Source organism: Triturus cristatus (assembly GCF_964204655.1). Classification (NCBI taxonomy): domain Eukaryota; kingdom Metazoa; phylum Chordata; class Amphibia; order Caudata; family Salamandridae; genus Triturus; species Triturus cristatus. The sequence continues at coordinate 450,193,653 of NC_140592.1, forward strand.
GTGCTGGTAGAGAAACAAGAAAGAGAAAAAGTACAACAACAAAAAGAGAGTCAAAACCCAAGCAATTTAAATAGACATAAATTTTATCTGTAAGAAGGATTCTTATAAAATAATGAAAAAACATAATTTACACTATTCAAATGTACACTACTGAATAACAGAACAACATTCCTGAAAATTAAAACAATTAAAACACAGTGATCAACAAATAAACAACATACAGGGACATGGAATATGAAAGTGTATCTCCTGTAAATAGAAAATCACATTTTGCATATAAGTTATTACCAACAGTTGCAAATGGAAATGTCAAGTAGATACTTGGGTGCATACTCCATCATCACGATCTACCACACTGATACGTTCCGCAGTGTTGCACCCTTCTGGTATAGGCAATCATTTTGTAAATGCAAAGACAACATGTGCATATGCATCTGCATGATTTGCAGATATTTCACCGTGGGGCAAATACAAACACATTCTAGGCATAGATGTATGCCGTGCTTTGATTACCCCAAGTTACATTATTTATGAACGGGGGGTTCTCCTGTTCCCTCTTGTCACCCTGGCGATGGGCATTTTGCCACTTGCTGCGTTGTTTATATATGTGGTCTAGTGCAGGTGGCAAAATATTCGTCAGCAGGAAAGATGCGTCACAAAGGCCCCTTACCAATCTGCTACTGATATGTCATAAAACGTATAATTCACGAACTGTATCATTAATCAATTTAGCGACAAATACTACATTTGGATTATAAATGTACCGTGATCACTTTTCTGATTTAACCTAGTAGCAGCGGCAAAATTATACTGAAGTGGATTCTGATTAGGTCACCCCACCATAAAAAAAAAGAACTGAGCAGCAAGATAAAGTTCATCTTTGGGTTTCCACACATTGCCATGTGGTAAATTTCTTAGTTTTACTAGTGGATAGAACTGAAACCTATATAGCCCACAGCTGAGCAATAAGGGTCTGATTATATGCATCGTGGGAGGTGTCCGTGATAGATTTAGTGGCACAGAAGGGTTTCCTGTGTTGCCTTTTCACCCTATATTAAGAAGATGGGAATTTTTACTGGTGCATGTCATGCTGTACAACAGTGTCTAGTTCAGGCAAACTACACTTTTCTTAGTGCAATGTGTTAAACAGGTCCTGGTTGGAATACAATACCCCACTTTTAACACATTTGAAATCAAAAAGTAATTGCTCCAAAGTATGACTGTCTGTGCTTCAGACGCAAAAATATTTGCATTTTAGTACTGAAACCGTGGCAAACAACACATTTCTAACAAACTGCTTGGTTTTTTTTTCTTCAAAAAATAATATAAGGTTTGCCTAAAGTCACTTTTGTACAGTCTAAGGTGCACAAAATAACCTACACTCCATGTTACTAAAAGGACAAAACTGGAACCTTTTTAAAGCAAAGAAAGATATTAACACCACCTCGAGCCGCGTGTGGAAACCCAACACTGTTGATCTAAATTCACAGATCAACAGGGAAAAAAAAGCTTTTAATAAAAGAATGGCAATAGCAGCAACCATATCTTGGTCAACTTGAGCTGAATTTCAGGCTGCAACTCCCGAAGATTAGACCTCTGTGAAAGCGGTCTTCTTCGCTTATCCCTTTTTCTGCTGAAATAATCTTCTTTTAGAGACAGTACTAGCTTAACAGACAATCATGCAGCCTGGATCGAAGGAGTTAGTATGAGTGTTCAAGGACTCAGCATTCATGGACCGAATTTAAAAACTATTTCGGTCCCTCACTGAAATGCATTGAGCGATATTGAGATTGCAGCAGGACAGCCATGTTCTCATACATTCTCCTACGCAAAGCGTCTCAAAGTGAAAAACACCTGCAAGAATAAATGCAACTAGAAGAAACGTAATGCCCGATTTAATAATTTCCACCAATTCCTGACTGATGCAGTAAGCAGGTCATCAGCAGGACTATTGCGGGTGGGATTACTGCTGCCATTTACAAGATGATGGTCATTTTGCAGGCACTAAACCGAATGATGGATTGATTGCCTCCGCTAGGAACTGACGCCCACTTCTATATGAGTAGCACAGTCCAACAAAAAATCGATCTTTTTGAAAAACGGTCATTCTAGGGGGTTTGTGATGGAAGTGGTGGGACGAAGGGAATGTTTTCTTGCATGCTGCACATTAAACATATTTTATGATGAGAATGTTTCACGACTGGTACTTTACATACAACGTCAAACACAGAATACAGTAGTTTCACAATTGAATCACACAGTACTGCAACTTTATGATAATTTCGATGTAATCAGTCAACATCATTTTGCTGCGTAGGAGTTGCACTGCAAGACAACTCTTATTATGTGCAACATTATGTGCCACTTTGGTATTGTGTTCTCAAACTTGGAGCATCCAACTATTGAGAGAAATAAAATAAAAACATTACAATTAAGAATGCCTTGAGGCCATGTGAGTTCATAATTTCACATACCTTGCAGAGATGATTGCAGCGGTGCCTATACAAGTCCTGTGCACCAGGTGTTGACAGATTTTAACAGGCAAGGAAATCAAATGTTAAAGGGCTAGGAGTGGCTGTTCAGCATTTCTTATGGAATTTTGAAAATTATACTCTCTCCTTTCACAAACCGTTTTGGAATACTGGCATCACAGGCAGGACTAAAACAATATTTCTCCCAAAGAAGCTGCCGGTTTGAAGTATTACCAAATCATCCCTGTTCAAACATCCCCATCTCACATGCAGGCTCGATCAGGCACCTATCTGTGGACCACTGACTGTTTCCACGCAGATCCTATGATGTTCTCCAGGGTATGGTTACTGCCCCAACACTCGCAGAGAGGAAACAGCGATGCCGAAGTGGACCCCAAGCAATTTGGTTCATAGAACTTTCAGGCCAAAAGCTGGGTCTTTGTGGGTGAAATACACACAGTAAGTAAGCTTATAAAAGGCAGGCTGGGCGGCCTAGATGGCTGTCCTGCAAATCTCTCTGTTGGACACAGGTCTCAAAAACACTCCTGCATTCTTGACTCAGGGACAATGAGCACAGGGCCTGAAAGGAGGTTGAAGCCCTATTCTATAGTAGGTCTTGAATAGGTTCAAGCCTGTAGACTTTGCAATCATGTGCCAATTGTACAATTTTTTGCCTGGGCTAAAACCACAAAAGGTGGTGAAGATGATATGGATTTCTTAAAGGCAGTCACTATAAAGGAAATTTAAGAATATAACAATGTTTTTAAAATAATTTTCGGCCGTTTATGTAAGAGGTCTTTATTCAAAGGCCATATGGATTACTTACTCATTACTATGAAAACCAAATGATGAAAAAAATGGGTACTGCACTCAGCTTCATACTGTTCTTGAAAAAATGTGTTACGCACAATCTTACCACAAAGCAACCGTCTCTTTCAGCATGGGACATACCCTTTAAAACAAACTTATAACTCATCCACACTTGCAAAGACTTGATTCACACACAGAAGGAACACAACTCACCAGATGAAAAGCCTGCCAAAAGACAATCAGGTGTTCTGCAATCATCTGTTAAAAAAATCAACTACTAGACTATTTATTCAAGCCAGGCTTTACCACAACGTATTAAAGTGAAAATTAATATTTTATGTAGCAGATTAAATAAAAAGTCAAAAGACAAACAGCCCTCCTTCAGGGAAGGTGAGAGATCAAAAATAAACTACATGCCAAAAAGAAAAAAGGATGAGGGCCAAATAAGCTTTTTCCTATTTCCTGCTAATACTAAAACTGGGCCTGGTTAGTTAGTGACAAATTGGATGATGGTAGGGTTTCCACACACTTTTTTGGATATTCACCTTGTGTCCACTTGAGGATTTTCTAACAGCATCCTTTGAAGAACATTTTTAAGTCTTGCCTGCTCTGTAGCCATTCACAACTAGTTGAGGAGGAGCGAAAGCATGAACCACCGAATACTTAAAGCCACAATAAATGCTAGTGTGTTTTTATGGAACCTCAGTTCGCCACAAAACTCTTGTAAAGACATGGATTTAGCTACAGGCACCATAGGGCCTATAGTCTTAGACTGCCTCTGTGAAATAGATTGCTCTCAGTGCTTTTGTATCATATTTCGACTACATACAAGAATCAGGAGAGTCACTTACCTAAATCCATATTTTAAAGGAAAACTGTAAGGTAAGACATTTCACTCATAGCAAGATTATATAGACAACACAAAAAGCCATGGCAGCCTTTCCACCACTCTTCTGAATGGTGTTGCCTGACTTCAGTTGTTAGGGATAGGGCAGAGTAACTTAGTAGGAGGCAAATTAATTAAGTCATCAACTGGAGATGGAGCTGTCGGCAATAAGGTGAAAGTGCAGCATCCGACCAAAGAGCGCTTGCAGTCAGATATCTGTATTTGTCACTATCAAACTGTGTGATACTTCCTACAAAGCGATACTCATGAGCTTTGTTCATGCTTTTTTCAGTAAGTATAATTCTGACATGGATCATATTATAGTGCTTTAGAACAAATGGTTATATTGGTTATGTATCCAATATGTAAATGAAACAAAATAATCAAATAAACAAGGTTTTTTTGCAGATTCAGACTAGTTGAATTTAATGAGGCCTCTATTTTCCCTGACTCACAACTGTACAATTTAAATTGGTTTGTCAATTAAAAAAAGATTTGGAAGAGAAAGTTATTACCTAGTTAAGTGAAATAAATTTCCCCAGGAATTGCTTCTAAATATTACCGGCACAATTACTAAGACCATGTATCATCCCTCTCAAAAGATTTTGCTCTTAACAAAAACTAGATAAAAATATTTGTTTGAAGAATCAATCAGTGCTTCTTTGTACCGTATCTGAAAATACTCAGACAACCATTTTTGCCCGGAAATGTCAAAGTAAATATTAGAAAAAGAATTGCTGATATAAATATAGCATTTTTTATAAAGAACATTTACATTTAGACTTTCAAACCTCAAGAGTGACTTTCTATATTGAATTCTGAAAATAATTTAGCTTTCATGAAAATAATCCAATACCTGACAACTCGTTTATCTCTCTCAGATTACTACTGTATTTTTAAAGAAGTACAGCTCTGCAATGCACTCATCTTAAACAAATCATTAAAAAAGGGTAGAGGGGTGATATAACAGCATTCGGGATATCAATTTCCCACTGAAATTTCACAGCTGAAGTTGTAAAATGAATGGTCCATAACTGTGAGAACCATGATCATCATTATAGCAAAAAATTACAACTGGAGGATTTTCTTGGGGGTGGGGGGGGGGGGGGGGGGGGGGTTGTTGATTTCTGCGACTGCTGCTTCGAAAAATTGTTTTGTCCACACTCAAATAATTTCAATGTTTGTCTTTCTTTGAACCTAGGAAAAAATGAAGTTGTAATTTGTGCTGCAGGGTTATTATTATTATTTTTTTTGCATGTGCACCTTTAGAGACTTTTTTTGGAACCATTGAAGAATCCAACAGTGTATTAAATGAGAGACGAATATGGTACAAGCTGTCCCTTGATATCACTGCATGTAAGAAGATGAAATGTCTGTCTGAACTGACCAGAAAATGCAGGTTTCAAGTTTTAGTGCATATGTACCTCTTAGAAGAGAGCCTATGTATGTTATAATAAAATAGTTTCATGAAGCTTTAATGCTAGTAATCTTTGCAATTAAATATATATAACTACACTCACAAATATAGATCTCTTTGCCTCTGAAGATCAATTGGTAAATGAAAATAATTCACTTTGGTCCTACGCAGCCAGACCCAAAAATAAACGTACTGTCGTTTTTTGAACTCACCAGACGATTTTTCTATTTTACACATTTTGCATAAACTTTAAATTGGGTACCAAATATCTGAATTTCACTCAATGAGCAGATATTAATTAAGGTAACAATGTACAAAACAAAACCTATAAATTGATTCTGAAACCGGAATATACACACATTGCATCATTCTATAAACCAGGAATAAACATATGAATGCCACCAATGTGTCCCTTGATAAATAAATAGCATTCTTAGCCCGGTGGTAACTCATCAGGGTGCATGCCATGTAACTGGAAGCAGTTTAAACATAATGGTTCTGAAATTCCAACTGGTGATTTGAGAAGAGTGCTGATGCGAGGTCTGGGCATGGAGCAGCTTCCTACTCACTTCAATCGCTTTTTCAGACAGACGCTGATCAAAAGTGCATTCCAGCCATAAGAGCCATTTTGCGGTGGCCCACCATCTCAGCACCAGCTTCTTCAGTCTCCTGCCTGTCATTCTTGGATCACTGACAAATCAGTGGCGTACCATAGTTCCACCCTTCGTAGAAGAAAAATAAATAAAACTGTAGTAGACGAGACTACAGTTCAAACGCACAGTGGACCGACGGGTGCGTTCAAATGCAAAAATCCAAGTCCCAACAAGGCATCTGCTGAAATTTCCTTTACAGTTCCTACTTTTCTACGGCACCGGAAAAGATTTCAGCAAATTTGCGTAGCTGCTCACTGGCACTGTGCGACTCCACCTGCAAGCGCTGATTATTTTGTCTAAGGTTTGCCACTTCTGCTTGGAGTGCTTCTTTGTCCAGTTTTTCCTAAAGAAAGCAGAATTTTTTAAAATTATCATGGATTCATGCAACATCCTAAATTCCAAGCATAAGTGAGTTTGAAGTAAGTGTTTACTAGTGTTACTCTTTACCATTCTTCAGGAATACATCTGATTTCACTAACTGTGCTAGAATGTGGGATTTACTATGGGAAGAGCTGGTCTTATTATAAATCCATTTGTTTGTTCTCCCGCCATTTGTGTGGCAATGCATGAGAATTAGTAGTTTATGGTCACATCAATGAAGACACCACACACAATACTTTAGGTGTCCCATATTTTTGCTGACCCACATCATGATGAGGAGATCTAAGCTAAGGATGTGCAAAGTTGCAGGTCAGGTTGCACAAACAGATTTCAGGAGGATGCAGATGCTGGCTTTATGGCAAGAACAAGCTTTAAACCGAGGCATGCCCAATACTGGGACCTGCAAAATGAACACCAGACCAAAGTAAAAGCAGGAGTGCTAAATGGAAGCTGAAGTCTGCTATTGCAAATTCAGTGGCAGTGAATCTAAGATCTTCAAACATTTACTAACAGTAATGGTGCCAAGCAGGGTAGTACTCACCCCAGTTGAAAAGCATGATTTAACATCTGAAAATACCAGCAGAATATTAATATAGGAGCACGTATAAATGTGTAGTCCTGCACCAGCTTTGTTAGCTCAAACATAAACAGAATGGCAGAAAAACGAAGATTTCCAAATTTGTCTGCGCAGGGGCTCTTCTATTAAAGTGTTAGTTCAATACTTCAGTCCTGACAGGATACTATTAGAGGACTTACCAACAAATTAGGAACAGATACCAGAAATGGACTTGGCCAAATTACACTTTCTGTTCAATGTGAAGTGCCTTCTCTAAATAGTCTAATAACTTTGACAAGATTATCTAACAAGCTTCACTGATATGTCACCCAATTCCATATTTCCATAGATATAGTAGATGGAAAAACACTAAAAAAACGAAAATGAAGAAGCCTTGTGAAGATAGACTCTGCATGCACATGATGCTCTAAAACAGAGATCAAAGTTTAGTGAGTATGCGCCCTTTTTTCCACATCCTGGAGGCATTGATTCATACATCTCTGAAGCCAACTGGGCATCGTTTTAAGATGATCACTTTAACTACCTAAACGCAGAGAGCCTCCAGCAGGACAATCAAGAAACCAGAGTCTCGATACTAACTAAAGAACCAAACAAGGTGGATATAGATTTCATATGGCAGGTAGCTAAAAGGCGGAGAGAAGGTGCACCAGGTCCTAATGGGATCCTCCATAGTGTTCAAACACGATCCAACCCTATGGACAGCAACTCTAGTACTTGTTTTCACACAGATAAGGAGCACCGGCATCCTGCCCACCTCATGGCAAGGTTTGGTTAAATCACCAATCTTCAAGGGTGGCAACAGATCATCTCCAGCTAACTACAGCTTAGTTGCCCTGATTGATAATGATGGCAAGTATTTTGCTGGGTATCAAGAAAAATGGTATGCAGTTCCTAGTAGAGGAGGGTTGGAAAGGAGAGCGAGGTGACTCAAGGAGTCCCTAACTGGACACTGTTAGTGTCGGTGAGAAAGGGGGTGGACGGGGAAGTCCTTCCTTTCGGAATAAGTGCCCTCACACACCCAGGATTTTGCTACATCAAGTGTGAAGAAAGCAAGCACACAACACATTCCTGCAAGATCGAATTGATCAAATCCGGTTGCACAAAAGACTAACCATGAAAGACAGTGAGGTGAAGCCGAATATTCTGAAACACATTCTATATCTCCCTGCATGCCAAAATGACAAGTAACTCAGCGCAATCAAGAAAAAGTCGAACACTGTTTTGCAGCTCCAGGCAGCAAATGCAGAAATGTGTTAAGTAAATCATATTATTCCAGAAGTTACACTGCTGTGTAGAATATTGCAGTTTTCCTTCGTGTAACTTCTAGGTAGAAATAGTGTTGGCTCTGTCTCTGGGTTAACCTCTGGAGCTGCGAAGAAACACTTGAAAGATTACAATGGAAGATCTGTTGCTCTCTCCTCCTTGGTGCAGTTCCTAAGAGTGGTGGATAATGGGACAATAGCTCTCCTCACATGGAGAAGTAGACTCCTAGGGCATCAATAGATTTGTCCGGGTGTTGAAAGAAACCTACTTGGGAAGGAGGCTGTGCCTCTCCTGGAATTGAGGAAACAACATTACAAAAACATGATTTACTGGACGTTCCTAATCGCCCTAGGATAGCATAGGAAAAGAGGATAAGGACAAGTTGGAGGAAGCTATTTGTGGAAAGACTTTGTGTCCCAGAGCCTGGAGAAATGGGAAAAAGCACAGCCTTAAGCCTTACAGCACCACAACAGCAAAGAATTTCGTGGCACACTAAGGAAAGCTGGCTTATCTGCCACGGGGCTGAGCAAAGTATTGTCACAAGTATTCCTTTGCCAGTAACTGCAGAAAAACATGTAAGCCTGGAAAACACCACAGTGAGTTGATAATAATTGAAAGATATTGCACTCAAGCAAACTACTGAAGAGGGCTGTACCAAATGCTCTATGTATTGTGCTGATATGATCCTTAGAAGACAGTAAACAGTCTCTATCCAGATAGAAACACTGCACACACATACTTTCTGAGGCAAAGAGCAAGTTTAAAGACAGGAAAATTGAAAAAGGCACCATGGTTCTAAAGTCTTACACTCAAATATTAGTCCAGAGATCCCATATATACTGAGCTAGCAGAAAAGCAAATGAAGTGCCTGAGTTATGAGATTTGACTATTATGCATTGATCATCACCGCAGATCAAACAAATTAGCTATGCCTAAAATATCAAAATAGTAAAACATTTTGTCCAACTAATCTAGGTAACTAAGCCATATTCTAAGCAAAATAACAGAGTAGATTCCCTTACATTTACTCATGCATTGTGATTTTGCACACCTTTATGTGTTAAATTTTGGTTACTTCAGAGTGTGCCAGTAGGAGAGTAGTGTCGTGGACTGGTAAGGAGGGAATGTTAAACACTTTTTCACTGGCTCACTTACTTTCTGCAGGTCAGTGTGAAGCTGCTTCAACATGACTTCCAGTTGATATACTTTTCCAGTTAGATCAGCAGGAGGGTTCTCACTAAAACAAAGAGACCTGAATTACTGAATATCCACAAAATAATTTGTTTCCTGTTATTTTTAATAACATTTACGAAGAAGCAACTGACATTTAAACCACTATAAATCAATTTGACTGTCAATGTTACCCAAACCTGTATCCTAAGCTTCTCTTAATATACATTCCAATTGATACATTAGCATTTCATGTAAAAGTCCATCCTCACCTTCACTACTTTGTGAACCCAACCTATATATTGTATTATTTTATATTATGCACCTTTTTGTATTGCTGTGTTTTACAAGTACATATGTCTGGGGGTAGAATTTCTGAGTAGAACACCTGTGAAACTCATCTGTAAAGGAAAGCAAACGGAGGCACAGTAGTAAGACACTGAGTAGATTTAAATTTGCCCGACTTTGGAGATATGATGCTAAGACATCCACAAGCATTTTGTTTCTTTCCTCTGCACAATTTCAGTATTTCTACAACTTAATGGCCATCAACTGGGGCTGGCCTCACCCTCACTACAACTCAGCTTCTGACTCAAGTGATTTCTAGGTCCATCTAAAAGTGCATACATAGGATGCAAAGGAGGCTTCAGTGAGTTGTATGATGGGATGGCGATTAAAGGTCTAAGAATGCAGACACTGGAACTCGAGGATCCCTTCCCCACCCCAAACATAACAAGCATTTACAATGCAATAGGTCTCGCAATGACATTGTTTTGAGCTATTGGCATTGTAAATGTTTCTGTTTTTCTTTTCCCTTTGTGAAGCATTAATCAAATGGTGTAATGCAAAATGAGTTTAGAAGAAAGAAAACAAGAAGCTGCGACCTCGGGGAATGATGTCTCATAAACCTATGCAAAAACATGAAGACGCTAGGTATACATTTGCTCTTTGGAGTAAAAAAAAAATGTGAACGCTTTTGCGGTTTCTAAATATTTAATTAACGATAAAACGGATTCTCTTTTAGATGGAATTTACCTTTGCTTGCAGTTATATGCAGGGCAGTGAAATATGAACCGTTTCATTTTTCATTCCACACATCACTGGTACACAACGGTCTTAGGACCACACAGCACCCGTGCACTCAGTCCTTAGGGCCACACATCACTGGCGCTCTCAGTACTCAGGGACACATAGCACCGTCGCATTTAGTCCTTCGGACCACACATCACCGGTGCACTTGGTTCTTTGGGACTACACATTACTGGTGCTCTCAGTCCTTAAGGCCACACAGCACCGGTGCACTTAGTCCTCACGACCACAAGGATCCGAAGCTCTCTTCTCACACCAGCTGCTGAGAGCTCGTCCTGTTCCAGTGCGAACTGGCACATTCCTGCCTCGGATGAGCGCTCCACCTCAGATTCTTTGGCCGGAGGGACCTGAGCCGCCCTTCATGCTGCACTGGTTGGCGTCAGTAGGACGGTTGGTGAGGACTGCACCCCGCCTTTTACACAGGGGTTCAGGCGCAGCCAGGGGGCCCGCACAAGGTGTTCACCGCCCTGGGTGTCGGCAGAATTCTTTTTAGTGCCCCCTCCCCACTTCAGAAGCAGCCGTGAGTGACACCCTGTGTCGGAGAGTGGGCTGCAGTGCACAATCATTCATCGGGGATCTCACCCCTTATCACGTAATTTCCTGCCAACTGGGCACTCTCGCAGACACGGCCAGGAACTGCCATGGACTCCCTCTGGGCATGAACCAGTAGCGCGCCAAGGCGCAGAGAGAGCTACCAGCAAACGGGTGTTGTCACTAACATGACAAGCTTCACAACTTTGCAAACAAAGTTAAACAAGAACGTCACTTGCCAACAGCAAATCAGGCCAACAATAAGGAGCAGAGAGAGTGCTCGCTTGCATCAACGATTACTAAACCACCAAAGCTTCCCTTAAAGGACAGCCCACCCGGAGCATCCGCTGTCCGAAATCTGCGAAAACTGCACCAACAAAGCCAAGGCGTCAAGTACACGGATAGATAATTCCAAGCAGGCCACAACAGACAGGTTAGCAGCTCCAATCAACAAATGCACCCTAATAAGGAGTCTCTCTTTGCGTATTGTGGTCTTTGAAACCCAGCACACTAAATTACAGTTAATGGTTTAGCACCAAACGTCTTCAAATCAACAAGTGCGGAACCCAAAAGTAAAAAAAAAAAGTAAATAAAATGAGTTACTAGAGCCTCTTCCGCCAGAAAGCAGCTCCATATCCGGGCCGGGAAAGAGACCTGGGAGGTCGAGGGCAGCCCGCGCATGCGCGGTTACTGAATTTTTGCGTGTTCTGCGACTGCGGCTCGTGCCCAGTGGCAGCGGCGCGTGCGGACTTTAAAAGCCGCCGTACTTTAATGAGTGCTGCATCGTGCAGCCCAGGGAGGGGGCTGCCAAAGCAGACAAGGCAAAAAAAGAAAAGCAGAAGTCCGGCGGGAGCCCACCCCGCCTTCGTGAATGCCGCATGGTTTCAGACGGGGCTCCTGTGAGCAAGACGGAGCCCCGCGTGGTGCTGCAGTGAGCCGCTGAAGACACGTGACCAGCCGGAGTCCCCACAAGAGTTGGTAAGTGGGGTATACTGTACGTTTAAAGCACGCCGCGCTTGGAGCGCACGTGTGCATTTAAAAAAATAAATACATTGCATGTTGTACATTTAAAGCGTACATGCGCATTTAAAAAAAAAAAATACATGAGGCTGGTGAGGACGAAAGTGAAACTGCATGCTGGCTTGCGAGGGAAGGGGGACAGGAGATGTGCACGCCGCGTGGCTGTAAGCGCGTACACCAACTCAAATCCGCCAAAAGCCTGCGCGTGCCCATCTCCTGTCCCACTTCCGAGGCAAGTCAGCAACAATAGATCTCGCTGGCGACAGCAGCGCTTCGCGCTGCATTCGCAGGCAAGACCTAAAAATGAATGGGCGACAACCCCATGAAACGCAGTCTGTGACCCGATCCTAGTATCCCCACCTGGCCACACAGTATAATCTTTCGTTGCCCTGGCTTTAAAGAAGAGAAAAAGCGTGGAGGGCAAGTGAGGGCAACAAGGAATCGGTCCATCATTCCCGACAATTACTGAACTTGGGTACAACAGTGTTCTTACAAGAATGCAGGCTTTTAAAAACAATTTGTTTATTGGTATTTTTTGTTTAAATAAAAAAAGAAGGAGATGAGCCTTCATAGAAAGAAGTGGTAAAATACTAGTTATTACTTTGCTTTAGCATAATTATTGGCATTTACTGTTATACATTTGAGATTTTATCCATTTGAAACTGATATCGTCCTACTTTAAAAGTAGTAGCTGAGAGATTTAATTATTGTTAATACAGTTCATCCACCCCGTTAAACTTATTTTGGTAAACCCTATCCAGTATATAAAATCTTTTTTTTTTTTTTTATTATTCTCGCTGGTACCATGCGACAACATGGATCTTGTGAGGTACCTCTGTACTGCTACGACACAGCTAGTACCATCGGAGTACCAAAAATAATAAAACAAAATAAATAGAATAGCAATCTCCAAAAGGTTGTGCAAAGCGGGCGCTGGGCGCTCCACGGTAGGTTAGACCAGGGCTTGGCCATAGGACGTGCGTAGTGGCGGCTGGTTGCCCCATGGTGGGTTGGACACAGGGCCTGCAACCAACCCTACTGCACTTAACCTTTGGTCAGGCCCTGTGATCAAAACCCCTTGGCACTACATCACGTGCTACGCACGGCCTTTGGCAAATCCTTATGTTACATGTACACACAGGGATTTGACCAAAAAAGTAGTTACATCTGCTCAAGGCAAGCATAACAAGGAGAAAGGCTTTATTTCTCCATACATTTACAACTTTAAATGTGTGCTTATTATTACTGTACATATACAAATTTGCTAATACATTGTTTTTGTATTAAAAGGCTCGCCTGGTAGTACAAACACATAAGATTAACACAACACAAATACTCCTGCTTTACGGGGCAAGGATAACTAAATTAGTGCATGGCAGTGAAAAATCCACCAGGGCTGGGGTAGAGAAAAAGAACACAAATCTTTTGGTAGATAAAATGTTTACTTTCTTTGTGACTTTGATGGAACACATTGCACCATGTTTGTGCGCCATCATGCTAAATAAGGTTACAGTTCCCCTTTAAATATAGTCTAAAATACTTTTACATTTATACACAGACATAATAATAGAAATGTTTCTTTCTTTTCTAACCATAAAAAGTGGTTCCAACAAGAACCTTTTTGCATACTTTAAAACATTATTTATTTTTCTGTTAATTTTCAATTTTTGGGGAGTTCAACTAAACAAAATAAATAAAAGACCATCAAAACTTGGGAACACAATTTTTTCCAAAAACTATGACACTCGGGATGATGTGCAGCCACCTGCTTGTCTCGAGCTGCCAAACTCTGCTCTCCTACAGATATAACTTTACAGCAGTGAGTGAAGCATAAACCTATGTTGGAGTACAAAGGTCTGATATTTTGTTGTTTGGCAAGTACTTCTAGTAGTACAGAGTAGCCAGCTTGTACTGAACAGTAGCAGAAGACGCGAATGCCTCCTCTTCCTCTCTCTGTCTCCACTTTACAGGATTCAGGTGGTTAGTGCTCCATGCTTTAAGATGTTTGATTGAGCATTCTAGAAGTACCAAAAGAGTACTTCTTCCCAGTGGCCCTGCTGAGTTCTTTGTAGCATAGATTGCATGTCACTACTTTCAACAACACTTTCTTTTCTCCAGGTGGAATGGAGAAGAAAAATTGCCAGATGATGGATTTAGTGGAGGACTGTTGCACCTCATGATGAGGTTCTTCGCCTCCTGTATGGTCTGCTCCAGATTCCATGGTTTCTAAATTTTTAGGTTAAATCGGCCATCCCCCCAAAAAGTCTTAGAGAGAAAAAATCTTGCGAGTTCACAAGATGCAGATACACTTACATGCAATCCCTTATGAGGGTAATGGGGCAGAAACATCTTCAACATGCAACAATAAAGTAAAATCAACAATTCAGATGTGTTTTTACTGTGAGTCACAGATACCGCAGTACCATTTTATGGGTACTCAACTCCTAGAAACACCAACATTATAGTTAGAACTACAAAAGATCTTGGTACTTTGGGCCTGTCAGGAAATCACTCGGCTCAAACTTAACATAAAATTTCCCCTTCTCAGTAAACACAACTTTAAAAAAACATCTGGGACCTGCGGCACTACGGTGGGGCCTGGAAAAAGAGCTAAAAGCCTCGAGAGAGACAGGGCACTCTATCATTTGCTGTGTGGGTCCTGAGATACTAGTGGGACAACAAATAAATAAGAATGAAAGCGGACATCTGATTGGCCACTCAGGGCCATTAATATTAAGCCCCAAGTCTTTAGAAGAAAAGCTGAAATGAATTTGTTCATTACATTAGCACATTGCTTTTTTCAGGAGCCGCATTTCACTGTATAAAATTGGAGTCCATGATGGCCTCAGAGAGAATGCCTCAACAGCAGACACCAACAACACCATCCATTGGTCCTTCCACAGATGGATCATGAAAGGATGATGGTGTAATGGTCCTGCCTTCGACATCCGCAAGACAAAATGGGGTCTGAAAAGAATCAGTCGAGTGGCCGTTCTTCAAATGACCAACTGGCCAAAAAAATGAATGTACAAGAAATTATGTGCACCTTGTACAGGCAAGTGCTCCATTGGGGTAAAACTGGGCTGTACTCCATAGATAGGAGAATGTGGAAGCACCTAGGGTTTAAGCATCCCACCAACATACTTTGTGTTAAGGTGCAAAAGATGAAAGGAGTAGTTTAGTATAAAACCTATATTTTGACAATGTTCGTCGCCATAAAAATGCAGCAAATACATCACATTACAAGAAAGAAATTCATCACAAAGTAGCAGAAAACCGCATTTCATAGTAAAAACCTGTCCTTAATCTCAATTACTTTAGAATATATAAAACATGAACTCCCAGAAAAGACAAGAAATTTCTTAAGAAAGGCATTTAGGTCGTAACATCATTTCGTGCATATAAGGGGGATCTCCCCACTTTATAAACACCTGCCCGGATAACCGGAAAAAGTGCGAGTGATAATTTATTGCAAAATAGATAAATAACATCACAGCATGGCTATCTATACTTAGAAGCTGCACTAATGCAGGGAAAAAAATAAAAACAAATTAAAATGACATTGAGTTCCTCCTACTGAGGGCACATTTTAAAAATGAGCATATGTGAAGAAATCGTTGGGGACTCTAGGGCTTGGAGGTACTCCAAGGCTGCCAGGGAAGTACAAATACCCTGCTTCCTAATGATGGGGAGTAAATACATTTTGCTAAGATCCTGATAAAATTTGCAGGAAAAAGTGAAATGTAGCAGACTTTGTGATCAAACTTCATTGCATGGACAGAACACTATACTGGCCACATCGTACTGCCCAGGGAAAAATTCGAATGCCATCTTACAAAACCTAGGCGAAAGCACGTTGTTAGACTTGGGGGTCTCTAGTTGGCACAGGTATGCACTTGTGACAAATAGGGACCCTCTCCTCTAGTCAGGGTAAAGGGGTACACTCCTAAAATAACCCCTGCTCACCCCCTTGGTAGCTTGGCACGAGCAGACAGGCTTTTCTCAGAGGCAGTATGTAAAGCATTTGTGAACACATACAGTAACCAAGTGACAACACTACAAATGGACACCACACAGGTTTTATATCAAAAATAAGTATTCTTTATATAGATTTACCACAAGACCATTAAACGACAAAAACACCCAATACTGTTACTTTAGATGGTAGAATTTTGCTTAGTTCTCTTAAGTTCTTAGATGCGACACCAAGTCAATGTACCTTTTAGATGCGACACGCAGGGCAACGAAAGTGTTGCAACGATGTTGATGCGATGAAGTTTTTGGTGCAAAGAAATAAAGACGTGAAGATCTTCCAGATGCGGCACGCTTCTCCGATGTTGCGAGAAGACTCGATGCTTCAGCTGCAGCTGCGACACACTTTACGCGATGCGACGACAGCGGCCTTGGCAGCGGTACTCTCCTCCGACGTTTGCGAGACGCTTCCGCTCGATGCGATGTTGCAGCGGCGACACCCCTTTACGTGATGCGACGACAGCAGCTCCGACGGCAACACGCTTCTCCGTGGATGCGAGGCGCTTTTCTTGATGCTGTGCAATGCGACAACTACGATGGCGACCCGCTTCTTCCTCGATGCGAGACTCTTCTCTTTATGCGGTGCAATACGTCAGCTACGATGGCTGCGATGGCGACACGCTTCATCAGCGTTGCGAGACACTTCCTGGATGATGCGAGACGCTTCCGCTCAATGCGATGCTGCAGCGGCGACACACTTTACAAGATGGGACGACAACCGCTCCGACGGCGGCACGCTTCTCCTTCTGGAGTCGCACTTTCAGCTCCTTGCGGCACGCACTCCCTCAGAAGGTCCAACAACAGCAGAAGGCACTTCCAAAGAACTCTGGGGAGCTGAGGGGTGAGGTCTGTTGTTCCTGAGACTTCAGCAGAAGGCAAGCTCTTTTCCAAGCCCTTGGAGATCCTTCACAAGTTGAGCAAAAGTACACACAAAGTTACTTTCATCTCTCTTTGGCAGTAAGGCAACTACTGCAGGCCAATCCCCCAGGTTCAGGGATAGTTTCTTCCTCAGCTTCTTCTGGTTCCTCCCTCAGCAGAGGTCCTTCTTGTTTTCCCAAAGTGATCTAATTTCTTGGGATCAGGGTCCAAATATTTATACCCAGAAATCCTTTGTCCTCTGAAGGCAGAGGGGCCTTTGTCCAGTCCAAACCAGTTCCTGAGCACTCTGTTTACCAGACTTCTCCTTTCCTTTCACAGTGCAGGGCAGAAACATTAGACATCCCACAGGAGGTGGAGCCAGCATTGTGGAAGGCAAGTACAGCCCTGGAGCACTTTGTTGACAGGATTCCTTCTCTTCATTCACTGTGCAGGGCAGAGACATCAGCCGCTCCCCAGGAGGTGGAGCCAGCATTGTGGAAAGCAGGCACAGCCCTATTCAGATCCCAGGTGCAACTCCTCCCACCCATCTAGAGGCAGAACTCTCTATTCACCACTGGGGCACCCTACCCTGTCTCCTGGAATTCCCCAGCCCTGTCACTCAAACTCCAGACAAAGGAATACACACAGCCTAGCAGAGGCAGGTTTGAATGGTTAGACAAGAAAATGCCTACTTTCTAAAAGTAAGGTAAATAAAACAGCTGGGCGTGCACTCAAATTCAACTATTTTACCATGTAAACATAATAATCACAATAATCATAGACAGTTCGAAGCTTGGTGTGCTGTTCCTGAGGTGGTTCCACCCTACCACCAGATTCAAAATTAAAAGAAGACTGGAGCAGAATGCCCCAGACAGGGAACGCACTACCGAAAACACTCAAAGGTGAGTGTAAAACATTATGTACATCAATAGTAAGAGATTGAAGATAGCTGTGCTCAATAGAAAACAATTGTATCCAGTTGCAACTGAAATAAACGTGACAATCCAAAGTGAGAACAGACGCTTTCTTTCTGAAGTAGTGTTTTAATCACAATACTTCTGGGGGCTCCAAAGTTCAAAGTAGTACAAAATGGTCCAAATGATATATCAAAACAATGTGTTGAGGCTTGAGATGCGTTCCCAATGCATTTCGGGTGAATCTATCACCCTTCTTCAGGGGAAATCTACGACCAAAATATAATACATTTTTTCAGTATACATGTCATTCAAGTATCAGCATGAAAATAAATAGAAGAATGGAGGGGTTTAGTGCCACAGAGGGAATAAAAATACTACGATATAAGGTGGATTAATGAAAGATGCAGGCTGGTAACCAGTGATAAAGGAAACAGATAATGGGAGAATAGCCACACAAGCCAATGCGTAGGAAGCTAAAAGATTTTAGATTACCCTTGTGTGAGGTAACCCGAGCACCGTGAATATTGTGTAATCAAAACCTGCTCTACCTCAAGATAAACAGAAGGATGTCAATATGAAAAGCCAGACGATTTAAAATGTTCAGAACTGCCTGTGAAATAAATGAAAAAATAAGTTTCAAAATGTTATCACAATTATACCGTGCAGGCTGCCGGTCTAGTCTGACAAAAATAAAGCAACTCACCAGGCGTGATACAACACTGTGTTACTCAACTAACAGTAAAGTTGCGTGCACTGAAGACACTGATAGTGAATGCCGTGGTATACGGCGAAACAGAATGAATGATGGTGGCTGTGCGGTTGCCTGAAAGAAACGGAAAATGCACACAGAACTGTATCTGTAATTCTCTAGAGTATGTGTCTGCAAGCGTTAAAATTGAAATTGTGTGAGAAAGCCATAGACAAGAATACTGCCTGTCCACTATACCAAGAACAAAAAAGTTTTTTTACCTCTCCTTTCTAGCGGTCAGTGAGCGCGATGATACCGAATGTGCTGTTGCGAGCACTGAAAGCGTGCCGCTGTATAAGTGTTGTGGCCACCGGAACAGGCTAGGCCGAGCCGGCGCCATAAACAAAGATGAGGGACTCGTGTGAAGGCTGAGCGTAAAAGGGCAGCCATCTTGCAGTGGTAAGGTATACCAAAGAAACCACGAATAACAGCCAGACAGAGTTATAGAATATTAGTGTGGCGTGGAAGATGTTTGGGGAAAGGAAGAAATATAAGGAAAAACACAAAGAAAGACAGCAAAAGTAAAGTTACAAACTGATCACAAAGCGCAGTGAACAATGTCATCGAACATGATCTGCAAGATCCATAAATGAACAGCAGATAGTGTTGCGAAAATTACGTTGCTTATTCATTCAAATGTAATAATGGTGAGCTCGTCCAAATGCAATTCTGATTATTGCCAAATTCAACGCGGTTACTGGAGTATGCATCAGGAGAACATTGCTCTAGTATTCTTTACAGGATTCATACAAACATAATAGACTAGCAAGCTTAATATGGAAATGATGAGCTCAACCTCATGCTACATCAGACCCTTGCGAGTAAACGCGGAGGCAGTATCATATAAACAAGTTACACAAGCTCCAACGATGCACATCCAGAGAGTTACGAAAATTACATTGCTTATTCATGCAAGTACTGAAATAAAGAACACATCTACATACAAAGTTGATAGCCAAATTCAGTGGAGCTACAAGGGCTGTATACAACAATTACGTGCTCAAATGCTATTACTTGCAAGACTGATGCAATAATAATAAGCTGACAGTAATAGTTCAGAAGTAGTGAACACGATCACATGCTGTGTTCAGTATAATCAGTTTCAGCGCAAAGTTCCTAATGCAGTTATAACATTGTTCATGGCTGTAAATATAACAAAGAGTAATCTAAATGTGAACTAATGCAGTGACGGCTCAACAATATCAATGAAATAAAACATGAAGTCATGCTAACGCAACGTTATATATAAGAAAATCACACTGTTAAATAATACAATTCAATAATGAAGTTCGTGAAACTGTACAAGAATAAATAATGAAAGCCTGCTGAGTGAACTAAAACTCAGTAACATGCGTGAATGTATGTGAAAAGAGATAATCACAGTGAGTCTGAAAAGGTGATAAGACTTAACCTACACATAGCTGTTGGTCCTAACTCCCATTGTTACAGAAATCCTATAGGAAACATGCAAACTCGATTTTATCGTTCAAACCTTTGTGACTCAAGGTATCCAGATGACGAATCCAAAAAGACTCCCTTTGGGTAATGAACTTGGTCATGTCTCGGTCATTGTGTGATTGTACAACTTCAATCACGCTGAATCTCATTTGTGCTATAGTGTGTTGTCTGTCGCACCAGTGACTTGCTAATGGTGAGCTCAATGTTCTGGTTCGGATTCTACTCTTGTGCTCTGTGATTCGAGTGCGTAAAGTCCTTTCGGTCTTTCCTACGTAATACAAGCCACAAGGGCATCGTATTATGTATATAACATTTTGTGTGTTGCAATTCGCTGTAAAGTGAAACTTGATTGGTTTACCCGACCAGGGGTGCGACATGAATGTACCGGTGATGACATTATTACAGTGGGAACAGTTATAGCACTTTGTCATACCCTTCGGTGCTTGGATGTCTAGAGATTCACGCGACTTCAAAAGTTCCTTAACCCTTTCCATGCTCATGACGGAACGGTTCCGTCATGAGCATCGGTTGAGCTGTGCTCATGACGGAACCGTTCCGTCATGGCCCCGCCCGCGCTCGAACCCTTCAGCACCGCGGAGGAATCCGCGCAGCGCTGAAGGGGTTATGATTATTGGAACGTTTATATGCAAAGATCGGGGGATCTTTGAAAAGGTTCCCAAAATCTGGTTCAGTTTGTAGCAAGTCCCATCTGTTCAATAGGATTTTTTTGATGGCAGGCGAGTGGGTTGAGAATTTGGACACAAAAACCTCCCTGGTTTGTGGAATTTTCAGTCGTTTGTCCAGTAATGCGGATCTAGAAACCTGCTCTAATCTTGCCACTGATGCCTCCACTATTGTACTCGGATACCCAAGTGTTTAAAACTGTTGCTTTGTTTCTTCAAGAGTTGTCTGTAATTGCGAAGTGTCTGAAGTAATGCGCTTTGCAACTCACTAATTTCCTATTCTAGGTCAACTAAGACATTAGAAAGTTCCTCAACAATCAACAAGATGAGGTCTAGTGAATATCTTCTCTTAATGATATCTCTTTGGAAGATAGAGATAGAGTGGGATATCGGAAAAACAAGTCTAACAGTTTGGAAGTCATTCAGGGGTTCATTCAGTAGGAATCATGGATCACTTTTTTGAATAAGCTTGAAGTTGGAAAGTCACTTCATGAAAGATTCTTGTCGCATTAAATTCAGGGATGGGTGGTAGAGCTCATTTAAACGAGAAGTAGACACAGTGTTTCCTTGTGCACATCAATAGATTTATGTTTAAATAATGCATTGTTTGTATAATTTACAGAAACTCAGCCCCCGAAGAAGGGCCAGAGGGGCCCGAAATGCATTGGGCATAAAATAAACGAAGAAAATATTTCTGTTGATTAAATTAATGGATGCGATGGACAAAGAGTTTGGTTGGTTCAAAAGCGAATCTATTAAAAAAAGAATGTTTGAACTCTCGTACAGGATATAAATGAATTATGAAATAAACAAACACATGAAGACAGTTTATTGTTCTCTATGGTGAGTTTTGAAATGGAATGGTGATAAATGACAAATGACAATTAAGCAAGCAGCTTCAGGCAACAGTGCGCAAAGGCCAAGGTGAAGTACTTGGATAAATAAGTTCAGTTCAGGACCTGTTCAGACAGCAGGTCAACCATTGCAGCATGCCTATTCTTAGGATGTCAATCAAGTAGAAATTAAAGAATAAACCGGAGTGCTCCCCTTCAAATAAATTTAAGTTTTCAAAAAGCTAGATTTTTACCCAGAAGGTGTGCTATTTGTGATTTGGTGTAAATCCATTCAGTAGTTTTTGTGGAATTAAGGTTACAAATGTATAGATATCAGGTCTGTATATAGCTATCCAGACTGTTGGTGTCCAGATATGCTCTGAAATTGTGTACATAATTTAAATCTATCATAGAAGGCCTGATCCCCTGTAATTATTTTCAACCATAATAGAACTTCTGCAAAATCAAGAACCACACGCCTGAGGCAGAAACATCATAATTACTCTTTTCTGGAACAATCACAAGGTGGGCTCAGTGGCAATCGCTTGAGCGGTTTTCAGAGGAAGGGACAGAAGTAAACTCATTGTATCAAGTGCAGAATCGAGAACACTCCCATCAATGATTCCAGAAAGTGCGACACTTCCTCCCCAACAGGGATGTGTGATAGGACAATGGAAACACATCAAACCTACTTGATGATGTTGCTATGGAGAGTAAGGCAAAGAGCTGTTCATATCCTGCCATGCCCTGTGCAGGCCAGACAGCTGCTTCAGGTGTTTGGGCGTCTTTAATAGTGGCCACCATTGATATTGAATGCTTTACCTTTTACATTTCTTATATTACTGTTCAAATGTCTTAAAGGCAAGGCCTTCAAGCAAAAACAGCAGGCTACTTGAAATTCTCAAGGCTCTGATCAACTTCTGTCCACAGAAACGTAGCACCATCATAGGAGAACTTGATTAGTCATGCATGGGCATACCTGAGGATCTTCTCAATCTCATCAGCAGTCTTATCACATTATCACACTTTGATATGGAAACCCAGTTCAGGAGACAAGAACCATTACGTCCTGAGGCACTCTTTCCCAGTCTTCCAACTTCTTTGACACATGTCTGGAGGCACAGAGGGAAGAATCTCCCTATGTAAATAAGTTTTAACATTCGTGGTCGGTAGATGAAAGTTGTGGGCCTCTGCTGTTCTAGCCTCGACAGCTACACAAGAGGACGAATCCTCTGAATAAGAGACCAGAAATTCTCGTTTGTGGTAGGTAACAAAGCAAATTTGTATTTTGGAGGTCCACAAAACAAACATATTAGAGTGAAGGAGAGAAATCCTCTCAGAGAGGGGACAGAGCTCCCTCATGACTCCATAAATATTATTGAAGGCATCAACACACTTCCCCCACATAAGCTGGCAGACAGTTCTAAACCAGGAGTGGATTCCCAGGGTATGCGTGTACTTGATTTTTCTTTTTTATTTATATGTACAGCCCATCCTGGACCGTTTTAAAACCAGCAACTGATTCAGCATGGGGTATTGTGGCACTTGTGGTTCAGTCTGAGCAAATCAGGATGAGGAGGTTGAACCAGAAATCATGGAGAAGGAGCTGGCAAGTTTTGAATGTCTGGGCAGTTTATGTTTCTACAAAATGAAAACGTGTGTGGGAGCCTCAAAGGCCAAGGCCTCCGGCAGAGCTGTACTCAAGGTCACAGGGGTTAAGATGCCTGAATGAATGACAAAGGTTAGTGCATTAGAACCCATGTCGGGGAAAATTTTGATTTAGTTCTTTAAAAGAAGCTATCTGCTTTTCATCCCCTCCTGTAGTGAAAAGATCTGCACCAATCTGGGCATATATTCCAAGGACAAAACTGAGAACAGCATCGGGATCCCTCCTTTCAGTGCCACATTTCATTTTGTCTATAAGATGAAGAGACCCAAAATGAGGATGAGTTTTGTTACTGCTTCTTTTTACAGTGCCTCTCTGCAGGGGTCACGTCTCTCTTCTCACTCCAGTCTAATAGTGAGTCTGATCAGTAACCATAGATAGCTCATCTACCCAGCAGCCACGTGGTTGGCTTTACTCTCCCTCAAGACTGTGGATACATTTAGGGCGGTGAAAAGCTGGTCTTTGAGTTATGACTGAGCCCCAGACTCCACATGCCACCATCAAGAGGGTAATTCATCAGCTTACAGTCCCTTTAATTCTTGCATGGCTGGTACTCAAAGTCAAGCTACGACATGGAGTACAGAGAAAACAAAAGCAGAAAGTTTGCAGATTTCACCCACAAACAACAAATATAAAAGCTGTAACGATGCAGTGAGTTCTGAACCTTAGCTGCTCTCGTGCACAAAAAAATGGGAAATACGTCAGTCAGCTGGCATCTTTACTGGAGCTATGTCAACACATTCAGTGACATTCACAGGTTCAGTTCTGGAGTCACTCAGGTAGCACCTACAGGCCATACATCCTACAGAAGGTGTGAATTTGCATGAAAACTATGCGTTCGAAATTAAATTGCAGGTACTTTATTCCAGTATCCCTGATTGTCATGTACTGTGTCTATTCATAGTTCATCACTTTAATTATTTGCCCTTCTGGGCATAGCTATACTACCTTGGGTGCATACACACCTAGTTGATGCAAAAATACAATTTTGGGGGTTTGAGCTAGAGTGACATAATAGAATTCTTAAACTGACTGTACAATTAAAATTATTATGCTGAAGAGAGAGTTTAAAATACTATAAGGGAAGTTAAATCAACAGGTTGTCAATAGTTTCCAATATTAAAAATAATACGGATGTGTAGTTAACACAAATCTTCTTTAGCCCAGTCTTCTCTAATCCTCAGCATTAAAAAAAATTACTAATTCTTTTTACGAAGCATTCCAATCACACAGGCATTTCTTACCTCATCGTGGGCGTGGTTCGAGGAGTCTGTTGTCGCTCAAGGCTTATTTGCGTTTGATCCGGGCTGTTCAATGGCCGTGCTTCGGGGCTGGTTACCGTGTCATTGAGAGAAAAGAGAGAAACCGTTCTCTGAACTGCAAGACAATAGACAAAAACACTGAGGGTTGTGTTTCCATGTGAAAAATGTTCTTTTTACAGGAACAATGGCTGATTAAACAAAGCTGCACATAAAAGACACAAAGGGCACACATTTTACAGTGCACTGACAATCTTTACAACCAGGAAACATTAAAAATCGAAGCGGACGCTTTAAATGCCTCGAATTAAGGAAAATACTTAACAAGCTGCATTGTCTCAGATGCAAACAGCTACTAAATCACTACTAGTTAGTCAAATTCATGTTTTCGTGATCTAAAAACCAACAGCAACACATTATTTCCATTTTGAACTCGCGCAAGTGCACAATCTGGCATTGTCATTAATCTCAAGATTAAAATAAAAAATATTCAAATGCAATTTTTTTTAGGAATACAGAATTTAAGTTTAGATAGGGAAAGAAAGACCAATAATCCAGACTTTTGCCTCCTCAATGAGAACGCCGCATTGTCAATGGAAGCCATGCTGCTGGATACTTCCTTTTCTCTGGAAGTCATTTCTAAAGAAGTTAAGATGGTCAGATTCAAGTGTGGTGACCACTAAGCTCGCTCCAGATGCAATAATGTACAGATTAGAGGGCGAAGAAAGAGCTGCAGGGAGCAGGCATCTAGGACTACTGTAGTGATTTTGCTTCAGCACATACTGCACAATCAGGGTAGAGACCAAATCTTATATTGAGAGAAAGCCTAAGGAGTATTCAAAATTTGTCATGATCTTCTAAACAGTAATCAGGAATTCACAGATTATTTATAAGGTGGCTTTTTGCTATCAGCTGGCTTTTTTCTGTAAATCTAAAATTATCCTGATAAGACAAAATGCTTAAGAGGTTAAAAGTGAAACTATTGACACCTATTTTAGACCCTCTCAGAGAAATCTTAATGCTGAATTTACTGGTTCTTAGTCAGAATTTGAGATTGCATCACTTGAAACGTAAACTTTGGCACCTTATATATACAAAATTGTAAATCAATCACTCTGTTCTGGCATGCTTGACCCGTTATTAAAGACAGGCAGTTTTATCCCTCTATTAAAAAAGAACAGATTAGACAGCAGGGACACTGCCAAATACCAGTCCCATTAAACTTTGCAACACTATTCCTAAAATACCTGAATCATATGTGGCTAAAGCACAGTGTTCTCACAGTGAAAACAACCAGATCCTAAATGGTGTTTCAACAGGCTTAAGGTCAGATACAGGAAGGTAGTAATAGTAGCAATCAATAGGAATGAAGTCTATGCACCGAGTCTGTTGGACCTATCAACTACATTTGACTCCATTGACACAAAAGATGATGCACAACTAAATAATTTCAGTAGGCATAAACAAATTCTGAAAAGGTTCTCCTCCTTTCTTAAAACCGCACATAGAAAGACAAGTGGCACATGCTGGAATAAATCCCTCTACTCGGTCTCCTTACTGGTTTAACATTTATGTGCAGGAATTTACTTATTTTGTCTCACAGCAACAGCTTATATAATTCTACCGATGATCCACAAATAACAATTTTCACCAATTTTGTGAAGGGTGGTGCTCTTAAAGCATGCAGGTCAGACATTAAAAAATGGATGAATGTTCAATAGCTAAAAATGAATCCAGACGAGACTTTGGTGACTGGTTTTGGCGATTGGTAATCCCGACCCCCACCCTTACAGTTCTGGAATGATTTACTCTGGCCTTTCAAATTGGGTTGCTGTCTTTCTCCAGAACAAGTAATTAAAAATGTGAGAGGGAAGATTTATAACCACCTTTACATTTTATCCCATTTCTCCATACTGTGAACAAATATGGGCACCTCTGGCTGGGGTGTTGGACATTTTCATCGACATGACTCCTCAGATGGCAATCCTGGGAATAATGTCAGGGTGGGACGGTAATTGGGCCGGGAAACGACTGGTGGTGCTGGAAGTGATGATAGTCAAAAGACAAAAAAGCCCATAATTGGAGATCTACATAGGCACCATATGCTCTCAAAATTGACCAGGGTCATGGGCTTTTGTCCTGCTGCTGCAGAATGGGTTTACCCGAGTAGGGGGTGCCTGGCGAAGTACCACAAATCTGCTCACCAGAGAGGGCGATAATGTAAGGTAGGCAGGGACAGTCCAGGGGAATTGCAATGTATGGAGATGGCTTGATGGATGTAGATGTAACGGCACAATCACTAAAAGTGAGCTGCACAGTTTGTACATTGTCTTTTGTTTTCAATGACGGAAATACCAATAAAAAGAGTTCTATATATATATATTTAATCTTTATTTCGGCCAATTTGGCCATAAAAGATATACAAAAGAAACACATATGAAACATGTAAAACCATCAAGGAAAAATAATCAGGAAACACATCAGATAAAAGGCCATGCGATTAAAATTTTGACTTAAAATTAGGTGAGAGCCTGCGACTTTAGAATACGGGTGCGAATATACCAGACATTAGTAAGAAATTTGGCTAATGCAAACACAATTGGACCTGAAACGTCAGTTTTTAAAATTCTATACACCGGGAGGTACTCCCTAAAACCAAGGTTTCTAATGAGTGGTAGGAGCCAATATTTCCTGGCGGCCTTGTAAGTTGGACAAAACAAGACCACATGCAGATCGCTTTCCTCGGCACACACACATGCCGGGCATTGCTTGGTAGAGGGCGGTGTTGACCAGGAGCAGGTGTAAGATCGCAGAGGCAATGTGCCATATCTCCATTGGAGAAATAGCTTCCTGGCCAACACAGGAGACATAGCGTCCAGAACCCTCTCCAGCCTGTATGAGTCCTTGCTTTGCGCGAATACAAATGTTAATGACCCCTCATCCTTGCAGTCTAGGGCCATAGATAATTTCTGCTCGTGATAAGCATTGACCAAAGCTCCTTGTGGGATCCTTAGTGAGGCGTTAGCTGGATCCGACCACAGGTCGGGGAGCCCCAGTCTCACACAGGACTTTTTTATATATTTTATCCACGGGATCTGTAGAGCTTTAGGGTGGGTTAGAAACTCCCTCAGTTCCGCCCTATAAGAAGAAAGTTCTTCACTGCTCCACAGCCTTCGCCAGAAGACTATGGGTCTGAGACCTAGTTCATCTGCTATTGGTCTCAGTCCCAGATCCATCCTCAGGGGGAGGAGCGGGGTGCTGGACGGGAGTGCTACTATCTGTCTAATGAAGTTGTTCTCAGTTATAGACAAGCTGCAGGAGGCTGTATGACCCCACAGTTCCGCCCCATACATCAGAGCTCCTCTAGCCTGTGCCTTGTATATCTGGATAAGCGGCCCCAACGGTCGATATGTGGAGCTTTTCATCAACCGAGCAATGCCGACAGTGGTCTGCACTAATTTAAGATTAACCCTAGTCTGGTGAGTTCCCCAAGACATGGTTTCATTCAACGTTACACCTAGATATTCAAAGGTGGAGACTCTCTCTAAACGTGATGCTCCCAGTAAGGGGTTCGGGCGTGATCTTAGGGTTGGGTTCAGGACCATAAACTTGGTTTTGGTAGCATTGATTTCTAACCCCCTGTCTGTGCAGAAAGCCACAAAAGAATCAAGGATCCTCTGTATCCCCATAGGGGTTTTGGACAGCAGCAGAGTGTCATCTGCAAACATGATTGCAGGCACCCTGCTGCCATTCAATTTTGGGGCGTCAGTGTATTCAGTTCCATTGAGATGGGCGATTACCCCGTTGACAAAGAGGCAGAACAGGGTCGGTGCCAATACACAGCCCTGTCTAACCCCCCTGTCAACGGGGAATCTGTCCGTTAATTCCCCAAGTTTCCCGGACCTGACCCGGGCATAGTTATTATGATGCAATCTCTTTAAAATTATCAGGATATCTGGGGGGACCCCCATCTCAGCCAGAACACTCCAGAGTTTCCCTCTGGGCACGAGGTCAAAGGCGGCCCTCAGGTCCACAAATATGGTGTATAAACTGCCACCTTCCAATATCGCTGCCCTCCAATAGATAACGTTCAGACGAAAAACCTGGTCCACTGTAGAAACTCCCTTCCTAAATCCCGCCTGGTACGGACTGAGGGCGCCCATTTCCTCCACCCAGTCCTGAAGCCGATTCAGCAGTATCCTGCCAAACAGCTTCTGTGACACGTCAATTAAACTGATTGGTCTATAGTTGGCTGGGAGCAGGGGCGAGCCCTTTTTAAATATAGGAACCACCTCTGCCCCCAGCCAAGTACTCGGGATTTCCATGCCATGCAAAACTCCATTAAACACAGCGGCCAGATAGGGGGCCCAAACATCGGGCTCCTGCTTAAACAGGTCCCCGGGCAGGCCATCCAATCCTGGCGCCTTTCCACCTTTAAGTCCTATTAATGCTACCTTCACCTCCCCCACTGTTATCAAGTCCCCGTCATACTCTGCCAATCCAGTACCGATGTCAGTCTTAGTTTCTCCCAGCTCAGAACTGTAGAGAGACTGGAAGTGTGCCTGCCACACCCCTGCTGCAATATTTGGCTCTATTGCCGAATGGAGGTTCCCCGACCCCCCATTTACTACTCTCCAAAACATTCGGTGGTCTCTTATTGCGAGGGAAGTGGTGAGCTCCTCCCACTGGTTCTCCTCCCATTCGGTTTTAGCATGGGTGACTAGTTTTTTATAAGCCCGTCTACTTTCTCGCAGCTTCTCTCTGCCTGTTCCCTCCTTGATGCTTCTGAGGAGTTCTCCCTTTGCCTTCCTGCAGGCTGCATTGTACCATAAGGACTTGTGTTGCTGGGCCCTCCTCTGATTCTGGACCTTGCTAAAAAGCTCAGAGGCCGCTCCCTTTATAAGGTCCTCATGAGCCTGATATAATTTCTCATGGTGGTCTTTATTGCCCACATCGTTGGCTAGATCTCCCACTTTTTCCAAAATAGGAATTAAACCTGCGTAGAGCTTCGAGAGTTTCGCTTGGCTCGTAGCTAGTTTATCCCACCTGATTCTTCTCCTGTTATTATCTAATAGAAGTTCAGGTTTGAACTCCTCAATGGTTGTTATGGAGGCCTCTAGCCCGGGATGACTAAGATTGAGTTCAAGGGCGTTATGATCACTATCTAGTCTCTCCATAACCCTAAAGTCCAAGATAGAAGACCAGTTCACTAGCTGTACAAGGGCATAGTCCAAGCGGGACTCTCTTCCCACTCTGTTATACGTGGTTTTGCTTGGTACATCAGACTTAATACGTCCATTGCAGGCTCTAATTCCATGCTTTAGGGTAAGGGCAGTAATCTGCAGTGCTACAGGCGTCCATGCCTTTGGGGAGGGTGCTACAACAGAGGGTGCTACAACAGAGGGTACTAACCACCTGGACTCTTCTTCCATGGGGAATCCCTCTACGAGGCCGACCAGCGGCTCGAAATGGGAATTTAGATCCCCTCCCACTATGTAAGGAATGTCTCTTGGCATTTCCGCTAAATAGGCTGAAAGCTCCTCTATAGTGGAAGATTCACGCGAGGCTCCCACTGGCCTGGAGTAAATATTTATCAGGGCAAGTTTCGCTAGGTTCGGCCAGGCTAATAAAACCACTAGGATGTCGTCTGATGGCACCGGTAGGCGTGAAGTCTGGCATCCTAAGTGGGATGCCACCCAAGTTATGAGTCCACCAGAGGGGCGGCCCTTACCCTCCCACCTAGCCGGGATGGAAAATGACACGTAACCTTGGTGCTTATATTCTTCCCTTGCCCAAGTCTCTTGGAGCATGCAAACATCCCCGGACTCGATGTAAGTTATCCAATCTTGAGTGCCCAGTTTACTGGCTAGGCCAGCCACATTCCACCAAATTAATCTCATGTGCGCTGGAGCAACCACAGAAGGGATTGCAGAGGTGGAGTGGAGGGAAGAGCCAGTACCAGAGCCAGATACTGCCCCAATTGCTCTATCAGGGTCATTTTCAGAGGTGGGTCTAGCCGGATCAGAAGGTTTGCTGGGACCGTTACCCAAGGTCACAGGATTTGGGTCCGGGTTTGAGGACAGTCAGTCAACCCCATCCAGACCGTTCAGACAGTTGAAACGATTGTGGTCCAAAAAGGGTGTCTCCGGAGGTCGATAAACTGGACGTGGAGCATATCCCCTATGTCTAGGTCTCCGTTCCACCCTTGTCCAATTACCTTGTAACAAATCATGGTGCATGCGAATGGGAGGGAAAAAGAAAGAAACTGGCAAAGTCTGTATGGTGGAATCCAGTGATCTATTTGACCCAGCACAAATGTGTAGTGCTGTCCCAGGGTCTCGAAACGACACCATGATACAGTCCCCTGCTATTGATTTTCCCGTCTTCCCCAACCATGGTACCCTTCTCACCATAATGATCTCATTATTGAGGTGGGCTGGAAGAGGTCTGTTCCAATTCAACCATTTGATGATTTTCCTCTTGAGTGAGTGAAAGTTCTCATTTTCACCCATTTCTAGAGGAGGAACACCTGCCAAAACCACCATGAGGCTATTAGCCTCTGGTGGTAAGTCGGGTCTCCGTGGTCTAGGGGCAGGCTTACCAGGGAATAGGGGGGCAATACTAGCATTAGGTAGGACCCGAGGGTTTGTGCCAGGAGCTATACATTGGAAAGCTGGGCCATCTGTCTGTGGTGGTAGGATGTTAAGATTGCTAGGTGGAATTGGAACTGAAATAGCCATAAGTGGCTGTAAAAGGGGAGCGGCAGTGGTGCCCAAAGGAGGCCCCGTGTGGATCGGAGGGTTTTGGATATTGGGGAAGGTTCCTATTGGTTGATTGGACTCAATGGTTCTACTCTGTTTGCTGTCCGAGGTTTTCAGGGTGGTTAAGGTTGCCTCCAAAATGGTCAGCCTGAATTCTATTTTCTTCAAGCTCTCGCTAATGGGCAACAGGAGTGATCTAATTAGAGATTCAATGTTCCCCAAAGAGATGCCAGGGAGTGATGTGTTAAGTGGGATGTTCCCTTTGTCGCTGGTGGAAGCAGTGGTAATAGTATTAGTACCCTTGGGGGGAGTAGCATTATGCACATTAACTAATGGCCTATCAAACATAGATACGGACTTAAGTGTCTTTCCAAAATCAGAATGGGGGATCTTGGTCTTCCCCGGACCACCCCTCGACTTCCTTCTGCGCTTATTTGGTGGTAGGTCATGCACCTCTGCCACCACAATTTGCTTTGGCTTATTATTCCTGGTTTTAGCTCTGGTGTGCGTTTGGGTGAGTAGGTCAACAGCCGAACTACTGGCGACTAGTAGTGGAATGGTATCCGTAGTTTGTTTAGGAAGTGAGCCAGGGTTGGGAAAGCTATCCCGTAGTAATAGGGGAACATCTTCTTGGGATAAAAGATCCTGGCTACCATTAAGGGAACCTTCCTCTTGGGAGATAGGATAGGGAGTTATATCACTAAGAAGCCTATTTTTCATGTGTTCGATCGAGCGACGGCGCTCTGCCCTACGCATCTCGAGAGAGGTTTCGATTCCCCCATCACCCTTTGCCGATTTAAAATAATTGTCCAGAGTCCTGATGTTGGCTCCCCCCTCCTTTGCTGGTTTTTCACCTGTGACCGATGATGACATACCCAGAACCTATTTCACAAACCAGATATGATCAAGGAAATACAGGTGAAAGAGAGTGGGCCCAGCCCAGCCTCCTGCCGCCCCTGACGGCCACAGACGGTCCCGCCCTTGTCCCGGGCTTATCCCCGGGCGCTCCCGCGCGCTCCCACGACGCGGAAGTTGCTGTTTAAATTTGTAGGAGGAGAGTTAAGCTGTAAGTGGGGCGGGGCTTGCAGGGAGAGCGGCCAGGTGGCAGGTGGCGCGGGTTGACAGGACTGCTGGGAGACGTAGTCCTGTCCCGCCGCTCGCAGCCCTGCACTCACCCAGTCCCTCACTTAAACAATCCACAGGTCTTGCACAGACGGCTCTCGCGCCGCAGCGGGACCCGCAAAGCGGGTTCCGCAAGGAGTGGTGGAGAGTCCGAAGAAAAGCCAACAGCAAGCAGCAAGTCCGAAAGGTATCCCAGGGCAGTGGAGCTCAGAGGGGCTTTTTCAGGCTGTAAGTGGGGCGGGGCTTGCAGGGAGAGCGGCCAGGTGGCAGGTGGCGCGGGTTGACAGGACTGCTGGGAGACGTAGTCCTGTCCCGCCGCTCGCAGCCCTGCACTCACCCAGTCCCTCACTAAAACAATCCACAGGTCTTGCACAGACGGCTCTCGCGCCGCAGCGGGACCCGCAAAGCGGGTTCCGCAAGGAGTGGTGGAGAGTCCGAAGAAAAGCCAACAGCAAGCAGCAAGTCCGAAAGGTATCCCAGGGCAGTGGAGCTCAGAGGGGCTTTTTCAGGCTGTAAGTGGGGCGGGGCTTGCAGGGAGAGCGGCCAGGTGGCAGGTGGCGCGGGTTGACAGGACTGCTGGGAGACGTAGTCCTGTCCCGCCGCTCGCAGCCCTGCACTCACCCAGTCCCTCACTAAAACAATCCACAGGTCTTGCACAGACGGCCCTCGCGCCGCAAGGAGTGGTGGAGAGTCCGAAGAAAAGCCAACAGCAAGCAGCAAGTCCGAAAGGTATCCCCTTCTAAAAAAGGCATTCCAAGTGCTATTGGTAGTCTCTTCATGGATTTATAAGCTTTACTTCCCTTAGACACATTTATAAATGTACACCTATTAACTGTCAAAGGCAGATTGCTGCAGCCAGGACTGATTCAAGACTAGTTTACTCTAACTCAGTATATCTAGGAGTGAAAAAGTCCCTCATTCCCTGCCTGCAACTAATTCAGAACCAGGTAGCTCATATGACATTAGGTGCTCCTTGCTGAAGTCACTCTCACTGTATATTAAGATTACTGTACTGGCTTCCTATCTACCATCTGATTAAATGGAGAACAATCTACCTTTTCCATAACTATTTCTACAGTAAACTACTCCTCTTCCTGGGCAAGATTCCTTAAGTATTGCCCCTTAGGTACCTTACGCTGTATCAACAAACTGGTCCTTTTTGTTCCACGTTTTCAACATGCCAGAACTAAAGTCATGCCTTTTTGGTCGATACACCATCACATTACAGTAGTCTGTGACTAGAATTCTGCATGATATCCTCTCATTTGGCTTTCAGGAAGGAAAACAAACATTTTTATTTAGCTTATAATCTACTCTCTCGTCTACCAGCCTGATTTCCTAGCTCCAGGAGTCCTTTATTAGGTGACAGTGCACTTTAGAAGTTCCCTTAGCATTTACACTAGGAGACAATGCATTTTTGTTCTAAAGGTAGTTTATGATGCAGTAGATCGTATGACACTACATTAGGCGCTCAATTTAGATCATCGGGACTCCTCACTTGGAGTGTTTCTATTCCACACTCTCCAAGTTTAAAATGGAGAGTTAATGTAATTCATAACGTTCAAGTTAAGGGGGAGGGTGGGGTGGTCTACTGCAGCCTAGGATATCTGAATGGCTAGACAGGATTTTTGCAAGCATAGGAAAATTGTAAAGAGTGAGACAATAACAAAGTTTAAACGGTGAGATGTCTCACTTGGACCATAAAAGGTCTGAACTCTCCTATTGAAAGCCATAAAATCTGGCAGGTCTTCCTGGTAGAAGCCCATGGTATAGTCTGCCTACAGGAGAAACACCTCTTGGAAAAAGATGTTAAACTTATGATCCATACTTTGTATCCCCCACCCAATATTCTGCATTAGTTAGGCAGAAAGTGAGTGCAGTAATCAGTATAAGCATTTGTCAACGGAAGTCTAGAAATCATAAGAGATAGGATGGAGGGTAAGTATACAACACTAGAAGAGAAAAAACACTAGAAGGGACAAAAGCGACATTAGGGATCGCTTATACTCCTAATTCCCAACAAGAGAGATTTCGGAGCTGAAGCTGAAGCTGATGTAGGTTGGTGAGTTTCATACTGTCCTGAAAATAGATATGGATAGGCATGCCCACGATATATACCACTACTGATATGTTGCATACTACACTTAAACTGATATCTGAATTGGAAAAGAGGGTGCACAATACATGGAGCAGAGTGCTTCCACAGGAGAGAAAGTACTCATACTTTTCACACTACCACTGCACCTTTCCCAGGAGTGATTTGATACAGAGTCGTGGCAAACTGCTGGTCTAGACAGGGTTGAAATGGGACAGACTAAAATCTCAGATCACGCCCTGTGGTGTGGATTGAAATTTGGAGAGCATACACAAGAAATATACAAGGTAGAAATTCAACTTGTCATTGCTCACAGACATGCTGAATGAATCACAACTGAGAGAACAGAGACAAGAATTTAAGCTAAATGATGTCTCCCAGGTGGTGGTCTTCAAAGTGGTCCAATGGGGCTCCATGAAGGAGGTAATTAGAGGAAAAATCCTCAGCTCAGCATGTCAACAAGAGGCATATCTGGGTGCTCACTGTGGAGAATCTGTAGGGAACATCTAATCGATGCCAAGCACTGGTATAGAGAGAAGGGATCTGTATGGACTCTAACTGAGACGGACATTTTTAGGGGGCAGATCAGTCTTTTATCTAGATGCTCCGAAAAGTGCACTATTGAGAATCAAACAACACTTTTATGAAAAGGCGAACATGAAGGTTCCGAATAGTGAGAGAGAAAGCCAGGATCCCCAACGTTTTAACTAGCAAAGTAAAATTATGACATCAGTGTAAGGGAAAAAGTAGCCATTCTCTGCAACCGAGGCCCTTGAGATGTTTTTTGGAAACTTAAACTGCCTACCAAAACCATATCCTGTTGAAAGGTACTTGATGGAACAGGAAATATAGTGGAAAAAGTGCACCAAGTCATTAAAGGGCTATCAGCGCAGAAAGTGCTGGGTCAAAGATGAGCTGACAAATGGGTTTTACAAGAAATTCTGTTTGAGATTAGCCTCCAAACTGGCAAATTACATAACACGTTCAGGAACTCAGGTACGATCAATGAGACCATGTAGGTACCTGATATAGTGTTAATACAGAAGTTGGAAAACTAAAAAATTCAAGTACTTCTTATAGTCAGATATCAATAATAAACACGGATTCTAAAATTTATACTAAGATATTGTCCTCACAATTGGAAACATTAATGCCATATTAGATTAACACAGAATAATCGGGGTTTATAGAGAATAAGCACATCTTCGGTAACATTAGGAGGGTGCTGCACTTAAATGAAAAATCTAATAGGAGAGCAATCCAGATGGTAACGCTCACCCATCACGCACAGAAAAGCCTTTGATGAGGTTGAATGGTCATTAAAAAAAAAAAATCCTAGAAAGGGATGGAGTCAGGATGACCATACAGGCATTCATGTGGATTAGTTATGTGACACCTAGGACAATAATTATAATCAAAGTAGAAAAAACAGGATAGCTATAGCTAGGTAGAAGCATGAGACAGGGATGCCCCTGTCCCCACTTCTATCATCAATTTTAGGGATGCCCCTGTCCCCACTTCTATCATCAATCTCAGTGGAACTCTTGTTATAATAAATTAGGCAAATACGACAGACTGAGGGGATAACTGTTAGGGGGCCTCTGCAGAAAATCAATGTATTTGCGGATGATACCGTGCAAAGAAATGATAAGCCAGGAGGAATCAATCCCATCAATACTAACGGTGTTGAGAGACTATGGCTCCTTATCAGATTTTAACGTAAACCATGAGAAATCCGAGCTATTGTTTGTTTCATTAGGTCCTAGATAGCCGGTAAGAATAGTGGGACTGTCACCACTTCAATGGGCGAAGCATTAGATCTGATCGTTGGTGGTTAATATTATGCTCATGTTACATGGGCTGTATACAGTCTATTACTGTCCATGGATTGCAGATGTTTAAACAAGTAACAGAAGGCGTCCCCTGTTCATCTCTTGGATGGATAGGATGCCACCTATGAAGAAGAATTTTCCACCAGGCCTTGTGTACTTTTTTTCAGGGATCACCAGTTCTCACTCTCAAAACTCAGCAGTGTAAACTGTAGCATGATATTGAGAACTGCTTTTGGGAGGTTGTCGCCTGCCCATGACACGAAAGGTGTTACACAAGCTTAGAGAAAACGGCAGACTGAGTCTTCCGGCTTGTGAAAAAGATAATACAAAGAAGCCCAGTTGTGGACATAATTTGAGGCGTCGCTGAGAGAGTCTGAGACACCTTGATAACATATGGAACATGCCTTGATAGGCTAGTCCCATCAGGATCTTATATAGCCTCCAAAGAAGTATAGGTTGTAATCTCAGGATGCGGTCTTAATGGATGAGTGAGTGGCATTTTTCTAATCCCATTCACTTCAATAAAAGCTAATCAGAGATTTATAGCTGCTTTAAAGGTATATGTCTACACGAAATACAGATGAAGATTGTGGAATACTGGGTCATGTTCCACTCAGAAGTGATTACGTTGTGCAACAGAGAATTTCAATAGGAAAAGTTTGAGATGCTTGCCCTAACTCCAGTAAAGAAGCAGGCACAAGAGAACGAATTCCCTTTCAAAATATTTTTCCCAGTTTCAGCATGTTTGACTTGGCCCTTTTTGCAGGGTCATCCCTGAACTTTTTGCCTTCCTCCTATATTTTTTCTGACCTGTTGTTGGCTGTTTTATGACTCTGGGCACTTTACCACTGCTGATCAATGCTAAAGTGCATATGCTCTCCCTATTGTAAATTGATGTATGAATTTGTGATTCCATGATTGGTTGGTTTGGTTTACCTGTCAGACCCTAGTACAGTGCACCAGGAGTGCCCAGGGCTTGTAAATCCAAATGCTGCTGGTGGGCTTGCAGCACCCACAGAAGCAGCATATAAAAGTCTGTCTAAGGTCTGCCATTGCAGAGCCTGCGTGCAGTCTGGTACTGTCATGCTGACTGGGCAAGTGCACCCACTTGCCAGTCCCTAAACCTTCCCTTTTCTTCATATCAGACACCCCTATGGTAGGCCCAAGGGCAGGGTGCATTGTAAGGATAAGGTAGGACATGCCCTGGTGAGTGTAGCATGTTCTAATAGTGAATTAAAGCCATTTTCGTTTTTCACTATTGCAAGGCTACCTTTTCTCCATAGGCCAGAATGGGCAGTTTGATTATTACATCTTATAATCCAATCCGAACTGACTCAGGGACCATGGTAGCAATTCGAATTTAGTATGCCTGAACTTAGGATGATAAAATACATCTTTTAGTGAAGTTGGTTTTAACATTCTGTGTTTGAAAATACCACTTTTAGAAAGTAGGTATTTTCTTGTCTAACCATTCAAACCTGCCTCTGCTAGGCTGTGTATTCCCTGTCTGGAGTTTGAGTGACAGGGCTGGGGAATTCCAGGAGACAGGTTGAGGTGTCTCAGTGGTGAATAGAGAGATCTGCATCTAGATGGGAGGGAGGAGTTGCACCTGGGACCTGAATAGGACAGTGCCTGCCCCGACACAGTGCTGGCTCCACCCCCTGTGGTGCGTCTGATGTCTCTGCCCTGCACTGTGAAAGGAGAGAAGGAATCAGGTCTACAAAGTGCTCCAGGGCTGTGCTTTCCCTCCACAATGCTGGCTCCACCTCCTGTGGGGCGTCTGATGTTTCTGCCCTGCACTGTGAAAGGAAAGAAGGAGTCATGTAAACAGAGTGCTCCAGAACTGGTTTGGACTGGGCAAGGGCCCCTCTGCCCTCAAAGGATTTTGGGGTATAAATATTGGGACCCTGATCCCAAGAAATTAGATCACTTTGGAAAACAAGAAGAAACTCTGCTGAGGAGAGGAACCAAGAAGAAACTTTCCCTGAAACTGGGGGATTGGCCTGCAGGGGTTGACTGCTGCCAAAGAGAGGCGAAAGGAACTTTGTGTGTAGTTTTGCTCAACTTGTGAAGGATCTCCAAGGGCTTGGAAAAGAGCTTGCCTCCTGCTGAAGTCTCAGGGACAACAGACTTTACCCCCCAGCTCCTCAGAGTTCTTTGGAAGTGCCTGCTGCTGTGTTGGGCCTTCTGAGGGACTGCGTGTCGCAAGGAGCTGGAAGCGCGACTCAAGAAGGAGAAGCGTGCCGCCGTCGGAGCTGTTGTTGTCGCATCGCGTAAAGTGTGTCGCCGCTGCAGCATCGCATCGAGCGGAAGCGTCTCGCATCATCCAGGAAGTGTCTCGCAAGGCCGAAGAAGCGTGTCGCCATCGCAGCCATCGTAGCTGACGCATTGCACCGCATCAAGAGAAGAGTCTCGCATCGAGGAAGATGAGTGTCGCCATCGCAGCCATCGTAGTTGTCGCATTGCACCGGATCAACAAAAGCGCCTCGCATCCACGGAGAAGCGTGCTGCCGTCGGAGCTGTTGTCATCGCATCGCGTAAAGGGGTGACGCCGCTGCAGCATCGCGCGGAAGCGTCTCGCAACGTCGGAGAAGAGTACCGCTGCCAAGGCCGCTGTCATCGCATCGCGTAAAGTGTGTCGCCGCTGCAGCTGAAGCATCAAATCGAGTCTTCTCGCAACATCGGAGAAGCGTGCCGCATCTGGAAGATCTTCACGTCTTTATTTCTTTGCACCAAAAACTTCATCGCATCAACATCGTTGCAACACTTTCGTTGCCCTGCGTGTCTCATCAAAAGGTACATTGACTTAATGTGTCGCATTTAAGAACTTAAGAGAACTAAGCTAAATTCTACCATCTAAAGTAACAGTATTGTGTGTTTTTGTCGTTTAAGGGTCTTGTGATAAATCTATATAAAGAATACTTATTTTTGATATAAAACCTGTGTGGTGTCCATCTGTAGTGTTGTCACTTGATTACTGTATGTGTTCACAAATGCTTTACACACTGCCTCCGAGATAAGCCTGTCTGCTCGTGCCAAGCTACCAAGGGGGTGAGCAGGGGTTATTTTAGGAGTGTACCCCTTTACCCCGACTAGAGGCGAGGGTCCCTATTTGTCACAAGTGCATACCTGTGCCAACTAGAGACCCCAAAGTCTAACACAGCACCACAAAGGGTCTCATATCAAACATTACATCACATTGAAGGAAATCTCAATGTTACTGAGCACCTGAGAGCAATGCATATGACCATCAAGGAGACTGCACTAAACAGGTGAATAACTGTTCAGGCAGAACTTATGTCTGACCATACCGAAGTCTGTCAGGGTTGTTCAAAACCAGGAAATGCAATTTAAGCTAATGTCCAATTGGCATCTGAACCCTAGGAAGCTCAAAGTTGTTTACCCCAATGCTGATGGGATTGCTGGAGAAATTGTGTGATGCAGGGGGATGAGATTAATAAATGATGGGCTTGTACAAGCCGACAAACATTCCACAAGGAAGTAGTGGGCCACAGAAAAAGGGTACTGATATATCCCATACCACATGAACTAGGTGTCCCTATACTTGCACAGCAACTACTATCTATAGAGAGAATGTCAAGGAATGACTGAGCAGTAATTACTATGGCACTAGCAGTGATATAGGAAATAGCAATCTGATGGAATATGAGTAAACACCAACAATTTCAGTCTGGTTAAAGTGGATATCGAGCATCATGGCATTGGAAATGTTAACCTATGATGTGAAAGGGGTAAAAATATATATTTAGTGAAATATGAAAACCACTGGTCGTCTACCTGCAAAATTGTTCCGTGCACTTGATGTGCTCCAGGAACTTTAGGGCACTAATGCTTTTGTAGGACCTGGATTTAGCAGCAAAAGAATCTACTACAATCCCATGAAAGGGGACGGTGCGTAAATGAGCTATAGAGTGACACTGGAATCAGGTAGGGGACAGCAATTTCTCCTTTCACTATCACAAGTCATGTTTCAATGAACACTACTAATAATTGTTCAGGGATTGTTCAGATACATCATTTTACATATTTTTATGGGCTCTGGGTGGGGAGGATTCTTGAAGGAGGTGGGGGCTGCTAGATTTTGTGGTTAGTCCATGTGCACTTCAAGTATTACTGGAACTTTGATTGTTTTTCTTTCTTTTACACAACAGAAAACATTCAAAACAGGCATTTGCAAAAAATACTACAGATAGAGGTGAATTTATGCAGAAACTCCTAGCCAGCAAGAGATACAGCAAGCAGGAGAGAGAGAGCTTGTAATAAGCATCATAGCAAGATGAAACAGTTAAGCAACAGTGAGGTCTTAGAGATCAAATGTAATAGTAAACAGCAGGCATATTTTTAATAGTTAAAAGAAGAACCCCGAAGAAGGGACACGACTCTTGACTCAGGAAGAAGAGTTAAGCAGGAAAAACAATGTGTCATGGGTCAGCTAATTGGAAACAGGTAGATAATTAATATTTTTGATGGTGATGATGAACAGGCAGTCATAGGAAGAGTATTTGTAAAGGTAAACTGTATGATAGGCAAACATCCTATTACCTTCATAGGCTTTAGCAGCACTGACCAGACTGGACCATTCGAGGCCTGCTGCTGTGTCAGGAAGAGGCATCATTCCTGGATCTATGCGCCGCACGGGCTTATCACGAATATCCGTAAGTGAAAGCTCTGATGCAGAGAGATTAGCTTAAGGTTAAGGAAACAAAAACAGAAAAGAAAGTCAGAATTCACATTTGTTTTTGAAAATATAAATTTCATGCAACACTAAATGAATACTCCTACGTAGTGCTATGATAATCACTAAATATAAACAAGGGTGGAATTTTCCTAGTAACGTGCGCCGTAAAGCTAGCACTGCAGTCTTGATACACCTTCCACTATCCACAAAAGGAGGGCACCAGTTTAAAATAACTGTAAAGAATAATCAAGCTAACAGAGTGCCACAATACACGTTATAGTCCTGTTATAAGAATGCAAC
The DNA here is from genome assembly GCF_964204655.1 of Triturus cristatus. NCBI lineage: Eukaryota > Metazoa > Chordata > Amphibia > Caudata > Salamandridae > Triturus > Triturus cristatus. The sequence goes on from NC_140592.1 coordinate 450,235,184, forward strand.
GTTCTGGAAATACGCTACAAGATAAATAAAGTTTAAATTTGCTACAGCAAGACCTGGGCTGCAAGCCACCTAAGTCAAGCTTTCTGTTTAGATTGCTAGTATAGTGTCCAACTGACCTCCACTGGTATTTCCTGCCTGTAGGTGTGTTTATTAGCACAACTGAGGGGCACAAACAGGATCTTTAAATTAAATCCTTCGTTTGCTGCTATGTCCACATTGAAATTAGGTGCCTTTCCATTTTCCAATGTCTTCTTGCTGTTTTCAACTTGCAATACTTAGAAAGCCGACCCATGTTGAAAACATTACGCATCATCTTTGTACAAATAATGGTATTTCCCCGAGAATACCAGTTGAATGTATATGTGCTATTGATGCATCTCCAAGGCTGTCTCCAGTAGAGTATGTTTCTGTTCCACTATATCTTAGACAGCTAGGGAGTGTTTTCAATGACCCTCTTTTCATTGCTGCGGAGTAGGTTGTGAAGCCTTAAAGATGTATTTGACCTTGTTATAATTTCTTCTTCGTCATGTTTGCCACTGACAAAGAGGGTGGCAAGAGTCTGACCCATTAAAGCATGATTGTTTATAGAGGTCAAATTCCGTAGTTAATACAAAATTTAAGATTCCAATATAAGTTTCCATCCTCGAGACGACTTTGCATTGCCCTTCAGTCAGCACTCACAGAAAGCAAAGATTGGCCTATTAGGATCATTTACTGTTGTCGTGCTTAAGACTGCCAGGACAGCGCAATTTCCACTGTGCCTTGTGCCAAATGGCTAAAAGCAATCACCTTCAGTCTGATTCGTCAACAGTTGATCAATCACGCCTCCCAGCTCCCTTAAACATAAGGAGGGCCAGCCATCGACCACCTTCCCCCAAAACCAAAACTCACATAAAGCCTTAGTTAAGCCTGGTATATGTATGAGAACAGACCCTAACCTCTTGGGATTGGTTGTGTCAGCAAGAGAAGTAGGCTTCCAAACTAGGCCCCAGATTGCCGTTGCATAAGTCTACTTTAAAGCACACTGAACCGCCACTGATTATTCCATAGATGGGGACAGGAATGAACTGGCAGGCAACTGTGTTGTGCCCAGAGCTCACTGGAGTCTGATATATTGCAGCCCATCTTGTACCACTCCCTGGCAACTGGAATTGTGATAAAACAGATTCAGTATTACATTATCAACAGAATTGTTTATCTGGAAGCCCAAATCAACAGGATCTCCTTGCGGGACATGGTGGGCACCAAGGGGAAGAATTCACTTTCTATAGCAGAGGAAAAATTGTTGGATCGCTCAGGAAACAGAGAATTCTGAAGGTGGGTGTGAGGACTTGTCATTGTTAGGGGGTCTTCTTCTAAAGAGTGTAGAAAGCCTAGATATCATTCAATTCAGTAGAGAGCGTCGCCTGCAAGATGGCGGACTAGATGTGTTTGAGCGGAGCTCCAGCCAGGCCCCACAATAGCCTGCATTAATCCTGTGCCCCTAAATCCCACCGGCCCCTGCCACTGCTGACAGCACACCGCAGATGCACCGGGCATCGATTGGGCTAGAGCACAAATGAGCGGCTGAACGTTGGAAGGGATCACTTTCCTGGAGTAGAAGAGTGCTCCAAGGACAATATGGCAGTAGTCTAAACAGAAAGTCGAGTGGAGGTGCTGCTCACCTGTGACTGAGCAAAACCAAAGGGGATGATGGACAGAGTGTTGAACATTGCAATCACTCACCCACAGTCAACTGATCTGGGTTTAATCCATCATCATTCTTTAGCTCACTCCGCCACCCCAGTTCAGACATGGCCATATGCAAATCAGTCTGACCCTATGCCTCATGGGAATAGTCCAGCCTGAACTGCCAAGTCATGTCTTCCCTGGACCGGAAACAAGAATCCTGGGACTGGTTTCTGGCTAATCGGCCGTCATCAGCCAGGCTAGCTTGAATCCAGTGGCAAAGTGAGCAAGGGACCCATGTCTGGGCATACCCTGCCAACTTAGGGCAAACAAAGCCAAATCAAAGGGGATGATGGACGGAGTGTTGAACATTGCAAGCACTCACCCCCAGTCAACTGATCTAGGTTTAATCCATCATCATTCTTTAGCTTCCTCCGCCACCTCAGTTCAGACTGCACGGCGGGGCTGGGAAGATCGGACTCAGCGCTACACCAACCTTGTGTGCTGCCAGGCCACCGGCGCCTCTATCCTTTTTTTCCCTGGTTGAGGAGAATTGGTCTGCAGCGTGAAGACCTGGTGCAGCAGAGGCGAACATTCCTGAGGCCTCCGACCACCGGAGCTGCATGGAGGCTGGGTTCGGGATCTATAACGGTGAGTGCTGGCAGGGACATGCCACTCACTCAGACTCTGCACTGCTGCAGGCTGGGCCCCTGGGGGATGGAGCAACAGCTGTAGCGCAGCTCTTCCCCCAACGAAGACTTGAATGGGGCTCCGCTGCCAAGATGGCGGACGCCCACGCTTGGGACGCAAAGTGAACATTTCCAGTTTGGAGTGACTGCATTCTTGACCCGGGGCACCTTGTGTGGTGGGACGCCAATCAAGAGCTGCTTGCCTGCTGAGGGCCTGCTCCTCCCCCGTCAGAGTGACCTTGAGTGCGGCCTGCCGCATGTGGTTGCGGCACCTTGACATTGGGAACTCCTCAGAGGCTGAAGTGGAGGCCCTGCCCCATTGCCTTGGCCCTGAGGGAACTGTGCTGGTCGAGAAAGCCTGGGGTCGAGTACTGGAGATGGGAGGCGGTGGTGAGACTAAGCAGACCCATAGGGAATGCTGCAGTGACTGTTGGGCGGCCTTCCTTGGGATGCAGTGAGGTGTGTATAATACAGCAAATGCTCTAAATTTGCAGTCGTCAATGAGGCATGCCTCCTTCTTGAGCTGTAGTCCCTATTGCCAGAGGATGTGGAGGCTGGGGGGCCCCCTATGTTGAGACACACCTGAAGTATTGCTGCTCCTATTGCCTGAGGGGGGAGTTTCAACACCGTAGACATTTTTGGAGTCTTGAACTGAGCAGCAGCATGAGGTGCAGTGGTTTTGGACAGCAAGAACACCACGGTGAAAGATAAGAGGGTGAAATCAACCAACATAATAGTTAACTATACGCATGCACTCCTGATGACAGAAAAAGCGGGAGAGAGACAGGCGAAGTCCTCAATGGCCCAAACCACAGACTACCCTGATAAGGACCCGAAGCCGTCAGATTTGGTGGAGGCCATCAAGGGTTCAAAATTGGAACTGGCCATGAAAATAGATTTAGTGGCCATTAATATGAACTTGCTCAGGGCTGATCACCTCAAGGTGGCAGACTAAGTAACTACAACAGAGAGATCCAGGTGGAGGACCGGCAGAGAATAGCGGTTACTCTCCGAAAGACAGTGTCGTCATTGTTGAAATTATCGGTGCACTTAGAGGACCGGATTGAGGACTCCGGAGGAAGATCCAAGAGGAACAATCTACGGTTAGTGGGTTTTCCGAAGAAGGCAGAGGGTCAGTCCACGGAACGGTTTATAGAGGAGTGGCTTGGTAAAATTATGCACCCACAGAAGTTTTCCAAATTCTTCACGGTTCAACTGGCACATATAGCCTTGGTGCAGGTGCTGATTGGGTGCCCCACCGCGTGCCATTATAGCCCGCCTATTCAATTTCCAGAACCCGGTTAAATCTTGCAGCAAGTGCGAGAGGCAAACCGAAGTTTGAGGGGCATTCAATATATTTCTATCCGGCCTACACCCAGAAGGTCCAAAACCAGCACAAAACGTTCATAGCCATGTAAAAGAGACTGCACAACCTCAACTTGCACTCCAGCCTGCTACTCCCGGCAAAGCTCCGGGTGGTGCATGGCAGGAAGATACACTTCTTTTTCACAGCAGATGAGGCCAGTGACTGGGTGGGTACACTGCCAGGAGAAGTCTCCCAGAGATCGAGTGCTCTAAGGAGCCTTCCTTCACGGTGCACAGACAATCGGCCCGCATCAGGAAAAAAGCAGGTAGAAAAAGACGTTCAGACACCTCAAGCCTGCCAGGCCGCATTATGGTGTGCTTGGGTGGTATCTTTAGAGACACCAAGGTCATACCATATTCCCAAGACTCCTGAGTCTGCCATGGACAGCATGGATAGGTACCCGGCCTGACTTTGGTGTGGAGCATGGTGGGTGAAGTCACATAGTTGCGACCTAGAGAGCGACTTTATATGCTACAGAAGTACCTGTAGGCCTGTGATTCTGTGCATCTACAAAGGAACTAACTGTTGGAGGCACTTGCTCCAGGACAATAATGGCATTCTACCCTAGTACAGGGACTGTCGCTTGGAATGACCATAATCTCCGATGGTCATTTGGACAGGTGATTCTCACATCTTCTCCCTTTCTTAATTTCTTTTCACTTTGCCTTGTGGAGGGGCAAATAAGGGACAGCATAACGGATACCTGAATAATTGCCTGCTGGATATTGTAGTGGGGGTTGTAGCGACTAAGGGACGAGATGGCTATGTAGGGACATTGTCTCTCGGCTGCCTCAGGGTACTGATCTCTAGCGAAGTGATTAGTTGTTTATTTCTTGTATTCTTGGTTGGATATGTATACAGAACACTGAGAATGGGTCAGGAACCACATTTTATGCATTGCCTAGTAGTGGACAGGGAGAGTTTGAGTTACTGCCCATAGGGTGGGAGGTGTTGGGGGAGAGATGATATTTCATTCTTTATACAGTTAAAAGGGATGGTTGGCTCCCCACATGAATTGATGTCATTGTATGTGGTGTGAACAGGTTTGTTAAAATTAAGTGTTTCGTGCTCACCTCGATGGGGTATATATGAAGTGGGGAGGTGGACCAGAGTACTGTGAGACGGCCTTTCTGGCGGGTACAGACATCCCTAAGTTGGGTGCAGAGGAGCAGGCAACTCTTGATGAAGTTATAACGAAAGAGGAAGTCCTCACACCACTACGGCAGCAGAAACCTGCAAAAATGCTGGGTGGCCATGGCCTACTGGCTGAATTTTACCACAAATATGCTGATATGGTGGTGAATAAGCCCCTGGAGGTATATCAGGAGGCACTCGGTGCAGGTATCTTCCTGACACCATGCATGTGTGAAGCCTTCATAGTTTTAGTACGGAAACCGGGCAAGGATCCGGTGGAGGTGGATTACAGGCTACTCTCAATGCTGAATGTAGATGTAAAAATACTGAGTGGGATTTTGGCAGCCCAGGAGCTCCCATACTTGCCAACGCTGATGCAGGAAGATCAGTGCAGCTTCATTCCGGAGAGAGGTTCCATGTATAACCTGTGCAGACTATTTCATGTTATTAATTTTCACGAGGGGTCATATGCGTTGGCATTCCTCGATGTTGAACACAAGTTTGATTCTGTTACATGGGAATACCATTAGCGCATACTGGAGAAGGTGGGTCTCAGATCAAAGTAAATATCGTGGGTTAAATTGCTTTACACAAAGCAGACTGCTAGGATTCGAATGGGCGATCTTGTGTCCATGAGATTCCAACTGAGTTGTGGTACCAGGCAGGGCTGGCCTCTGTCACCCCTGTAGTTCACACCGGCAATGGAACTATTGGCTGCGCTGTTGCATCGCAGGCTTGAACCCTGGGGGATCACGGTGGATGACTCTATCCATATGGTTTCTCTTTATACAGATGACGTCCTTGTGTACCTGTGAAACCCGGAGGACTCTGTGCCAGTGCTTCTGCGCACTTTGGAAGATTTTGGTGAGGCGTGGGGGCTGCGGGTGAACCCTCACCAATTTCAGTTGTTGCTGCTGGGTGAACTGTCTGCAATGAACTCTGAGATGTTGCCACTGGTGGGACTGCCTTGGGATGAAGAAGGGATACGGTATTTGCGAATTCGGATTACCTATGGGAAGCAACCATTCCTGGATCTTAACATAGGCAGACTACTGGAGGGCCTACGTGCGTCAATACATTTTTGGAGAGAACGCCCTCCCTCGCTAATGGGAAGGGCTTCACTAGTCAAGATGGTGGTGCTGCTGTGCTTGGTGGTGTTTATATATTCTGCAGGGCACTATGTATTAAATCACTGGGAGATCCTTCAAAGAGTTGGCCAGTTTGATCATAGACCTCCTATGGACCACTAAAAGGAAACAGATAGGTCTTGACATGTTGAAGCAGACATGGGAACTGGGAGGGATTGAACTCTCCAGCTTGGAACTCTGTTACTTTGCGGCCCATCTTCAATATGTGACACCACCCTTCCAGAGCTGCTCATGAGTGATAGATGGGTACTGGCAACTATGCTGTCCCTAATCAGGCAAGTGAGCCGGATATGGGGAATGGACTGTCACAAGGGTGCTCCAGCGCACGCCTATTGCACGGGATATGCCGATCTGGGCATGGAAACAGTTTGCGGCCATACCAGAGGTGATGTCTGTGCAGAGGTGGCGGGACAGAGGTTGCGACATACTGGTTGATCTATATTGATGGGGTCAGTTTATTACCTGTGAAGATGCCGTGGATTCATTTGCGTTAGGGACGTGGCATTACTTACAGTATTCCAAGATATCGGCTACAGCCCGTGAGATTTGGCGATGTTTTCCCCGAAGAAGCACTAACCTCGCAAATGCTGACCAGTATATTAGAACTGTCCAGGGATTAATATTGCATTTATACTGTGCACTCCGAGAAGATCAGCCGAAAATAATACCTCAGACGAATGAAAAATGTGAAGAGATGCTGGGTGAGGTCCTCACTACACAAGAGTGGGAAAATGTCCATATGCGGTGCTCACTATAGGTTCTAATGCACGCCTTAAGCTGATACACTATAACTACAGACACCAAGAGTATCTCTCGTCCAAGACCCAACACAACATCTACCCTACACGGTCCGATAGATGCCATCGCTGCAGTGCCCCTGATGCAGGTTTCAAGCACATGGTGAAGAGCTGCCCCCTAATAGTGTCTTACTGGGGAGATGTCTTGTGAATTTTAAATGGAACAAAAAGATGGGAAATTCCATATGACCCACAGGCGATACTACTAGGACTGATTCCGGCCCCGTCGAAAAAGAAGCTTAGTTGAAAGTTTTTGATGTTGGGCTTAGTTCTGGCCCAATGACTGATCACCATCAAATGGATGGAAGCACACCGCCCCAAAATATACTGACTAGTTTCATGATATGTCGAGTCGGCAGTAGTGGAAGAAGTCAGAATGAAACATGTGAGGCTCAATGAGCAAATGGACGATGATTTGGCAGCATTGGGGCAGATGTTAGTAGACCTTCAGGATGATGTTCCAGCCGAAAATGGAACTGGTAGAGATCCATTGGGGGCAAACACATGGGGTTTGTAGGATGACTGGTCAAAGAAGTAAGGAAGCAATGCTGTTGGCTCCAGTACGAACGTCAGTCCACAGTCAAAGAACACTGAGGTAGCAGGTGCGGAACTCCAATGCGGGGAGAGACAGCTATACCACATACTTACTGATATAGTGACTAGCAGCAGTAAGAATGTTTATTGCATCCTCAAGTGAGAAGCTGGAGGGGTGGGAAGTATATATTATATATATATATATATATATATATATATATATATATATACGTTCCCTTTTAATCTGATCCTGCACCTGTATATATGTCAAGATGTATCAGACCTTTATGTAGTATACAATACGTGTGAAAATCAATAAAAACTATATTTAAAAAAATAGAACATTCAATTTAGTATGTCGTCAAAGGTCCTGTGGCAGAGGAAGAGACTTCTGTCTGAATGATAAATGCCTGTGGGTGCAGGCACAAGGCATCCTGTCTGGGGACAGACATGAAAATTACCTGCTAGCAAGTATCTAGAGCTTGATTCTTTCTTTCAGAAGGAGACCGCGAAAACATGGAGAACTAAGATATGCCACAGACCCACATAAGTCTTCCAAACATGCACTTTATTAATTCATGAGGAACAGGTGTAGTGTTTTACATTATTTGTTGGTCGGTATCTAAGTATGAACCACAAATTAGAGGTATGAGGGCAGGAAAGGACTGATGTGTCTTGCCACTTAGCATACGGTGAGGTATGGAAACCAACTGTGCATATCATACATAAAGTCTTTTTATAGTGAACAGTAAAGTTAGCATTGCCAGCAGGCTGCTGGATGAGCATCATGTGACTCAAATAGTGTTTCCAAGAGGGTGCATGAAGATGCTTAACTTTATCATGCCCATGAAGAACACTGCTGTCTTTGAAGGACAAGGGAGCACTGCCATGTCATGAAGTCACATTTTATTGGCAAGTTGTTTTATAAATAGAACAGGTCCAACAACGTATATTCAGTGAATTCAGTCATAATCTATCGTCTCTGATATCAAGAAGCTGCACCTCTTCTATTTGTGTAATCCACAACACTGATGGTACAGTGTAAATGCTGTGCAGAGTATTGACACCTGACTGGGTGTGTAAATGGGAGAGAGATCAAAGGCAGCCAAATTTAAAAAACCTCGGCAGCAGGTTATTAATTAAGGTATCAATGGCTTTAAAAATGGGATTGTTGCAAATATCCCAGTCGAGGGGCCCGTTGGGCATTGCAGCGCCGGCACAAGGAAGAGCCGCACAATGATGAAGCATGACATCCCTCAGGGTGTGTGAGGGTCCTTGTTCCTAAAAGGAGCACTCCCCTCCATTGACCACTCTCCTGACCTAGATACCCACGCAGGAACAGCACACTCCTTGTTCTTATGGTTCATGTGGTCAACATGGTTCCTTAAGTCATAAAACGCCATGGTGAACCACAGTAAATGACAGTTTAAATCTGGATGTAACAGCCAGATTTGCTAAGGTATCAGTTTTTTTTATATATGGAGTGTAAAATGCTTTAAACTTTACTACAAGAAACAAACTACGAAATTCACAGAATGATCATGCTAAATAGGCTATAATAGTAAACTATTGTGAACAATTTCACTTAACAGAGCACAACCCAAGCAATCAAAATATTAATGACCAACTAGGTCAAACCTTACATCTAATGAATTACAAGATTTCTTTTTAACAATATGTACCTTATAAGAATCTGCTCTTCTGTTATACATGCCACAGGGATTAAAACGCAGTGTGCCGCACAGGGCTCCAATTCTGGATGGTCCACAGAATGGGTCTACCCTTTTTGAGTCTTCCAAAGTTACACAGAGTGTAAAAGGACAAAATTAAGAGCACATATTTCCCTCTGACAATCTAATGATATGGAATGCAGAAACTAGTCACAAGCATTTGCAATGCAATAGGTCTCACAGTTGTTAGAGTTTGAGCTATTGGCATTGTAAATGGGAATGCCTTTTATTCATGTGTTGGTTTTTAAAACATAAATAAAAGGCATTGTCATTTACAATGCCATTGGTGAAACTCTTGCAAATGCGAGAACTTTTGCATTGCAAATGCTTGTTTTTTATTACTAATGTATTTGTTTTATTGATGTATCATTTATAAGCTCTTTTTATGAGATCGAATAAAGAATTTTGAATTTAATATTGTTACTCATTAGATTTCCCTTGAGGTTGCCTCATGCAATCACCACTTAAACATTCGTTATATAATGAAGATAATTCTTTTCAATAAAGATTTATTTTTTCGCCTTATTGTTCAGATCAGGAAAAGAAGTTAAACAGAAAAAAACGATAGGTATTTGATACTAGTACCAGAATTATCACCTAGATTATTAGGTAATCTACAAGTGTAGTTAATTGGTAAGGAGCCCGCTCTATATTGGCAGGAACTCCTACAATAGGCGAGGTTAAGCTTAACCTGGAGCAGAGTGTATGTCTTAGAAACAAACGAAGGACTAGGCGTCCACACAATAAATACGGACACCTTTCTAGAAATAAATAAATGTAGTGTCAGAGTAGAACGCCACTAGTGTATTCTTGAGGACCGCATACCGACCCTCTGCAGGCAATCTTTTGGTTGTATTGTATTGTAATAAGGGTGCCTCTTGTAGATCGTCGCCAGTATTGTAATAACAGAGTACACGCAGTCTGATGTCTCTTTCATGTGTTTAATCTCAACACCCACCAAATATGCAGCGATGACCAAACGGCTTCAGATCCAACTGTCCCTTCAGTCCCTTCTCCCTCTGGCCCATGTCATCACATTCCAACCCAGAACCCAGGGCTTAAAGGAGAAGTTACAACATATTGTTTGTTCTGTCATTGGCATAGGAAGCCCAGACAGTGGACATAGTTAAGGGTTATGTGTCAGTCCTTTTGGCCGCCTCCTTTTGTTCACTTGATGAATCCTTTCTATATTTAAATCAACTGTTATGATGCATGTTCTCAAAGGCCCAACTCGCATGTTTCCCTCGAAGTCATTTGTGAAGTCAAAATATGACTTGAACGTAACGTTGACACTTGTGTACACACCGTTTGACCTGATGCACTGCTGCTCACTGCGCTACTGACGTTCAACCCCGTTTTCTTGTTTTCCATCACCTCTGCGTGCCGTGTGTGTGAGTTGCAGGTGCTCTAGGTGCAACCGCTCTATCCCACCTTCAGGGACAAATTAGCGCCGAGGACTCCAGTCCTTTGCCTAAAGTTGTACCACCTTGTCACGTCATCCCGATGATCCTGCCAACATGGGCCTGTGGGCTCTTTCCACCAGTGCCACTGGCACTGAGAAGGGGCGTGCTGACCTTGGACATCTGCCAAGCTACAGCCTGGGCATTGGTCTATGACGTGTTCATGAAACACTTCTGCCTTAACCACCAGGTCTGCACCTGGTCTGACAGAAGGACCACTTTGCACGCTAAGCCCTGGGAGATTTTGTAATCAGAGTTCCTCTTCAACCCTTTATCTTTGGAAGGTACTGCTATGGTGCATCTTTTACGAAGGTGAGAAATCTGCGGTTAGAATTGGCCATCAAAAGAAAGAGTTGCGTTATTTCCACGTTCTTTCTGGTTAACACTACCACCTTATTGTGCTGTGGAGGGGACTCGTGAGCATCTTACTACGGTTCCTTCCAAGTTACATTTTGGCAGACTGTCACCGGCGGTCTTTTCAAGGCGCTCTGTGTCTTTTGCTCGTGGAATGAGACAGACAAGAAAATGACGTCAGCATGCAGATGTGGTGCTTGTATGCAGACTGGAACAGTTATTGCGGAGCTGTATGGTGCCACCTACTGTTATGGGTGGGCATTGCTTACAAAATTTTCCGGATCCAGTCCAGCACAAGTAAAGGTGAATATACTTATGAAAGCACACTTGGCCCAGTCTGACACTTTAAAATATATAGAAGTACATGAACTAAAGGCACACTATCATAATATGTACAAGAAGCGCGAGCAAGACAGAGAGGCGGAGCGAGGCGCTTGGGAGAGCAGTCTACTCTTTTTTGAAGCACACACTCGTGCTTGTGGCGCGCCCCTGCGCATTCCCGCAAGGTGGATGCCGCCACAAGCACGAGTACGTGCTTCAAAAAAAGAGCAGAACGACGGCTAAAGGTCCTCCTATGCAGCGCTGCGTAGGCAAGACCTAAAAAGAAATCACATCAATATTCACAGCTTCAATTCTTAGCACTAACATATTGCAAATTCTTTGGAGGAAACCATACCAAGGCCTATTAAAGTAAAAATTCTTAGAATCAATAGTTCACGTACATTTTTTGTCTGGCATGTTGCAGTTTCCTTGTGGGTCATTTTGCCGCCGTAAAGGGAGTGTGCAAGTTGGATATGTACTGGTGAACAGGACATCATCTGCTACGGACTGGTCGTAGGAGTCCCCATTGGCATAACATGCATCTCTTCTTCCATTGCAAAGGCTCTCATCAGACAACGTCCTCTGCAGAGTTCTCTGCGGTAGCTAGAAAGAGAAAAAGTTTAACTTTTAATTTTCCATTAGTTCCTTCTCTGACAGAAATCTGATTCATAATGATGGAATATGCACCCACCTTTAATTTGTTTGACCCACTGGAAAATTAGGGGCAGTTAACCAAAATATTAAAAATAAATACTACTTGAAACTTTCCACTATGGTGGACGACATAGTACCTTTGATCTTCCTTCTTTAAAATTTAAAACCATCTCAATTTCAACCCTAAGCTTAAGACCTATCTCTCCTAACCCAGAGGAGATCACTCGGAGTAGACCTGTTTATTAGGGCAGCAAAAGAGTGGAATTGTCTACTGGATATGCGGACCCTGCAGCGCAAACCCTTTAGATGTCAATTTACAGTGCGCAATTCTAAAATGGGAAACATAATTGTCTGCAAAGGTGAGACATACCTCAAAATGTATAAGATGTTCAGAATTGAGTATATGTTTTATTAATGAAAAGCATTTTGTATTAGTTTGGACATGGTAAAGAAATGGGATGAGAAGTAAGCTTAGTGTGCATTACTAACAGTGGTTCCAATACATACACATTTCTGATAGAAATTCAACAAGAGTTTATAGAGGAAGACCTGAAAACCATTCTCCTTGCACATGTTTGTGTATTCTATTTTGGCATTAGCAAATACACACGCACATTTGCTCATGTGAAAACTCTAAAGAAAGTGAAGAGTCACAAGCTCAAACTTTTATATCCTTTATTTCCAGTGGAAAAATAAGTGCCTCCTTGGAGAAACTCCTTACTCTAATTTTCCACATTATTTATTTTGGATAGAGGGATCTTCCAAAGTGGAAAATGCTTTATGTCTGCCCATGTGAGAAGTATATTTCTGAACTTTTCCAGGCTGGGCATGGGTTGGAGAGGAGTTGGTGAATACCCATAAAGAAGGAGGATTGTGGGTGTGCACAAACTGACAGGGCGTTCCAGCCATGGAACTACCCCTTGCCATCGTCTTGCAGTTCCCAACAGTAGATATGCTCACATGCAAGTAAATCTTTTGAAGACTGTAAAACCACCTTTTGCACGTGTAGCCTACGCTTACGTGCATAAATAACTGTGCGAATCGGGGCCATAACAATCTGCCTTAGACAAGAACTTGCAGACTCCATCTAGAAGTGAAATGTCAACCAGTCCTTGATCTAGGACTTGTCATATGTTCACAATTATGGGTTCAAGGGATCTGAGGCACATTGAGATGAAGTGATTTGACAAAATGTGCCCAAGTTGAGAAAGTCAGACTGAGTAGTTTCACTGATTCTCAGTTGGTTACTGAGGCACTAGACCAAAAGCACCTTTAACAAAGGCCATTCATAGACAAAGCCTTTCAATATTCCAATATTTGAAAGACAAAGAACCCTGATTAGTTAAGCCTTTGGAATTATCAGAAATGTGGTACAATCAAAGCCTCTCTATAATCCAAACCCTGACATTACTACATAAGCCCTTACATAAGCGAAGAAGTTATTATCAGGGCACTGATATGAGAATGCTGCCATAATTGGTCACCTCTCTGCATGACATCAAATAGAAAAAGTGTATTTTCACACGTGATTAAGGCATTCTATCCACTGAACAAGTAGATATTTGATAACATTCCATGCCCCTGAGACAGCTTGGCCTGTAGAGTGAAAAATGTAATTCTCCATCATAACACGTTTAGAGCAACTGTGGCCAAACACTTAATTACTACACCATACCCAAACTTTGAACAAGTACTGGACTTTAAAAAATAAGTATAACTCATGTAAATGACATACTTTGCTTATTTTACTAATGGATTCCAGTTTAAATCTAGTCTAAATGCTCAGCCAGTATGTTGAGTAGTTGCAGCAGGGAAAGCAGGAGTAGACCCAGTGAGGGATACTCAAAAGATCTGAAGAGCAATCAGATGCAGAGAGCTGCTGCGGGGAAATATTGCAGTCTTTTAAAGAAGGCAACTGCAGAAATAATCCAATCACCAGGAAAGTATAGGAAATAAACATTAATTTCCTACCATCCTCAAAGCAAGACACAAACAAGTCTGAAGACATCAAAACACATTTAAAAGTCTGCTTTCTAGCAGTTTCATTGAAGTGAGATATTTATTTAGGGTTTTTATAAAGCGCATCAATCATCCTCTAGGTATATCATGGCGCTAATACGATATACCATCATTTGTAGAGGCATTAGGTGGCACAGAATCCACATCCCTATGTTCTAAACAGTCATGTTATTAGCTTCTTCCTGAAACCTAAATGATCTTCATTAAGACGCAGATCCAAAGGTAGCCTATTCCACTGAGCAGCTGCTAAATTAGAAAAAGAGCGGCCTCTGGCTCTAACTTTTTGCATCTACTTTGATTTGGCCAATGCAAGATTGCAAGGTCTTAGCTTACGTGTTGGAGTGTAGAATTCCAATCTGGTTTGTAGAGTTTCTGGATCATCTTATGCAGTGCTTTGTGTGTGTGGCAAAGTAATTTGAAATTTGCTCTTTCACGCTTCGGCAACCAATGTAGCATCGTTAGACAAGCAGATGCAGAGCTGTATCTGCCTTTATTACATATTAATTTGGCTGCTGCATACTTGAAGTTGGGTAGATGGTCTGCTATGCCAACATACAAAGCATTTCCATGATCCAGCCTACTTGTTATAAGAGCCAAGACTATCTACAGCTAATAATGGGCCTTAAGAGGGGAGGAGCCTAGCGCGCATCCAAGATGGTCGCGTGAGCACAGGGCTCCCCGGACCCTCGCTGCTCCTCGGAATTTATCCTGACTCTATCCTGACTTGGTTGATGGAATCTGGGAGACGAATGCTGGTTGAACACTAAACTCCTTTCGGAAATCAAATCGGACCTGGCAATCCGGAGTTATGGTGGTTTGAACTTCTGAGGCCCACCCGACGGCTGTGCCCGATGCGAGGGTGATCTGTGGAGCCGGGGCGTAGTTGAACAACAACGGCAGCGGGGCTGTGCCAGTGGCCGTCACATCACTTTCGGTTTCACTTTTGGTCTTTGAGGGGCTGGACTGTGGACTTGCTTGGTGCGACTGGGCTTTCATTGTGCCTTCGCTTGATGCCGGTGGCTTCGTCTGCTGCCAGTGTGCTCATTGACGGTGGTCCCTTCGCTCCGCCATATTGCGGCCTGTGGTGCGACACGCGTCTGCCTGGCCTGTGCCACCTCGACGCTTCCTCGGTGGTCCCCTTCGGCGATCGAGGTTCTCATGGGAGGCAAGGGAGACCCCGAGAGGCGTAAGACCAAAGCATCCCTACGTGGGGGACCGGTCCAGACGAACAACATGGACCGCTACACTCAGGGTAAAGGATCCCCCGGGACGGCCAATGTCCCCCCGGAGGACACCAGTGGTGGCCCGTCCGTTTCTCCGGATCTGTCCCTGCAGGACATCATGGGCGCCATTAAGGGCATCAGAGAGACCATCGCTACGCAGTACGAGGCCTTGGCCCGTAAAATCGACACGGTGGCCATTGACATTACGCTAATCCGGGCGGATCTCTCTAAGACCAACGAGAGGGTTCAATCGCTGGATGTGCGGACGTCCTCCCTTGGTACGGACGTGTCGGACCTGCAGGCCACTCTCGGCGATCTCAAGTCGGCCAATGATCTGATGGCCCGGCGGCTGGAAGACTTCGAGGGACGGGCCCGCCGCAATAACATCCGCGTCATAGGCGTTCCGGAGACCTCCGATAACCGCCCGGTTGATCTCCTGGTCGAGGAGCTCATCCTCGAACATCTTGCTCCCGCTGGCCTGAGTAAGTTTTTCGCTGTGGAGCGGGCCCATCGAGTCCCAGGTGGCCGGCCGCGACCGGGTGCCCCCCGAGGCCTATCGTTGCGAGACTTTTCCATTACAGAGACCGAGACGCGATTCTGCAGGCCTCACGGGTCCATGGCCCGGTCCGACATGAGAACTCGTCCATTAACTTTTTTCCGGACTTCACCCAACTTGTCCAGAAACAGCGGATGGGCTTCCAGGGGGTGAAGCGGCGTCTCCGGGACCTCGGTCTCAAGTACTCTATGCTTTATCCTGCAAGGCTCCGAGTGGAACATGAAGATCGGACTACCTTTTTTGACTCTCCTGCGACTGTGAGTGACTGGCTGGATTCGCTGCCGGACCGGGGTGACCGGACTGGGCCCTCTGCCGGTACCGAGGGTGGCGGGTCTCCTTTGGAGTGACTTATGGTCCCGGACTCTGCCATGTTGTACTGTTCGGCTGGGTTCTACTTCTTTTGTGCATTTTGTTTCACTATGTTGTGTGTGGGGAGCGGGCGGGGACGGGTCCCTTCCCTCCTCCGGGGTCTTTTCGTAGAATGGGGTTTGTAGGGCGACAGGCACACTGCAAGTTGGGGTGGTTTTTTGGACCGCAGGGGTGCAGGGTGGGGGGTGTTGGAGTTGGGGGGGGGGGTTGGTGGGTGGGTGGGGTTGTTTGGATTTGTGTTTTTTGTTTTCAAGGCGAAGTATTGGCTATGGTTCATCCTTGGGTGTTGAGCTCTTTGCTAGGGGGCCCTTGATCTACTGGAGGGGATGGGGGGGACGGGTTGAGATTGATGTCTTGGAACGTCAATGGATTGGGGGACCGTATCAAACGGGGTGTTGTGCTGCAATATCTGCGTCGTCTGACTCCTGATGTGGTGTTCTTACAGGAGACGCATCTGGTTGGCAATGTTTGTCGGGCTATGAACAGGGGGGGATATCGACTTGTGGCCCACTCTGGTTTCACCACTGGTTCGAGAGGGGTGAGCATTCTCTTGCGAGCTTCACTTCCGTTGGAGATCACCAGGGTGGTCCCAGACGATAGAGGGCGCTATGTGGCTCTGACTGGGAGGGGCAGTCCCTTTCCTTGATCTCGGTCTATGTTCCCCCGGGCCTCCAGAACTCCACCTTTTCAGACTTGGGTCGTATGTTGCTTGGGCTTCCTGACAGTCTTTTGCTTATGGGTGGGGACTTTAATTCGGTTGTCTCGGGTGACCTGGACCGTCATCCGCCCAGGGCCCTCCCTGCTGCCCAGGCGTGGCTGGGCGGGCTCCTGGAGACCTTCGGTCTGGTGGACTGTTGGAGGTTAATGCATCCGACAAAGTGTCAGTACACCTTTCACTCTGGGGCCCATGGGAGTCTCTCCAGACTGGATTATTTCCTTATGCCCGCGGCCCAGGCTACTCGGATTCGAGAGGTCAAACACCTGGCCAGGGGTATTTCTGATCATTCCCCACTGTGGTTGCTTTTTGACACCGGGTCGCGATCGTTTTAACCCTTGGTACCTGCGAGACCCCAAGATCCGTGATAGCCTGATTAAGTCGATTGATCAATATTTTTCTGAGAATGAGGGGTCGGTGTTGTCCTCGGTGTCCCTGTGGGAAGCTTTCAAAGCAGTGCTCCGCGGGCATGCCCTGTCCCAGATAGTGGAGGCCAAGAGGGTTAAGAGAGAGGCGGTTGTGACGCTGGAGACTGAAATATCGGGGCTGGAGGCAGCCTTGGAGGCGGGTGTCACCCCGGAGGGGCTGCATGCCCTCAGCCTGAAGCAGTTTGAATATAAGTCTCTCGTCACTGATGCTGCCAAGACTATGTATAGGGAGCAGCAGGGTAGGTTGTATGACGCCGGAGACAAGGCGGGTAAGCTGATTGCCTGGTTGGACAAGAAGGAGAGAGTGAATCGTGTGGTCCCGGAGCTTCGGGTGTCGGATGGAGTGTGTGTGACTGAGCCTGGTGAGATTGTTGAGTGTTTTGCTGACCACCTCCGTGCAGTGTACTCCCCGGTGTCTGATAGAGATGAGGACGACTCTAGTCTTCTGCTTCGGGATATTGCCCTGCCCGGCTTATCCGTCGAGGACCGCGAGCTGATGGATGCCCCTTTGTCTGTCGAAGAGATAGCTACTGCGATTCGCTCCCTCCGCTCGGGCAAGGCTATGGACCCCAACGGTCTGCCGATTGAACTATATAAGTTGCGCCCGGATAAAATCGCGCCTTTCCTCCGTCACATGTTTCAGGAATCGCTCGAGAGGGGTTCCCTGCCTGACGACCAGCGTCTGGCTACTATAGTGGTGATTCCCAAGGAGGGTAAGCCACGTGACCGCTGTGCCTCCTATAGGCCTATTTCCCTGCTAAATGCCGAACCCAAAATCCTTGCTAAGGTCCTCGCCAATCGCTTGCTGAGCTGTATATGTGACTTGATACATCCGGATCAATGTGGCTTCATCCCACATCGTAATACCGCTCTCAACTTACGGCGTCTGCACGGCGTCCTCGCTAGGGCTGAGTACTTCGCTGAACCGGCCATATTGGTTTCCCTAGACGCCACGATGGTCTTTGATACCATTGAATGGCCATTTCTTTGGGCCGTCTTGGCGAAGTTTGGTTTTGGGGAGGGGTTCCTTAGCTGGGTGAAGCTCCTTTATGCTGGACCAATGGCTCAGGTGGTTGTCAATGGGCGGGTTTCTCGGCCTTTCGCTCTCGGGAGGGGAACTAGGCAGGGGTGTCCGTTGTCCCCGCTGCTCTTTGCTCTCGCCCTGGAACCGCTCGCTGCCTGGCTCCGTTGGGAGCCCTCGATTAGAGGGCTCCGGTGGGCCCCGGGCTTCGAGGATCGGGTTTCATTGTACGCGGATGATATTCTCTTGTATCTCACCTCACCGCGGAAGTCGCTCAATGTTCTCTTTGATGTCCTTACTTCCTTCGGGAAAAACTCGGGTCTGATAATCAACTGGTCCAAATCTTGTGTGTATCCTATCTCTGGTGGTCTTCCTCTCTTGCCGCCTCGGCTTCCGCTTCAAATATCTCAGTCCGGCTTTAAATACCTGGGGGTGTACGTTTCGTTGGATCCGGCGGTCCGCTATGAGCAGAATCTCCTGTCTCCACTCCGGCGTTTGAGGGCAGATACGGCTCGGTGGTGTAAGCTGCCCTTGTCTCCGCTTGGTCGCGCGGCGCTGTTTAAAATGATGTCCCTTCCCAGATTCCTTTATGCACTCCAGAACTCCTTCGATGTCATTCCTGCGGCCTACTTTAGGGAGGTGGAGAGTTTGCAGAGGAGACTGGTTTGGGACGGGCGATCGCGTATCGCTTTGGCCAAGCTGACTCTTTCCTGGTATGACGGGGGCATCGCGCTTCCTGATATTAGACGGTACTATTGGGCCTCCCAGCTGTCTGCCATTAATCATGCTACGTACGCTCCTGGTTCGAACCCGGCATATGAGATGGATAAATTCCTGCTCCCCGGCGGTAACTATAACAGAGCGCTTTACTCGCGGTCTGCTGGTAGGGCCCTTACGGGCCCTACCAGGATTGCGGTCCGTGTATGGAAGGCGGCTAACGTAGCGATGGGCTGGAGTGAGCGTTTAACGTGCGCCACTCCTCTATTCGACTCAGACCGCTTGGGAAGCCTCTGGACAACGAAAGGCTTCGAGCGCTGGGATACGATCGGCATCAGCAGAGTGGGGGACCTGTGGGTTAAAGGTGCGGTTAAATCCTTCGCGGCGCTTCAGCGCGAGTATGAGCTTAGTGACAGAGAGTTCTTCCGTTATGCACAGGTTCGGCACGACCTGCTTTCGGTCTTTGGGGAGGGGACCACGGTCCCTTCTTCTTCGCCTCTCGAGGACCGCATACTCGATGGTCACGTTCCCGACAGTACTATCTCCCTGATTTACAAAAAACTGATAAACAATCGGGCTGACCTCTTGGTGCGTCTTCGGGAGGCATGGACGGGAGATGGGGTGGAACTGGACGATGAGGACTGGCAGACTGCACTGTCATCCCCTAAGGAGGTGGCCATCCCGGCCCGTCTCCGCCTGGTCCAGCTTAAGATTCTCCATCGTGTATATGTGACGGGCCCCCGCCTGGTCTCGATGGGGTTTTCAGACGACGGACTCTGTAAGCGTGGCTGCGGGCTCAGTGCTACCTTTATCCATATCCTATGGGAATGCCGCGAGGTGGCGGAATACTGGCGCCGGGTGCATGATATTATGAGACGAGTCACCGGGGTCGCTCTGCTGCCGGAGGTGTGTCGTTGTGTGCTGACTGTATGGGAGCCCAATGACTGCAATGCGGCTCAGGCTCGGTGGGCGGCCTTGGGGTACATGATTGCAAAGAGAGATATTGCACAGCTTTGGGGTTCCCAGCGGCCTCCCACTGTGTCCGTCTGGAAGGAGAACATGGGCTGGTGCATGTTCAGGGAGAAAACGGTGTATGTGGCTCGTGGTAAACCGGGGGCTTGGGGTAGAATTTGGGGGCAGTGGAACGCGTATCGTGGGTCTATCTGTGCTCCCCCTTTGGTGGATACGTCTGGGGTTGCCTCGTCCCCCTGATCCTTGAGGGTTCCTTGTGTATCTCGTACTTTGGAGTACAGATTTGGTTCTCTCGTGGGCCCCCCTCCCTCTCAGGTCATCCTTTTTTGACCGCCCTCGGGTGGTTGGGTGTTGACTCCCCCGGCTGGTGTTCGCCGCCCTCCATAAGTCGTTTCGCCTTGTTTGTTGTATTTTTGTATTTTTCTTTTTTGTTGTTGTTATTTATAAATGACCCATTCACATCAAAGAACTAAGACACACTGGGAAAATATCTCTTTGTAAGTCCTCGTTCATTGCTAAAGTACCTCATTCCACATAGTGCAATCAGTGTACTGTGCTAGACCATAACTTACCATAATATCCCTTTCCTGCTCTGAAGACATGTTGTCCATAATAATTAGTTTCTTGAGATCATCTTCAATGGTTGATTTGTGGTTTCTCCGGGGCGATCTCAGGTCGCGGAGAGATGCCCTCAGCCTGGGCTGACCAAAAACATTCTTTGTTGTTGTATCAACTTGCCTACAATAAATTAAGACAATGTTACTGAAAGATCTACTGTCCACTAGTAGGAAGATTCAATCCAATACGTTTATTAATTATATATAAGATCAAGTACAAGTTTAAGTATGGTCCAATATCAAAATTCCCACCAATAGAACAGATGTCGACTTTAGCTCAGCTGCTCTTCTACTGAGCTCATCATGCAATCCTCACTCTCTTGGAAAACTCATACCACAAATGCCATTATTCAGTCAAGCTACTCAACTATGGTCCGCTCAAACATTAATTACTTCAGAAATTAACACTGCATTCCTCTTTGTGAACAACAAGAACCAGCCCCAACATCTGGAACAATATGACATCAAGGCCAGTGCAGAGACAGTATACAAATTCAGGACTGACAGAAGAACAAACATCACAGTCCAATACTGCCAAGTCACAAGCACTACACATAATGATATCAAAACAGAGTTCAGGAAAATACTTATTAAAACTATATTCAAATCAAATACAAAAATAGACAAAGGTGTCTGGAAACAGATTGGTTTTCAGGTTTAGAGTGCCAGTTTGTGGCATTAGGCCGGCTAACTGTACCAACAGCTGTTTTGGGTCCATATTGTGATGCTATTACACAACATGGACCCAAAACACTTTCATTTATTCACAAACTCTCCCTCTCCTTTTGCTCTCATCGACACTCTTAAACACCCTTTCATGCAATCTCATTCACTCCCACTCACACAAGCAAAGACAAAACAACATGTTTTTGTTTACTTACCTTGCTTCCTATGTTGAGAACTCAAAGGCTCTCTGGCAGAAAAAGAGCAAACATCCAGTACTGGACCTCAGAACCAGCAAGCCATGATTCCCAACAAGAAGCCATATAAAACAGCAGGGCTAGGCGTGAAAAGAGGAAGACACACACTAACCCCTGTCCTAGATGCTTGATAGGACAGGAAGCACAGTCTTAAAAGAAGCTAGGACAGTGCTGTGGATCCTGTGCCGCTGTTCTATGAGGCATTTCCTTGCTCTCAGGGATGTGCTGATGCGTATCCTGATAGTCCTATTTTGACAGATATACTGGGATGCCCAAGGCAGGCACAGTACATCAGCTAAGTAATAAGGATTGTGCTTTTGTGAGGGTATCCATAGTCGAACTACACCCATCACAGGCGCAATCCAGACAGCAACCTACAGAGTGCCCTCAACTACCTTTCACCTTCTGTCATCAGGAGCCTGAGCCTGAACTGTAGCTATGCAGCACTCCCTGGAGATGCAGAAGAGCTACTACTTCGCAAAAGATTCCTGGCGTCAGTCTGGCACCTGGAGGATATTCATAAAGGACAAGTTACTTACCTTCGGTAAAACTCTTTCTGAAAGAGATTCCATCTAACTGCAGATTTCTCACCTTTAGAATATTTCCCAGACATCAAACGGGATCTAAAAAATACTGAGCAATACCTCTGCACGCTAGTAGATGGTGCCTTGTGGCTGCGCAGTGATGTTGCTCTGCTCTGGAAATAACATGCAGGGTACATACAGACACCACTCCTGCGTGTCGACGTCAGTAGCTTTTGAGGCTGCCCACATCCCCCTGAGCAGTGTGCAGATTTCTAGATTTGGGATCTTATTAATTGATAGAGCCCAATTCACATAACTGGGAGGATCAGTGAAGAATTTGCTGTTAAATAGTCTCTACAGGAAAGAGTGTTACCGAAGGTAAGTATCTTGTTCTTCTAATAGAGATGTTTAACCGCATTTGCCTCACCTTTTGAACAGATACCAGAGAAGTACTTATTTGTAGGTGGGTGTGTGAATTGGGTCAAACCAGAGAGTCCTGTAGGACCAAGATGGTGAAATGCCCTTATTGGTGAATCTGGCGTTCCAGACAGTAGTGCTTAGAGAACGTATGGAGTGACACCCACTTAGCCACCTGGCAGATGTCCAGGGTAGGAACTTCGTGAGCCAAAGCAGTAGCAGCAGCTTTGGTCATGGTGTAATGAGATTGCTGCCCTTCTGGAGGTTGTTTTTTGGCCAATGCGTAGCAGATCGTGATGCAGAGTATGATCCAGCGAGAGATGGTCTTTTTCTGCACGGCTTGCCTTTTTGCGCTCCAGGGAACCCCACAAAAAAAGCCAATCGTCCACCCGGTGTTCTTTGGTACGATCGATGTAAAAGCTCAGCACTCTTTTGGAGTCTAAGTGATGGAGTCTCTCAACCTCCCTTAGAGGGGTGAATAGAACGCCGGCAGGGTGATGGTTTGACTGACGTGGAATGATGTCAAAACTTGCAGCAAGAAGAATGCTAGCCTCAACAGAGCCAGGTTATTGGGGAAGATCGTGGTGTAAGGCAGATGGATGAAGAGAGCCTGTAGCTTACTCACTCACCGCGCTGATGTTATGATGACAAGGAACACTGTCTTGAGGGCAAGAAGCAGCAGATGTTAGCAGTGAAGCAGCTCAAGAGGAGTGCATATCAAAAATGTGAGGACTACGTTAAGATCCCACTATGAAATGACAAAGGGAGAGGAAGGAAACAAGTGTTTAGGCCTTTCAAAAAACACATAACTGGTGACAATGAGGGTTGATCCTGCAAACGTAAACCGGCCAAGGGAGCAGGAAGGTACTATTGAACAGTGCCCACAGCTAAGACTTGCCAGGTGAGAGACCGGACAAACAGGAAATCGGATAACTAGGCCTGGAAGGGGTCAATGTGGCGTGTGGTGCACCAAACCACAAATTTGTCCCAACATCAGGCATATTTTACAGTTTTTGTTGAGGGACGCGTGGCAGCCAAGTTTGCATCAACCAACTCCAAAGGGAGGTCAAACTTGTTCAGGTGTCGCACTCAATCTCCGAGCATGAAGGTGGAGGGTGAGAAGGCCTAGGTGCAGAACTCTGCCCTGTTGGTGCGATAGCAGGTGCTCTCAGAGGGGCAGCCTGATCAGAGGACAGATGCTTAAGCCCAGGAGTTCGGGACACCTTACCCTCCCATGCCTAACCAGGCCACTAGGATGACTTGGGCCAGTGTATTCCTGAACTTCAGAACTCGGGGAAAAAGAGGTTTTGTGAGGAAGGTATACAGTAGTCCCGAGGTCTACTCTAGACGGAATGCATCTCCTAGCGATAAACACATTGGAAACTCCGATACGTAGAATTTTTGACATTGCATGTTTTTGGGGGTGGCGAAAGAGCCAAGGTTCACCTCATCTGCCGATGAGACTTATGTCACCTCCAGACATTGCTGCTCCTCTCCTTATTTTAAACCGCAATCTCATACTGTGTGGATGTCTATTTGCCTCTCTGGTCCCACACAATAAATACAGCGTGGACCCGACATCTATCGCAATAAACAAACAACGGACTCAACAGTGAAGTGAGGGTTAGCCATGTTTGTGCTCGAAAAATTGTAATGTATCTGATTATTCCAAAGTGGATACTTTTGTTAACATCGCATCTATTTATGTCATCTGTGCAGTCTCATGTTTACCCAGAAACACCAGCAGACAAAGTGCCACTTAAAACTCAATGTTGTGTACTGACACCTCAAGATGTTCGTTTTTGGGTGAGTTAATTTGCATATGCTATTTTTTCCATTTATTTTAATACAGTGCCTGTGAAGAAGGGACGGTGTCCCGAAATGCACTGGGCATCAGAAAATGGAACTAGCACAACAAGAACAGTTGGATTGTGATATATGTTAAAAAAAGTTTTTTATTGGCATGTACATGAAATGTATTGCATGTAGACTATGTTTTTTAAACATTTGTTGAACTTTAATTTTGAATGAAACAAGTTGATGGAAGAAAGATATAAAAAGCATTGGTGTACTTTGTGTATATGGTATGTTAAATACTTACGCTGTGTGCATACGCTTCAGGTAATCTTTTCTTGAAATTTGTACGGTAATGATAAGATTACCAGTTTTTTGTTTGCATACAGCACAATGTAGTTTTGCGTTTATAATGAAAACATCAAACTGCAAGTACTAAAATGCAGTAGAAAAACACACACTAGTCTTGGAAATAAGTCTGAAGTTTATAGGGTGAATGCAATGAATGTATTCATAAACCAGGAGACCACATAGAAGAGACCAGGTGGGGTCTCAGGGTCTAACAGGAGAGGAGTTGAATTGAGCTTAATCACTGGCGGTGGGGGGAACAAAGGAAGAGAAAAGTAAGTATCATCTGGTCCCTGTGTGTGAAACTTAGAAAATATGTACACATCAACACTAATGAACAACAGTTACAATTAACGGCAACCTGGTTGGTCAATCAGGAACACCCTACAGAATGCGTATACCCGTGGGTGTCTTGGCGCTTGCTGAGCCTGAGCATGCTGAGATTGGAGCCATTAGTTGCTGAACAGCCATGTTTAAATCTCCTTCCTGAATGAGTGCAGGGGGAAATGGCTCTAAGATGTGGAGGTAGAGTGTTCCAGATCCTGGCAGTGCTGGTGACAAAACACCTTCCTCCCCAGTTCCCTTTCTTGAATCTGGCAGTGGCAATAGTTCTGGCTGTAGCCGAATGCAGATGTTGGTTAGAAGTGCACCACTTAAGATTGTACCATAAGTATTCAGGTCCTGCCTGATGAGGGGCCTTGTGAGCTACACAAAGGGCCTTGAATTTAATTCGCTTGTTAACTGGGAGCCAGTGCAGCTCTCGAATTTATGAGGTGATCAAATAAACTTTTGAGAGATTTAAAATAATTCTGGCAGCTGCATTTTGACCAACTGGAGCCTTCTAATCAATTTTCCCTGTAGATTCATATACAGTTCATTGCAGTAGTCCAATTTTGAGAGGACTAATGCTGTAATCACGATTTTCCTGGTCTTGCAGGGAATGAAAGGGAGGATTTTCCTTATCATCCTAAGGGTATTAAAGGTGGACGGAACTACCTTAGATACTTCTGTTCCAAATTTGAGCTTATCATCAATAATGAAGCCTAAGTTTTTGGTTTTTGTCACATGTAAAGGTGGCAGACCTAGAATGGCAGACCACCAAGCTAGGTGCCACAGAGGGAGGAGGTTTCCGAACAGTATTACGTCGGTTTTACCAGAGTTGTTTTAAACAATGCTTACTTATCCATGAACCGATGACACCCAGGCAGTCATAGAGTCTTGATGGACCTGAAGAGTCTTTATCAACTGCTGTTACTACTAACTGGGGGTCATCAGCATTGAAGCTGTGGTTCAAGTTGAAGCTAATGATTAGGGATGCTAGTTCTGAGACATACATGTTAAACAAAGGAAGAGCCCTGTGGAACCCCGCACTGCAGTGTAAAAGGTAAGGAATCATATTGGATCAAGGTCAGAGTTTGTGTCCTCTCTGAGAGGAAGGACGAGAGGAGGGAAAGGGCCTTATATCAGACTCCTATGGCATTCAAGCGGTGGACCAGAAGCTTATGGTCCACTGTATCGAATGCAGCAGATAAGTCCAGCAAAATGAGGGCAGCTGAACCCCCATTGTCCAATGAGTTTGTTATTTCTTCTGTAGTTTTGATTAGGGCCGTTCCTGTGCTGTGATCTGCTCTAAAACCAAACTGACTGAGGTCTAACTGATGGTTATGAAGGACAAATGTTGTCAAATCTGAATTAATAATCCTTCCAGCAATTTTCGCTGCAAGAGGAAGCCTAGAGATGGCACGATAGTTGTTGGGGTCATCAAGATTGGGCTTTTTTATTAGAAGGAGAATAGAGGCTGAATGTAGAAAGTGTGGCTGTTCCACAGAAAAACACTGTGCTGCAATATTAAACAATAATCATGTATCTCAGGAAACAGACTAGCTAGAAAACTTATTAAACAATTATTTTTCATAGCTGTTAAAAATTCAGTTTAATCATGAAGTCAGATTTATTCTAAGTAGCACATAAAGGTATCTTAAAAAGTTACTTTGCATGCCTAAAGCCTCTGAAGGCCTTTCTGTAAGTATTCAACCGGCACCTGGCAGCTTGATTGTACTCTGTGGTGATGTGTGAAAAGCTTCCAGGAGCAAACAATAGGCTGACTTGAATGGGCAGAGATCACCCATCTCATACAACATGCAACACAGGCTGAGAAGATCATCTTTGACATTGAAGTGTCAAGTTCTGCTTGAATGTCACATCCGGACTAACAGGCCTACTGAGGTTTTTCATATGACACTTGAGGCACACGTCAAAGAGACCTCCCAGTAACAAGCAAATGTTAACTGATACTTGGGCAGATCCATTCTATTGTCCTGCCAACCAGTCAGGCCTCAATCACAGTGGGACTCTCTGACATTACAGTGTCACAGCCCTCCCTGTTTAACAGATCTGCTGGGTTTATACATAACATTTGGGGTGACACTTGAAAGGAGGGAAACAGAATGACATGTCACTTTGTGTCATTCCACTTCCTGGTTGCTGAAAGCTCAGCTCTGATTTTACCGGACATCTGTCTCTTGAGTTTGTTGGGGCACTCTCCACACATACCCTCAAGCCCTCAGAGACCACGTTTAGTGTAGCCAAATACTTTGGCCATCTTGAAAATTCCCACAGTGGGTAGGTTTAGTCCTGGAAACCTTTAACCCATTGGTTGGGGTGTCCCCAGCAATCATTCCAACTAACTAGCTTGTGCCAGACATAAAAGTGGCACCTCGAGTCACTCATTGCAGATCACACCTGGACCTGTGGAAAAACACAAGAGAACTGAAACAGCTGTCTGTGACCTGAGAAGAGCCCTGAATACTGGACCTACTCTCTCTCTTGTACCCAGTACAAAGAAGAGAACTCCAAGGGTCATAAGCTGACCTCCTGTTAGTGCTACAGTGACACAACAAGCTATAAGAGACCCTTTCTTGCAATTGCCCAGCTGGCTAGTGGCAACTTGACCTGGACTGAACCCTAGTGTGGCCTCTGCCTGACACCCTGCGAGTCTCTGAGTGGCTCCCCTGAGGTCCTGGGGTCTTTAAAAGTGTACTCATGCGGTTGATTGGGACTTAAACTCATTTGCCCAGGCCAAACGTGTTTGGTATATCTGACCAAGGCTTCATTGAAGTCAGCATTAAATTGCACATAGGTACTGCTCAACCACGACCACTGACTATCATTGTCACTTTGTGATGCTATTTTTACTTTCTTTACTCTCTTGTTCCCCTGACTGGATTTTTGCCATTTAGTTTATTACATTTTACTCTCTTTTTACTAATTCGTTTTGTGATTTTTATTGTTTAGCATTCCAACTCAATTACTGTTTTAGTAGTGCATAAATGCTTTACACATTGCATGTTAAGCCTGCCTACCCTGAGCTATAGATACCAGGGGATTGAGCTCAGGTTAATTTAGTGACAATGAGGATTCAACCTGACAAGGATTGTGATTATTACTTGAGGTGGATACTTACCTTTCTGAGTGTCTGCGCAGTTTGGAATGAGCCACCTGTGTGTTTGTGTTACAGTCCTCTTAAGCACCCCTATATATAATTTAGTCAAATTGAAGCTGAGCAGCCTTCACCCTTATGAAAGATACACTTTAATCTCAAAATGGATTAATTCGGGTTGGCTATGTATAACAATATGTCCAAAATTTAGCAAGATTGTCTTGTCCCACTCATTTACTCTTTTCCACCATATTATTTAGGTGCATGAATGTATGAGCTGGGCCAATGGCTCATTTGTCGACACAAATAGCATGGGGGGGAGGGGCATCTGTGCCTCCTTCCCCTACAAAAATGAAAGCTTCTAGTTTGTGTGCTGTTCACTCTTACTTTTGCTTTAGGACCATTATAGAGGAGTCCGACACATAATAGGAA
The DNA here is from genome assembly GCF_964204655.1 of Triturus cristatus. Taxonomy (NCBI): domain Eukaryota; kingdom Metazoa; phylum Chordata; class Amphibia; order Caudata; family Salamandridae; genus Triturus; species Triturus cristatus. The sequence goes on from NC_140592.1 coordinate 450,263,550, forward strand.
ATAAGGTCCAAAGTCCATCTTACTTAAGATTCAAAACAGAAAAAGCAGCTTTACTGAGTCCATGCTATGTAGGCATCAAATAACATCAAATGGATTCGCTCCTTGACCTTCACGGCAAGAGTCAAATTATTTAAAGTATCTGCAAGGTAATTCTGGAGTATCTATATGGCATGCATTTAGCTTAGTTGGGTTGGACTAAAATTGTTATTAGTAGTGTTTTTATACTAGCTGCTACTTTGAGAAAGACCTTTGTCTTAGCTTTTGAGAGATAGGTACACACGACAAATTCCTATCCTGGCTTTCCTTTTTGCAGATTAGAAGTGCAGTGAGCGATCTCCTCCCCGCAGGTAAGGTGCATTTTATTATGTGGTTCTGGGAAAATTTTCAGCTCAGTTTGGTTCTCAGTTCTTATCAAAGGATTACCTTGAGAAGGAAGTGGGGGACTAGGAGCTGGATGAGAGGTCCAGTGCCCGTGCTCCTTGGGTTGCGACACAAACAAAAATTAGGGCCACTGTTCCTAAAGAGAAAGAGGCGATATAGACAGGTTGTGCAGGATTCGGGCATGTGCACGCTGGCAGTCAGCAAGACTGTTTCATGTTGCCCCCACACATCCCAAAGGGATGTCATGCTTCATCATAGAGTTGTTGCGACTTGTTGAGCCGGCGCTGCAATGCCCAACTGGTCCCCATAAGGGTCACTTTGGCAGAGATCTTTTTATTGGCATGCCGTATGATGAATGCAAGGTAGAGCCTAGGTGGGGTGGTATCTCATGTGTAATGATGTGGGTTAAAACTGTTCAAGGAGGTCACCAACTACTTTTAATAGCTGGACTGCCCTGTCAGATTAAAACATGAATCTGCTTGTTGTGCACTCTGTCCCGTCTTTGTGTTGTGTGTGTCTTTGTAGTGATGGAACATTGTAGAGACAGTGTTCTCGGTCCGGCAGCCCAGGAGTGACGAAGGTGGGTGTAAATGACTCGAAGCTCTGTAAAGCGGCAGGTGAAAATCTAGAAGAAACAGTGGAGTTGAATTGCCCGTTCTCTTTATTACATGGCCAGAATATGCGCCACACACACATTCAAGGAAAGTATTTATAAACATTAAACATCACGTCACATAAACTGAGGAAATTGAAGTGTGAAGCAGATCAATAGTGCGATAACTGACTTTATCAGGAGCAGTGGATGGTGCTGGAAACCATCTCTTGCAGAGACCAAGGAGGGAAATGGGGGGGGGGTGATAATTACCGCAGTTTGCTGACGCCGGTAACTCGGTGTCCCAGATTCACGTCGGCCCGTCTGAGCCTGGAGGAGGCTGGGCTCCCCCTCTTGGATCTGTTATCTAGTTTTTAGTGGCCCTCCCCTCCCCTCTACCTTTACCTACCTGTTTACATTTAGGAGCAGCTGTAAAGTATAGTTGTAAGTTACAAGAAAGGTCGGTTTCCATTGGGACATGAGTCTCACAGACTTGTTACACGGTAAGCCCTACGGGGCACCAGTGTCACTTCTCCTAGCACGGTCCCTGGACAGCCTTGGGTTGCTTGTGGGGGTGGAGGGGCTGAGGATTAAAGAGGTCCTCGGTACTCCCCCCTTGGACATCAGGCACACTAGTGCATATTTTACGCAACTTGTTTATTTTTGCCCGTGGACTTATAACCCGAGGGGTTCTTACAGTGGTGCCAAGCTGTTCTATCATTATTACAAGTACATTTTACATTGCTGGGCATCATGGGGAAACACAAGAAACCTGCCATAATCCATGTAGCTCCGGTTGGAACGAATTTGGATTTTTTCAACAGTGAGCGGCTGGAGTTCTTGAAAAAGAAATTGAGCTGGTGGCGCGTCGTTTTTCATATTCTCTGGTGAATCAATTGCACCCTCATGCCTCTAGCCCCGCAAGTGGACGGGCTCCTTCACGGTGCACCACTGAGCTAGTGGAGCTCGTAGACCCACTCCTATCCACCCTCGACCACCTTGATCAAGGCACGAGTGAAATTAGGAGACACAAAATCCAGACTTCCGAAGGGAGGTCATGTAGGGTACAACTAATCCCAACGCCCGTATCAGGTCGTGGGGCGCCCATCCTCAATCAATTCTTCAAACAAGTAGAAACTCGAGTAGACACCCAGGAGTGACGGTCTCAAGGGGGTACTGGAACTGGGGCCAAGCGTAAGTGTTACACCCCAGGGTCCAGGGCAAAACGACCTAGAGTAGACACTTTGACTCCAATCACCCAGGGAGCAGTACCCCCCTGAAAAGATGACTTGGGTGGAATGCTGGAAGCTTGTGTTGGCTCTCTACTCAACGGTTTGGACTCTAAATTAGAACCAATTAAGTAACGCCTGCTATCTATCCATAGGGAATTTTCCAACTGGTCCTCATTAAGACCACCAACCTCACAGCCAGGTCTAGCAACGTTGTCCCACCAACTAGTAATGCCCACCCGGGCCAAATACAGCCTAGTTCATCATCAACAACAGGGGACACCCACAAGGCCCAAAATATGCATTCTAGGAGCATCATCCCCCAGACTGTCCCCCCACTTCGCTCCGGCATTGGCCCGCATCTATTCCCTAAGGATGGAACACAGGAGGGGGCATGTCCTCTAGATTCTATCAGACCAGAGGCCTGTAGTCAGAGCGACTTGACCCTCTGGCCGGGGCTTGGAGACGGGGAAGTTTCCACGCCTATGACCGGTGGACCGGGTTTACTGTTCTAGGGCCCAAATATCATCATTCATCTTCCGCCAGAAGCAACACCATATGTTGTGGTTCTGGGTAATGTACCAGTGCTAAAGCCAGGCGTCACCGAGGATTTCCACCAGCTAAAACATAAAGTAGTTCATTGGCTTAATAGTAACACAACATTGGGCTTTAGAGTGAAGAGGAACATTATCATGGTCTGGAGGGTGGCCTAGATAGGAGGATCTAAAAACGGTAGCAGCGGTGACTGCGTAATCATCAACTTCAACCAGCCAAACCTGGCAGAGAGAATTCTTCATGCCGTCAGCCGTCGCAATAGCACAGGCCCAGTTACCTCCATTACAGCCCTACCTTTGGGGTAATTTTATAGACCTCCACCCACCGCCCCATATCATAACCCTGGGTACACCAGGAGACTATTCAGCCCGGCTCTTCAAGTGTGGCCCCCAGGCTTCTTCACCTGTTCCATTATTTAACACATTTTCACCGCTGGGGCTTCTTGATAATTGCAATTGACTTGAAGGGACAGTGTTTATGATCCCCAACGCCCCTCCCTTACAACCAGATACTATGTATCAGCCAGCCCAACACAATCCTAGTAGCCATACTAAGGACATTAATTCTGGTAATCTAATTTCCTGGAATATAGCCGGTTTGGCTAGCAAGTTTATAGATCCAGATAGGCATTATCTTATTCAAAAGTATGATATTATTTGCCTGCAAGAGACCTGGGCCATTGACAATTCCTTCTTTCTGGAAAGGCACAAGTCGTTTAACGTACCCCCAACCCCCTCGAGGGTTAAACGTTGTAGGAAACTGGCTCTATATATACTACACCAAAATGAGGTATAGTGTGTATAGAGTCCAGGTGACCCCAGAGGTAGGCACAGGTTAAAGTTAGATAGAACCTTACTCTCTATTTGTGGTCGAGTGGTCGAGCAGTAAGGCAGTATCAGAGGACAGTGTTAAGCACTTGATGTACACACTCAGTCAGCAAATGAATTCACACACAAGAACTAAACTCTAGGCCAATTGTTTTTGTATAAAAATATATACTGTTTTATTTTTAGAACCAAGCAAGCCTGGCACGGGTAAGCATTAAATACTTTACAGTCATAAGTTGCTGAATATGCAACAGTTTGAAAATGCAACAGGAATTGTACTTTGTTTGATTAACAGGGGATGCTGTAGGTTGCAATACTTAGCAAATACAGTACATTGAAATGAATAGGCTTTTTCAGTAAATTACAGGTAAGTTACTTTTTACGTTACTTTTCTAACTCAGTGCTGGATACCTAGATTCAGCACCGGGACATTGCCTGCAAACAGGTAAGTAAATATGTTTTGGTTATTTGTGCGATTTTTAGAGAATATTTTTAGATTTCAAAACTCCACACTTAGAAACAGTTTGGAAAAAAATTGTCAATGTTATTCTATGGAGGAAAAACAGGTTATCGGTTCACAGGTGAGTTATCGACTGTGGGAGTTAAGGTTCTGGGGTTAGACTCTGGGGTCCCCCAGGGTCAGTGATGCACTCTTGTTACACCTTCAGCGGCACTAAGGCTGCCGGGTGCAAAGTGTTGAGGTCCAGTGTTATCCAATGGGGGATAGGGGGCCTCCGGTTGGTGGCTGCTGGCAAGCAGGCCACTGGGTTGTGGGAGCAAAGTTCCTAGGGTTTAGGTCAGGGCAAATGGGGAAACAAAGTAGCACAAAAGGTACACCCTCAGCGGCACTGAGACGGCCGGGTGCAGAGTGCTGTTTCAACGTCAGGCGCCCTGTTGTTTTCAAAGGAGACCCTCCGGTTTGCAAAAGCACTGCAGGCAGGGAGATGAAGGACTTCTGGGTGCGACCACCACTTCGAGAGGTAAGTTGGGTAGTTGGGGGTTAGTTAGGCACCGTCGGTTTGGGCACACAATTCCTTGGGCCGTCGGGTGCAGGGGTGCCTTTTGGGGGTCGGCTCATGCACCTGTACCCTCACCACTGGTATAGTGCACCCAACTAGAGGGGTGACTGAGCTATGCCAGGGCAGTGGGTTGTAGGCAGGGCACACAGGAATGTGTGCCATGTCGACTCTTCACTTTGTTCTGCACCAATACACGCAGCCTGAAAAGACAGTGTAGTGGTACAGGACCTCTAAGGGTGGCACAATCAGTGCTGCAGCCCTTAGAGGCCTTCTCTGGTCACAGTGCCCAGGGTACCTGTGGTACCATTTACCAGGGGCTGACCTGTAGCCAGAGATGCCAATTGGGTTTAGTTTTGGGGAAAGAACACAGGCCCTGGGAACCTTATTGGCAGGGACCCAGGGCACACCAAGTAAAAGTGCATCAGTAGTCTGGCAAAAAGTGTGTGGGGGGGTGGGGTTACTGCAACAGAAACCCACTTTCCTACACATGTCCCAAGGAGGGCCTTACAGTTGTTGTCTCACTCAAGATGATAGGTGGCATTGTGGACATGAAAACTGACAATCCATGCCTGCAGGCTTTGCTATTTTCTCTAGGGCCTAGCAGTTTACTGCTTTTAAACTTTTACAATGCCACATGATCCATTCCAGTGGTTCGTAACATTACTCGATTGGGCACGTTTTTGACTAATTTTTATGTTTTCTCCCTCTCTACTTCGAACATCGTTTTGCTGGGTGATTTTAATATCCATCCTTGTACGGATTCAAGGTCGCAGGGTTCTGGGGGTATTGGGGGTTTCCCCTGTCCTCGAACAGCTGATGCGCACTTCGAACATAGCAGACAAGGGAACAAACTAAACTCCCCAGTTTGTGATCTAGACCTTCAGTTAAGATATGGGTAAATTGGACCCGAATTGGAGGAACTTAATTCCCACCTTCAAAGGGTCAGGCTAGGAATCATCCTTAATTGATTTTATTTTAGTTTCCACTCCTCTGTTTTATCTGATTTCTGACTTTTCCATTGTAGCCAGTAACCATAGCGATCATAATCCGCTTTGTATTAAAGCTAGCTGGTCTATATTGGGCTTGAAGAAGAGGGACAGAGGAGAAGTACTACGGCCTACAGATGGAGGTAGAAGGCTTAAATGGGCGCAGGTTAACCGAGGCTTTTTGCTTGAGACCCTCCTGGACAATGGCCCGCACGAAATTCAAATTTGTCGGGGTGTAAAACCACAGCTAGACGAGACCATCATCCGCGCCTTCGAATCTGGCTCTTGTTCTGTCACTGAGCTACTAACGGTGCCCACCCCAAAAAGCCAACAAGTAAGGGCACCTAGATGGTTGAACCCAGAATGCTTGCTTGCTGCTAGGAGGCTCAAGAAAGCTTTGCATGAGGAGGAGCCTAGCGCGTGACCAAGATGGCCGCGTAGGTGCGAGGCTCCCGAGGACCTCCGCGACCTCCTACATCTATCCTGTCCTCATCCTGATTCGGTTGAGGGGACTGTGTTGGTGAACCTGAGCCGAGGCGGTGCCAGTTTTCCGTTCTTTAATCGGACCCCGTGTGCCGTTATGGGCATCGATTGAAGTTTGCGGCCTGCTCCTCTCCTGACCCCGGACTTGAGTTGGGGGGTGATCCAGTGGGGAAGTGAACAACAACGGCGGGACGAGCCTGGCGAGACGCGTACCCCACACTTTCACTTTCGCTTTTGAGCCCTATTGCCATCATCGCGAGTGGGATCACGGCGCTCCTTTGTGTGGTGGCTGCCTCGCTGGGAGACCCTGCCTGCCCTGCGGGGACCTGCTCCACCTTCCGCAGGAGACCTCTGGGGTCGTTCGCCTCTATTGTTTGCCCTCCGCTGCAGGACTCGTGGGTGTACGGGATACAGGACGATGGCGACGAAGCAGGATGGAGAGAGGCCGAAGGCCAAATCGACCCGGCGTGGCGCCGCAACTCAGGCCAACATTATGGATCGCTACACCCTACCGAAAGGTTCTCCCGGCGGGTCGCATAAGTCTCCTGAGTGCCCCGCGGAGGCCTCGGATTTGCCGACGGATCTGACTTTGCAGGACGTCATGGGCGCCATAGCGGAGATGAAGACCTCGGTGGGTCAACAGTTTGATACCCTGGCGCACAAACTCGACGCGGTTCTCATCGATGTTAACCTGGTTAGGGCAGACCTTTCCAAGACAAATGATAGGGTTGACTCTTTGGCCCACACCGCGTCGGGCCTCACGACTGAGGTGGCGGCCCTCGAGACGGAGGTGCGTCGGCTCCGGCAGGCCAGTGCGCTCACGGATCGGCGACTGGAGGATTTCGAGAGTAGGGCCCGGAGGAACAACGTTCGCATTATCGGGGTGCCTGAGGGACTGGAGGATTCCGCAGCGGATCTCTTTGTGGAGGATCTGATCTCTAATCGTCTGCAGCCTCGAGATTTGAGTAAATTCTTCGCAGTGGAGAGGGCCCATAGAGTTCCAGGTGGCAAGCCAAAGGTCGGAGCTCCCCCGCGGCCTCTTATTGCCCGTATCTTCAACTTTCGGGACAGGGATGCGATTTTACAGGCTTCTAGAGTGCAGGGGCCGCTTAAGCTGAGAACGTGGAGGTGAACTTCTATCCTGACTTCACGCAAGCGGTCCAGAAGCAGAGGCTGGATTTCATGGGCGTCAAGCGTCGGCTCCGGGATATGAACTTGAAATATGCCATGCTTTTCCCGGCCAGGCTGCGTGTGGAGTCCGAGGGTCGCTCTCATTTCTTTGACCGTCCGGAGACGGCTGGAGACTGGTTGGACAATTTGCCTAGGGGACATGATCGAGAGGGGATGGGGGCCGCGGGAGGAGAGTGCCCACTGGATCGGGCCTGAGGTATTGACACTGGGGCTAATTCCTGATGATGCCACTTTTCGGCTGTGCTCAGGGTTTCTTTGACTGTCGTGCCTTGCTTCCCCTCCCTGGGAGGTGGTGGTGTGTCTCGAGGGGGTTCTCTTTCCTCCTCTTGGGGGTCATTGTAGTTTAGTTCATGCAAGGGCGACAGGCACACTGCAAGTTGGGGGGGCTTTTCGGGCTCATGCAGGGGTGCAGGGAGGGGGGAGTTTTGTTTGGAATGTTGGGTTGGGGTTGGGTATTGTTTGTTTGTACCACAAGGCAGAAATATTGTTGTGTTATATTAATGGTGCTCTCTGGGAGGGGACTGATTGGTTTTGGCTGTGATGGGGGGTAGGGGACTGAGACTTCTTTCCTGGAATGTTAACGGACTGGGGGACAGGATAAAACGGGGGGTGGTCCTGCAGTTCTTAAAACGGATTTCACCTGATATTGTGTTCTTGCAGGAAACACACCTTATTGGTAATTCCTTCTGTGCTATGAATAGGCGGGGCTATCGCCTTGTGGCTCACTCGGGCTTCACCTCTGGTTCGAGGGGTGTGGGCATCATGGTTAAAACCTCGCTCCCGTTGGAGGTTGACGAGGTGCTCCATGATGACAGGGGGCGCTATGCGGCTCTGGTGGGTAGATGGGAGGGTAAAGTGGTTGTTTTGGTTTCGGTTTATGTCCCGCCGGGGTTGCAGACGACTACTTTTGCTGATTTGGGGCGCCTTCTCCTTGGGCTTCCGGAGGGGATTCTAGTGGTTGGAGGGGATTTTAACGCTGTGGTCTCCGGATCTGTGGATCGTCACCCACCCAGGGATCTCCCCCGGGCCCAAACTTGGTTGTCTGGCCTCTTGGATACCCTGGGACTGGTGGATTGTTGGCGGCTAAAACACCCTGCGCAGGTACAATACACCTTTCATTCCGGGGCTCATGGTAGTCTCTCGAGACTTGATTATGTACTGATGCCAGCGGCACAGGCGGGGAGGGTCGGGGAGGTGCGACATCTTGCTCGGGGTATTTCAGACCACTCCCCACTCTTATTACACTTTGATATTGTCTCGGGGATGGAGGGGAGGGTAGTCCCGATCAACCCCTGGTACCTGCGTAATCCCACAATTCGCGCAGATTTGATTAAGTCCCTTGAGCAATATTTTGGGGACAATGTGGGATCGGTCTCGTCTGCTGTTTCTCTGTGGGAGGCGTTCAAGACGGTACTCCGGGGGGAGGCCCTGTCCCTCATTTCCCATTCCAAGAGGTGTGAGCGGGAGGAGGTGACCCGTATCGAGTCTGAGATAACTGAGTTGGAGGGCGACCTGGATTGTGGTGTCACGGACGATAAGCTGCATGCTCTCCGACTCAAACAAGCGGACTACAAGGCCCTAGTCACCGAAGCGGCCAGGGGCCTGAGTAGGGAGCAACAGGGGCGTCTGTATGACATGGGTGATAAGGCTGGAAAACTGATTGCGTGGCTGGATAAAAAGGAGAGAGCGAGTCGAGTTGTTCAGCTGGTTGAGAGAGTAGATGGGGTGTGTGTTACTGATCCGGTGGAAATTGTTGATTGCTTCGCGGAGTATTTCCGCGGGGTGTATTCCCCGGTATCTTCTCGCTCGGAAGAGGATTCTCGCGACCTGCTTAAAGATATTGCGTTGCCTTCCCTCTCGGAGGAGGATAAATCGTTGATGGACGCGACTCCGACATCTGAGATCGCCCTGGCCATACGTTCAGTCGCCTCTGGTAAGGCCATGGGTCCTAATGGCCTTCCCATTGAGTTGTACAAATTGCGGCCGGATACATTGGCGCCGCATCTTCGTGATATGTTCCTCGAGGCCCGGGCAGCGGGTTCCCTCCCGCTGGACTAGCGTCTAGCCACTATTGTGGTTATTCACAAGGAGGGGAGGCCACGTGCTCGGGTCACGTCTTACAGGCCCATTTCGCTTTTGAATGCGGAACCGAAAATTCTGGCCAAGGTGCTGGCTAATCGGCTGGTCAGCGTGGTGTGCGATCTGATCCATCAGGACCAATCCGGTTTTATCCCTCATCGCAACACCGCGCTTAACCTGCGGCGTCTGCATGGGGTGCTCTCGAGGGTTCCGTTCATACGCGAACCGGCCATTTTGGCGTCCCTGGACGCCACTATGGCGTTCGACACGCTTGAATGGCCATATATCTGGGCGACGCTGGAGAAGTTCGGGTTTGGCCCGGGATTCATTGGCTGGGTGAAATTGTTGTATTCCGGACCGCTGGCGCAGGTGGTGGTGAATGGTAGAGTGTCGGCTCCTTTTGAATTGGGCAGGGGCACGCGACAGGGTTGCCCGCTGTCGCCTCTCCTCTTTGCGCTCGCCTTGGAGCCCCTGGCGGAGTGGCTGCGGTGGCACCCTTCGATTCGTGGTCTCCGATGGACTCCTGAGTATGAGGATCGAGTCTCTCTCTACGCGGAAGATATTCTTTTGTATCTCGCTTCCCCGCGTGAATTGTTGATTGTGTTAGTGGATGTACTGTATTCCTTTGGCCGTAACTCAGGCCTAGTCATCAACTGGGCTAAGTCCTGCGTATATGTCCTCTCAGGGGAGGCTCCTATCCTCCCGCGGGGTTGTCCTATCCAGGTCGCTCAACAGGGATTTAAGTATCTGGGTATTTTCATTACCCTGGACTCTGCAGCCCGATACACGCAGAACCTGCTCCCCCCCCCTCCAACGTTTGAAGGCGGATGTGGCGAGTTGGAGGCGCTTGCCGCTCTCACCGCTCGGCCGGGCAGCGCTGTTTAAGATGATGTCGTTGCCACGGTTTTTATATGCCTTACAAAACACGATGGATGTCGTCCCGGCTAGTTACTTTCGAGAGGTGGAGGGTCTGCAACGCCAACTGTTTTGGGATGGGAGGCCGCGGATCGCCCTCGCGAAGCTGACGCTCCCGTGGTATGATGGGGGGGGTCGCCCTCACTGACATCAAACGTTATTACTGGGCCTCCCAGCTGGCTGCAATAAACCATGGGCTTTATGGGCCCGCCCTTAATCCGGCCTTTGAAATGGACAAATTGTTGTTGCCGGGTGGCGACTACAATCGTGCGCTCTACTCTAGATCGCTCGACGCACGCTTGACGGGTCCGACGGGGGTCGCGGTACGGGTGTGGCATACGGCAAACGCGGCGATGGGGTGGAAAGATCGGTTGACTCGGGCGACGCCATTGTATGCCTCTGAGCGACTGGGTTGTTTGTGGACGACGAAAGGCTTCGAGAAGTGGGACACGATTGGCATCAGTAGGGTTGGCGATCTTTGGACGAAGAGGGGATTTAAAACGTTCGATGTGCTGAAAGTGGAATACCAGTTGCATGATAGGGAGTACTTCCGGTATGTACAGGTTCGTCACGCGTTGGGTTCCGTATTCTCGGAGGTCGCGTCCATCCCGGAGTGCTCCCCTTTGGAAGATAGAGTGCTAGACGGGCATGTACCGGATGGCACTATCTCATTGATCTATAAAAAGCTCATCAACGACCGATCGGGACTTCTGACCGCCCTTCGTGAGGCATGGGTCGCTGATGTTCTGATGGGTTGTCTAGGCAAGATTGGTATATTTTAATTCTTGGAGGAACAAATTCAAATTCAAAACAAGTTGATCCAGAGGTGAACAAGTCCTTTATTTGCACTCACACATAGGAGTGGGTATGAAGGATGAGAAAAGGGGTGGCACAGCCAACACGTGTTTCGCCCCCTACATGGCCTATAGGCCTGGGGCTTCTTCAGGGCTGTACATTAAGGGTAAATAAAAACCATTTGGGAGTATGCAGATACATATAAAGGTATATAGCACAAGAGTTATAGAGATAACAAGCCAGTGGGTCAAGATGTGAAAGCGCATTGGGAGGAGAAAGCAGAACGAACAGTGTGATAGACATTAAGAGTAGTGATTATATAGTTGACAGCGGGGAATTAGTAAGGAAATGGATAGTGCATTGCAAGGGAAAGACAAAAAAAGGGGGGGGTTATTTTTTGGAGAGGTCACGTGAGGGTTAGTAAGGAAGATGCAGTAGGTATCAATATATATAAGTTTATATACAGTGTGTAACATATTATAGGATAAAACACAATAGTGATTATAACACATGTCCATATTTAAGAACAAAGAAAGAAGCAGGACGTGATTAGAGGTCATCAAAACCGGAGACATCAAAGGTTCCATAGGCCACAAGTCATTTAAGTGTACAAGGAAAGACATTGTTATATACAGTTGGTATGTCAGTAAGGGCCATAAACAGAGATTGAACACGTGGTTGTTACAATATACATGGTAAATGTAATGTGATCCACATAGGCGTAACGGCAAAAAATTCGACAAGTCATGGAACATGGTACATAAAGGTGAAGTAACGACAATGACGATGCGTATATAAGACATTGAAGGCCAACAAAACATTAATGTATGAAATATAGATAAGTAAAGGTTGTATATTTACAAGGTCGGTACCGGATCACGGGCAGCAAGGTGATGAGTTGGTAATGAGTTGGTAAAAGGTTGTCACGAGAGAGAGGATCTTAGTTAGTCTTAATAATGGGTCTGTTCGCTGCGCATGCAGTGCGAGTCAGGTGATATCTCGATGCTCGACGAGAAATGTGAATATGCTTAAAGCCAAGTGGTGGTGATCTGCGATCAGGTAAAGTCAAGTGGCGTGGTTGTTGGGCAATATCATGCTCGAAGGTGAGTACATTCGTCGGTTTAAGTTGCAGGCGTGATCGCGATTCGAGTAACCAACGTAGTGTTTACAAGGATTGTTTCCATTTGAAGTAGGTCATTAACGTGCACTTGAAGGTTCCATGCGTGAACTAATACAGTGATCATGATTTGGGTCGCTGATGGAGTGGAGCTGGACGACGAGGATTGGGTATCTGTGGTGGCCTCTCCGAAAGAGGTGGCCATACCGGCCCGCCTTCGTTTCGTCCAGCTCAAAATACTCCACAGAGTCTACGTTACGGGACCGGGCCTGCTGCGTATGGGATATGCGGTTGATGGGATGTGTAAGCGTGGGTGTGGCTTGTTAGGGACCTTCTTCCACATTTTGTGGGAATGCCCGTTGGTGGCTTGATTCTGGCGCGGTGTGCATGCGGTGTTGCAAGCGGTCACGCATGTTGCGCTGTTTCCCGAGGCCAGGAGGTGTTTATTGAATGTGTGGGAGCCGACTGATTACACGGTGACGCAAACGTGGTGGGTGACATTGGGATATATGGTGGCCAAGCGTGACATAGCACAATTGTGGGGCTCCCAGAGGTCACCCACGATTTCGGTATGGAAGTAAAATATGGATTGGTGTATGTTTCGGGAAAAGGTGGTGTATGTGGCGAGAGGCAAGCCTGGGAAATGGGTAAAGGTGTGGGGCCCCTGGAACTCCTATCGCGGCGGGATTTGTACCCCGCCACGGATACCCGACTTGGCGGCGGCCCTGACTCCCTAGTCTGCACGTTCCCTTGATTCTGTGTTATCGTGACCACTTAGTCTCTGCCCCTGCCCTTCCCTCCCTCCTATTCTTGTAGGTTAGTGGGGCCGAGGGGAGCACATAATGTTGCCTAGCCTTTTGCCGCCTTGTGGGTTTGTTTTTCGTTTTTCATTTAAAATGAAACCGCCAATTGCAAGCACAAGGAGGCACTGAAGGAGGAAGCTCATGGAAGTGTGATCATTAAGTGTAGTGCCACGTTTTGGAGCATTATCAACAGCCCTCTCCTGGAAGTAGAGACCGCAAAAGCCCTGGATGCACATATTACAGAAAATGAGTGGGTCAGCCATTATGAGGGTATGTCTGAAGGATCTTCGGCCCAGTCTTCACTGGCAGTGGAGGGGAATGGAAAATATAGCCCTGTCAGTTATGGAGGTAGAAGCGAGGCTGGGAATTGCCGTTATGACACGCAATAAGGCCCCGGGACCTGATGGAATCCCTTCTGACCTCTACCTGTATGATGAGGAGTTCTGGGTACTGCTGCTCACCTCTGTCATTGACGCAGCAGCAAGGTCTGGCTTTCGGGCATCTTGGCCACATCCATTATTGTCCCGGTTTTTAATAACGGGAACAGGGATAGCACTCATTGCTATAGGCCTATATCCCTGTTGAATTTGGTGGTTAGAGTGGTCGAACGGATCCTGCTGGGAAGGTTACCCTCATGGGCTCTAGACAACAATATCCTGTCAGATGCCCAATATGGTTCCCGTCCTGGCCGCTACATGATAGATCAATGCTTAAAACTTTTTATGTTATTGAAAAAGTACACAGTAACCTCTTTTGGTACCATCTTCCTGGCCTTTCTTCCGGTTTTGACTGTGTGAACAGAGGAAAGCTGTGGCAGATCCTTCTTTCCCTGGGGGTGGACAGGGACATAGGCTTCTTCTTACAATATCTCCACTGGGACAATAAGGCGGTCGTGCGATATTCGGCTGGCTTCAATGTATCACACTCATTTCCTGTCAAGAGTGGGGTCCGTCAGGGTTGTATTTTGGCCCCTTTTTTATTTAATCTTCATATTAATAATTTGGAGAAAACTATTTTGGAAACCAAGGTCGACTTTATTTGGGCGGGACGGCGCGGTCTCCTGGTCCTGTTACACGCAGATGACACTGTTCTGATAGCCAGGACCGAACAGGGTCTGCAAATGCCTATCAACTCCTTTGCTCAATTCATGGGGGACCTGGACTTGAGGGTTAACAACTCTAAGTCATACGTCATGCAAGTAGGGGCCCGGCCCAGTTGGCAATATACTTTTAGGGTTGGTCATACCCAGATTTCAAAATTGAATGTGCTCTCTTATCTGGGGGTATTATTAGATGCTAAAATGATCTGGAGGCCCCAACTCACCCGTAAGAAAAATTAGATCAATCGGGAGTCCGGGGACCATTTTTAATTTTGCCTCTAGATTGGGGAAAAGACCGGTGGGGGCACTCTTAAAGCTTTACAGGGCCAAATGCATCTCAAAGGCCCTCTATGGTAGTGAAATTTGGAGGTACTCTTCTATAGATCTTCAAATTGCATAAAACAATTTCTTGAGACGGCTTTTATCCGTCCCTCAGGACACTCCCTCGTTCACTGCTCATGAGGAGCTAGGCATATCCTATGTCTCTGATCTGTTACTCTCTGGCTAAAAATCTAGGTTGAGAAGGGGACCTCTTAAAATAAAGCGATCCTATACGATTGTCTGGCTCTCGACCATGCATCTAGGGTACCGTGGCTCAGTTATGTTGAAAAGAGCCTTATGAGTGTGGGAAGAGGAGATCTCTTTCCCAATCCCGATGCGGGGAATAAGACAGATCTGTCTATTAAGATGGCCTTCTTTGAGCACCAGTCCATGGTAAGGAGTTACTGAAGCCCAGTGTACGTGGCTTCATCATGTTAAGGACCACCCAGATAGCGGAACTGTACCTACTGGGGTTCACAAACTCATTTGACCGTTTTCTTCTGACTAGGTTCCGGTTTGACTTCTTTTTACCTCCTCCTTGCTCACCACAGGGGTCAGAATAGGGGACAAATCTTGTCGACCTGTGGCTGCAATGAAAAATCTCCACAGGACATGGTTCATTTCATGATGTTTTGCCCCTTTTATGATACCCCAAAAAATATTTTTTAATTCCCATTCTGAAAAAGGCCAATTTTAGGCAGGTACAGCCTGCTTTTATCTTTTTACAAATGTTGACTGGTAATATTGTCTTTTATGTGCTTAACATTTTTGAATCCGCGATCAGGCTTAGGGTGAGATGTGATTAACTAGCCTGCTCCCCGCCATTATGCACTTTATTTTGCTCCACTTGCCTGTAGAACTAACAATTTGATTTTGCACATGGTCCTATTGTATTACCTAGAATGATTTGTCCATCAGGTACCATCTGTGTGTTTGTAGAACCTTGTTATCTACACAACTTTTAATTTGCATATATTATGTTAAAACCAGGTATGTCCTCGTGTGGATTGTATGTATCATATTTTTTTTATCTTGTGCTTTTATGGTTTCATTACACTAAACCTAATAAAGTTCAAATCGATTGATTGATTTTTTTTTTTTTCCCAAAACCTTTATTATTCCTTCAAATAGTACATTGCTATTCAGCCAACAACCCGGAGGCAGGCAGCTAGGTTGCGAGGCGGATCTCCGCCCAAGCTGTTGAGGTAGTACATTTGAGCAGCAATACAATATTTTACGATGAACAAAACCCAACAGAGCTAACAGTGAGCTAGAGTCGAAATGAAGCAAACAATGACTAGTCGAAATGTCACAACCGCCGTCACGCCGCGCCCACAGCACACTCAGACCACGCAATCGACTAACAACCCCCCACATAAAGCGAGCCTCAAACCTCAGAACACTTATGCCAGGCGGTTCCCTACGTGCAGCGCACCACAGTCAAACTCCAACCTCGCCATGTCACCAGAGTCACAATCCACCACCCTAGTCATCTTCCAACGCTTTCGTCCTCGCCAACCAATCCACCAGTGGCTGCCATATATCGACGGGCCTCGAGCGCTGTGGTAACTGGTCCCAGTAGGAAGTCAGTTGCTCCCTACAGTACACCGCCGCTCTTATCCAGGCCGCCACTTTCGGCGGCATCGGCTTCTTCCAGTGTAGCGCTATTTGACGCTTAGCAAGTAATAGCAAGATGGCCACAAGCCTACGCGAGGCCTTAGGCACATTTCTAACGAATCCCAAGAGGGCCACAAGTGGATCCAGCTCCATCTCCGCCCCCACGATCTGCCTTATGGTATTGAAGACTGCGATCCAGAAGTCGCAAATGGGACCACACACCCACACGAGGTGATAAAACGTGGCATCCCTCTCACCGCATCTCCAACAGTTCGCATCGGACCGTAGTCCCATCCTACACAGTTGTATGGGCGTACGGTAAGTCCGGTGCAGATAGTTGAAGTGCACCAACCGCAGCCTATAATTAGGTGATAGGTTTTCAAGTTGGGAGCAACAGTACTCCCACTGTTTCTCTGTAATAGATATACCCGCTTCATATTCCCATGAGTATCTGGAGTCAATGTGCACAACCGGAGCTGTGTTTTGAGTAGCTCTATAGATACGTGTGATCAGTTTGCGCGTGGAGGAATTCGAGAGTATGTCCTCCAAAGCCGCAAGCGTCGGCGGAGCATCTGGAAACATAGGGTACCTGCACTTGCAGGCAGACCGCAGTTGATAGTAGAGAAGAAGTTCCGAGGCCGTCGGTTCAGGCGCTGCCGCCATATCCCGCACTGTAAGGAAGGTATCGTCCGGGTACAAGTCTCCCGCCACCTTCAGGCCGCAGGCCTGCGCCCGTCGCACCACCGCCGCGTCTGTCAATGGCTCCAGCAGTGGATTAGCCGCAAGGGGCATACTCGGCGCATATAAATCAACGACGCCTGCACGTTTAGCAATGTTTGACCAGGCCCAGCGTACCATTTCCACAGTATCAATGTCCTCCGGGGAGCGTTTGTATCCCTGATACACCGCTGCACGACAGGGGGCCGCAACGTCCATCTCTATTGCCACGTGGGGCTGGAAAGGGATCGGGTGATGCCAGTAATGCAGGTATTGAGCCTGTGCACTATACGCATATAGCTCCATGTCCGGGGCCGCAAGTCCACCCTGGCGGAAGGGGAGTGTGAGGAGGTTCCATGCCAATCTAGGCTGCTTACCCGCCCAGACCAGTTCAATCAAGGCGGAGCGGAGCCGGCGGAAGAACGACTTCGTGAGTGGCACGGGGATGTTTACGAATAAGTAAAGAAACTTAGGCACGACCACCATCTTAGCAATTGCTATGCGGCCCGTCAGAGACCTTACACTCCAGCCATTCCACGGCCACCCCAAAGTTGGCCAGCCATATGTCCTGCACCGATCGGCTGAACCGTATGCCCAGGTATTTAATCTCATCAGTGACCCAGTCAATCGGGAATTCCGTATGGCATTTACTCGTACCATCCGTCAGCGGGAACATCGCCGACTTCGACCAGTTAATATCGATGCCTGTAAGGCCACTGTACCGTGTCACCTCACGCATCAGTGGGTCAAAGTTCTCCGACGGATTCATCATATATATGGTTATGTCGTCGGCAAACATAGACACCAGCAGGCCACGCGACGTGAATCCGATACTGCGCTGAGTGTGATGTTGGCGCAAACGGGCCGCCAGCGGCTCCGTCGCAATGGCAAATAGCAATGGCGACAAAGGGCAACCCTGCCGAGTCCCTCGGGTTATGGAGATCGGGGCAGACGTCTGACCATTAACCCGCACCCTAGCCGTCGGATCATTATAGAGTATTCCAATACGCCTGGCGAAGGAGGGGCTAAAACCCATGCGAGTGAACAGCGCCCGTAGAAACTTCCACTCTAAGGAGTCGAATGCCTTTGTGGCGTCCAGCAATGCAGCCGCGGCCTGCACCTTGGGATCCAAATAATGCAGGAGCCCAAACAGTACTCTCAGATTGTGGGAAGTTGACCTCCCCATTACAAATCCCGATTGATCGGACAACGCTATCTGTGGCAGCATAAATTTCAGACGGTCAGCGAGTAATTTCGCGTAGATTTTGGCGTCGAGATTAATTAGCGAGAGTGGGCGATATGAGTCCGGGCTTGCAGGATCCTTGCAGGTTTAAGCAGCGTGATGATTAGGGCCTCTCGCATCGAGGTAGGGAGGGAGCCCAGCTCCACCGCCTCCTCAAAAACTCTGTGCAATCGCGGGACAAGTAGGTCTGCATATTCCTTATAGAAGGCCGCCGTCAGCCCGTCGGGGCCCGGCGCCTTGCTGAGCGGCATAGTGGCTATCACTGCACGAATGTCCTCCTGCGTGAACGGCAGGTCCATATATTGTCTGGCAGTATTACTGAACCACGCTAGGGCTATAGTGTCCAGGTAATCACTAATAATAGTGTCATCAGGTGTCACCTTAGAGGTATACAAGGCCCTGTAGTAATCTGTCATCACTGTCAGTATAGTCGGAGGGTCTCGAATCACTTCACCCCCCGACCCATGTAGCTCCAGAATATGCTCCGACCCACGCGGCGAGCGCAGCATGTTAGCTAGTGTTCGTCCAGCTCGATCACCCTCCCCATAGCGTCTGGCCTGAGAATCTTTGGACAAGAACGCAACCTCCCTGTCCGCCTCCACTTGATACATGGTCAGTTTTGTCCTGAAGGCGGCACTCGCCTCACCAGAAGGGTCCACTATCATCGCAGCTTCAAGCTGCGCAAGTTCAGATTCTAACCTGCTCAGGGTATCTCTTATGGAGCGCAGTACTCCAGTTTTTAGCGCCATGCAATGACCCCTGGTTACTGCCTTACAGGCCTCCCAGAGCATGCCAGGCGAATCTACAGAGCCCTCGTTAATTGCGAAGTATTCTTCCAGTCGTTCCCATAAAGAATGCTGGAAGACCTGGTCGCGCAGCGCACGGGAGGGGAACCTCCAGCTATACGGCTGAATGTACTGCGGGGGCGCGGATAGTGTCAAGCACACCGGGGCATGATCAGAGAGAGACCGCGGCATGTGAGTCACCTCCAATACCGATGAGTGCAAATCTCTGGACAGCAGCCAGAAGTCCAACCTGGACCAGGCCGCTCAGTGAGCTGTAATGCACGTACCAGCGCGGACCTCGGGGTGCAGTGTCCTCCAGGAGTCCACCAGCCCTGCATCCTGCATAATGTAGCCAAGCGCCTCCGACGCCCTGGGGTGATGTTCCCTAGTTGTGCCCTGCCTATCTTTAGTATCCGACAGTACCACATTGTAGTCACCTCCCCACAATATCGCTGCCGGTCCACAGGTCCGCACCCTATGCCATAATTCCTCGTAAAACTCTGGGTTATCGTCATTCGGGCCATATACATTCACCAGAATCACTCTCGCGCCGCACAACGAACCCACCAAAAGAATGTACCTGCCCCCTGTGTCCCTGATTTCCTCATGCGTCCTCCAGTGAAGCCCCTTTCTGATGAGTATCGCCACCCCTCTGGAGTAGTTAGAATAGTGTGCGTGGACTACCTCACCCCATCTATTGTGTCTGAGCAGCTGCGCAGCGTTCGCTGTCAGGTACGTCTCTTGCAGGAGGCAAATGTCAGCACCTTTTCTAATTAGGAAGGCCTGTATCAGTCTCGCTTTGCGTCTATCATTCATACCTCGAACATTCCAGGTAATACACTTTAAGCTATTCACAGCGCCAGGCGTATTGACAGAGTTCGCTCAAGCAGCGGACATGTACCATCCTCCCAGTCACCCGGCCACTTCATGCCGAAACGCAAAGCAAACATTACCAGCCCATCGGGTCTCAACATACGGGGGCGGCCATGCCACAGCAATCTGTAAGCACGCTGACAAGGTGGGGAATTTCCGCACGGCAACAAGCATTGAAGTAAATTCCGATCAGGCCATGGACCTGGTCCCCGCGGCGTCCCTCCCGGCAACCCATCTCTGATAAACAGCACACACCCCGCCTGCCCATCTGGGCACCCTACCCGGCAAATGCCAGAACACCACTTGCTAGGTGACTGTCGACATGGCAGCAAACAGTGTACAATGTGCAATTCAGTAGCAGTTCTCGCTTCCTCTGACCCAGCTCTGAAACTTAAAAAGAACTCAACAAAATCCCCCAATCAGGTTGTGCAATATCCTCCCAGGTCCCCCTCCCAACCATGGTAACAGTGACTACAGTCATTAGTCGTGAACGATGAGTGGGAATCATCCCTTGAGGTACGCAGGTTGGCCACCCACAAGCCCTGTACTCATGACAGGGTGATCGAGCGCTGACCTAGTGTGAAAGCTCAAGGACCTCCCCCTCCCGAGCCCGCAGTCCTACTGAACTCCCTCTCAGCATCTGAAACTGACCCTCCCGGGCGGTCAACAGTCACAATGGCCCAGCCCGATACGGACAGGCAATACCCAGCGACATAGCGATAAACAAGCATGAACAGTTATTCAACATCACTTAGCCTGTCCCGCTGGTCCGGGCCACCTGCCGTTGCCTGAGTCTTATGGTCCTTCACCAGTTGTTTGGCATATTTCAGAGCCGCCTTCGCGTCCAGAAAGAAGGACGGTTTACCGGGACCTTGGACCCGGAGTTTTGCAGGGTAGATGAGGGAGTATTTGGTGCCCGACTGTTGAAAAAGTTTCTTTGCAGGCAAAAATTCCCTCCGAGCGGCCTGCACCTGCATCGTATAGTCCGGGTATAGTGCGATGTGGCTGCCCTTGTACTGCACGTCTGTCCTGTCTCTAGCCATACGTAATATCACGTCCCGGTCCCTATAATTTAAGATTCGTGCAATAATAGGCCGGGGCGGCGCACCTGGTATAGGCCTGGGCCCCAATGATCTATGAGCCCTTTCGACCAGGAACATCGAAGACAGACCCGACCCAAACAGATCCTTAAACATTTGTTCGACGAATTGCTCCATGTTTGTAATGTCCGTCGTTTCCGCCACTCCCGTGATGCGGACGTTGTTGCGCCTCGAGCGCGCTTCCAAGTCCACATTTTTTTGTTGTATAAGTGCCAGGATCTTATCCATGCCCCGCAGTTGTTTGGCAAGGTCGGTCTGACTTTCCTCCGTGTCGGCCACGCGTGTTTCGAGCGACGCCACTCTTCCTTCTTGTTTGTCCATGCGAGACGTGATACCGTCCATGCGGGCCGCCAGCGCATCCATTTTGCCATCGATGCCATGTAAACTTGTTTTCAGTTCCTGAAACATGGCTTTAATGTCCACATCCTGAGCACTACTCCGGTCTTCTCGAGAAGACTCAGCCTCACGATGGTCTGGGTCTGGGTCTGGCGGTTTCTGTTTGGACTTGTCAAATGTGATTTTCGGCTGCCTCGTGTCTGGCTTGACCATGGCCGCCCACTGGTTGCCTCCTGGCACAGGTAGCGTGCGTGGGCAGCCGAGCCGCGCTCTCCTCACACTGCTCCGGTCGCCACCCGCCAGTCGAGGGCAGCAGGGCGGTTAGGCCTCGTTGGCAGTGAAGAGGGCCGTGCCCTCCGTTCCGGGGCACACACTGGGCGCAGCGGAGCGGACCCAGCGGGGGGAGTCACACCACAGTCCGTCGGAGCAGGCCGATACTCGTGTAGCCGTTCCCTGTCCGCATCCCAGGTCAACGCAGCACAGCGGAGATGGACGTCCGCAGGAGCGCACTCGCACCTCGTCTAAGCGATCATCCGGAGGGGAGAGCAGGCCAAGCAATCTCGCGCCAGAGCCAGTCGATTCCCTGCTCCGCGCCCCGTCCCCCCTCTGATCCGGGGGTCACTGGTCCTAAGCTCGCCTTCACCAGCACTGCAGTATGGCCGGGGGCAGGCACGGCAGTCGACCACGGCTCGCCGACCGTCGCCTCCGACAATAGGACTCCGCCACACTATCAACTTCAGGGAAGATGGCCGCCACTGCAAGTATCCTTTCGGGCCCGCCACTGTTCCCCAGTACTCACTCCAAGGGCAGGCGATCTAAAGGAACGAATCAGCGTCGCTCCCCATGAGGTCCGGCAACACGTTCTCACAGAGCAGGGCCCAGCAGCGTTCGCCGAGCATAAGCATCGGAGCCCTCCGCGCCATCCGCGGCAGTCAGCTAGCTCCCAGTGCGCCGCAGAGCGTCCAGGTCTCCCCCTGCGCCTCACCTCCAGTCCGCTTTCAGTGTCCCACCATACCGGGTGCCGCTGTCCCAGCCTCACTGTCTCAGCCGCAGAGGGTAATCATCCGGCGGGCCGCACTCCTCCCGGGGCGATCGAACAGCCGCTGCCTCACCACTCGGTCCGGATTCGGGCCCCGCCTCACGCAAGCCCCCGGCTCTCACGAGTGCCGTAGGCCGCCGCGTCTCCGCGCTTCCTGCGGGCCGCTCTCAGCCTCCGTGTCTCCGACGGGGTCAGAACATCTAGCGCACCGGGCGGACACACTGGGCTAACATCTCGGGTGGGGAGGTCCGAGCCCGCACATCAGTTGAGCAGATAATTGAAGGATTTCTGTGCTCGATCGGCGGAGCTGCGGTTTCAGGCAGCCATTCCGCTCGGCAGCCAAGCCACGCCCCCTTTGATTGATTGACTTTAACAGGAAGTGTCAGCTGTGACGATACCGACAAAGAGAAATATGGCAGAGCGTAAAGCAAAGTGGGAGAGTGCGGTGCTGGATGTGTTTAGCGGTTACCTCTACATGGTAGGCACACAACTAGTTAAATTAGCAGCAACAAAACACCATATCTTGTGATTAGAGAAATGGAAAAAGCTCGCAGCCCAGATTCGAAAAAATGGTGGGAGATGACATCTCTGACAGGATACCTAGAATGTAAAGAGATACCACATGGTCTACGTATTTTTGTAATGCCGACTTTTGAGAATATGGATATAGATTTATTTGACTAATGGAGATCCAATACTGAGGGTTGCTCCTTCAAACTAACGGAGACACTTATAACACAAGCTAAATGTTGCATGGAAGAGCAAACAACGATCATTGACTCCCTCTAGAAGGAGCTTGAACCCATGAAGGAACAAGAGGAAACGGGGAAATTATTGAAAAAGATAAAAGAACGGATTGACAAACATGAAGAAGAAATTCGGGCCTGCAAGACTCACAAATTTAACAGAGACAAATTGGATTACCAATTTGGCAGGATTTATACATCCGCCAAGAAGTATGAACCTTTCAGAACAAAAGAAAAAATAAATATGAGAGGTGTGGCACTGTGGAGATCAGTGACACGATACAAGTTCAGAACCAGGTTCTTCAGCCGATGAGGGTCCAAAGGAAAAACTGGATTTCACAAGGAAATGAGGCTGCTGAGAATGGTGACGCCCAAAAGAGGTTGAGGACAGAATCTAGGCTGGGGACAAGGTACTGCAAAATGAGGAGGGGCATAAGGAAAGGGGAAACAGACAACAGAATCCGAGGCATAGTTCCTTCAGATGAAGAGAAGGGAGAAGCAGTCGATACTGTCATAAATAACTCAGGTATCCCTTTAACACCAGGCTAAATGAAGATCTTGAACTTGGGCCTTAGCTTTTGCCCATCAATTGGCCCCGATTTTGTGGATTTGAGAATTGAAGCTTACAAATTCACAAGGAAGTTGAAATTGCATAAACACTTTGCCATGAGAAATATGGGACCATCTAAAACCACCAGGAACACGGATCAGACAGCTATCCAATTTACTATTGGCAATATTCCGGAGATTGTGGAAATTGACAGCCTGGACAGAACTGGCAACATAAGTGTCTCTACTCGTACTGGGACTCAAATAGATATTCTGGAATTAGAACGGATGGGGTTTTCTACAAATCAAACCATTGAAAGTGGCTTGAGACCAGCTAGTAAATTCATGCAGCAGTTACCAACAGACAATCTGGTGGATGTTTTCCATGAGCTTTTGATAGAGGATATCAATAAATGAGGGCCACAGCACGCCGGAAGCAAAATAACAACTTTACTGCATCTGATTGGCAGGAATTGAATGCATTGAGAAATAATGAGTCCATCATCTTGAAATCCTTAGACAAAGGTGGAAACATAGTGGTATTAAATATTGACCAATACACCAGAGAAAGGACCAGACAACTAAGGGTCAAGGAACACTATGAGGAACTGAAAAACAACCCCAACGAAATCCATCAAAAACAATATCACAAGATGTTAATGAATTGGAATGATGATGGTCTACTGTCCAAGGAGGAATATCATTACTTATAAAATTAACTTTCCGAGGATATCTGTGATATACTGTCATCCAAAAATTCATAAAAACTTAAACAATCCTCCTGGAAGACCCATTGCGAGTATGATTGAATCACTACTAGAGAGCACTTCTAGATTACTGGATTTGTTGCTATGCAACTGTGTCACCAGTTTGCCATCCTACATACATGATACAAATAATCTTTTGCACAAGATGAAGGATACCCCATGGCGGGATAGTTATCTTATGGTAACTATGGACGTCTGCTCTCTCTATACATCTATTTCTCATGAATATGGTATTGAGGCCTGCAGTTATTTTTTGAGATCACACTCTCAGAGTCTGGCACAACATACAATGATGCTAGTCAAGATGCTTTTGTTCTGTCTCTCACATAATGTCTTCCATTTTGATAAGATGATGTACCTACTAAAGCAGGGTACGGCAATGGGGGTAGCTTTTGCCGTCACGTGTGCCAACATCTATTTGGGAAGGTGGGAAAAAGAAGTTGCATGGGCTGACTACAATGTGCACCACCCCGAGAGGATTGTGATGTTGTTGAGCTTTATAGATGACATTTTTATTTTGTGGGATGGAAATGAAACAGCACCATCAGTTCCCGTAGCGGGCCAGCATCCAAGCATCACATATTGCAAAGCTCCATCACTAGGTGATATGCTAACAAGATCAATGTTTTATCGAGAAACAAACTGGCTCACAAACAGAAGCAATGGCTTCAGGAAATGTGCCACATGTAAAGCCTACAATTTTGGATCAAATATAACTTTCTATACAACTTATGAGAGTAGAACTGGCAGGATCAAGTAAAGGATTACCTGTGAAACTGAATTTCTGGTCTAGGTACTGGAATGTGGTTGCGGGAAGTGATATGTAGGTAGCACAATCAATAATGTTAAATTTGGGATTTTGCAACATATCAGAGCCATTAAACACAAGACAGATCATATCCAATGGCCAAGCACTTTTGGGAAACACATCAAGGTAACCTATCATCCCTACAATACTATGGTATCAAGCATGTGAGGAACCACCCACGTAGAGGAAATAGAGAACTGGAACTACAACGCTATGAATCAAGGATGATTGTTTTATTAGGGACTGAGAAACCATGGTGTCACAACCTTGATGCAGAAATGCATGTCCATCTTTGATGTCTCATATGATCTGTGGACTGTTCTTGGGCGTGTCTTTGAGGATTTGATATAAGGAACTGATTTGAATGGACTCTGATATATTTTTTAGTAACTCTGAGAAATTTGATTGTATTATGAAATGAACTTGAATAGTGTTGTGCTTTTGGAATTATGACTCTGCTGATATTTTTAAAATGCAATGAAACGTTCACCAGAGAAATACTGTATGTCAGTAATCTGCACAAGGGATTTACATTAGCACTTTATATTGCAATCAGAGATTGAATACAAATATGAAATATGGTTCTAGACTGAGCAAGTAATATACCACAGTTTGATTTGTTGAATTATGATATTAAATGAGTGTCCATACTAACTTAAATATGCCACTTAGGTGAGATAGGGAGATTATTATACTGCATATGCACTTTATTAGTAGAGAATATTAAGAACAACAGGCATGGAGAGGGTCTATATGCCCAGGACTGTCTCTTTGCCGTTAGATGAATGAAGATTGTACATATGCATTTGCACTTTATAGCTATTTTGCGCAAGATATTATACTCCTATTGAATATAGGGTGTCTGGATAGGGAGCCAATGGATTTGATTATTTTTCTCGATAGACAATTGCACTTTGTTCATCATTTGGTGTTCCTTACCAATGACAGGATGGAGAATGGATTGTAGACAAACCAATTAAATAGAAGATAATGGAGAAAATATTTGTAGGAATATTTGGATGTGGTATTTATGAGCTTCCAAAATTGAAGGGTACAGTTTTTATTTTTCATGACACTAGTATATTATTTTATAGACCTCTTTTTTGCTGCAAGAGAAGAAAAATCTCTTTAGAAAAGGCAATAGAGTACCCCCCCCTTTTATCAGAAGAAAAGATTCTTTCAAGACAAAGAATTTTTTACATACATATTGAATGTGTTGTGTTTACATCAATGCACTGGCACTTTATTAAGTATCTATGTATATCCATAAGTGTGCTCAAACCAACAGGGGTTTAAAATCAGTATATAATACACTTGATTAAGCATTTGCACTTTAAAAATACAGTGAGACGTCAATTGGACATATAGCGATTGTTTATACGACAGTTGTATCACATAACAAATATTGATGCGCACACGAAGAGTGTGCTGAATAAATTAAATATTTATTGAACTGTGCTGATGTCGAAGAGAACAGTTGGGTATTGCACTGCGCTGATAAATGTGGCAACCATTTGCTATCATCCTGGTTCAGCCATATGTTGATTTGCGTTTCATATTTATATAAGCATTTGCACTTTATTTATGTATACGAAAATTTGCACTTTATGAGACTTGTGAGAACTTTTTAGATCATCAGTAGCGGTACAAAGTTGAGAGAGTAACACACGATATGAAGGATAAGGGGATGTCTATTTATTTTTCTGATATGTGAAATAATATTTTTTTAAATATATTTTTAATTCATAAGCAGCAATAAAGCTTTAATAAGCATTTGAATTAAGTCAGTCATGTATAAATTGTTAGATTTATTAAACATTTTATATGCCTCGTGAATATTGGGGGTTCTACCATTACTATTATTATGTAATTCAACAATGGCGGTTGTTATGAAGTGAAACTGCAAGATGCGGTCTAGATGATGGTAACAGGAAGTGGGAGAGGGTCATGTGATGTCCTTTTACTGTTTAAATCACGCAAGTAGTGGGAACAACGGGATTGCCCAGTTGAAGGCGGAAGCCAAAACACCTAGGCGTCCTGTATCAGGTGTTGTGGCACATAAGACTAAAATTGGAATAAACTATTCATGACTGAAGAGAACGGACTCACCGGCGT